>NC_000078.6:78353799-79553799 GCF_000001635.26 Mus musculus | reverse complement strand
TTAAGTTACTGTCTTTGCTAACAATAAATCTGCATATGGGACCTGCAGAACTGCAGTCTCTTGGAGGGGCACCATGGACAAACTGCAAACACAAGAGTTTCAAGTACTCTGCAGGTGGGCTGTTCCTTTTGCCCCACAGAAACTCCGAACTTAAGGTAAAGCTAAACCTGCTGGCAATGTCACATTACGTAAGTAACTAGTCTACACACCCTTCAGTGTGTGCCCTCCACATTGTTTCCCATGATTCTAAGCAGAACATTGGTCCCATGAGGTAGCTCAGGCTAGACACCGCCTGCTCTTCCTGGTTTTCACCTTTGAAGAAAGATTGGGAAAAGGCAAGAAAATAGAGAAGGAATGTATCTCAAGTCAGAAAACTTAGAGGGAAAATAAATAGTTATAAGTAAAAAGGGGACCAAAGAACTACTTGTGTTCCTACCACCATATGTGACATCATACTATGTGGATGTGTTGGCTTCCAATATTTCCAATGATTCTCTGTAGCTTACTAGATATGCTTCAAGATGAATCACTTCCATGGCTAATCAGGGCTAAATGCCAAGAGTGTTTTTCACTGTATCTGGAAATCCCTTCTTTCTGACTCACCTGTCTTTCAAAATTCTTAGGCATTTAAAAATGCCCAAGTATTATAAAGAAGAAAATTTTAGATGCAGCTTCTCAAATGTTCTATTTTATTTCCACTCATAAGCAAAGCTAACAATAATCTTTAGACAGAAACAACCTTATTATTATTAAAAAAGAAGTCATTTGAAATGACTGTCAAAACTCAAACGTGTCTAAGATTTTTCTATAATTCAGAAATAATTCTAACTCTCTCTAACTAGAAGTATGGCTAAGAGGTCAAGAATTTTTTTTCAATAGTTTATCAGATGAGAGCAAGTAAGCCTCTCCCTATTCCAATAAGGAATTAACCAAACTAATTATTTGTTTAAAAAATATTTGACTTATTTTATCTATATGAGTGTTTTGAGCACATAGATGTCTGCACACCACATGTATGCTTGATGCCCACAGAGGTCATAAGAGGGCATCAGATTCCTTGGGCAGTCGTGAGACACCATGTGGGTTCTAAGAACCGAGGCCAGCTCTTCTGCAAGAACAGCCAGTGGTCTCATCTACTGATCCATCTCTCCAGTCAGGGAAACTTGAAACTAAACTTGAAACCATAAGTGAACATTATAAACTGGGATAAGAATCAGTGAAAGAGAGAAAAGGAATATGGACCTAGAAGAGCAAGGCTGAGCCAACAGCCATTTGTCAGAGGTTGCTAGCTACTCACAAAACCTGTTTTGTCTTCTTCTCAGATACAAAGACAAGGTATAATTTCTAGCCCTAGTAGTTCAATATGGTCATCTAACTCCTAGGCAATGTGATGTGAGCAGAAAGGGTGTGGGATAGTTCCCCCACAAACTCACACATGCTCTTCCTTCAGGATCTTCTACACATGCTTTCCTCTGCCAGTGTGACTATGGAAGTCATTTTTAAGGCGGAGGAGTCACAGATGAGAGGCACATTCTGAGAACTACTGCCTAGAGATGATGAGTCTCCCACCAACCATGACTGTTTGATTCAACTTCACCTGAGCAAGAAATAATTTGTATAAACTGAGCCACTCAGACCTAGGGTTATGTTTCATAAGGGCAAGTGTTGCAGGCTCTCTGACTGATGACAAATGGCTCAGCCATGTGGGAAAGGCCATATTCTGTACAGTCTTAGATAAAGACATCCTCATGAGTCCAGGGTTGTTCAAACTTGGCAAGGCCTGTCAGTGAACTCACTCTACCTGATTTCACCAGGTGAAGACATCAACTGACTGACATACAGAATCCCATACATGTTAGAAACAACTCATGAAAACACTCACCACAGCACAAATGTCCACTGGAATTTGGAGGAGATTTTGATAATATTTTATTGGTGGGTCATAAATAAAACAAATTATAGCATATAATTCTGTATGAAGAAAGGGAGTGATAGAAGGAGGAAGAAAGGAAGAGGAAGAGGAAGGAAGGAGAGGGGGGACAAAAAGAGGGAATGAGAGGAGAGAGAGAAAGCAAAGCTGGCATGGCATCCGTGCTTCTACTTCATCTTCAAAATAAACCTGTGTAGTTAATACCTTCCTATATATATTTTAAAAGAGGTAGCTGAGGTTGATAAATTAAATGATTAAAGTTACTCATCTGAAAACTAGTAGGGCTGCATTAAATCCTAATCTAGCCAGCTCAGAGATAATATCTGTGATAGCCCTGCCATCTGGATATTTGCACACACCCCAGGAAAGCTATGACATTTTCCTGACCTCAACACACTTCCTGACTGTTCCCAGTGCTTCCTGCCCTGTCTTACCTCTGTAAATGTAGTCACTAAGTCCATGGCTGAGAAAGAAAGCTTGCTTGCTCCAGAAGATGAGCTCTTCCAGTGCATGTGGGGAAGCTGCCTGAGGACTGTTTCTGTAGAACAGGTCCCTTTCGCCTTTCAGCACAGAGTGAGAAGATTAAAGATGTCTTTGTCTATCTTTTACTACACACACACACACACACACACACTAGCATGTGTGATTTAGCCACCTTCATTTTGGGTCACCTAGCTTCAAAGCAGTCTACCTGTTATTATTTAAAAAAAAAGAAAAAAAAAAGAAAGAAAGAAACTAATATATGTTCAGAGGACATACTTTAAAAAAAAAATCAGATTGGATAGACCATTAAAACATTTACAGGACTTTCATATCCTCCATTCAAGCAAATCTAGTGACCCTTAACTCTGCAAACATATTTGCCTATCATATGTTAAACCACTCACTATAGTTTGACATAAAGTTGGTGTAAACTAGTAGGCAACAAACTGAAAGAAGGGCATACAGCAGACAAAGTTGTAAAAGTCAGTTGCCTATGCACCCCATCACTGTCGAGTTAGCTTTGGGCATATTCTCTCTTTAAAGAACCTGTAAATTGAATCCATGAGATGGCCAGTACAGTGGTTGTACAGAAGGCCACGGTCCCCTGGGATTACAGGGACCACACATCAGATGTGTGGCTTCTCATTACCTTTTCACCTCAGCCACCATATTATCATGGCAAAGTACTTCATGGTGCTCTAGGGCTTGGCAATCTATAATGCACACATAATTATATTCCTTTGGATGGGATAGGGTCTAAGAGAAAAAAAAATACAGGTACTGCTTAAAAGTCAATTGCACTTAGTAGCCATATAAGACTGAAGAACAGGATGCCCAACTTCTACTCAGTTTTTCCAGTGACTCACTATGTAATTCTGAGGACCCAGCCCTTTGATCTTTAGTTCTTAGCCTATAACCAAAGCATTTTAAATTGCGCACCCACTCCTTTTGTAGGTACCCCTCCAGCTTCTCTTGCCCTCAAATGAAAGCGTCTATAGACATGGAAAATTGTTGCTGGATGATTTCCTATAACCCCCTTTCTAGTATTTCAACCGCTCTCCTCTTACATCCCAGGGACACTGGGGCGAGATCACTACCGCGCACAGCACAATTGAAGCCACAGGCTTAAGATTTCACTGTTGAAGGGGCAGGCTAAGAAGGAACAAGTCCGGCTTTAACACCATGAATATCTCCAATTACCAAATGTGGGCTGAAAGAATACAAAACACTAGGAGAGATAGAAAGGTCCTTGGTATTCTTCAAAGCCTCCCTGTAGGGTTGGGAGTTCTTCTTTGAGCTTCCAAACAGAGTCTGGGCAGCCTGCACACCTGGAGTGCATTAGTGGGCCTTGGACTCAAGGTGAAGCCGGGTACATTTCACCTAGATGATTCCCACAATCCATTCTCATAAAAAGCTCACAGTAATTTCTCAGCTTAGGAACATGGTATGCTATTCATAGAGTGTTGAACCCAGGGATTACCTCCCCGAATCCTGGAGAAATCCCACTGTTCGTCTGTATAAACACACTTTCATGTTGATTATCTTGGCTCAAGGAGTTGTTCATTTTGCTTGCTGTGGCACAGGGTCAAGACTGAGACCCACCCTCAAATCCAGTCGTTCTCATGGCTCTCTGGAGAGGCCCTGGCTCTTCTCTTTCAGCAGCAGTGTGCTCACCCAAGTGCAAAACAATGGCGTCTTGCTGTCTGTTCCCCTTTCTTCACTCACCCTGTTGAGGGGCATTAGTGTTTCTTACCCTCCTATTTCCCCCTACATGCCGCAGCTTGTATGGAGAAGCATCACTGTGGTCACCAGCAAGCTCCTACATTCCATGGTGGCCAGCACAGCTGCCTAGCCTAGGACAAATAGGCTCCCATATTCTTCATCTGTGCCCTGTGATAAAGTTTAACTCCGTGGAAGCCTCACCAACCTCCATGATGGGTATCACTAGGCACTTGCTCACAAACCTGGGCCTCTAAAGGGCTACTTAGAGACGAAATAGACTGTAGGGGTCACGGAGCCACCCTTTCTGGTTGTGCACTCCAGCTCTGCAGTTCACTGCCTGTGATGCCTTGCAAATAGTAAATAGTGTATGTGACTGTGTTGGTAGGCTTTGGTTAACTTGGCATAAACATCTGAGAAGAGGAACCTCAACTGAGAAAGCGCCTCTGTAAAACTGGTCTGTAAGCAAGCCTGGAGCTTTTCTTCTTCTTCTTCTTTTGGTTAATGATTGAGGTAAGCCCAGGGCAGGCGGTCCTGGATGATATAAGAAAACAGGCTGAGTGAGCATGGGAGCAAGCCAGTAAACAGCATTTCTCCATGGTCTCTGCTTCAGTCCTGCTTGCAGGCTTCTCTGCCCTGACTTCTCTCAATAACAGACTACAATTGTAAACTGAAATAAACCGATTCCTTCCTGAGTTGCTTTTGGTTACGTTTTTTTTGTTCTGTTCTGTTTTGTTTTTAATCAGAGCAATAGATACTCTAAAACAATGATCCTATTGTCTTCTGAGTTCACTGAAATGTAAAGGGCTCTGGAGCACCAGGTGCGGTACGTAGCACACACCTTTAATCCCAGAACTCTGGAGGCAGAGGCAGGTGGATGTCTGTGAGGTTGAGGTCAGCCTGGTCTATACAGTGAGTTCCAGGACAGCCAGCGGTACATAATACAAAGACCTTGTCAAACAAAACAAAAGCTGCAGGAACGAGGTGACAATACAGTGACCTTCCCTTAGTTAGGGAAATAGCCTTTGGCTATTTTGGCTATTTTACAAAACCCCTCATCTAATGGTGGGCAAGATGACTTTATTTTCCCAAAGCCACAATCACCTAGGGCAAACTGAGTCACAGAGAGAAAGCTACAGGAGAAACAGATTTGGATAAAACACTGCCCCATACTGAAGAGAAGATAAATAAGCTGGTGCTGCCTACAGCCCATACGATTCCATCAAACTTAACACCCTCTGATACAGCTGTGGCTCAGGGTCTTCGAACGGAGGTGGGCGGAGGAGTATTTAAGATGGTTAATACTCTATGAATTGACATATTACCTCAAAGGAAGAAGTAAAATAAATACATCTCCCTCAAACTACAAAATGACCTCTGCTACAAGTTCTTTGAATGCTTTTGATAAAAAAGAGAAAAGTAAATTTAAAATATTTCTCTTTAATTTGGTACATTAATATGGTAAAGTCTTGCCAAAATGGGGAATACTAACAGAGCCTCACAATTAAAACAAGCCTAACGTCTAGGGCTAGATAAAAACAAGCAAACAAACAAACAAACAACAAAAAGCCCACAATATACCACATATCACTTATAGGAAGGAAATCACATACCAATAAGCAGTGCTTGGATCTTTAGAGGACTAATAAATGCAGGAAGCATCTTAGAGTACTTTGCACGAAGGGGGTACCGATTTTGTCTGTTCTATGTGAAGATGCCAACAGGCATACATTCTCCCACAGCCCTGTGCCGTCAAACCCTGGGGGCAATCGCATGATTCAGAGCAGAGCAGCTGCTTTATCTACATCTCTCTGTCAAAGTGTTTCTTCCTCGGCTTCCTCAGCATCATCGAAAGCTCTGCCCTAGCTCTGGCCTCATGGAACTCTGCTTTGTCTGGAAAAGTGAGAGAAGATGAGCTGTAGTTCTTAATAACCTCAGCCACATGAAAACAGAGGCAACGGAACTAACGTCATCAGCTGAGGGTCTTGGAAGAATGCCCTCCTCTTTGTTTACCTTACTCTTTCCAACCTGCAACATGCCAGCTATCAGCCAGGCACCAGGAAGTCACACCCTCCAAATCAGCCTAAAAATTCTTTTGTTAACATAATGCAACAAGAAAAACTGGAAAAGATCCTACCATCAAACTTTTAAAACAGAAAAACTCAAGAGGGAGTATGGTTCAATAGTCTAATCATAGTCCAGTTACTTGAACAACCAAAGCCTTCATCCAGTCTCCAGTGGGTATTTGAAAAATAGCTAACCATCTTCTTTGTTCATGAAACTGGCTACGAGAACAAACACAACAACAAAAGAAAGTTTGCCCGGCGCACTGCAATGCTGGAAGGGTCAAACTAATGATGAACCTTCTAAAGCATATTAATCTTCGCTTATGTGTAGTAATTAGTGCATAGTGCACTGTGCGTAGTGGGTGGGTGGGACTTAAACTGAGTTAGATTTCAAGAAACAATTACCATTAATTGAGTAGTTTTAAATGACTAAGAAGCAGTCATTTAAAACTAGCATTGTGATAAATGGGCCCGGGGCGAGATATTTTATAAAATGCTACATCTAATTATCATGCTATGTATAAATTCTGAAAAGGGAAATGGGTCTTATGTTTACATCTGCTCTTACTAAATAGCCTCAGGGCACTCGGGAGGGTGTTTGGAAGGAAGATGTCTACCAACTATAGTTACTGCAAACATGCAAAATGTGGCAAGGACACCATTGCAACTTAGGAACATTAGGGAAAGGGCATGAGGAAGAGGATGGTGTTAAGAAGACCGGTTCTACCTCATTCGATGAGTGGACGGCCTCTTTTCGAGCCGTGTCAAGGACAGGTGCACTGAACAGTTTAGGACACCTGAGTATGCAAATAATGGCAGGCAAGGTAACTGTGTATGCAGTGTTCTCAGCTCCTGTACGTCTGGTCCCTCAACAGTGGCTCAACAACCAATAAACAGAACAGTGTGATCATTAGTCAAAGGCTAGAGAGCTCTGAACCATATAAACAAATGTTAGCATTAAAAGACCTGTTTGGTTTTCTTTTTTCTTTTTGATAAGGGTTTTACTGTGTTGCCCAGGCTGGCCTAGAACTTCTATGTAACTCAGGCTGGCTTCATACTCATGCTGTCTGCCTCCATAGTGCTGGGCTACAGGGAATTCCCATCGCACCTGACTATAAGACTGGACATATTTTTCTTTGTTTGCTTGTTTATATGTGTTGCCAGGAACTTTTAAAAGTGTGCTTGCCCTTTGTTTCCATTTCTCCTTTTCTCTCTGCCCCTTACTCCTGTCCCACTCACTTTACATGGCTTGGAGAAGCTTCGTGATGAAGCCAAAATTAAAGCGATCTTCTGTATGTTCTTCTTGTAAATGGACTTGATTGAGGTTTTTTGTTTTTTTCTCATAAGAGAAGAGATAGCCACATATGACTAGTTGCTTGTTCTTTATAAAATAGACCATTGAGGAAATCTACTTAAGTTTGAAAGATGGGCTTTTCTAACAAGGAACCAGTGAAGTGTATGTAATCAGAGCACTCTGGGTATGGCCCAGCATCAAGGACCATGCTAATAAAACTAGAACAAAATATCGACATGCCTACACATGCACAGCCACATGGGTATGGGTGTGCACGCCCATATGAGACACTTGTGACACATGTACAGACAGGTAGTTGTGGATAGGCTGAATTCCTTTCTGGCACCTAGAAAATATCCTTTCTTAAGTTTATGGAAAACACCACTGAGTATTTGTGAATAGAATTTCATGCTGCTTACCCCTGGAATTCAATGTGGCATTGAACACTTGGCATTTTAGTTTGAAACAAAAATCTTTTGCAGAAACAAATCTTAATCCTTTGTGTTATGGCTCTTGGATTTCTGTTCTGGAACTTATACACTGGCTAGGGGACCTCCTTTGCTCACTTAGTGAAATGCCTCAATTGAGGATGACAAACTTGATGACAGTATTAGAAACAGAGTGATGTAGAACAGATATCTTCAGGGGATGGGGTGGGGGAACAGAACTCAGTCTTGCCATAGTGGGTTAATTAATATGTCCTGGATCTTTGAAATACATAGTCTTTCTGTTAACTGAAACAAGCCAGAAGCCCTCTCTGGAAGTTACCTGAGTGATTATGTTCTAATATCTGACTCCTTTCAAAGTTAAATGGCTGGATGTTTCATGACTGGCTACCCTTAATTCTTGGAATCTGGAAATCTGAGGTCCATTTTGTGCTAAAAGCATCTTTACTTGAGGAGTTCTCATCATGAAATACTAACATTATAAATCCATGTGATCCTCTCTGGTGGTCAGGACTTCTATAGGTGGCAGTAAGTTTGAGTGGCTAATGTTTACTCAGTTTTAAGTGATACCACTGTGTTCCTCCTCACTTCCTCGTGGAGGGATCATGTGATGGCGATTGCTGCTGCCAGAGGTGAGGTCACCAGCATGGCTCAGACGGAAATCTAAGCCTCTTGGTTCACCATCACAGCACAAGGTTTTATTATCAAATCCAGAGATGATGAAGGAGTTGAAAGGCAGTTCTCTGAGAACAGTATTGATTAAGACTGATGTTTTAGAATTGGCTAGATCAGGACATGAATTCCAGTTCTACCTGCTGTTGTACATCTCAGTTCACTTTCCAAAGCCTTTAAAGAGTATACTTGGTGTGTCTTCTAAGATTCATGCCTGATGTAAGCCTCCACCTTACCTCCTGGGGGTTTTCAGGATTAGATAGATTAGAAAATCTGCCCACATTCCGAGTCCAGACAACAGAATAGTGGATCTGCATGGAAGCCAGGCACAGTGGGAGGATCAGCCCACAGCCTCAGAACCCTGGCAATTCACTAACAAAGGAATAAACAAGCTTTGCTGTTACTGACCACGGTAGAAGAGCTAGAGGAGAAACTGGCAACATCTCAACAACAGATATTACAAATCCCATTATTACTCATCTAGAAAGAGAATATCTGAAAAGTCCTACAACCACTCACTTGGACACCTGGGTTCTATAAATGAGAAAGTATAGGCCCTGAGGGGTTCATTCTGGAGAATTCACATAAACAGAGGTAATAGACAGGGCTGAACCCAGGTCAAATTAAGCACATATTTCCTTCTAGTCTTCTGAACTTAGTAGTCATTTGGTGATTCTGAGTATGTGTTAAGTTTGCCACCTAAAATGTAAGTGGACAGCATCATTCTAGAATTTGAATTTGGTAGGGAATTACAGAAGAACCTAAACTACTGAGGCACTGGTACCCTTAGCAGCATATCTAGCATTCAGTGAGAGAGAAAAGTCCTGGAGAATGTAGCAAAGCTCATCTACATAGTATAAAATGGTCGTTTCTTAGTCGCCCTCCCCAGTCTAAAGGCTGCCCTCAGCCAGCTATACTTGGGTCGCAGAGTGAGCTCATCCCCAGAGCAGGTGGGATGACCATGGACAGGTGCACCCACTAACTCTGTATAAGCCATGCCAACAATGAATAAGATGGACAAAATCCTTCTGACACATTCAATACCTAAATTACTCTGCCTGGCTGGTGAAACTCAAATACTAGATCTCCATGGTGTGCTCCATTTTTACTATGAACACACCCACTCTCTGCAGGGTCAGAAAGTGAACCTTGAATCATTCTCTCTTCTTTAACAACAAAGATGAAAAGGGGAGTTTGGCATTATACACTTGAGATTGAAAAACAAAACAAAAACAAAAACATTATAAGGAAGAACATTGTATATCTATATATTTAAAGGTCAGCATTTCAACTGAACCAATTTATTGCTTTATTTCATTTAAAATTTAATCTTTCTGGGAAATGCTGATCTCTAGGATTCAAAGTATAGCCAGAAAGAGAGAGAGAACATTCTGTTCCTTTCTCATGGGCAAACATTAATATTTATATAAACCTAATACTATTATTTCAAAGGAGAATAAAGCTAAAAACTTCTATGAGGATTGTATCACCGAGTTCACTGGCTATAATGTTAAATATTCTTGTGAAATGCAGCTCAGGGCCTTGAAAAGAGGATTAATCAGCATGAGGTTTCAATTAGTTCTTTCAACTTATTCTGAGTTTAAATAGGTGGATCAGAATAGGTTTTCAGGCTTCATTGGAGAAGGTAACATTTGAGCAGAAGCTTGAAGTGGGTGAGGGAGCTAGTCATGTGCATATCAGGAGAAGAGCATTTTAGTTATTAATCTTGATCCAACCAAACTCCCCTTGGTCTTGGCCCCAATGGATAGTCCTATCCACATGCTGTTGGCTTCACTCCAGCATTGTTCAGTATAACTTACACTATGGCCATCCCATTTTAAAATTATGTTCACTAAAGGGCTTTAGGCACTACACCTAAGTTGCTCTTATATTAGTCTGGAGACACTGAGGTCTATCAAGACCATGTCCTTATCTTAGTCAAAATGATATTGTTTGTACTCCCACTATTCTTACAACCACTTTCATGCATCATTCATAATGGACTCTGAAATCCACCAGAAAGTAAAATTCTCCGGCACTTCCTTCATACTCTAGACATGCAGAATAGAAGTAGAATATACAAAAGAACAATAAATGGGAACATGAAGGTCACTAAGAAGAAAGGAAAAGCAGGAATTAGTAGGCAACCACTAATAATATACAGTCAACATGAAACTAGAAAGGCCATGGTGGGATAATTTGAGACTGGGGCATAATTACAAAGATGCCCTGCAGAACATGTTTCTAGTGCCTGAAGAAGTTTCAGCGACTATAAGTTCCCCCTTACCAACCAATCTGTGGCCACAGATGTCAATATAAAAAGGCTTATGTAGGAGTGATTTGTGTATTTTCACCATTTGAAGGCTCTGCTCTTCCAACACTATGCTCTTTCTTGAGTAAATATTTAATCTGGGCAGTCTACTGCTTGAGGAGAGAAGCCAGCAAATGTGAATAGCATCTCGTTTTCTGCTACTGCTCTTCCATATGATGAGAAAGCTGAGTCCTATCCGAGTCCCTTCTACTGAAGAGCAAACACTACTTATGCCTATGGATCAATACAAAACAAAACTACTCCTATCTCATGTGACTCTCATCCCACGGAAGGTACTTAGATCTAAGAATCACCCTGATCTTGTCATCTCTGAAATACTGATTAGGATTTTCTAGGCAAAATATTCAGCATAAAGGTAAAGTCCCAGTTAGGTGTCACTACACTCAAAGACTGATATTAGGGAAAATAAACCTTGGGTTCTAGAGCCAGGGAATCCCCAAGGCCGAATAACAAGATGACAATCATCTTTTTGTGGAGTACAACAGTGTAATCCTAGTTCGTCATCACAGAGTCTTCAGTGGCAAAAGATTTTAAAAAATGTATTAATTACAAATGGCTCCAGTCACCCCTAGTTTACCATGCAAATGAGAACTAACACTATCCTTCTCTGAATTAGACTCTTAGATAAATATGTAAGAGTGTACATCCATTTGAATTCTGCTGTGGAGTTTTTGGCATGGGAAATTTCCTTAAGTTTGACTTCCTTGTATGCGAAATTTAAAATAATGATCTTTTGTTGACTGGGATTTTGTAACCAGTGAACTTAAAAATGCTTTTGAAAAGTTCAAAGCTGGGTGTGATCCTAGTACTTAGGAGGCCAAGGGAAGACAGTTGAAGACCAGCAAGGGCTACAGAGTAATGAACTGAGACCCGCTTGAGCTATGTAATGAGAGCCTGCCTCCAAAATAAAAGAATAAATAGTAAAATAAGACAGAACAGAAAGGTGCCTGGAGCGCCCCTTAGGCTAAAACAAAGGGCTAACTTCTTGTGACCCAGGTGTCCCTGGGCTCAATCATAAGAGTGGTTGGAGATCTGGCTCAGGAGTGAGTAAACAGGCTACAATAAAGGAAGGGCAAGCTACTAGGGAGGGCAGCCAATGCAGGTTAATCATTCCTAGGATTAAGTGTCTTATTTCTCTTTCATAACATAGGCTTGACGAGTTGGAAGTGAACGCAGCCAAGCACAAAGCGCCATCCGTGGCTAAAAGGAAATGATGCAATGAGCGAGAAGCCTGCTCTTCACTTCCATCCCTTATGTTGTCTCTTTAAGAGTCTTGCTTTAAACAAAATTGGGGTGGTAGGCCAGTGTAGTGGCTTGTATGGAGATTTGATTATTATGATTTCTGCCTATGTAATTCCTTATATAGCGGATGAATGAGCTCCCACAAGCTTCTGGATTTGGTAGGGATGCTTTCGCAAGCCTCTAAGTCCTGGTCTTAGCTGTTTGCAAACAGTTACGTTGTCTTTTCATCTGGTTAAGCTTCTTATTCTCCAAAGTTAAAAAACAGCAATTGTGAACTGGGCACTGACTAATAAAGAGACAAACCCCAGCTCTCCTTTCCTGAATATATTTATATTTCTCAAAGTGATCATCATTTGAGCCAAGAGGAACTGGACAAACACATTTGTAGTTGATTAAGAATGTTAAGGACAGAAAAACTAGGAACCATGGGCCGTTCTCCTCTCGGCAACTGACAATGCATTTCCCAACCTTTGCTAAGTGAGAACTCTGCTTGCAGAGGAGAGGGAAGGGACAAAGTGAAATTTAAGAAGGTGCTGTTCAACCGAAGACCTAACAGAACTCAGTGAAAGCAAGCTGACAGTTGAGTGACTGCCTAGCATGTAAGCAGGGGGAAAGGAAGGAAGGAAGGAAGGAAAGAAGGAAGGAAGGAAGGAAGGAAGGAAGGAAGGAAGGAAGGAAGGAAGGAAGGAAGGAAAAAGGAAGGAAAAAAAGGAAGGAAAGGAGAGAGGGAGGGAGGGAAAGAGGGAAGGAAGGAAGGAAGGAAGGAAGAAGGAAGGAAGGAAGGAAGGAAGGAAGGAAGTAAGTAAGGAAGGAAGGAAGGAAGGAAGGAAAAGAGAAAAGCAAGAGGGGAGAGGAACAGTAGAAATGCTGGCTAGTGAATGCACACATGTGAGGGGCTATGACAAAGTGTTGAGCTTTTAAGATTTCTATCAGCCTAAATTACTAATGTAAAACATAGTACATAAGATGGACAGTAATTCATGTCTATACCAAAGTATTTAGTATTTTCTTCAAAAAATAAAATAAAATAAAGTTTCTAGTGAAAACTTGTATAGTCCTGAACCTTCTTCTCACATCAAGGAAGATTTAACTGCAGAAATACCTAATTTCCTTCCCATCCTGTCCTTGCTCTTACAAAATAAGAGAAAGTGACAGATCAATAACTCAAAACCTCTTCCAGAGAAAGAAAACCTCATGTACGCATCCGGGGCTGTCAGGCTGAGAACCTGTCAGAGCCCTGTTCACACAGGAAGCCAAGACTTCTGCACTCGTGGGTGGAGGTGGAGCCTGGGTGCCCTGCCCAGGGGCTTTTGTTCCAGGGGTCTCACCAGATGAAAAGTCTCTCTTTTTCTGCCCCAAGTTCAAGTTTCTATTTCCCGAAACCCTGGTGTAAAATTCCACAACACCACCACTCCCCATACACTTTCTTTGCTTCGTTTACATCAGGCTTGTGTGCTCAAAAATGAGAAGACAAAAGTTTCATAAGCTTTTTCAAACTGCAACTTGCTGTTTACAACTGTGATAGACAGATAGATTCATTCTCAGGGCCCAGCACTTAGAACGGTGATAGAAATTATGTTAAAACTGTGAGATGAATTATGCTGTTCCCTGTACAAGACTGTTTACAAGAGAGGTTCCACTAGAACGAGAAAATGTTCATGATAAAATGGTAAGTGTAAAAACACTATTTAAAAATTATATGTGAAGGGCTGAAGAGAAGGCTCAGTGGTTAAGAGCACTGGCTGCTCTTCCAGGGGAGCCAGGTTCCTGACCCAGCTCCCAAACTGTGGCTCGCAACCAGATTTAGCACCAGTCCAGCGGAATCGGATGTTCTTCTCTGCTTCCACAAGTACTGTATGCATGTGGTACACACACACACACACACACACACACACACACACACACGCACACACACTAAGTAAAATGTTCATACCAATAAAAATAAATAAAATCTAAAAACTACATGTGAAATATGAGCTAAACTGGGTAAAATGTTTAATTTGTATAAAATATTTCTAGAAAGAAATACAACAGATGCTTTCAACAGTAGTGATTTCAGGGTGGGGCTTTCGGTGGTAAAATTTTAGGGCAGCTTCATTGAGATACCATTCACCTTCCAAACAATTTACCCACTGAAAGCATTTCAACAGTTTTACCGTTATTCACAGAGCTGTGCAATCATTACCACTGTCTACTACAAACAGCTTCATCATGTCTCTAAGAATTACAGGGTTGCAAGTATAGTCAGGAATGGAACCCGTACTTATCATGCAGGAAGAAGCCCTAGGTTTGAGCCCTAAAGCTAGGGAAGGGAGAGAGAGGAGGAAATGGGGAAAGGAGGGAAAACACACGAGAGAGAGAGAGAGAGAGAAAGAGAGAGAGAGAGAGAGAGAGAGAGAGATAGATTATGTGTTCTAGTTATTGCACATAGATCACTTTCCCCCAGTATGAAGCAACCACCAACCCCAGTTTTGCTCGACAGATTTCCTTGACATCATATAAACTTCTGCATTTTGCTTTCAAGGTGCATCCATATTATACCATGTACCCATAATTCATTTCTTTCTTTGTTGAACAACATGACATTGTATGTGTGTGCCATATTTTGTTGATTTATTCATCATTGATGAACATTTAGGTTGTTTCAACATTTTTCAGCATTCTGAATAATGCTATCAACATTTCTGTACAACTTATTCAGGTATCCTAGGGCTATCCAAGAAGTGGATATGTGATTTTATTTTAAACTTTTGTTCTTCCGCACTTTCTATAAGGAACAGATAGTACTATCAGTATTAGGAAAAAATTACTAATAGGGAAAATATCCCTGTGTGCCAGTACTTCCTCTAATTGTCATTCTCTCCCCAGCTCAAGCCAGATACTTTGTAGTTAATTAACTAAAATGTTCTTAATGAGTGTTTGCTCTGAACTGGACCCTATACTAGGCAAATTAGAGGATACAAAAACAAAAAAACAGAACAGGAAACAAGGTCTTTGCTTTCAAACAAGGGATGCTGCTAAAGTCAAGGGGAGGGAGGATGCTTTCAAGGGAAGCCCACCTCACAGACAGAGGAATAAAAGAGCAGAGTAAATTCTAGTTGAATTGGTCCTTTCTAATTCCAATCCCTGGTACTGAAGAGTGAACCATTCTATCGTCCAACATGAAACCAAGTCTTACCTGCCTGTGCTGCATCAAGACATCACTACAGTCCAGTTAAAAAGGATTCTTCCTGTCTCCCAATAAAGAACCAACCAAGGAAGGGAGATTTTAAAGGCTCTTCCATTACAGCTAAGATTCTATAGAACAGTATACTCTCTGATTTTTTTTTGCAAACATACATTTATATACACACATATACAAATAAGATTTGTTTCATTTAACAAGTGTTGGGCTCTAGCACTAGGTGTTATACAGGCTAATGGGGGAGAAAAGCCACCAACAGTTTCCCCCAGCTCTTAACTCTGTGAGCTACAATAACAGCAGGCCTGACAAGTTATGCCCATGAATGGATACTAGAGTGGCATGCATGTTATGGAGGTGACCAACCACATTCTGATTGGATTTAAGGTCCACAGTACAGGAAGGAATGCATCCCTGGTACTGTAATCTGGCCACAGGACTCCTGGTTGGGGAGCATGAACCTCAGGGCTGAACTGACAACTATTACTTTGCCAGATGAGCATCATATCAAATTGCTCCCTACATTTGTTCTCAGTTATCAGCCCTCATCAGAGAAGCTCCTTCATGCAATGGAAAGTGGCCAACACAGAAACTCACAGGTAACGTGAAGAGAATAAACACCAGAGGAGTGCTCAACCACACAGAGACATCATAGCCTCTCCCCGAGACTTGAGACCACCACACAAGAGAGGCAGAAAGACTGCAAGATCTGAGAGGATACAGTGAAATAGTCTCTTCTGGACATGGCCGGACCCGTACTCATGAACTCACAACAGCTATGGTCACAAGACCAGCAGCAGACCAAGCCAATCAACATCCTAGCATGAAGTGGGAGGAGCATGTTGAGCTCCCGACCTCTAATTGAGGAGCTACCCAAGTTTATGGTTTCCGGAAGTAGATATTCAGTTTCTCCTGTGACTCCTGATAGATCAACCATACCCCAGTGGATGACTCCACACACAAGAGTAACTGGGCAGTCCAAATTGGACTTGGTGAGTTATTTTTTTAAAAAGAGGATACATGGGGGAATGGAAGTGTATCGTAGAGGAGTTATGGGAAGGAGTAGAAGTACATTGTGTGCTTGTATACATTTGGTTAAAGAATAAATAAAAGTGTGTTATTTCTTGAAAAGAAAAGATTGGGCTGGTAGGAGGCACAAGCAAGCTGTGGCATTGCTGTAAGATGACCAAGGAGTCCAACAGTTTCTACTGCAAAATACTCCAATCTGTTAAAAATAAATCCACCAATTCAAAATGTACCTGTCTCAACTACATTGTAAGAGTCTCACATGAATGAGTATCACTGTTGCTCCCTAGGCCGCAGCACCGTCAGGGACCTAGCAACATGTATTTAGAGAACTGTGTGTGATACACAGTATCAGACCGAGAGAAGGAGAGATATTTTTTCTTTTCTTTCTTTTTATCTAGCCCACCATTCCTCCTTTCATCTTTTCTGAAACAGTCTCCCTGTTAAAGACTACGGGGTTTTGCAACTGTCAATGGCTGGGAGTTAGCATTTCTAAACATGAAATTCTAATTTAAATGTACTTAAAGGTTCTACAGAATAATATAATAAACACCCCTTTACATAAGACACAAAACATATTCAAATGACACAATTTTAGTAGCCAGTAATAGAAAACAAAGCTTGTGGGGCTAGAGAGATGGCTCAGCGGTTAAGAGCACTAGCTGCTCTTCCAGAGGTCCTGAGTTCAATTCCTAGCAACTATATGGTGGCTCACAACCTTCTGTAATGGGATCTGATGCCCTCTTCTGGTGTGTCTGGAGACAGCCACAGCATACTCATAAACATAAAATAAATTTAAAAAGGGAAAGAAAAGAAAGGTTATAACAGCCCTACCTAAGCAAAGTATAAAATATTTTGGGAGAATGGCTTGAGTTCCAAATAATAACAATAAAAACAAAAATAGCATCAAAATAAAGCCGGATGCATTAGGAAGCTGCAGCCTGTCCCAATAAGACTCTCGCCCGGGCATCCTTCGCCCTTTCCACTGTATCCTTCCCTGAAACTACACTAGCACATGAACCATGTGTTGGAACCATAAAGAAAATGCCCTTGATTTAAAAAGAAAAGAGGCCAGCATTTGTTGCACTCTATGCCTGCTGAGGCTCCAGGGCCAAGAGCTAAATAAACTGCAGTACAGCGATTAGGAAAGCAGCAACAGCTAAAGTAATCCCTCCTAAAAGCTGTAATAGGAGAGTGCCAGGAACAGAATGCTCCAGGAGACAGGAGCCCATGTCCTAGGACCTGGAATAAAGGTAGATTTTAAAGGGCAAGTCTGAAATGTATTTGCTGAACACAGCTCGCCTTGCTAAACCTGGTTTCTGTCATAGCGATTATGCCCTCAATTTCATGAACATCGTGTTTGCTCGGAAAGGAAAAAGAAAGAAAGAAAGAAAGAAAAAAAAAAAAAAAAACCAACAACCCTGTTTTTGTAGTAATTGCACATCAATACCAGAGACCTATTATTTCTATTAAGTTAATTAACCTATTTTTGAAAAGTATACAAAATAGGTCACTTAAGTGGGTGTGACCTTACCCAGTGAACTATGCTTTTAAACTGTCTCCAACTACTAAGATTTATAGACCCCTTTATCAACATCTTGGTTTGAAAAGGCTGGCTGAGTGAAAGGCATGCACACCAGGCTAAGACGGCTTTGGTCTCTATCAATCAGCCCATTATAACTTAATGATATTTAGATGAGGTGATTAGATTTTCAAATTGAATGCTGTTTAATCTACATTCCAGAGTGCTTATGTAATCAGGCCACATTTCTAAGGCTCGGGCAAACAGTCTGAAGGAGAGAAATTTGTATCTGAGATCAATTCAAATACTGTTCCTCCCCGTCTGAGAAAGGAGAAAAGTGCTTAGCCCTGGGAGTGTTTGCAAGGGGTGGGAGCCACAAAAAACAAAACAAAACAAAACAAAACAAAAGAACAAAAACAAAAACAAAAACCCCAAAAAACAAACTTCTAAATCATTATTCATATCGTCATTGAAAGCACAGCCAGCTTCTGCACCGCTGAGCGGCATGCTGGGTAGTAAACAAAAGTTCTGCCTCCTATTTTGTTCCCTATTAGATGGAATAAAATCCCAATAGAGAAGAGTTTCTATTAAATGTAAGAAAGTTGCAGGTAGAAAGTGGTCAAGGGTCTCTGCTTCTGTACCACAATGGCTGGCCCATGTTAGTGATGACATTTGTGCTCTAAATAACATCTAGTGACTAAAATCACAGCCCGCACTTGAGAGCTCTCACATTCTTAGGAAACCAGCTCATTTGAGGGTGTGTACAAATTAACAGGCAAACCAAGCTTCAGAGACTAGTCTTAGAATCTGTAAGCTTGCATTATATACACATGACATCTCCTTTCTTTCAAGACTTCAACTGCAAAACACTGCACAATGTCAAAGTCATAGCACCTCAGATCTCCTCACCCTTTAAGGCCCATTGGTGACCCAGGCACTTAGAGTCTGTCAAGCAACTTTTAGTGGAGGAGTATGTGTGCCTTGGCACTTTAACACCTCTGGGGGTGGGGAACTCAAGGCTTGTTTTGTCTTTGAAGTTCCAGGTCCTGTTTCTAGCTTTCCTTTTCCTTCAACACTGACTCTGGTTTGCTTCACTCTAAGGGAACCTGGCTACTTGTAATTTCCTCTTTATCTTGTTATCCTTCTTTTTCTCACCAGCTTTCTATCTTTGTATAATTCCTTTTGCAGAAAGACTTTCTCATCTCCTTAGGTTCAAGTCCTATGTACACCTCACAAGTGTGGTTGTGTTGTCCCACATAATCTTAACTATTTGGCTTCTGGAAAAATGGATATAAAGAAGTTGTAAACTCAAAGACAGCAGATAGAGCAGAAGTTTGGGCTCAGAAAGGGACCGAATCTGAACGGAACAGAACGACAGCCAAAGTGAACCTTATATTTGTGGGAGAGAACACATCCTCACATACCAGTCCTTTGCTCTCCCCAACTCCCCAAACTTTGGCAATCAGTTGTTTCTGAGCCACTGAAAATTAGGAAGTTCTCTAACAAAGAGATGACAATGACATGCTGACACAGAGACTTGGAAGTTTCACCACAAAACAAACTATGAAATCTATGGGTGGGTATGGGGACTAGAAACCTTCCTACTGGCCCTCCAATCACATCAATTAAGTAAAGATCTATCTAGTCTACCTATCTCATCAATTCCTAATCTGAATTCTCCTTAAGCCATTTCAATCCAACACTGGAAAGGAAGTATATCTGAGCGGGAAGTCACACTGCAAATGCTACAACCTCCTCCGATCCCTGCATCAACCACTGATCCAAACACGGAAATGCAAAACTGTACAAGATATACTCCCTCAGGCAACGGATTAGGGAGAGGAAGACAAATGCAAATACAGTGGCTTTACAGTAACTGAGAAGGACGCACACTGCAGGATGGGAATCAAAGAGGCAGTAACCAATCTCACTTGAGTCACAAAAGATTTCATGGTGATATATATATATATATGTATATATATATATATATACACACACACACACACACATACATATATTATTATTATTATTATTATTATTAAATAAGTGTTTTCAAGCAAAGAAGCATGTAGAAAGAAAGCAGGGTTTAGGGGCAACAACAAAGGCTCCAAGAAGAGGTGAGGACAACACAAGGTGAAAATCCTTAGAATCCCAATAGCCAAAGCGAGTGTAACTTCATCTCAGAGCTCACCAGGAGCCACCAGAGGCCTTAAGTCAAGACAGCACATGTGCGATTGGGAAAAAAGAATCTGAACTCAACACAGGGATAGCAATGGAATAAGACGGGTGGCAGGAAGACTGGCACACAGGCTGATGAAAGTCCTAACATGAACGGACAGGAGGGACACAAACATTAAGGTGGTCAAAGTACAGCCACTGAGAGTCTATGGTGAGAGGGAGGGTGGTGATTCCCATTCAAGAGAAAACATAAAAAAGAGTGCAAGAAATGCACCCAGCCTCCCAGCAGGTCATTAAAGGAACTGGACAACATAACACACATCTCTAACTCTGGGTTTGCACTGTCTCCTCCACACTGTTAGTATCAACCATCACTCCTGTGATATTACCACTGGGTACCAGGCACTATAGTCATGGCCCTGTGCCAGAACACTCTTATGGAATAAGATATTAACATAGAAATTATTCTAAATGAAGACGTGCAGATAAGGCATTTTTTCCTCTAAGGCATGCCAGCTATTTTTTTTAAAATGTTCAATGTTTAGTAAACTAGGATTATTACATATCATGGGAAACTAAAAAGAATTTCATAAGCTACTTGCAAATACAAAGCCAATGCAAAAAAGACACTAAATTTGGTAGAGCATGCAGATTTTGACTAAAATAAAGAGGAAGGTTTAATGATAGAAATGGTAACTGGAAATAGCAGTACTGGGTCACCAGGAAAATCTAGTCTAGGCTTGGAGTGATTGAAAATTCTTTGATGTAAAAGTGCTATGTTACCCAGTACCAAGTAAGCACTGCACTTGTCACTAGTTCTCACAGGACAAGCATGGACATCACAAAATAAACAGTTCAATACTTAACGGAATCCTTTGCCTCAAAGATGAAAATCTAGGCAGGAATGAATTTCTGTTACCCCTCTTACTGGTATAAAAGGACTCCATCCAAATGAAACCTTTAGAAGGCTATTATCTCTACGTAGGAACCGCCAGTCTTCCTTCTGGGATGAACCATAGAGCTTTCCAGGTTTCCACACAGTGCTCACTGATACAACATTCCCAATGAGTTACTCATGGTACATAAGAATAAATCTCATCTTAAACTGACTTTCACAATCTCCCTACAAAATGACATCTGAAAGCACTTAAGAGATACACTTATACCCCTGGTGGTTAAAAAAAAAAAAGGGGTGGAAAATCCTCTCTGTCTTACTTCATAAAGGTTATTGAAAATGCCATGTGATTAATATTATTTATTTGGCATTGGGTTAAACACCAAAGGTAACACTTAACCACTCTCTGTTTACCAAGTTAATCACCAGATTTGTCTACTTTTGTCTGATTTACTGAGACAAATACTTTGAGTGTCTGAAATGTTTTATCTGGCCCTGGGAAAGGAAAACGAAAGGAGTGTTGTGCATTTATTAATAGATAAGTGCAAACAGGCCCTATCCTATCAAATGAACAGCTAGGACCTTTGGCCACTGTTTACTGAAAATAAAATTAGCCTTGGCTGGCAGGTACTTATCAGCTCTGAGAATAATTAACTACTCACATCTGGTACTCCTTACTGAAAATGCTAGTGGGAGCCATTACCTTTGGTAAGGGTTATATTTCCTGACCAGCTAACCTCCCCCTAACGTACTACTGGAATGCACTCTTCATTCCCAAGCAGTCCGCTGGCAGTACCCAGAGCAGTTCCACAAGCTGTTTCCCCTCCTCAACCCAACAGAAAGACATTTTCAGAAATCCAAAACATATCACCAAGCCATGCTGGCTCCCACAGGGATGCTTACTAACTCACCACAGGGAATTCCCTGCCCCATGGAGGCCTGGGAACTTTGTAAACAAACAAGAGTCAGTCTGAGTTAATCAATAGTAACATTTTGTACTTTAAATTTTGTTTTTGTGGTTTTTCAAGGACTTCAGGGAACTTCATTGTGTAGAATAACATGAATATAGTGCTCAAGGTTCAAGAAGCCCAGGAACCCACAGCTGCCTTCATTGGTCAGACGGAAAACAATAATAAACTAGGAACCTCATGCCCACTTTATTTGTTTTCTATTGTAACAATTCCCTTACTGGGCAATAATTTTCACAATTTCATTAAAGCAAAGGAAATGCTCTGGGGCATTCATATAAATAAGCAATACATAATATGTGCTTTTATATTCATGCAACAGGGATCAAGAGGCAGGAAACCCAGGGCCTCTGCAATTAGCTTGCTGTGAAATCCTAAACAAGTCACTTGTTGTCAAGTGGCTCTCATATCTATGCTCTGTAAAAGCTATACTGCAACGTTGGACTAAGGAGTGACTTCTGACAGTGCCAGGAAAATGTTGGTAAATCAGAAATTAAAATGCCAGCTCTTCTCTGAACCACCACAAAAAGAGCATACACTGGCTGTCCAGTGGGTGGGACCCAGGCCGTCCCGCACATATGTAGCCGGTGTGCAGCTTGACCATTATGTGGGTCCTGAACAATTGGACTGGGGACTATCCCAAAAGCTGTTACCTGTATGTGGAATATCTTCTTCTGGCTGCCTTGTCTGGCCTCTATGGGAGAGAAAGGACCTAGTCTCACAGAGACTTGAAGTGCCAGGGTTGGGGGGCTACCCAGGGGCGGCACCTGCTCAGAGGAGAGGGGGATTGTGTGTGGGGGTGGGGTGGGGTGAGAGTGACTGGGAGTGGGGCAGTGAGCGGGATGTAAAGTAAATAACTAAAAGAAATTAAATTAAAAAAAAAACTTTTTAAAAATGCCAGCTCTTCAAGACCTTTTTCTCAAAGGAAATAGTAAGCTTCTCTCAATAATAAATGGTGCCATTCTAACTTACACCTTTTATTAAAGTATATTTCTGACATGTTTTACAGATAAATGTTGCTCCTAACGCGACAAAAGAGTGTGCATGAAAACCGTGGGTAATCTGAAGATCAGCAGCTGCCCTGTTTCTAAGGAAACTGCAAATTGGATTCTATTAACAATGAATAGACGGTCTCTCCAAACACACAAGCCTTCTAACACACACTAGGTGGGTGGACATCAGATACCTTAGGAGATGAGGACATGAACTAAGAAGCTGGGAAGTCTAAGGATATGGAGCCAGTAATTAGGGGTTGGGAAACAGAAGAAGGTAGGAATAATAGGCAAGAAGGGAATTTAATACTGAGGAGAGACGGGAGGCCAAAGAAAAACAGAAGAAACAGAAAAAACAACGAGCATTCTGGGATTAGGCAGTACAGTCAGGTGAGGCAGTGAGGCCACACCATGGGGGTGGCAGGGGACTATCAAGGGGCGAGGAGAAGTGGGTGGAGGCTCAACCACGTGAACTAGCAAGGCAAGAAGGAATTACTGGACAAAATCGGAGAGAATGTTAGTTGCTCTGGACAGGGCCCAACAGGGACAAAAAAGAAGCCAAACGGAATACATTAATAATTCTAAGCAGGAGCAGCCATGAGGGTTTAGAATGTAGCACTAAGAGATTATTTGTTCAAAACTGGCAGAAATAGAAAATGCTAACCCTCCAATTGAACTCCAACAATAACTTTGAGTTACTGGATTGTGGAAATTTTCTTATGCGAATCCATCTGTGGTATCACTTCAACTATTTACTGGAAAACTAGCTGCGGTTTGACTACAGATGCCCCTCCTGGGTTTCATTCAGATCTATCTTCTCAACTCAAGAATCAAGGAGGCAAATGGTTTCAACTATTTTCATGTCACTAAGAAAGGTTGGGTAAAAGTAGCTTTTATTCTCCTGATGTAATTGTCCCCTGAAGACTTACAGTCTCCATTGGCTAACCTAGGCCTAGTCGTGGAAGCATCTAGCCTCTGTGCAATCTTATCTGGGCCTAGGATGTTTTTAGCCTCTGAGACTTAACTACTGAATAAGCTCAGCCTTTCTAGCTCTTTCTGAACTCTGGCTGGCTGGCTCAACTCAGCTGTTCTGGTTCAAACTCCTCTCCAAACTGACCGATTCAGACTTCTCTCTGAATTGCCCTTCTTGGCCTCAAACTAACTCTGGCAATCTGTTCTAATCTTCTGGCTCCTTCTCATTCTCTGGCTCGTTCTGTCTTGCCTGTGACTAGTTTGTTCTCTCTTCATACTGTCTCTGAAAAGCTCTCTCAGTTAAACTACCTCTGAATTCCATGAGCTGACTGACCAGAACTGAGTGCTGAGATTAAAGGTATGTATCCCCACCCCTGGACCTACCTGAAACTTGCTGTATGTATACCAGGCTGGCGCTTTGCCTGTGTCTCCTGTGATGAAAGGCATGTCTATATTCCAGCCAGATCATACAGATCTAGGTCTTTGGTTGTGGTGTCTTGCCAGAGCAGCAGTGCTGTAAATTAAAATTCCTCCACAGAGGTTGATTTTCTGAAGAGCTGAACTGCGAGAGTGCATGACATTCACTGGGTCCCCACCGTTCTTCCACACCTGCTTTCACATGGCCACTTTTAGCTCACAGAGTCACAGGGACATCACAAAGCCCTGGCTGGTAGCAAGAAATGCTCTGACCATTGTCTAGCATACTAAAACCCTTTATTGTTATCTAAATTTGAAAAAAAATATGCTTTGGTCAAGAGTTTTTAAAATAATTACTAATTTCCACCCCACACCCCACCCCCAGGTGTAGAATATTACCTGTCTTACCACATTAAGACAAAAATCTCATTCCTCTCATGCTATAGCCCAGACTGGTATTGAATTTACTCTAATTAACAATAATTCTCCTGTCTCCTAAATGCTGAGAGCATAGGCTTGGTCCACCACATCTGAGCTTTAGATTTGTATTTTGATGAAAAATTATATGGCTTATTTTTTAAAATTATTTCTGAGTAGTTAGCTAACATGTATGAATTAATTTTTTAAAGTAATGTGTGCTCTATTTAAATTTACTTGTTAAACAAGAATTGACATAAAGCTATAGGAATTAAAGAAAATTGATTTATATGGCTAATTTTACTGAGTTGTTAAAATTATTTCAATCCTGATCAATATTAATTCATTTTCTAGAATTTAGGTTAATGGCAATTAGTCTAGAACTAGAACCTAGGAAAGCAGGGTTTGTTTCTTACCCTTGGCACTGTGATCATTGCAGGCTGTGTAAAAGTTTTCTTGGGAGGACCCGACCTGTGCACTGCAGGATGTTAGAAGCATCTCTGGCGTGGACCCACCAGCATGCCTGCCACCTCCACACATGCTTTCCACAACCCAAATCATCTCCAAATATTACCAAATGTCCTCTAGGGCAAAACCATTCCCTTGAAAAGCCATGCTAGAAAGAATGGCGATCCTCACCATTTCAAATGTCTTTAGATACAGCAAAGCATTGGGAAAAGAGAAAGGCCTGATGTGTAGTCAGATATGATGTGAAACTCACGGTCTATCACTCACTGTCATTGTGGCCTTATGGAAGTTAATTTACGAAGCCCCCAACTTCACAGAAGAAGAAGAAGGGATTAATCACATTCTAGTATGCATTTCTCTTTGCCAGCCTAGAATACCATCCCCTAAACTATGTGCATTACTGGGAATTGGCATGAGGGTCTTATACATGCTAGTTTCATTTCTGAAGCTGAGATGAAATACCTGACGAGGAGCGTCTCAGGGGAGAAAGGGTTTATTTTAACTCACAATTTAAGCCACCACCCACCATAGTAGGAAGCCAGGGTGGTAAGAACTTAAAACATTGGTCACATCACATCCACAGTTAACAGCAAAGAGAAATGAATGCATACAGGTTTATTTCTCAGCTTTACTTTCTCTATAGAATTAAACACCAAACCCCAGGTTATGGTACCACCTACTTTTAATTTGGGGTTCCCTCATGAACTAATGTAATCAAGACAAGCCCCCCAAGGAGATGTCCACAGGCCAACCTGATGGAGAGTCTTTCCCAGGGAATTTTACCTGTGCCAAGGTGATAATTAAAACCAGCCATTACACCAGGCAAAGCTGTCTACGCTCTATCCTTCTTTTTAAATTTTCACTTTGAGGTACAGCCTCTTTAAGTTGTCCAGACTGGCCTTGGACTCTGTAGCCCAGGTTGGATTTAAACAAAGATATACTTCTAGCTCAGCCTCCCCAATATCTACGATTACAGACCAGGACCACCAGGACCAGCTTTAGGACTTCCTTTGGAAGGGGCTTCTGGTATCCTTTCTTCCTTTAGAAGAGTTACATCTCCTCTGTTCTGGTCTTAAGACTCTGCCCCAAGCTAGAGCACAGGCAGCATATTTGAACAGTGATGTAAGTGCATCTTGCAGCCTCACAGTCTGGCTCAGGGATGGCATTGGAGTTACAGAGGGTCGGTTACTCAACTCTGCAACCTCATGCTGGAGCACTCAGGGGAGGATCTCCTCCTGCCCAGCTGGTATAGGAGAGTTTTAAGCTTGGCGCTTCAAGGTAGGAAAAGAAGTAGAACCTGAAGAAATGATGCTAATGTTGCAAGTCAGGTCTGTCCCCAGACACATCAGCAGTGATCAGTGACTTAATTCTTTCACTTTAAGTCTGTGAGATTTAGACTTGATTATTTAGGGGGGAAAAATGTACCCAATACCTATGTCAAACATTTGTTGAGAGAACCAAGCACAGCAATGAAAGCAATAGGGCTATAAAGAACATTCTTCAATTGCTAATCCATATAAATCACACACACACACACACACACACACACATTATATAAGGGCTCAAAGCACCATACAGTGAAAGAGAATAACAGAACTCCCAACTGGCTTCAACTTCCTAATTAACTAGAAAATATCCCCCAAATGGCCATATTTATTTCAGAAGGCTGAAAAGAGGGGTTTATAGTTGGTAAATTAAAGTAAAGTAATAGAACTAGGACGTGAGTGAAGGATTTACTGATTAAGATAATTATTTAATACAATTTAAAAATGCTAAAAGTCCATGATAAAGACAAAGTCAATATAGCTAGCCTTTCATTTTGACTCAGGCTCCAATATAGCTTGGCAAGGAATAGCAAAAACAATCATATTTCTAAGTTGTACAAAGTAGAGACATCATCTGCTGTTCAAAAGTGGAGCCAAAGATTCAGAGGCATGGGAGATGTAGCCTAATTAAGAACTCTGAGCTACAAGTGAAGAATCCCGGGTTCAAGTCCCAACTTCACCAGTCCTAAAGAATGGAGCAGTAACAAATTACCTAGTCTTTTTGATCTTCAGATTTTTCTTAAATAAACTGAGAGGCCTATACCTGGTTATTAGTTACACCTAGCTCTGAAGTTTTACAATTCTACTGTAAAATTGATTGCTTTTGATGACTAGAACTAAATCGCACCAAGAATGCTGTAATTCCTGTTCAACATTTGTGCTATCCAAGAGCTTATGAAATGACAAGTTTCAACTATTCAAGTCTACTAAGAAAATAAAACCCATGTTAAGTATTATTCAAAAAAAAAAGGCAAAAAAAAAAAAAAAAAAAAAGCAGAGGGAGTGCTCTTACAAGTTTCAAATGCCACTCAATGACAAGTCCTACAATAGCGGAGTCGGCAGCTTTGTGTTGTGTGTATAGGGTGGCGCGGTTGATCTGTATCTCTAAAAGCTGAAATAATTCACAAGGCCACCCACTGACAAGTCCATTGAAGCATAAAGTAATCGGGTTAATAAATAACTGCTTATAATTTCCAGATAGGAAAATGAAAATCTAAAGTCAACAACCACATGACAGGGTGATAAGCGGGAGCAAGAGTGAGGAAAAAACAAAAGCAATTCCTAACACGACGTCTGGGGTCAAAAGTGCTAAAGAGCAGCCATGTCATAGCACTGGAAACTAGGAACACTGAATAAAAAAAATTAAAACTTGTGTTCTGGCTCCATGCTTATAAACTTTTATCAAACTTCTTGCTGAATTTTAAAAAGTAAGGAGATTAGTGAGCTCAGCAATTTTTAAACAAAATTCATAATGAAAACGGGAACTGCTTTTTAAAAAAAAAAGTAAATATTTACATGTAAAATGTCAAGCATAGACAAAGTGCATATGACAGAGGAAGTGGCTGTCCATACATTAAAGCTGGTTTCAACAGCTCCCAACTCACAGTCAATATGAGGCCATCTAACTGCAGCAACTGGGGTGTTCAAACGCAAATCGAGCAAATATTCTGGGAGCTTTAGTTTCCATATTTGAAGACACAAGCAATTATTCTAACCTCTACACATGACATTGTGAAAAATGATCACGAATGTGAAGGCTCTTCTGATTACGTGATAGGTGACTGCTATAAAACAAGATGGGAAATGAAATCGACTGCTTGTTAAATACGTCTATCTTCCAGGCAACATAATGAGTTTTGGGAAAATTTATTTTTCATTCTCCCAGCACCTCTGTGTGGCCACTGAAAATATTACCACTCACCTCAGCAGATACAGGAGATGAAGTAAATTATTCAACTCATATCACATGAAAATCAACAATGAGGGCAAAAATAAATCCTTACTTTCTGCTTCTCTCCACTGTATCATCATTACACACCGTCTGTCACTATGTGAAAGCAACTCTCTTCTCTAAGTGAGAGAGACACGCTCTAAGGAGTGTCCAACATTTACAAGAGAAGCGTGTTATATAACATGCAGGCGTTCAAACGCATTCACTGACTTTAAAGCTCACTTGCAGATTCATATGAGCACACTCCTTCCTTGGCTTGTCTTACCTAAAGAAGACAGCAAGAAATAAAGGGAGAAAATGAAACACACCCGTGCTTCACTGGAATTGAACAATTATAGCTTGCCCTTTCATACGCTTGAAACTTAAACCATTTCCTTGACTGATGCAAAAATTACCTCAGTGTTACACTGAAGAATTACACCACCTGGGCATACTCCATAAAGCCAGAGGCACAAGTGATTCAGCTTCCAGCTCAGAAAGTCCTTACGGCATCTACCAAGTCATTAGAACTTTCTATACTTTAGACATTTTCCTTCCGAGTCGTACAATGGTCTTGTTCACTGAGTTTAGTCAAGGCACGTTGGGATTGAGTAGGAGGGGGGTGGGGGGACGCTGTGCAAAGGGTGTGGTGGGAAGTCTGTCATGAACTAGTCTCCCTGAAAGCTATCTATTAGTCATCTCATGGAATATGCCAGAAGCAGAACAATTTTTCTTCTATGGTCTCAGGTTGAGCACCGTCTTCCAGGACCATCACTGAGAAATCACAGCCCATTGTAGCCTCAAACAAATGGTCAACAGTATATCAAAGGGAGCCTTCTCCAGGAAATTCTCTCCAATCTGGAAAGGGGTACTGTGGTTTTCTGAAAAACCAAACATAAATTAACATTTTTTTCTTTAAAAAAAAAAACAACAAAACTAATAGGCTTGTCATATTTTAAAATTAATGGTTACCAACATCATTACTTTTAGGATATGGAGGATCTGTAAAGTGCTATTTCTAAAATACAACAGAAATTGGAACTAAAATCTATAGGGTCAGCTTCCATAATGCTAAAATCCAAAACCTGAGACCCTTTGACGGCCAGGATGAGACCACAAATGGAAAATGTTACACCTGACCTCATGTGACAGGCTGGCAGGCATGCTACAGGTATGATATGAAATTATGTCCAGGCCACGTGAAGGAGATACGCATGGAACACAGTAAGTTGCACATTTAGATTTGCTTCCCATTCCCATGCTATATAAACCCATAGATGCAAATATTCCACAATCCAAAGAAGTCTAAAATTCAAAATGTTTCTGGGCCCCAGCATTTCCATGGTAGAAGTATGCAGACAGCCTTTTCTTAATTCTGCACTTGTTAGTTCTTCTGGGCGAGGCTGAGACACTTTAGAACAGCAGCCTTTTCATCTATCAAATTACAAATGTGGTCTGAAAGGTATCTGAGCCTTCCTTCAGTTCTGAAACCCTCAGATTACCTAGCTCAGTAACTGTTACTATTAGACTTCTATGTAGGATTTTCATTTTTTCACAATGCCACTTATTGTGTAAAAATTTGTTAAAATAATCAAGACATCAAAGAAGATGAAGGACTAACATGTAGTAATTGTTTATAAATATGGTTTTAAAAAAACGAAATTCAGAAGAAAAGTAGGTTTTCTAGTTCTCTGAATTCCAGGTAACCAATCCTTCGGGCCATGTTCGGAGGTTCAGCACAGCCATGTATGGAGTGCTAGCCTAGAACGGGTTCTAAATACTTGTATATTTCATTTTTAGCTGCTGATGGTTCTGTTGTTCCCCACCATCCCAACAGCAGTACCCAAAGTAAGTCTTCCTCAGACTCTAATACCCCTTTGAATTGAAGAGAGGTTATGAAGTCAGCTTGGGAACTCTTACTGCTGAGGGTTTAAACTTTCACACACACACACAAAAAGAGCTACAAAACACTTCTGAAGGAAAAAAAAATGTTACCAAAGTTTCTATTTTTGAAACTGTCTAGAAACTTGGGGGCATGCACTATTATCAATAAGGAAATTTTATAATTCATTGTAGCTTGAACACATGCTTCCCCAAATACTTCATGAATAAACTTCACATAGTAGATAACGACCTATTAGAATGAAAATTAACTATGATTTACCATAGAGCCTCCATTAAGAAAAATACTCAAAAAAAAAAAAAAGAAAAAAAAGAAAAATACTCAAGCCTCTGAGAGCACTGCATGTGCATCTTAACTGACAAATGCTAAAACCCAAGCAGGGCCACATAAGCTACCATGGGCATCATATACGCTGGAGACAGTGTCTTCAAGGCTCTCCTACTTGAAAGAAGGCTCTTCCTAAAGGCCGTGCAACTTTCCACACAAAAGCAGAGAGAACTACCAGTAAAATGATCTGGAATTTAAAAAAAAAATTGAAATGCACAAGGTTTTCCTGGTGGAGGTGAACCTCTTTCTTATACTCTGTAAGGGCTCCATCAGCAGCATCGGTCTCAAACATGTGGTTCACAAAAAATGTGATGAGACAGGAAATTGTGTAGAAGCAAACAAATCAATTGACCAGCATTCTCTCTCTCCACAACAGAGCAGTGCTGGGAGTACAGAGCTTGTTAAGGGCTTAATGTGAAAGTCTGCTTAACTGTTCACTGCACTTCAACACTCCATGTCCCTCTTTTAAGCAGCACATGACAGGAAAAGGACTCTCCCATGCATCTTGTTCTTACTTCGCTGGCTTCTAAAACACAGAGTGCTAATTAGTCACATAAGTGGGCACAGTAAAATCCAAACCTTCCTGCATTACTAATCAAGTTTAGATGGCTCTGAGCTGAGGACTTAGTCAAACCCAAACTCACACTTGCAAACTGCAAAAAATCTGGGTTTATACTTTGCAACTAGTCACTGCTACTTACAAATGTGTCTGCTTTTGAAACTATTTATAAAGAGATAAAAGGTTGGATTTTACAGACACTGGTTCAGCTGACATTACAAGGGGATGTAAGAACAAGAAAAAGATAATTAGCATTACTTTATTTTTTCTGCCCCTCTTTTAATGTGTCCCTCCAAAACCCATTTGTTTTCTCAAAGAAAACCCAAAATAACAAAACGAAATGAACAAAACCAAACATCTCAGAGCCATTTACTGTTTGAAGGTCATGAACTCTGAACTATGACACCAACACTGGTCCTTTAATCATTTCTTCTTCTGTAACACAGCCCATGATCCTTCCCATTCTAGTAGCTTAAGCACATTTCATTAGTGTGGTCAGTGGTGTACAAGCAAATCTGTTATCTAAATGTTTGAAGGGTGTGTGGGAGAAGAAGTACATATTATTGTAATTCTGAAATTAATTCACTTTCTAATTGTCAATTTAAGATAAAATATGAAGCTTCTGTCACTGACTCTTCTGTTTTGCTATGGTCATTTCTATACTACCTCTGAAATCCTAAGGAGGAGCCCTATGGAAAGTTTGCTTCTGACTAAGTGGTTAAGAAGACTATTGCTCCAAAGGTCCTGAGTTCAATTCCCAGCAACCTCATGGTGGTGGCTCACATTCATCTGTTATAGGATCTGGTGCCCTCTTCTGAAGACAGTTACAGTGTACTCATATAAATAAAATAAATAAGTAAATCTCAAAAAAAGCCCAACTCATATTGTTGTTTTGATACATATTGTTCAGGTAGGCCTTGTACTCACTATATAGCTGAGACTGACCTTGAACGCTGGATCCTCTGACAACTACCTCCCAAGTGTTGGGATTACATGTGTGTTTTAATCATTTCTGGCATCAAAACAAATATATATGTGTACACATATATTTGTACACACACACACACATGCAGGCACATAACATCTTGCACTCACAAAAACAGACAAAAAAGAAGGGCTGTCTAAAATATGATCTGAAGATGTGGAAGAACAATAAAATTCACCCAAAGTTGTACATTCAACAAAAGAAATCTTTTAAAAGCAAAGGTTGATAGCTTCTGAGAGAGGAAAAGTTGGTTTTCTTTAATGATGGGGCAAGCTACACTCCAAAGAGTAGTTCAGGGACATAAAATGAACTCTGTGGATTTAAACAATAAATAAAAGAGGAGAATTCAAAGTTGGGTGGGCAGGTAGGTGAAGGCAGAGAGGGTAGCTCTGGCAGGAGTTGAGAGAAGAAGGTGAATATGACCAAAATCATTTTATGAAATTCTCAAGGAATTAATGAGAATATTTTTTAAAGTGAAATAAACTCTTTAAGACATCATCAGTGAGCGAAGCTAAACTAACAGATAATCCAGGCCTGATGTTGTAGGTCTAGTGACGCCTGCCTATCATGCCAGCTACTAGGGAAACTGAGGCAGCAGGACCACAAGTTCAAGGCCAACCTAGGATACAGACTGAGTCTAAGGCCAGCAAATACAACTTAGATCAACTCAAAATAAAAATATAGACAACGGGCAAGGGATATACCTCAGAGGTACACAATTCTGCCTAGTACAAGAAAGATGAGGGAAGAATGGAGGGAGGGAGGGAAAGGAGGAGGAGGGAGGAAATCTTTCTGTTAAATGCCTATGATTCAGCAAGTTAGTAAAAAAATACAGGTATACGCAAAGGGATGGAATATACTGGAAATGGTAACTTTGGACAACTATATACTTTTATTACTTAAATATATTTTAACAGCAACAGACTGCCCAAGCAAAAGCGTAGAGTAGGATTTATAACTCATATATAATTACGTTTAAGTTAGCTGAGGTGGGATGGCCACTCATGGCAGGTAGCACCATTCTCTGGATTGGAATCCTGGGCTGTATAAAAAGCACAGTGTGAACTGAGCGCAACCACTCACGGCTCTGCTTCCCAACTCAGGGTGGAACGTTGCCAGCTGCTTGCAAGCTCCAGCCATTGTGAATTCTCATCCTGATGGACTGGTAAACTCAAACCATAACCCTCTTCTCCCTTAATGTTTGAGTATTTCATCACCACAGGGAAAGAGCTAAGACAACAGCAAATGAAGCACATGGGCAACTTGGGCTCAGCACTGAGTCTTTTGATAGAACACTAAAACACAATCCATGAAAATAAATGATAGATAGAATCTTACTAAAAAAAAATACTTCTTGAGCTGGAGAGATGCCTTGATGGTTAAGAGTACCTTCTGCTCGACCAGAGGACTCAAGTTCATTTCTCAAAAATCCAAATCAGGTGGCTCACAACTTCCTGTAACTCCAGCTTTTGGGGAGCTCCAACTCTATATTCTGGCCTACCCCATCACCCCCCCCCCCATATAAAAAGCTAATGTTAAAATGAAGAACAGATAATTCAAAGATTAGAAGAAATTGTTTTCAAAACTTATATATGATATTGGATTTATACACAAAATACACTGAAGATTAAAACTCAGAAATAAAAACAAAAGTGGGGGATATAGCCCCATGGTAAAGAACTTCCTTATCTCTCTCTCTCTTTCTCTCTCTCTTTCTTTCTTTCTTTCTTTCTTTCTTTCTTTCTTTCTTTCTTTCCTTTCTTTCCTTCTACTTTCATATAATGTAAAAGGCCTTGAGTTAGTGAGTTCAATTGCCATTCCTACTAGCAGAAATTTGTTAATACATGCTATTAAATATAATATATATTAATAAATATACCATACTAGAAAACTGAAAGTTAAAATGAAGTGAAGCCAGTTCTGTTGAGTACGGGATTTTGAAGTAGGATCTGATGATTTTTTTGAATTTCCTTGCATTCTGTTGTTATGTCTCCCTTTTCATTTCTGATTTTGTAATTTGGATACTGCCTCGGTGCCCTGTAGTTAGTCTGGCTAGGGGTTTATCTATCTTGATTTTTTTCAAAGAATCAGCTTTTGGGTTTGTCGATTCTTTGTATTGTTCTTTGTTTCTATTTGGTCGATTTCGGCCCTGAGTTTGACTATTTCCTGTCATCTACTCCTCCTGGGGTTTGAATATTTTTGTTCTACAGTTTTCAGGTGTGCTGTCAAGCTCCTAGAGTAGGATCTCTCCAATTTCTTTATGAGGGCTCTTAGTGTTATGAATTTTCCTCTAAGTCTGCTTTCATTGTGTCCCAAAAGTTTGGATATGCTGTATCATCATTTTCATTAAATTCCAGTTAGTCTTTAATTTCTTTCTTTCTTTCTCTCTCTCTCTCTCTCTCTCTCTCTCTCTCTCTCTCTCTCTCTCTCTCTCTCTCTCTCTCTCCCTCCCTCCCTCCCTCCCTCCCTCCCTTCCTTCCTTCCTTCCCTGACTAAGTTATCATTGAGTAGAGAGTTGTTCAGTTTCCATGGGTATGTGGGTTTTCTATTGTTTTTATTGTTACTAAAGTCTGGCCTTAGTCTGTGATGATCTGATAGGATGCATGTGATTATTTCAATCTTTTTGCATCTGTTGAGGCTTGTTCTGTGACCAATTATATGGTCAGTTTTGGAGATGGTACCATGAGGTGCTGAGAAGAAGGCACATTCTTTTGTTTTAGGGTGAAATGCTCTGTATATATCTGTTAAATCCACTTGGTTCATAACCTCTATTAATTTCACTGTGTCTCTTTAGTTTCTCTTTCAATGACCTGTCCATTATGGCACAGGCTCTAACATCAAGAATTGATAAATGGGACTTAATGAAATTGAAAAGCTTCTGTAAGGCAAAGGACATACTCAATAGGACAAATCGGCAACCTACAGATTGGGAAAAAATCTTCACTAACCCCACATCCGACAGAAGGCTAATATCCAAAATATATAAAGAATGCAAGAAGCTAAACCCCCCCAAAAACAAAAACAAAAACAAAAACAAAAAACAAAAAATGGGGTCTAGAGCTATAAACAAAATTCACAACAGAGAAATCTCAAATGGCGAGAATCACTTAAAGAAATGTTCAGAGGCCTTAGTGATCAGGGAAATGCAAATCAAAATGACCCTGAGATTCTACCTTACACCAATCAGAATGGCTAAGATCAAAAACTCAGGTGACAACACATGTTGTCGATGATGTAGAGAAAGAGGAACACTCCTCCATTGTTGGTGGGATTGCAAACAGGTACAACTTCTCTGGAAATCAATCTGGAGCTTCCTCAGAAAATTGGAAATAGATCTACCTGAAGACCCAGGTATACCACTCTTGAACATATACTCAAAAGATGCTCCACCATACCACAGGGACATGTGCTCTACTATGTTCATAGTAGCATCATCTGTGATAGCCAGAAGATGGAAACAACCCAGATGTCCCACAACGGAAGAAGGGATACAGAAAATGTGGTTCATTTACACAATGGAATACTATTCAACAATAAGAAAGAAGACATCATGAATTTTGCAGGCATATGGATGGAACTAGAAAATATCATCCTGAATGAGGAAACTCAGACACAAAAAGACATGCATGGTATGTACTCACTACTAAGTGGATATTAGTCAGAAAAGTATAGAATACTAAGGATACAATCCACAGAACTCCAGAAGGTTAACAAACAGAAGGGCCCAAGTGAGAATACTTAGGTCCCACTTGGGAGGGAAAAGAAAGCAATCACAAGAGGCAGATGGAGGGAGGGACCTGGGGTGCAGGGGAAAGGGGAGAGAGAAGGGAAAGTGGGAGCATGACCAGGTATTGGGAAGGGAACAGGAGAGAAACCCTGAGGGACAGCAGAAAGAATGGAAATATGCAACCTCAGAAGGTGGGTGGGAGGTGGAGGGCCCTCTAGAATGTACCAGATACCTGGGACATGAGAGACTCTCAAGACTCAAAAGGGGAATCTTAGATGAAATGCCCTACAGTGGGGAGAGGGAACTTGTAAAGTCCACCTTTAGTAGAAAAACAGAGCATCAAGTGGAGAGACTTGCCATCCCACAGTCATAAACTCTGACCCAGAATTGTTCCGGTCAAAAAGAACTCCGGGGACAAAAATGGAGAAGAAACTTGCGGAAAGGAGCTTTCAGTGACCTGCCCAACTTGGGATCCATCTCAAGGGGAGGCTCTAAGGCCTGACACTATTACTGATGCTATGGTGTGCTTATAGACAGGAGCCTACCATGGTGGTCCTCTGAGAGCTCTAACAAGCAGCTGACTGAGACAGAAGCTTACACTTACACCCAACCAGTGGACTCAGTTAGGGCCCCCCCTGCATTTGAATTAGAGAAAGGCTAGAAGAAGTTGAGGAGGAGGGTGGTCCCATAGGAAGACCAGCAGTCTCAACTAACCTGGACCCCTGAGATCTCTCAAATGCTGAGCCACTAACCTGGCAGCATACACTAGCTTGTCCTAGGCCCCCAACACATATACAGCAGAGGACTGACTGGTCTGGCCTCAGTGAGAGAAGACATGTATAACCCAAGAGAGAGAGAGAGAGAGAGAGAGAGAGAGAGAGAGAGAGAGAGAGAGAGAGAGAGAGAGAGAGACAGAGAGACAGAGAGACAGAGACAGAGAGAGAGAGACAGAGAGAGAGAGACAGAAAGACAGAGAGAGACAGAGAGAGACAGAGACACAAAGAGAGACAGAGACAGACAGACAGAGACAGACAGAAAGAGAGATTTGAGGCCCCAGGGAATGGGGAGGACTGGGGAAGGGGTCGGGGTGGACATCCTCTTAGAGCAGGGAGGAATGAGAGGTAGAACTGTGGGAGGGTGGACCTGGACCTGAAGAGGGTAATGACTGGACTGTAAAAAAGTAATAAAACCCACAAAACCAGAGTGGAACCTAAACACCTATGAGAAGGGCTAAAACATAAGCCATGCCATTGTCAAGTGATGTTGTGCATATGGGGCAACAGGGCTCTGTGTTCATTTCACTGCTGCTGAGAATGAGAAATGGTTAGCTTGGCATTTCCTTATGAAGCTGAACGTAAGATCCACTCTATGATCTCATCATTTCTAGTAAAAGCATTACTCCATTTAGTAATCTATAGTCAAATACTAAAAGTGAACATCAACAAGAGACTCAATAGGCACAGGTGGTATGCATATACCGTGAAATATTATTTAGCTATAAAAGAAATGAAACACTGATCCAAGCAGCATGAATAAACCTCTAAACAATTAAGCTGAATTAAAAATCATACCGACAACTTTATGAACAGTATGATCCCATTCATGCAAAACTCTTGAAGATGAAATATAATTTATACTAACAAAAATACGTCAGTCATTTACTTGAAGAGGAATGGGGGAAGTGGCAGATGGGGAAAACATGGAGAAACCTTTGAGGATAATGAACATATGCATTATCCTCATTACCATCATGATCTAGTGCATATACACACGCCAAAACTTACTACATTTTATTAACTGTACTATTTGTACTGCTTATTAGATGGCAATGATGACCCAGGATCATTGTTTAATATAAAATAAAGATTCCCTTGAGTTTCCTGTTCTAGTCCCACGTTCAATTTCTATTTAAATATATTTTAATTAAAATATAATTATACCACTTCCTCTTTCTTTTTCCTTCCTTCATCCATTCCCATATCACCTTCCCTCAATCTTTCCCATGCACCCCCTCACTCTCAAATTGATAGCCTCTTCTTTGATTGTTAATGTTGTATTTATATTTTCAATTTTTAAATAAAGCTGTAAGTCTCTCGCTCTATAATAGTTGTTTAAAACAAAAAACTATTTCTTTTTTCATCATTAAATTAAAAGTACTTGTCAAAAAACCTATTATATGTAAACTAGTAGACTGAGTACCACTGGATGCCGTAGGAATGCTGTCAAATTATAAGGAATAGATAATACTGATGGCGACGAAGGATAATGGTAGGTGTCATTTTCTTTTTTAGAGTGTAAAAATGCTCAGGGAATAACAAAACAAACAGGCCAAGTTTAGGATCATGAACACTTCTTGACAAAAAGCCTTATGACCTGGGACAATTAGCTGAGTATAATGGCACATTGTAATCCTAGCACCTGGAAGGCAGATGCAGGAGGATTATAGCAAGTTTGAGACCAGTCTGTTGTGCATAGTGAGCTCTAGGTTAGCCAGAGGTACACTGTGAGACTCTGTCCCATAAGAGAGAATCAGAAGAGAAAGAAGAGGGGAACAGGAGAGAAAAGAAAGAAGGAAAGATATACCAAGGTTAGTAAGTAAGAATTTCAAAAATACAGATGTCAAGTAGAGGGTCTTCAAGTTCACCTTTTTTTAATGATATTTTCATTTTAAATTAGAGTATATCACACCTCAGTGGGAGGCGATGAGATTAAGGAAGAGTCAGTCATGGGGAACAGTATCCTCGGTACTCAGAGTAAGTCTTATCTATGAAAATTGCAGACACACTTCCACTCATTTGATGGAACTAGTCTCATGGGTTGACAGATCTAAGTTGATTCTTCTAAAATTCACCAACTCTGGACTTAAGGCCAGAAACCTCTGGCTTAGTCAAGCAGACTAAGACTCCTAGAGAAATTCTTTTGCTACCACAACTATGTGAGTGCGGTTCTAAGTGGTAAGTGTCGGTGCCTGCCAAATTCCTCTGGTCTGATTCTGAATCTGAATGAACCAAAAATACAGCCAAGTAGGACCTTCCACCTCTAGCCATATTTGATTATCCAATATCCCTTCAAAAATCATGCCCGCTTTTATCCTGAAGATACTGACAGCCAGAGGCTCTTCATGTGCTTGTACTTTATGGCATGAGGGACAAACAGGGACAAGGAACATCCACTGCTCTCTGTGGCTACATGGCATTTTCACCTAAGTAAAACTCCTATTTGAACCCTCGGGAGGCTACAGTTTCTTTACCTAATCAAGGCAATGAGCTTCAGAGTCCACTGGCAGCTAGGAAGCTAGACAGGTATCTGTATTTTACTTAAAAATGATCCTCCTGCCTCAGCCTCCTTGAGTTCTTGGCACCAAAAGCATGCACCATGTTGTCCAGCATATCACTCTTCATTTTGATCTGAAAATGAGTCTAACTGAGCTCTTGATCATTCTGTCTAGTTTCTCAAGGCTCCTCCCTCTACTTGAACCTCAAGTCCAATCCTGGCAGCCCACACATAGTCCAGGCGATCTGAGAAGTCCTCACACGAAATCCCCTGAAGCTTCAAAACTTTCTTGTTGTGCTTTTGGTCTCTGCTGATTTCACAGCTTTGTTTCTGCAACTCAGCCTCCCCTATCAGTACTGCTATAAAGCTTAATAATTATGTCCTGTTTCCTTTTAACAGAGCAGTCTTGGATGCCTTTTGATAAATTATAACTTCTTACACTCCAAACAGGCCTAGATGATTTTACACTGGGTCCAGCCTTCACAGTCCTACACATATCAGAAAAATACTACATCTCTAAATTATGAAAAGTATGGATGAAATATTTTACACAAATTATATACTACCTTTACAAACTAATGTGTAGCCAAATAAAAAGGAGAAGACAAAACCAAAGATACTTCAGATGTCTTCTTGGGGTGAGTTTAACTTGTACAAAAATTTTTGGACAAGATGCACTACAGCTGAATCCATATGAAAGCCATAAAGAACAGGAAATGCATGCATAGTTATGCTATAAATAATTTCAGGAATTTATTTCCAGACAACTTACTCCATTCATATTTTAACCCTGAATTAGAAAACCATCTCCGAGCAAAAGAGGCTCAAATTGCCTAATAATAAGATACCTACTTCAAGTTATCATTTAAATGGTCAGCAAATGCTCACAATTATTTGTTAAACAGAATATGTATAAGAGATATATTATATAGGTTATAACATTTCATAGTTACTGTTGCTCAAAAAGTATTAATGTTTTTAATACTCTTAGAATACAGAGGAAGAAACAAAATTCCTTTAAGCATGTCTTAATTGCCCAAGTCACCCTGCCAGCAGGTGGCAGGACCCGATATTCAAGCCCAAATCTGTCTGGTTTCAAGGCCTGTGTCCTTTCCCACAGGATGGCCTCCTATCGGTTGGAGGAACTCTTATCAGTGCTTTGGAAACTTCCTGAGACATTAGACCTGATGGAATAGCAGAGGAAGCCTTTGAGCATGGCCATGAAGCTCACAAGCGTAGGCTGTTTCGAGTGTGTGATCTTAACTCAACTCTTCTGTTTCTTTGCTTCCTTTTTTTCTCATCCATGAAATGAGTTCAGATAGCTAAGATCTAAAAGTCCTTCCAGCTCTTAATAGTCTGTCATCTATGAGTCCACACATTACACACCATGCAAAACTATAGAATGAGGGGAAAGATAAACAAGAGAAAGTATAATTGGGTGCAAGACACAATATAGCCAAACCAACTGGACAGGCAGACATGAAAGAAGAGAGGCTACGGGCCAATATTCCCAATGACTAAGAAGACATTACAGAATACATTACAAGGAAATGAAATCTATAAGTGAAGATTTTACCAACCACACTAGTCTGTTTCAACTGAGCATCAAGCAATATTTTAACGATTTAAGTAAAATACAAAATACACACAGATATAAGGAAACATTAGAGAAACCCAAGTACAAACATACTCTGAGTTTGTTTTTCACTGAATGAGATTCTGAAAACTTTGTGGAATTCCCCTTAGAAACCAGAGTGGGTTGGAGTTGGCAGGTACAGGGTACAGCGGCTCACTGAGGTTCCAGAAAGGGTGGCAGAGAAGAACAATCCATTGTCCCTGCAAAAGCTCTATTCTTGAACAAAAGACAATGCCTGGCTATGGGAGACAATGACTGTGTGAGGCTTCTGTTTGGTTTTGCCTTCCACACTGAGCTGGCAGACACAGGCCAAGCACAGCAGAACAATTTAAAACGTTCGTGACACTCGGCTTCTCCGCATATTCACTCAAGACTCTTCCGATACATTTCCTGATTCCTGGATTCTCTAAAAGGAGGGGAAGGTGCCTCTTTGCTTAGAGGTCATCAATAAGAGCCAATAGGAGGTACACGCTCCACAGAAGAACCTCACAGGCCAGAGGTCAAAGGCTCCCACAGCAGCTGGGGTTGGACAGGCAACAAATGTCCTAGAGAGTGCAGGGCCTTGGGAGGCCATGAGGCTTGGGATGGACTGTCAAGGCTGAGAAGGGTGAAATTTCTAAACTTGTGAGAGGCCAGCAGATCTGGTTATCGGTCTTAAAGTCTCGAAATAGATAAATATGTTTTACGTGGAAGAAGAAAGGATGATGAACAGTCTGGCAAAAGAAAATAAGACAAACCAAATCTTCCACAGGATGTTCACAGACCATAATGCCAAAGAATGTGCAGGGGGTGGGGGGGAAACTCCCTAAGAGGGAGGGAGAAGGGAAAAAATTAAAGCCATCAGTGCTAACGGTTGCCAAGGAGCAAGAGCACTGTTCAGACCAGCTAGAAACCGGGTAGAAATGGCTGCAGTTCCAGAGTCTGTTACACACCACCAACGCCTGCCACTATCCTCACCAGCCTGTGCCTCCCCTGAAGACTGCAGCTGCACCCTGAAGCCCCCAGAAAGCAGCAGCTGGGACACAGTGACAGCTGGAAGGAAGGGGGTGAGGCAAGGGCTTGGCATAAACAGACGGGTAGCCAAAAGGCACAAGTACGAAGGGAGAGAGACAATTTTCCTGTGTGGTTTGGGCATGTGGTGTGGGAAGCTGAAAATGAGAGCTAGCCAAAGTTTTGGGGCCTTGACGGCCTGAAGGATTTGGCAGGCTTGGCGTTTCTCATGGCAGACGTGCCAGGAAATGAAGCTTTCAGCTGTCTGCTTCAATGTTTTTCTCACTGTCACCGTTTTCATGTTCAATCCCTGGCCCATTTTGTATTTTCGTCTTCTTTGGGGATTAGCACATCAGTGTGGTCAGAATCCACTTGGGTTTCTCAGGGCTGCTCTGTGCATCATTTCCTCACACACCATTATCTGTCAAGCAGGGACTTGGAGTGTGTGAACCCGTGGCATAGCACAAAGAAAACAATAGGAGATGTTTTCTCTGTAAGAGACACTAGAGAGCATTCAGCTGGGCCTGGAATTACAGATGGGCAAGCTAAGTATTTAAGAGGAACAGGGGGACTTGCTAGTACCAGGCTAACTCTTAAGAGCAGCAAAGTGTGGACAAGTACCCAGTTCTTTCCCCTGCTGGGGAGCCAGAGTCCTGCCCACAAACATCTGTTCTCTTCAAGGCTTCATTTTAGACAAGAGCATCTACTCCCATCCTCCTCGGCAGCACCGACTGGATAAGAATGATGTCCTCTCTCGTTCTCATCCTCTAAGTTCTAAGCAAGAATGCATCCCAGCACCTTAAGTTTGCCAAGTAATTATTCAAAATGTCTGCTACCCCAAGAAGGAGCAAACAAACCCAGAGATGTATATAGTTTAACAATACTAGAAAGCAATGAACCTAAAACCAAGAAAAATGTTTGTCACTAAAAGGTACCATGGTAAAACTTAGATTTTGAGTTTCATTTGTCATCTGTAATCGTCAATCACATGAAGATAAAGTTGCCATTCAAATAAACTATGGCCTCAGCTTTCCCTGTCATGTTGATTTAAAAGTAGTAGGTTAATTTCAAGCCTTGGAGACATGTTTCAGAACGAGTAGGTGTCTTATCGATGAAACACTATGACCACAACAACTTGGGGAGGAAAGAGATTTGGGGGCTTATACTTTCACAACACTGTTCATCATCAAAGGAAGTCAGGACAGGAACTCAAGCAGGGCAGGGGCCGGGAGCAAGAGCTGTTGCAGAGGCCATTGAGGGGTGCTGCATACTGGCTTGCTCATCACAGCTTACTTAATCCACTTTCTTATAGAACCCAGGACCACCAGCTTGGGATGGCCCTGTCCCATAAGAAAAGGCCTTACAGACTTGTGTGCAGTTTGATCTTGAAGCATTTACTCAATTGAGGTTTCCTCCTCTCTACTGACCTTAGCTTGTGTCAAGCTGACATATAATTATTCCAGCATAGTAGGTACTAAAAACATAGAATTTCCAACTTCAGAAACAATTTTAAAAATCAAAGGAGGGGTTGGGAAGACAGGTCAGTAGATAAAGTGAGTGTGAGGATGGAGTCTGGGTCTCTAGCACCGTCATGAAAGCTGGACAGGTCTATTAATCCACCTGGGATCCCAGCACTCAGAGACAGGGGATCCCTGGAACAAGCTGGCTGCCAAGACTATCAAGTCAGTGGGCTCTGATTCAGAGAGAGACCTGGAGAGCAACTGAGAAAGACATTTGATGTCAACTTCTGGACTCTATGGGCACACATGTGCACCCCCACACATGTGGACACATATACATACACATGGAAAAATAAAATATAAAGTGAAAGTTGCCTTCTTTCTCAGTCTGATATCTTTTACTCCAGAAGAAAACTATTTTTCAGAACCACAGAATCCATGTTATATGACATTGAACTATAATACTTTAATAGAGTAGTTAAGTTACTCAAGTTTTCCTTCTTCCTGTATATTTAAATTTAAATGTTCTTTAATACATTTATTATGTACTATAGCAGACTCTTCTTATCATGAATATATGTGTGTATATATACATATATGTGGGCAAATAAAAACAACATATAAGGTTATTACTGTCATTGGTTTCTGGCACCCAAGCTGCAGCTTGAAAAATATCTTCTGCAGAGAAGGGAGAACAGCTGTATTCACATGTGAGAAAAGAAGAACAATGTTCCTCTCCTGGCATAACTGCACTTGAAATTAACTGAGAAACACTAAAATGTGAGTAGGCCAAGTCAAATCAGTATGCACAGCGAGCAATAAAGGGTGCTATGAAACATAGTGGGTGGCCCCTGGGTCAGCATGGCTTCCTTGGTCCAGAAAGGAGGACTGAGGGTGACACCTGAAATGAAGGGGAACAGAATGAGCCAGGTTAAAACAGACAACAGCATCGAGCCTTCCTTTACTGTGGGACAGCACATGCTGAGCATACGCAAGAAGACCCCAACTTCTATCCCCAGTGCCACACACACAAAAGAACCCCGTTTCTATCAGGCTTCATAGTCTTTTAATCTAATATGCTTACTGTGCATGAGAATTTGGCATACTCCATAAATGTTTTGAAGGAAAAACGACATTATTGTTAACATGAAAATAAGACTAATAGGAGTACCGTAATATTAAATATCGGAAGATTGGACGGGGGTGGGGGGAGATGGCTCAGTTAGTAGAGTGCCTGCAACATGAAGACCCGAGTTTGGATCTCCAGCACCCACATAAGAATATCACGGGATCTGGGCATGTTTGTAACCACAACACTGGGGTTAGAGACAAGCGGATCCCCAGAGCTCACCCGCCAGTCAGTCTACCTAATTGGTAAGTGCCAGTGTTAGTAGGAGACTCTCTCTCAAAATATAAGGTAGAGAATGGTTAAAGAAAATATTCAATGTCAACCTCTGGTCTCAGTGTTCACATGCACACGTGTGCAAATGCACTTCCATGCACACACATGCACAATTCAAGAGCATAACAATGTGAATGAATGTAACACACAAATGTCAGAGAACATGGAAACTTCAGAGCTGTCATAGAAGCTTGGCCTACCCATATTTATAAGAGAGTATGAGCCTACACAAGACATTGTGGTAGACACAATGATGCGTGGCTGGTCTTTCTTATTAAGGAATTTATTTTATCTGCAAATCCCTTCCTGCGGAGAAACAAAGGTCTAGAGTCACAGTTGTTAAACTTTTTGGAAATTGTTGGAGCCCTGCAGGATTGTGTTTAGCATACAAAAAATTGTAACTGATGACTTCTGATGCATTTATTTTGCAAAAATCATAAGATAAAATAACCCCAAAACACTTTGATACAGATAACACTTTTTCTTTTCCTCAAGGAAAATTATTTTCTAAAACAAGATTTAGTGGAAGAGTAACATCATTTACATTCTTACAAATCTGCTGAAGTTCTGGCCTGGTCATTGACAGCTGCCTTCTAAGATCAGTTTTGGCACCAAGGTATAGAAAGCAGTAAGACAGAAGGAATGGAAAAGGCAGATCATGTCTTCTGATGGTGCTGAGCAGGGCTTGGCCTCACAGGCCTCCTGAGAAGATCTCAGTGGCCTCCAGGGACCCAAGATCACACGTTAGGAACCACAGTTCCCCAGGAATAGAAGTAAGTGTTCAAAACCGGGCAGATCATAGTGTCAATCCAGACTTGTAGCTTTAACTTAGGGAATGGAGTTCATGACTTGGGCTTGACCTTCTAATGGACTTATCTTCTTGTAGGCAGAGAAGCTCAATGGTCTGCTCTCTAGCACTGTGAACACAACCTTCTCAAAAGGCTTGGGATAAATAGGGTTTAGCACAATGTTGAGGGTGACCATATGCCTTATTTGTTTTTGGGAAGCCTTGGGGATGTTTTTAAAACAGGGTGTCTATTAAAAGAGCCCCTTAGTCTTCAAAAGTATCCCAATTTGGTGGTCAAATATAGTGGTCAACTTGAAGATACTCTTTAAAAGCAATGCAAGGTTCCTGCCTCTTCCCACTGTGTGGATAAGCAGAAAGAAGCCAAACTGGTTCAAATAATGCTATTTAACCCAAGCCGGGAGAAAACGACTTCCCACCTCAGTGTCTTGTGCCATGCTGAACAGTTCTCCACAGCAGCCCATGCTGTTTACTCAGTCCGTACCTAGTTAGAGTTTGAATAATGAGATGCCACTTTGTTCAAATGTCTCAGATCGGTTGAAATGTAACCTGTAAATAAAGGCCACCAATTAACAGACTAAGTTAACGAACCACTAGTCTGTCAAAACATTAAGCAAAACCCTGCACACCAGTTCACTACACAACCAGAAATCAAGGCAACACAGTAAGACAAGGGACTTCTTTGAAGAAGTAGTGAGCCTGCCAAGGCCGAGCCCCGTGAGCATGGCGGGGGGGTATGGAGAGAACTGAAAAAGAAGGGCTGTAAAATCTGATTAGTGAGCCTTGGAACTGACAGGAATCTGGCTCTGCAGCCCCGAGTGGCAAAGAAACCTTAGCAGTTGTCCAGGCTTTTAGTAAGGAGGGCAGAATTATAAGAACGTTTTTATGAGTTGTGGCTGGCAAGCCCTAGCCTGTTAAAGGTCTTTAAAAACCAATGCCTTGGTGGAGGTAACACTCAGTGTTTACCATAGCTCTGGTTGTTAAGGGTTACTGCTAAGGTCCTGGTTTTCCATGACATCAGCAGCATTCCGAGGGAAGTGTGTGTCAGTGACTTTCAGTAATGACTTCTTTTTCCAAATGTTCAAAGCTTCTGCCAGGCTGCCCTGCACCTGCACGGCAGCTGAACTGCAGGAAAAGGAAAAGCAAGACAGATTAAGTGGGATTTTTGTCTGGATTCCTTAATGAGACTAAAGGCTTTTCTTCCTTCTGCTCTTGGTTTCTGTAATAAATCGATGCCAGCCCCTTTAGGAGTGACATAGCTCCTTTTTAGCGTCTCATAAACTCATCTGATTGTCTGCCATGACCTCTCACTGACATATTCTGGAATCGACGTTTGAGAATTTTTCTTCTGCAGGAAAGGTTTAGGGCTTAATGGAATGATCAACATAGCAGGCTCACCCGCTGGGTGAGTTTTCTGAGGGAGGTATCTGTTGTGTCTCAAATCTGTAGAAAACAAGAGTATCATGGAGACCTTGATTTGTGGTTGTTCTAAGATTCATCTGGCTTTCAGCATCCAGATGTGGTCTCTCAAGGCAGCAGTAGAACTTCTCCTAAGGCTTCGCCTTGCTGAAGTCAGGGGTGTGGTTAGCCTGATTGGCAAGCTTCTGGTGATCACTCAGGGGCCAGTGCTGACTCGGCACTTCTGCAAGACCTCTCTCCCAAAAAGCCTTGAAGGACACTATCAACATCAAGCCATCGGTAGTCATGACAACCATCTGAGTAAAGAGGTGCCAAATATTAGTTCAGGTGGGAGAACTGGTGGGTGGGTGAGGAGACTGTAAAGCCTGTTAGGAATAAGGCCGTGGGAGAGCTCACAGAGCATGGCCACCACACAGAGCACGGCCACCACACAGAACAGCCACTGTACATCAGACTTGCCCCAGCTCTGCCTAAGCTACATTAACCTGATGGTTTGTCCCAATCAGAAGAATATGAAAATGAGCATTTTGTTCATAGGCAAAGCTTTAAGGTATCAACAGAAAACAGGAATAGAAGCAGGGAATTACACAAAGGGCTGTTCTCTTAAGGGCTTTGATGAAACAATGAGGTTTTTCATTTCAGAATATACTTCTGCGAATGACATCTCATAGAAGGTTCAAGCTTTCTGTACTTCAGTTTCCTCACCTAAAAACTAAAATCAGAATATATTTCAGGCACTTGAAAATTTAATGAGTCATGCTTTATAGGTTTTTGATTTCTAATTTTTAATTTATATGTAAGAGCATTTTGCCTGTGTGTATGTATATGTGCCACGTGACTACCTGAAGCCCATATAGGCTAGAAGGAAGTGTCAGATGCCCTGGACCTGGAGTTACAGTTGGTTGTGAGCCACCATGTGGTTCTGGAAATCAAACACTGATACTCTAGAAGAGCAGCCAGTGCACTAAGCCATTGAGCCATCTCTCTAGGCCTGGACATAGAGATTTTTAAGAGAAGAACTCTACAGTGCATTTTTTTAAGTGCCTCTTTTGTAGTATATTACATGATTCTAGAGGATGCATCTCTTAGTTACTAGTATGTATAGTTTCAAAAAATAAGGATAAATGCCTGTGTTTTCAAGATGCTTCAAAAATAAAACTCCTCTAAATTATATAATTATTACTATAGTCATCATGCAGGAACAAGGGAAAAATTTAACACAACAGAGGCAATGTTTAGTAAATGTAGGTAAACTAATAATGAAGGCTACTCTGCCAATTTCTCTTTGATTTTTATGAAAAATATGAAAAGGTATTAGATATATTCCTTATGAAGGGAGAAGGTACAATTTTGGGGTTCATAAACTGCATTAAGCTATAAAACTCTATTTGCATGAGTCCACTTCAAGATTTTTTTTTCTGGTTTTGTTTCCTAGGGTTGTTTTGGGGATTGGTTGTGTTTGGTTTGGTTTGGTTTAAAGGCAAGATCTCCCGCTACAGCTCAGGCTGCCACTGGACCTTTGTTACTTCTCTGGACTACTTAAGGCTCTTGAGTATTACAGGCACCACACCTGGCTTAGGTTCTAAGTCTCAATTTCCAGGATCAATGGATTTTTTTTTTTGAGACAAGTTCTTGCTCAGGCTGACCTTGACTTTGAGATTCTCCTGCCTCACCGCTTGAAGTGCTAGGATTACAAGTGTGAGCCTTGAATAAAATTTAAAGGTGTTTTAACTATTATAGTTTAGTAACAAGAGACAGAGCCAATTAGAAATACATATTTGAACAGATGCTTTTGAACACAGATTAGGAAAGTTACCTCTAAAACTGAATTCTACAAATGATTCTCGTAAATTGGGATGGGAACAGGAAGAGAGAAGAAAAAGAATGAAAGAAAAGGAAGAGAAGAAAGAGGCTTGTAAGTCTAAAATATTTAAATCCCCCCCCAAAAGAGAAGTGGGGGGTAGTGGGTCTTTTCTTCTTGATGATAAAAGATTTAATGAGGTGCTAACCCTCATTAGGAAGATCCTAAGATCTGTGGGTAATGAGCCTGTTTTTAAGACACACTAATTTTGCTAAAAGCAGTTGCTGTTAAAAGCTGTTAAAGTATACAGAGAAGCAATGTAACAAACCAGCAAACTACACTTCTGATTTTTGTCATGCTACCAACCTATACTTATCCAGAAATGTTAACTGCCAGCCATCTTTTATCTAATGCAGATTTCATCCTTCACCACCCATCCTTTGCCACAGAAAGCAACAACGTCATTTGGAGTGGAAAACTCTGGGAAGAAAAAACCCAAGCCATGGAAAAAAATGTTCAACAGCAATCTGCCTCCAGCTCTGCAGATTATCAAGCTTGCCCTTGCCTCTTGGGTCTAGAAGCTAGACTTTTGTGCCCAGAATATGGCTGGATGAGGAAGGCAGTTTCAAATCACACCCTGAGGGCTAGGAACAGAACACTTAGTCTATAGTCTTCCAAAGAGGATTGAAGGCTGGACTATAGAGGCCCCTTTCTGATTGGCTCTTGGTGATGTCATGGCCATGTCTCCAGGGCCCAGGAAATTCACCATGACTAATGGAGCCCTCATTTGTGAATACACATTCCATCTCAGAGAAGCAGCAACAGTCTGAGTGTCAGGGCAACACAGATGGCCCAGTTAGGGAATGCCAGCCAGCCACGCACAGAGGGGCTCAGAAGTCCTGAAATAAGCTATTGGTTCATGTTCTCAGTAAACCCTCACCAACTACCTGGACACTGGTGGCCTGTACCTACTGAAGAACATGAACTCTAAACAGAAAAGCAATCACTGAGACAGGATCAATATCCTTCCAGACTTCTAGTGTATTACAGCAGGCATGGGCAATTTTTTTTCTGTAAAGAACCTGATACTATTAATTTTAGCCTCTATACCACACAATCTTTATTGAAACTAGTCATTCCTGTCAATAAGGCACAGAGACAGCAAGTGACAATATATAATAATGAAGCACAGTGCTGCTGAGATAAAACAGGACTTACAAAGTCCACCATCAGACTGGCTTTGGCCCATGAGCTATTATTTGCTGACCTGTGTTTTTATTAAATATTAACCCACCTCTTCCCTGCCACTTATGGGAACCAAGTACTCACAGATAAAGGTACAGTTACAGGAAAGCATATGAAAGAGTTTTCCACAACATGCCTCTCATGACATTCTACTAGGATATAAAGACGCTGGAGTGCTTCTCTGTAAACTTTGAGAATATCGATTCTAGAGATAAATGTTTGGGTATGAATGCTGCCCCTGTTATCATTCAGTATAAGGCCTTACATAGTTATGTTCCTCTAAGAGTGGGCTTTCTCATCTACAAAATAATAATCCAAGTTGTGCCTGCTAGTAGGGCTAGGCTGAAAGTTCACTGAGATAATGTTTGAGCGGAGCTCAGCATACTACCCAGGACACTTCAGCACTCAACAGTAACATGCTACGAATGTCAAGGTTAGTACAAGTGATCACAATTACCGCTCTTGACCGCCGATGCTCAAAGAGAAGCAGCATGGGACACTATAAATGCTAGAACACTCTGAACTTCTTTCCAAAGCCATTAATTCCTATTAATGCCATCATTACATTAATAGCTACACACAGTTTGACAATGAACATATAACTGAACTGTCCCTATATTAAACGACTGAGCTGTGAGCCGCCTGTTATCATCATGAGCAACATGATGATGAATGTCTCTGAACACATGCCTTTGAACGCTGATTCAGTTTTATATTTGGGGGCGAAGATGTAAATCTGCATATTTTAGAGAACTGTCTGTTGTCCTGCCAACTGGCTCTCCAGAAAGGCTGTGCTTGTTTCTGTTTCTACCATTCCTGTCAGGATCCAGTTCTTACCATTCTTGACAAGCCTACGACTACTTTATTTTAAAATTGGGGGAGGGGGGGGCGAGAATGAAAACCTGAACTCACTGAATGATTTGCACAAATTTAATAAAAAAGTTAAATGTTTTCTTTGGCCTACAAGTTTATGAGACATTTAATAATTATTTTGATTAAGGACAGATCTTTCCAGAGCCGTATGATTCATAAATATTATGATGATAATCCTACTTTATGATGAGAAAGCTGGAGGCCAGAAACCCACTATAGAAAGCCAAAGTACTCCAGACAAAGCAAAAGATATATGGGAACACAAACAAGAAATAAACTTTGCTCTGTGCAGGGCCACACAGAGTTCACCAGAACATGGCAGGCAAGACTGAGCTTTGCATAGAAGACAAAAATCAGTGTCTTCTTGCGAACACATCTGACTTTTCTTCCTTTTGGATTATATCAAATGCTTGAGCCCTTTTATTTTCTGATGTAAAAGTAAATAAGACCAAAAGTCTTCTTCCTGGAGAGAAAGCCCAAACCACCTGAGTTCTTCCAGGAAAAGTCCTGGATCTAGACAACTGTTAAGGTTTACCTCCTTCACTCCGCCTCACTGTCTGTACTTGCTTCTAAATACTCGTCATAATTTGAAACTGCATTGCTCATTTGCTTGTAACAGTTCCAAGGGCCACAAAACAGACAACTTTTCCTCTTTACTGTATTTTCAACACCTACAACAACACCTAGCTCACAACAAAGGGCCTGTACATATTGATTGGATGGATGCATACAGATGCTATCCATGACCTTTCCCAGCTTTGGAGTGGCCAGCCTGGGGCAGGACAATGTATAGCCTACAAACAAAGCAGCTCCCTAAGTGAGAAAAGCACACTCAGCAGCAGGGCTCCTCAGCAAAACGCCCATTACTCAGCTCTGCTGACTCATCCTAATCTATCAGCATTTCCCATCTTATCCGCTGCCACGAAGACACTCTACTGCTAGCCTTTATATATGTATTGTGGTTTTATTCATTTGGTTTTGTTTGGGTCAAAAGTTAGGACAAAATCTAAAGACAAATGAATGCTTTAATTGACTGCTTCCCCAGATTGTTGATCTAGTTGTACCCAGTCCAATACATGGCCACTTGCCATACATATATGGTTCTATAAACTGAATTTTAAAACTTTAGTTTCTTAGTTATAGCACCCATTTCTTTGAAGTGTGCAAAAATTGTCATGTGTGGTTAATGGCTTACTATATTGAACAGTATAAATATAGAACATTCCTGATATTGGCAAAAAAGTTGTTTTGGACCAAGTAAAGCAAACAAGTCGCATGAGAGTTGTTCTATCTTCAGTAATGGGCAGTGTGAGTTCAGGACAAGATAGGAATGTCATGGTATAGGATCCAGCATAGCTAGCAAAACCTATTTCATAAAATATGAGTGCATAATGATGTAACTGAGCTGAAGGGTCACCAACCCAGGGCCCTCGTTATATAATAAGAAGGCAAATGTCCTTACTGCTTACACCATTTACAGGCAGAATTTTTCTGTGATACAAACTAGTAACAACCTTGATTCTCATTGCTCTATGATGATGAAAGAATTTCAGGGGCTGGAGAATCAGCTCAGTGGTTAAGAGCACTTCCTTTCTTGCAGAGGACCTGGGTTTGGATCCCAGCACCCACATGGCAGCTCAGAACTATCTGTAACTCACGTCTCAGGGCACACAATGCCTATTGTGGCCTCCACGGCCACTGCACTCACTTGGTACAAAGACAAACATGCAGGGAAAACACTCAAACATACAAAAATAAATTAAAAAGGGCTTTTTAAAAGAAGTTTAAATCCAGCAATACACTGCTTTTAAAGGTCCGTAAGAGGGGCTGGTGAGATGGCTCAGTGGTTAAGAGCACTGATTGCCCTTCCAAAGGTCCTGAGTTCAAATCCCAGCAACCACATGGTGGCTCACAACCATCCGTAACGAGATCTGATGCCCTCTTCTGGTGTGTCTGAAGACAACTACAGTGGACTTACATAAATAAATAAATCTTTTAAGAAAAAGCCCGTAAGAACCCTCTACCCCTTAGCATCCTTCTTTCAAACCTCAGCTGGAATATACTGGCTCTCAAGACATAAACATCTTAGCTTCTCTCTCCCCCTCCTTCCTTCCTTCCTTCCTTCCTTCCTTCCTTCCTTCCTTCCTTCCTTCCTTCCTTCCTTCCTTCCTTCCTTTCTCTTTCTCTCTCTCTCTCTCTTTTGTTTTGTTTTTGTTTTTTTGTTTTTTTGGTTTTTTTTTTTTTGGTTTTTTGAAACAGGGTTTCTCTGTGTAGCCCTGGCTGTCCTGGAACTCACTTTGTAGACCAGGCTAGCCTCGAACTCAGAAATCTACCTGCCTCTGCCTCCTGAGTGCTGGGATTAAAGGTGTGGGCTACCACGCATATCTTCTCTCCCTTTTCTTAATTTTTAACCTATCATTTTCCTCTTGAAACCAGAAATGGAGGAAACAAGAAACTTCACTGACCTGAATTAGATCCGTTCCTTCACCTTACAGTTAAGGAAAGCGGGGGTCACAAAACTGAAGTGATTGACAAGTAAAACAACACGCTGCAGAGATGTTCACGTCCTAATGTCCAACTATGCTCCCTTACCTGGAAAAAGGGTCTGTGTTAAGGATTTTGAGGTAGGAGATCATCCTGGGTCAACCAGATAGACCCAGTGCTGCTGTGGCTCTCATAAGGAGGAGGAGGGAGCCAAGGTGGGACACATGCTCGCAATCCTAGTGCTGAGATGTAAAGCAGGAGGACTGCCATCAGTGAGACCCTGCCTGGGAACCAGAGTGGGTTCAAGGTCAGCCTGGAATATGAAGAAAGACCCTATCGTTAAGCAAGAGGTGGAGTATTGTGGACTGAGAACAGAAAAGAGATGTGACAATGAAACTAGAGATTGCAGTGAATGATAAGCTCTAGAGAAGGAAAATGGGGTCACGACGAGATAAGAGGCAGCCTCTGAAAGCTGGAAGACAAGGAAATGAATCTCTCTCCCTGGTTTCCAACAGAAATGCAGCCCTGCCAACACTTGGTCTTCAAGCCTCTCACTTCCAGAATTTTAATAGAACTAAATCTATATTATATATGTGTAATACCGATAAGAACCAAAGTAGTGGCCTTCCCCAAGTTACTCACATTGTACTGGGGATGTTAGAGTACAGATTTTTTGACTCCAGGTCTAGTTTTGTTTCTATCAAAAAAATGTATCTGCTTTGTTTTTCTATACTACCACTCACATTTCAGCTCAATGCCTTTATTGTATTAGCTGGGAAAATGCCTGACTAGCCACAATCCGGTTCTATTATCTATGTCCAAAACAAAGTTTCTGGAACTAGAAGGACTAGATTAGACCCTGCTCGGGCTCTTACTAACTGTGTTACTTGGAGCATGCTCCTAACTCTTTAGTACCTCAATTCCATCATCTTCAAACTGGGACTAAGAATACCTACCTCACAGTTTTATCATGAGAACTTAATTAATATTTGCAAAAATTGCAGCACGGATCTTTGCCACAATAAAGTAAAAATCATAATGAAACCACCTGTAGATTGCCATATATGATCCTGCTCACAACAAAGCAAAGTTGTAAAGGCAAAACCAAAATTGTTATCTAGTGAGATAACAATTGAACCCTAAACTTAATTTCAATTTGGAATGTTGACATTTTTTTTAATAGTCTCATTACATAACAAAGGTTGGCCTTAAACTTATTATATCACCCAGGCTAACCTCAAACTCAGGGTCACTCCCCTGAGTCAGTCTCCTGATCGCTGAGATTACAAGCATGTGGTACCACATTCAACTACAGATTGATTCATAATTAATTTTGACTTTTAGCTAGTAGTTTAGAACTTATTGTAGAATCGTCTCCTGTGTTTGGACAAGTCATAACAAAACCAGACTATAAATAAGTCAGCCAGTTATGGAAAAATGATCTAATCTATAGAACTAAAATGGAATCAAATTTTTATAAATAATATGGGATTAGCATTTCTAAAAGAAAACCTTAAAACTATGAAAGAGGGATCTGACTATCTGGCTTATTCAAGTGGCTAAGCGCTTCTTTATGTAATGAAGGGAATGGTGGGCTTAGGAGTCTCATATTTAGTGTTTTCAGTCACCCTGAGGTAATTTAAGACTTTGCAAAAATATTTCCCCAGCTGGGAAGAAAGTAATTAATATGACAGTTTCCTCCTCATAATATGTGCTCATGTATATGCCTGTAAGTGTTACTTGCTTGGGTTGTTTTTCACCTTCCCAGAATGTAGCCACACCTAAAGCATTAAAATCATTCACTTATGATTCAAGACATGCTGCATTTTGAAGGAGCAATAAAGATCCTGTGATAGATAGGCAACAAGGACACTCAGCTGAATCGGTGAACCACTGGCAGACAGCACAGGCCTATGCATAAGAAGACATAGAACAAAGTGGCAAACTTGTGGGCACAGAACCCACATCTATTCTGTTCACCATGGTAACCCAGCCTGTGCAATTCCAACACACTAGATGATGTCCTATATTATTAGAACAAATCAGCAGGCTCCCTTCAGGAGAGCCTAAAAGCAAAGCACACATAAACAAAGAAAGCTGTGTTTCTTTAATGTGAGGTGTCTATAGTTATGAAATCAATGGTATAAAGAGAGTCACAGGTCCATTTAGTCTATAAAGACATCTTGCTTCCTTAATAGAACTGAATTTTCCTTTTATCCCTCATTTAAAACACTACAAAAGAGAAAAACACAGAGTCAGACACACAGTCACTCCACGGCATTTCGACATTGTAAGTAGACTAGTTTGACTCATCTTTGATAACTATACCTGCGTCGAGGCTGAAAATGAAGGGGAAAGCCTAAAATTCCTTAGCTTGATCATAAATGTGTGGAAAAGATGTTTTAAATTTTATTTTACATATATAAGTACACTGTCACTGTCTTCAGACACACCAGGAGAGGGCATCAGATCCCATTACAGATGGTTGTGAACCACCATGTGGTTGCTGGGAATTGAACTCAGGACCTCTGGAAGAGCCTTCAGTTCTCTTAATCACTTAGTTATCTCTGCAGCCCCCGGAATCTTTTTTTTTTTTTAAATATTTAAAGTAGTCATCTTCATCAAAAGTTAAAATTTGCCAATTCAAGCATAGAGACTCTGCCTTAAGCAAATAAAGACTTTGGCTCTATGAATGACCATATTAAAGGGTAAAAAGATACAGCACATACCTGGAGAAAAGATTTACAAAACATATATCTAACCAAAGACTTACATTTTGACTATAAAGAAAACTCTTACACTCAACATTCAACCAAACCAATTAGAAAAGAAGCAGACATGTCCCTACAGGGACATACAGATGAGAGTGAGCACGTAAGAAGATTAGCACCGTTAGTCACTAAGGAAATAGAACCGAACATCAAATGGAGACATCCCTGCATCCTACCAAAGAGGGTAAAATAAAGACTATTGTCAACACCAAATGCTAGAGAGGATAAGATGGACCACTTGTACTTAGACATTGCTGGTGGGGATGTAAAATGGGATAGCCCTCTGGAATAGTTTAATAGTTCCTTCATAATTAAGAAAAGATTTACTCCACATGCCCAAATTACTCTCCTAGCAAACAAACGAAAATGTAGTTTAACATAAAATGTATATATCAATATTCTTAAAAGCTTTATTCATACTAGTCCCAAAGTGGAAACCATTCAAATCTATATCAAAGTGTGAATGGTTAAACAAACTATGGTATATTGCAATCAGAAATATTAGCAATAAAAAACAATAGACAAACCTTAAGGAAAGTGAAAAAGGACATCTCAGAAGGATGCATATTGCATCATTTCATTTATAAACTTTCTGTGAAGCAACGCAGTTCCAGAGATGAGAAACAGACTGATGGATGCAGATTGTCAGGGAGAGTAGTCGAGGTAAGTGCGGCTGCAGGGGTTAGGACACGAGGGCCTCTAAGTGATATTACCGCTACTTTGGCAGTGGTGACAGTTACATACAGCTCCATGTGCTACTAAAATGAAAAGCACACAATTAACCAGAAACAAAATAAATGTTTCTATTGTACCACTGTCAGCTCTTGGGCAGTGACACTGTAAAGTCAGGGTAGAAGTATGTGTTCTCTCCCTCCATATATATATATATATATATATATATATATATATATATATATATATATATATATACACACACACATAAAAATACTTTTTTAAAAGATAAAAAGTTTTTAAAAATAATTGATTTATTTTATATGCATTGATGTTTTGCCTGCATGTCTGTCTGTCTAAGGGTGTCAAACCAGAGCTGGATTACAGAGAGTTGTGAGCTACCATGTGGGTGCTGAGACCTGAACTTGGGTCCTCTGAAAGAGTATCAGTGTTCCCAACTACTAAGCTACCACTCCAGCCCCAAGATAAAAAGTTTTAAATATATTTGTTATGAATTCTTTGAGAATTTCATATATCTATATAATGTATTTTGAACATAATCAGCCCCATTCCTCCCTTAACTCCTCCAAAATCTATCTCACCCCCTCCCAACTTCATGTCCCTGTCCCTATTTTATAGCCCAGAGTCCAATTCATGCTGCTGTATATGTGTGAGTGCAAGGCCATCCACTGGGACACAGTTAACCTACCAAGGATCACACTTTTCAAGAGAACTGACCCTTCCACCTCTAGCAGCCATGGTCACTCATAGCTCCTCAGCAAAGGGTAAGGATCGTGAGCCTGTCTGCATTCCATGCCATAATGCTGATTGACTTGATCTTGTGCAGGTCTTATGCAGGTAACTATAGCTGCTCTAAGTTCATGAGTGCAGTGGTCCTGTTGTCTCCAGAAAGGACTGTTTTGCCTAGTCCTTCCCAACCCTGGGCTCTTAGAGCCTTTCTGACCTTTCTTCCACAATGTTACCTGAACTCTGGAGGAAGTAGGCATGTATGATACAGAGGTGCCTTTTATGGGTAAGCATTCCACTGACACCTAATCTCTAGGCTTTGGTGAGTTGTCCATTTCTGCATTGCTGTCCACTGAACAAAGACACTTCTCTGATGAGGGTAGAGAGCTGCATCTTTATGGGTATAGTCACATATTCAGAAAGCAGGTGGATACAATTCTGTTTAGCAAAACAGCCATAGTGGATGCATCCCTGAGGCCTATGACTCTACAGCCATGGTTACTTGGCCAACTTTACATTACCAGGCGTACATCTCCTCCTGTGCTCCAAGCCTTGTTAGTCACAGCCATAATAATCATGACACTAGTGTACCTATGGGTATATCTTGCCTTGCCAGTCCTTAGTGTAGCCCACCAAGTTCATAGCTGGGAAAGGCTGTTGTCAACTTTTCTCCTCCAGCAGCCTGCATAGCACCTTCAGATCCTATGGAAGCTAGCCAGCAGGGAGGAAGCTTCCAGCAAGTACTGGCTTGATTTCTCCATGTTCTGTGACCAAAGTGTGACAGTATCCAATAACAGGGCCTTACCAGTCTTACCGTCAAACTCTTGTGGACAAAGGAAAACAATGCCAATAGCCTATATATTTGTGGAGGTGTCTAGGGGAATCTTTTCTCTTTAAACTTAGGGTCATGTTTCTGCCACATGCAATAAAAAGAAAAAAATAACCTATGATGGATGGGAAGTCCATGTTAGAATGTTCTTGTGATGAAACACAGCGAGCATGCCTGGACTACTGCCTCACACCCTTCCTACTCAGCCATTTCTATATACTAGAGGTCCATTAAACTGGGAACTATCCCTACCCTACTGAATGCAGCCTGGTGAAACTGCTGGCCAAGGTCTTCAACTGAAAAATGAATGTATCTTTCTTCAGTGGAAGAATTAACAAATACGGGCACCCAGTTTTAACTTTAAAAAAAAAAAAAAGCTAAAAAAAAGTCACTGAGTATGTGTGCGTGGCCACCCCAGTACTGAAGCTAACTCAAGCACCTAATCAAATACCTTACTGTTTAGGCTAATTAGTTTACACACCAGAGAGTCCTCACTTTCTTATATCCACCCCTGCCCCATTTTTTTTTCTCTCTTTCTCAGGCTAAAAACTCTGCTGAAAACAATTTCATGTAATCTGTTAATCTCAACAATTTTTTTTCTAAATATACTGATTTATCAAAATCATCGTAGACACATGACAGTTTCTAAAACAAAGGTTCAACCTTCTCAGAAATAGAAAGACTAAAGTTCATCTTTCATCTAGACATGCACTTCTATTCATCGACTCCAAAGTCCAGGAGTCTGCACATAGCCCCTGAGACCCTGCCCCCAGGTTAATTCTGATTGGTGAATAAAGATGCCAACAGCCAATAGCTAGGGAGAAGAGACATAGGTGGGGTTGGGGCTTAGAGAGAGGAGACCACAAAAAGGGGAAGAGAGAACAAAGGAAGCAAGAGACCATGGGGAAAAAAGAATTTAAAGGAGGGAGAGAGAGAGAGCTGGCATAGGATAGAAATAAAAAAAAAATGGCCCCATGGTCTAGCCAAATGGAACTAAGATGAGCTCAAATAAAACAGTAAATAGTAAATAATAATTTGGTATAATCAGTAAAAAAAAAAAGATTCTAACAACATGGAGGGTAGGCAGCTGCCCAGCTATTGTGTTACCTACAGCATATATTAATATGTAAAGGCTATGTATGTCTTTCATCCGAAAACATAAATGGTCTAAAGTGGATAGAAACCCCATGTCGAGATTTATTAATAATTATTTACTACAAGTCAGACTAGGCATTTAAAAATGGCAGATCATTTACCATATCACCGTCTACCACTGAGTAGCCCAAGATCTCATTTCTGTTCAAATTTTTATATTGCTTAGAGATCTCAAGACCAAAGACTCACATCTCACTCAGAGAAGGTTTCAAGAGACTAACTTAAAAAAATACTAGACACTTAGTTTGAATTTCTGAGAAATTTCCCATTTTATTTTAGATCTTGGTTTTAATCTGATGTATCTGGAGAACAAGAATGATGGTAAAGTCATAAAGAGGTGATGCCTGAGTGGGCAGATAGGCTCTGAAATGGTCCCAATACTGTGTTTTGTCTTACTGTGTTTATTTTTATCCAGGATGGAAACTTAGTCTTAAAACTCAATCTTGTCAACACAGCAAGAGGAGGCCCACTTCTCTTTCATGTTATGAAATACATCCATTACCACAGATGAATATAATAACAATGCCAATTCATTAACTTCCCAGGAGACGTCCAACTGCTATACAGCCAGGAATTCTTGAGTCACTCTGACTAGCATATATACTCCCCTGAGAGGCATCCTCTACGGATCTCCAAGCAAACAAGTTCCAGGAGCAGAGGGAAGAAGGAAAGACAAGGCTTCTCTTAAGGCTGCCTAGGAATGAGCATAGCCAACAACAGGAGCACACTTGGATGAAAACTGCTGGCCCACACCTTGATCTCAGTCTACACAGAGAACTTAGCCAGCACTGTCCCTGACTCCTGACCCGCAGAACTGTGAGCTGTGAATGAATGAATGTTGTTTTAGGCTGCTCAGTTTGTGACTACACTGCAACAGAAACAGACACGCCTATCAACTAAGTCAGTTGCTTTACTCCCCTGCCTGTTCTTCAACTTTCTATTATATAGATTTTCTTGAATTAAATCCATGAATAAAATTAACACAAATATCTTCATTTTAATTTAAACAAAATGTCCAGTGTTTATTTTTTTAAAAGCCATTCTTCCAGTTCCTCAAGTCATACTTCACCAACTGGACTCCATGTCATATAGGAAATTTTAAGATTTGTTTTTAATTTTGAATTATGGGTATGCATGCATGCCTGTATGGGGGTATGTGCATGTATATTTGGGTGTTTGAGGATCTCCTGGAGCTGGAGTTATAGGGGGGTATGAGCCACCCAATGTGGGAACTGGAAACCAAATTCAAGCTCTCTGTAAGTACAGTATAGACTTAGCTGTTGAGCAATCTCTCCAACCCCCCACCCCCTACACACACACACACGCACACACACACACACACACACACACACACACACGGACTTTTAAAAGTTGGAGATTCTTGGGCATCAGATGCTGGCAGCAGGGCCTACAGGTCTGTACACTGCAATCCCTTTCACTGACTCTCAGGTGCACTAGATAAAAGTTGCTCATGGCGAGGAGGCACGTGGATTATACTGCTGGAACTGAGTGCAATCTTTTCTAACTGACACACCCTCTCCCTGCCAATGTTTACCTGCTGTTTCCTTCCCAGTCACATCTGTCCTTTGGGATCATCCTCTTCAGGACAACTGTTGATAATGCCCTGTGGCTCAGCACTACTGACTTCTAAATAAACTAAATACAGCCATCACTTCCCACACTCGTGAGAAGATCCTATCTGTGATGTGTAGGTTTCCCCTTGTATGTGTCTTTCTCCCTCAAGAATAATGTGATATATTTAAATGGTTTTTAGCTATGTATTTATCCCTCTGAAGTCTTAACCCACAGAATTTTGACAGTTTCAAAAGCTAGTGTTTGCCTGGGAGTGAACATCTGTCTTCTCTCTACAAAGAAAGTCCTATGAGTCATACCAGAAAAGCCAGGATTGAGCTAGTTCTCAAGAGACCAACGGCGGGTTGTGTGACCTGATGCAAGTCACTTAAGACTTCAAGACTTCAGTTTCTTCACCGGTGAAACGAAAGTTCCAAAATGGTGGTCTCTAAGATCCACTGCCAAGAGATCTTTCTGTAGTTTTCCCCCAAAGCAGACCAGGGCCTTGAGACCACAGGAGAAAGGTTTAATGTAGCAGACAGTTCTGAGTACCTTGCTTCATCCCATCCAAGAGAAGACCTCATAACTAGGCAGTTATATTTGGGGTAAAAAAATATTTCAATGACAAACTACTTACTACATTTCAAAACAGAGAGTTACTAAAATCATCTTGAGAGGTTAAAATGCTTCATGTTGCTGAGAATAAGACAATTACTTGCTTGACAGTAATATATTTTTACAAAGTCATTTCCTTAAAGAACAGAGATAACGAACATCTCTAAGCCCTTCACAGGGAATCCTGCGCAGCTACCCTATTTGATGTGACTTACAAAAGATGCACTGGCTGGGGAGCTTTGGGGATCCAGTTGGTGTCTCCTTATGTTACCTTTTCTGAAGGTCTGTTTCTCTAGGGAAATGTTTAAGCGATACAAAAAGAAGTAATATTAAGCTCCTAAACAAAGGAAGCAGTATCAATTTGGGGAGGGACGGGGGTACAACTAATGCCAGACTCACATGCTAAGTCTGCAATATCATATTCAAGCAGTTCCAGCTGTTTGAAGCTGAAAATTCATTGGACCCCACCAACCCTTCCCAAACAGTAAAACCAACTTCTACTCTGAAGAAATTCTATAGGTTTTTCTAATTGTTCATAGATACATTTTATTCAGTAGATACTTATTGATCACCTCTCATACTCTCTAGGCGCTATGGTGGGAACTTGGGCATTAGGTGTGATGCCAAGACACAGGCTGCTTACATTTCTTAGGTGGAAAATGGTAGAACAGGCCACTTGACAGGCAGTTCTATCACTAGATATAATGGGAATTCAAAAAAAAAGTTTAATTGAATCAACTTTTAACCTTCTACAAGAAATGACAGACTACCAAATTTGGGTTTTAAAGTAAAAGGAAACAAACATAACTTTCCTGCCATGAAAGATAAATGTAATGAAGTGGAATACACTGGCATTCACAGCTCTCCAGAGATGTACATGGATATGTTACTATAAGATGCAATAGTTTCCTCAAACTGTTTTGCAGTACAGTTAACTGTGGAAAATGGGCTTTTGCCTTTCCAAATCCATATATACGCAAGATGAATAAAGTCCAGCATTCATCCAATAGAAACGTAATTCTGTGTGCCAGCACCACGCCTGGCCCTGGGAAACACAGGTGGAGAAGCATGGCTCTGTCCCCATGGAATTCAGAGTGTAATAGAAGAGACAGCTACATAAATGAATCATTCCACAGTATGTGGATGGCAATTGCTTTTAAGATCATATAATCGCAGCACTGAGGAGGCAATAGGCAGAGGGGAACCCAGGTAGGGTGGGCATGGGGTAGTACAACAGTTGGGATGTATAGCTGGGGCGGAGGGGGGGGCATGAGCCTAACAAAAGCCCTTCTCTAATTTCAAAAGTGAACGAGAAAGAGATGAAAGAACTGGAGTTCAAGGTCGACTGGGCTATGATATTACCACGCTCAGGAAAGGTCAATGTGTTTTGGGAAAGGCAAGCAGAGGATGACTACTCTTCTTATTAACAAGGGCACTGAGGAAGGCTTCATAAAAGAGGTGGGAGTTGAGGTGGCTCATCGGTTCATACTCTGGAAGGTTCTATTTACACAGCAGACATAAATTATTTCAGCTCTAAAGAGGTGATTTTAAACTGTCCTTAAATCACTTTAAAGTCTTCGCAGAGAAACTGCAATAAGCAAATATATTTTCTGTAGAAAGAACCCACCCAAACACCTTGACATTTTCATTCCACATACTTCACACATGGTATCTCTTATGTCTGGGAAAGTAGACTAGGAAATGGTTCAAATACCCAAGGGCCTCTAAGCATATATGCTGGAAAGTATACCTAATTTCCAAAAAAAAGGGTCGAATTGCAGAGTACGCCTTGATTGGAAAACAAGCTGCTCGCTTCTGGGGATGGAGCAGATGCTGGAGGTGAGGCATCCATCCAGGGAGTTCAGAGCACCTCCGCTGTCACAAGAGTCACTGCACAGCCTCTTCTTCAGCTCAGCAATCGAGACTGATGGAGGTGTCGCAACATAAAACCCTTCTCATTTGCCTAGAACTCTTCTGACTGCGACTCACAATAAAGCCTGTGATGATGTAGGCGGACAGAACACAGATTAGTCCATAAGGATAGCAAGACATTTGCAATTATCCAGAGTTCCCCTCCCCCCGCCACACAAAAGAGCAAAGTGATTACCCAGAAAAAGACAATAAATGACAACAACAACAAAAAAAGGCAGTAAATGCATTAGGAATTAAGGCTGGATAGAGCTTGATAGACAAGGAAAGGACTAAGGATGAATATGAATATTTATAGTCTAATGAACATATTTTTGTTGTTACTATAGGGAACAACAACATTAGCATAAAGAAACTACATGACTACAAAACACAGGTGTATATAATGCAGCCACCATTTATTCATAATTATTATGTCAAAGTCAGAAAATCCCTGGGAAAACATCTGAATTATTATGAGTTATTATGCTGCTGTGACTCCATTGTTAGTTTACAACTACTTTGAAAACTCTATTTTCATTTGCCCTCATGAGACCCCTGGGGCCTACTATATTTCTTACACCTTTTAAATGACTCTGAGAACGGGCTTCTTTAGAAGTAGAAGGATTCACTGTCCTTTTGCTTTGCCTTGCTGAGACAAGGCTTGGTTATGTTATCATGAACTCCTAGGCCCTCCTGCCTCAGCCATCTCAGCCTTAGGACCAAAGGCATAAGCCACCACGCATGTCTAGAAATGGAGTCCTAAGAACAACCTACCACTGAATTTCATGGCAGAATACATGATGTTTAATGTTAATTTACTTGTCACACAAAAAGGAATTTGCCTTCAAAAATCACATCCCTTAAATACACCTAGAAATTGGGCAATACCCCTTTCAGGAATATCTAGTCTACTTGGAAACCCGAAAGAGCTGAAGTTAAACTGCACAGATTATTCCTAAAAGCCCGGATATGAACATGTTAACCAAGCACTCCGCCTCTGCTCAGCTTGCCAACACGGTAACTTTACTCATGAAGCCCGGTTCCAAGAGCTATCAGATTCCATTCACATTATACAGGCCACTGTGAATCACACTGCCAGCTACTTAGAAACAACGGCCTGTGCTTTTTCCATTGCATCTGGTCTTCCAGCTCTCATGGAAACAAGTGCTGCCACGGCCCCTTGATGAGCCAGCAGAGCCCAGTCATCTGGCAGCAGCGACTGGCCTCTGGCATCTAAGAACACCAACCAGAGAAAATGAGGGGATTAAAAAGGAGAAGTAACAGAAGACAATCAATTTCTCACTCCCTGACGGCCTGCGATTCCAAGGGCCTGATGTAGAACTGACTTTGTTCTGAATGCTATGTACATGAATGAACAACACAGGCCTAGATTTAGACCGTTTTTCTCGTGTGCCTGGGATGAGGTTCAGCGATGTTCCCGCTGGCCCGAGTGCTTCTCAAAGCACACGATTCATTGATGTAATACGCTAAGGAGGATGCATTTCTCATCCCAATATGACATTGTGTGGGAAAATTTAGCTTTGTCACCTGTTTTCCATGAGAGCTTGAGAAAGTTGCATAATCTCTTTCAACTGTACATCCATCTCATCTTTGAAATGAGAATAAGACAACCTGACTTTCCCCTTTAGTATTACAGAATTTCAAGGGCTATTCATCATTAAAAAAGAACATCAGCAAGAACAAAAAAGAAAAGAGAAAAGAAAAAGAAAAAAAAACTTGCAAACTCAGTGTACACCAAGAAGCTAGTCTACTCTTCCAACTTAGGAAAAATAACCTCTATGGCCTCAGAGAACAAAGCCGTCAGCATCTAAGTGCGAAACTGTCTTGTACACAGAGGCCTTCGTGTCTCATTAGAAATCAGAAGGTACCGCATCGCAGCAATCTGCTGTTGAAAAAAAGGGGGTTCCTAACACTCGTGCTCTGCCGTCAGGAATGCAGAGGCTTGACTTACTGTGATGACCCTGTTTCCTCAGTTGCCTCACGGAGCATCGGGAAGAACGGGAAAAACAAGGCTGAACCTACATCAGGCAGGATTTCTGGCTCCATTGAGACATTTCCAAAATGAAGGCACCACTTTTCATGTATACTTATTATAAGATGCACTTCCACTAAAAATTACACTTCTTCTAAATTGAGAAAAGGACTTCCACCTTTCAAACGTCTACTTGTGCCAGATAATATAACTATCATGGTACAGGTCCCCAGCCCACGGCCTACTAATCATGGAACCCAGGGAGTTAATGCATTGTTATGAGATACTCAGAACCTGCAGGAACACTGAGTCAGATCACAACAGGGCCAGCAGAGCTGGCTGTCCAAGAAGTGTAAATGAAACCCCACGCTGTTTCATGTGCGTAAAGGTCTTTTCAGTAAAACCTTTCAAATGCCACCAGGAGTTGATTATAATCCCACTTTTCAAAAGGTTAAATTGCTTACACGGATGTGGTTAATTTTCTTTTAGGGGAACAGGCAGTGTCTGGACATGCGATAAACTATGAGGAGACTGGCAGTGCAGAGGAGCCTCTGTTGTCATGTGTTTCCAGATATCATTTCTCAATGCTGGAATAATCTTTTAAGAAACAGAAGCGATCTATTTAAAAAAAAAAAAGTGCAACTTAGGCTGGCATGTTGGTGTTTTGCTTTTGGTGTGCTTTATTTACAAGGCACCTTGGATTTTGTTTCATTACTAATGTAAAAAGCCTATGTTCTTTTAATAAAATTTTCTGCACTATTCTATGATACAGACCAATTTATTTGGTCAATCCCATGTTGATGGTCTCCGCCCCTCCCCCAGTTCCTCTGCTATCCTACGAAATGGTATAATACTTATACTAATACCAGGAATATTATTTAAATGAGAGTAAAATGGAAAAAAAAACTCCTTAAGGTAGATTATTTAGTGAAAGGATACATACTTTTAAAGTTAATAAAATGTCCACAAAATATAAAACAATTTAGCATTCTATCAATAGTGTGGTACTAAACTTAAGCCAACTCAGACCTGAACAAAATTTAAGGATCTTCAATAATGTAATCAATGAATATTTATTTATTATCAAATGATATTTGAATTTTTAGCTCTATGAAAGAAGGTAGCATGTTTTTCAAAAGTTTAAAATACATTTGTTTTTATTTTTCTGTGATTTATCTCTAGTTTTTAACCAAGTTTTGGTCTAAGTTTGGTCATCATTTTTTTGCTTATTTGGAGATGTTCTTTATGCACTAGAAAAAGAAGTCCATGGTCTGTGATATTTTTTCCAGATTTTCATTTGCCATTTGACTCAGCTTATAATGGATTTTCTAGCTATACATTAATCTCCTTAAGCATTTGATTATATTGCATTTTATGGTGTGTAAGTTTTATATGTTGAAAAGCCTTTCTCACACAGAGATTTATTTTAAATGGTCTGACTCTCCCCCCCTAAAATACCTGATTATATTTTCTACAATTAAATAATTATTGCACTTTGCTATTTGAGGATAAGGCTCTCTGTCAGCATCCTACGTGAAAGACAGCACAATAGTGATTAACAGCAGGCTCCAGAACGAACGTGTTCTACACATAAAATGTGTGGTCTTTCTGAAGGTAATATTGCTGCAGTGAAGCAGAAACATTGAGTTTCTGGAGGTTCAGAGGAATTAGAGCCCATGTAGTACTTAGAAAAGTACTGAAAATATAACAAGCACTCAGTAAAACCCATGCTATTATTCATGAATTTAGGGGGAAGAGGTCAGAAAGAGCTCATGTAGCTGACTATTGGCCTTGAACTTATGTAGTAAGGATGACCTAGAACTGCTGAGTCTCCTTCCTCTGTCATCTAGGTGCTGAGATTAGGGCATGGGCTATGATGCCTGGATAGTAATCAAGACTTATACGGAAGGCTGGGGAAGATGCTCTGAGAATAAAGCCCTCATCCAACAAGCATGAGGAGGAGAGTTTCAACCCCAGAACCTACATAACTGCTAGGCAGGGGCTGAGAGATGGTTCAGCAGTTAAGAGCTGTTGCTGCTCTTCCAGAGGATCCAACTTCAGTTCCCAGCACCCACAGCAGGTTCACAACTGCCTATAACTCCAGCTCCAGGTCTCCAAGGTCTTCTTCAGACATACAAAGGGACCTGCACATGTGCACATTCCAAAACACAGATACATAATTAAAATAAATCTTAAGCCAGGAAAGTTGGTGGCTGCTTTTAATCCCAGAATTCCTGAGGAGGGGGAATCCCTGGATCAAGCTAGGTAGCTACACTAGTTTGACTTAATAAGCACAGAGACTCTGCCTCAAAACAGTGGAGTAACCTGAAGCCAACTTTGGACCTCCACATATATGTGCCTACAACATACATGCACATCACACATATATGAGTTAGATGGAGGAGTTCATAAACTACTTCTTAATGGACTTTCCAGATGGCTCGCTGAGAAGGGGGCATGCAGCCAAGCTTGACGACCTAAATGGAATTCCAAGAAACTCTCATGGTAGAAGGAAACCGCAGATTATCCTCTGACCTTCACTCTCACATTAGGAACAGGGCCTCAGTACAAATGTAGAAGAATAACATAAATTCTTTAGAGTATATTAAAATGTATACGTATTCTTTACATATATTTTAAAATGAATAAATGTAAAAGAGTTAACACATTTCCTCTGGTTTTATAAATATTTGATGGGGGGGAGGGGGCTGGCAAGATGGCTCTGTGGGTAAGAGCACTGACTGCTCTTCAGAAGGTCTTGAGTTCAAATCCTAGCAACCACATGGTGACTCACAACCATCTGTAATGATATCTGACGCCCTCTTCTGATGCTTCTGAAGACAGTGACACTGTACTTACAATAAATAATCTTTGGACTGGAGCGGGGTTGACTGGAGTGAGCAGAGGTCCTAAATTCAATTCCCAACAACCACATGAAGGCTGACAACTATCTGAACAGTTACAGTGTACTCAAATACATAAAATAAATAAATAAACCTTTAAAAAATAAAAAATAAATACTTGAAGATTTAGCAAGTAGTAGAGCAACTCAGCTGTCATTATTGAGCTTCCCCTTAAGCTATGATTCTTATAAAGGGGACAACGAAAAAATACAGAGTTATCTCCTGTGTCTAAGGACTACTCTTTTAAATAATTAGATTTTTTTTTTATTTTATGTGCATTGGTGTTTTGCCTGCATGTATGTCTGTGTGAAGATGTCAGATCTTAAAGTTAAACTTCAGTTGCGAGTTGCTGTGTAGGTGCTAGGAATTGAACCCAGGAAGAACAGACCATACTCTAAACCACTGAGCCATCTTTCTAGACCCTCAAAGACTATTTATATATCCTTCCCCCAACCCTAACACTTGCTTTTTAAATGACCAGAAGAGAAAGAATATAATTTGAGCTGGGCGTGGTGGTGCACGCCTTTGATCCCAGTACTCGGGAGGCAGAGGCAGGCGATTTCTGAGTTCGAGGCCAGCCTGGTCTACAGAGTGAGTTCCAGGACAGCCAGGGCTACACAGAGAAACCCTGTCTCGAAAAACCAAAAAAAAAAAAAAAAAAGAGAGAGAGAATATAATATGAGAAGTTTGAGAGTAAGTCTCAGCTAGTTTTATCAGTTTATGAGGAGTGTTTAACTTAGAATACATGAATGGGAACATGCCCTCTGATTTCTGTGGGTAAAGTGCTCAGGTCGAAGACTCAGAGTCACCTCTTTTATATAAGGGATGCACACTATTTCTACACCATTTCTCTTTCTGAATAAAGAAAATGCATTGAATCAAAAGTTAGTGACACTGCTATATATTCTTATTTGGGCAGTATAGCTACAATGGTACTTAGAAAAAATGTACAGTCTTGTAAGGCTAAAAATGTACAGTCTTGTAAGGGCTAGGTTAAAAATCAAAAATGGCCTGGCAATGGTGGCGCACACCTTTAATCCCAGCATTTGGGAGGCAGAGGCAGGCAGAATTCTGAGTTCGAGTACAGCCTGGTCTACAAAGTGAGTTCCAGGACAGCCAGGGCTATACAGAGAAACCCTGTCTTGAAAAAAATAAATAAATAAAAAACAATTAAAAAAAAAAGAAGCAAGAACTTAGAAGAAGAAAAGATAACACATGCAGACCTCTAATATGAGGAAGGCCTAAAAAAGAAAAACAAGAAAAAAATGAAATGGGGAAAATAAAAGTACAAAAGGGAGAATTATTTTTAAAATCCAAAAGTAGAGCATTCACATGTGCAAAACCCTACACTTGATCCTCAGCACCATAAAAATAAAAGGCTAGACATCTATTCTTGATTAATAAAATTGACAAATCTCTCATTTAATTGAGAGTGAGAAGGTACAGCTTTTAATATTTATATATTTTATACACGAATACTTTATTTATTTTTAATCATTCATTTTTATTGTTTTAAAGAGGGATTGGAAGGGGATGTATAGGGCAGGTGCCCTATGAGGCCAGAGGCATGAGACTCTTGGAAGCAGAAGTTATAGGCTACCCAGTGTAGCTGCTGGGAATCAAGCTTGGGTCCTATGCGAGAACAGCACGTTTTTAACTGCTGAGCCATTTCATCTCTCTGGCCTCATTTTGTAAAATTGATGTCATATTTGTACTTATTCACAGAGTACTGTGTGTGTGTGTGTGTGTGTGTGTGTGTGTGTGTGTGTGTGTGTTTCACCTCAGGATAATTTTACTCGGTAACAATTTTACACTTCAAAATAACTGTAAGATAAATACATAAAGACTTCTAAAACATAGAAAATGAAGGGTGATTCTGTAGGAAGACCAGCAATCTCAATTAATCTGGACCCCCGAGATATCTCAAACACTGTACCATCAAACAGACAGCATACACCAGCTGATATGAGGACACACATACTGTAGAGGACTTCCAGGTCTGTGTTCATTCAGAGATGATGCACTTAACCCTCAAGAGACTGGAGGCCCCAGGGAGTTTAGAGATCAGGTCGGGTGGGGACATCCACGTGGAGCCAGGGCGGTGGGGAGGGGGTATGGGATGTAGAACAGTTGGAGTGTGGATGGAGGCGGGGGATAAAATATGGAGTGTAAAAAATAAAATAATAAAAAATAAATAAATAAAAATAAAGAATGGGAAAAAAAGAAATTAAGAAATTCAGCAGAGAACTAAGGGAAGCTGAGTGAAGGATATATGGAAACTATAGCATTTACATAACTTTTTATGCAAGTACAAAGTATTTCAAAATAGAAAGTTAAAGTGAAACACCCTCACTAATTTCAAATTGTTATTTCTTTTCAAAAAATTATAGACTCAATGTTAGAAAGAAAACAAGAAGAGAAAAACTGATGAGAACAGAGGCTAAAAAGAGCATCAGTAATATATTTGAGTAATACATTTCTTTTCAAGGGAGGGGTTGATTAAAAATACATGAGACTGTTTTCTTTTACAGTTCATAAATGGCTTATTTAAGGCATTCAAAAGACAAGTTCTAAAAATATTTTTTGTAATGACAACATCATTGGATCAGTTTAAGTGTGACTATGTTAAAGAACAGTTCTCATTTAAACCAGGGCACCTTATGAAATATTTATTTTTAAAAATCACTCTTCATTACCTTCTGGTCACACCTCAGGGTGTGAAAGCAGTTTTTGGATACTCTGTAAATGAAAGAAAAGTTAACTGAAGGCAATAATTTATCATGTCTCCCTCTACCATGTAAATTAGGGGTCTGAGTTATTTTCCATTTTTTCTGTTATGGAAAACCTGTACATTTTACCCTTTTGGGGTTTTGAGAAATGTTATTACTTTTTAATATAAATTTGCTTTCCTATGAGTGGAGAAAAGAAAAAAAAAAGAAAGAAAGAAACACAATAGCAGAGAAAAAGTGGCTTACAGGCAGTGGACAGCCACTGGTGTGAACTCTTCCAAACCACACCTTTGTTAGTCTCATGGTGACTCCAGCTAGAGCAAACCAAAGATCACCTGGTTAGTCACTAATCTATCGGCCATAGCACAGGCCACATTTTATTGAGAACTCATGACCATTGGACATAATGTTCAGCTAGTCATTCCCTGGAACACAAGTCACTGAGCCACGATTTAAACACACAGAAACAACGGCCCAAATGGGCACCACTCCCAAGTCTAGAATGAACTGCATCTCCCTGCTGCAGCAGTGTGGTTTAGGATATAGATCCAAACCTTAAAACCAATGTCTGAAGTTCTCTTCCTTTTTGCCACTTAATTTGCCTGTCTTGCATATAAAACAGATGTAATAACATTGTTACCTTCCAGGAGATTTAAAGAGATTAATAATAGAGTTGTAAAACATTTTGCAAGCACACAATGTTACATAAGTGCTTGCTTGGTCCTTGAACTTACTCATTATGTTGCCTACTTTGAACCTTAATATTTGCTTATAACTCTACATTGGAGATTTCCCCAAAGGAAGAAATTGCAGCTTTTCTTGCCTCTGGCTTTCCCGACTTTCTTTACAGAAGAAAGTTCAATTCGTTAGGATGCAGAGCCAGGGAAACCCATAAGGGCTGAACCAAAGCTGAGCAGTGGAAACTGATACGCTCAGCCTATGGACCCGCTGCATGCAGCAAGGTGACAAATTCTCCCAGCATTTCCAGTTGGGAACTGCAACAGAAATGGAGTAATTTAACAGAGAGCTAATGAGATGTAAACATTCTCCACGGAGTGCCATGGACTTTTTAGTGCTTTGCTTCAAAACAGGGCTGCACTTTCTCACTAATCAACGTGTAAAATCTTCTGAGAATACAAGATAATTTTATATCTAAACAAGATTTAACTGACTTGGCTTCTGCTGTTCTAATTTTATTCATTTTCTTGATAAATTACCACCCGTGCTCTACATGGCCCGACTGAAACTGTTGGGAAGTCAAAAGCCTACGTTCATACTAAAAATTACTCAGATGATTAAATGATATCCGACATGAAATATTCCACACAGCACTGGATATATATAAGCAATCAAGAAACCGCAACTTTGGGATACAAGCGACATGAAAGTAGAGGAGTCTACCGGGCAGATGGAGACTGAAGGGAGGATTGCAGAGAGATATGGGATGGGAAGAAGTCCAGGACGATGTCAGCAAAACCTAGTTATGCAAATGCCCACGATGGAAACCATCACTTTCTATGGTATCTTAAAAAAAAATAAAAATGAAAAAATCAATTTAAAAGGCAGCAATGCACATAAAATATGTAATTAATAGTTCTGTCAGATCATTTGATGTCTAATTATTGAAGATTTGCCAATATCAGTACCTCTGCTTCTATATGAAACAGGTGACTGTGAAGCCTGACCTGGGAAATATTTAGCCCATATTTGATAAGTACAAACACACAGAAAGGGGTAAAGCTGACAAAACAGATGTTCTTACTGTGATGTTATTATATCAATGTAGTAGAAAACAAATCACAGAAGCCATCAGATACAACTGTATTAAATTTACAAAGTTGCATGTATCCCTAAAAAGCTCCACTTTGAAGACATAGACCATCAGGATGGTCCAGGAGTAAGGCATCTTACCTAAGGTCACGGGGTGGAAGGAGAGAAGTGACTCCCACACATGGTCCTCCGTATGTGCACTGTGGCACACACATATACACATAATGATACAAGAAAACAAAAAGACTATGGTATAAAACAGCAGAGAAAAAGTAGCCGTTCAACTATACTACACAGATTGCATGGTAAAAGTTATTCTATGACCTAGACAGTATGTAGTCTATATACTATATAGTCAGTATACAGATCAGTATAACCCAAATTGTTTCTTTCTCTTTCTCTTTCTTTTCTTTTCTTTTCTTTTCTTTTCTTTTCTTTTCTTTTCTTTTCTTTTCTTTTCTTTTCTCTTCTCTTCTCTTCTCTTCTCTTCTCTTCTCTTCTCTTCTCTTCTTTTCTTCCTTCCTTCCTTCCTTCCTTCCTTCCTTCCTTTTTTGTTTTTAAGGTTTACTTTTCTTTTTACACATGAGTGTTTTGTCTGTATGTATGTAAGTGGAATGCATGCATGCCTTGAAAGGACTTGGGATCCCCTGGAAGAGAAGTTAAGGGCAGTTGTGAGGCATGGCTGCTGGGAACTAAACTCAGCTCGGCTGGAAGAACAGCAAGTGTTACACATATACACAGGTACAAAGAAAATGGGCTGTATGGGTGTGGGTTCACCACCACTCAGGAGCGGATGTTTTTCACTAATATTTATCACAGATATTTCAGAAATAATAAAACAGGAAGGTGCCATAACTGCCAGTATATCAGGGAGAAATGATATCTATGTACCCAAGATGGGAAAGGAAAAAACTCATTGCCTGATTAAATCTTTGTTGATCTTTCATTCGGGGGCTTAACATCATCTGATTAAGACTGGAGAAGGGAGCTGGAGAGAAGACTCAGTGGTTAAAGCACCCGCTGCTCTTCCAAAGGACCTAAGCTAGAATCCCAGCATCAACATCAGGTAGCTCACAGTAACCCGTAACTCCAGCTCCCAGAGACCCAACAGCCTCTTCTGGACTCAGTGGGCACCTGTATTAGAGTGCACATCGCCCACAGACAGGACAGACCACACACACACACACACACACACACACACACACACACACATCTCTAAACAACCATAAACAATGATATCACACCTTCTGAACACACACTATACCCTATACTCTTAATGGTCTGATTTCCTAAGTGCTGAGTGCACTGGCTTAAAAGCATCTAGAATGCACGGCCCGGTCTGACCAAAGACTATGGCCAGCAGCTGGGGGTGCTGCTGCCACCATCCTTCTGAATTCTGCTGAGGCACAGCTGCAGCCTAGCTTCTGGCTTTGATTTCCTATGGCTGAACTAAAAACAATCACCCTCACTTTAAGCACATGAGAATTAAATCCAAACTCCTACAACCAAGAATCACCATGTCAAAATGTGCCAAGAACTCAGAAAGACTGTGACTACAGAATTACATCTAAGGTTGTCACCATTCCCTCCCTCCACATACATTTTGTCATCTCATACTCAAGGACTGCTTACCCTGGGACGGTGGGGAACAAAGGAAATACTGACAGTGGCATTCAGGAAGACACTTCCTCACAGGTCATGAGGTTCATAAGCCCTTCTGGAACAGGCCCACGGTTTATCAGGTTTCTGACAGCAGTCCTAGCACAGCCACTTGCATATAACAAGTGCTCAGTATAAGTGTTATGAATGATAAGAAATGGAGGTACTGTTCATGATACAAATAGCTCTCTACGTGACAACGGAGCAAGGTGGACTGAACTCAGAGGCAGAGAAATCAGTAGAACCTTCCCATAGTGTCTTAGTCGGGGTTCTACTGCTGTGAAGAGACACCATGACCATGACCATGGAAACTCTTATGAAAGAAGCCATTTCACTGGGGCATCCTTTCAACTTCATAGGTTTAGTTAATTTTCAACACTGTGAGGGTAGCACGGCAGTACACAAGCAGATATGGTGCTAGAGAAGTAGTTGAGAGTCCTACATCCAGATCCACAGACAGAAAGGAGAGAGAGAGAAACCCACTGGGCCTGGCTAAAAGCCCAACACCAGGGATATACTTCTTCCAACAAGGCTACACCCATTCCAACAAAGCCACACCTCCAAATCCCTTTCAAGTGGTGCCACTCTCTGAGGACTCATACTAACATATGAGCCTGTCAGGGCCAACTTACTCAGAGCACCACACCCAGAATGAGCACTTCAGGACATCCTGACTACTAGGAAGAATATTTTGGGAGTCTACTGTGGAGTTCAATTGTGAGAAAAAGGGAGGATGCTCAGAGAAGTTACCAGGAGCAGTTCTAGAACTCAGAAAGCAAGCATTCACACCAACATGGTCACTGGTAAAACCACAGCTCATTTTTAGTCAATGCCTCTGCTTTGGCAGACATCTTGCAAAAGATGGAGAAGAATGCAGGCACCTCTGACCCAGCTGGCCCACTCCCTCACCCAGTGAGGGCAGATGTGGAGGAACAACCACCACTGGCTCGCTTGCTCACTCAGATATGTGCAGTCACAGCAGAGAAGCCAGGGAAATGGTAAAAGTACATTTACTCCACTAGCCCTGATTGTCTGGGTGGAGAAAAGCCTGGGTCTCTTGTTGTCTCTGCAGGATGAGGGTAGGGCCAGGAGATTACTATGGCTCTGACTGAAAACACACCCCTGTGCTTGGTGCATCTGCATGGGAGCAGGTACCTCAGCATCCACACTGTAACGGGAGCTATAACTGGGAGCCCTATCATCATGTGACTTCCTACATTAGTCCAAAGAGGGACTGTGGGTTTGCATTCTAAATAAAAAAAAAAAAAAAAAAAGTAAGATGCTGAGGGAAAAGCAGGCAGGACCTCAAAGGAAGGCAGCTGAGACTGGGCTCTAAGCGAGTTGCAGAACACTATTGCTAAATGGGGTTGAAAGCAGAAAAATTCAACATAAGGAGACGCTCCTGAGATAAAAGCTGCAGGAGTGAAACATTACCCTAGGATTCCCAACTCTGGATGCTAACCGAATTTCCTGAGTGGGTATGTTACGCTTTAAAATAAAATCCTAAAAGACTTTTCTAAAATTTTCTAAAAGGTGGGGCCGTGTATAGGACATAGGTACAGCTAGAGGGCCTGACAGAGTTCCTATTATGAGCTAGCTACTGTACAAACAGGGTTAGAAGATCTGGGTGAGGCTTATAGTGCTAGGTGGTTTAACACATGCCTATACAATGAGCAGCAAGGCTGGGAGGAGCAGGGTGCGCATCACACAGGTAACATGAATTAAGTACCTAGGAAACACAAAGACCAACCACAAATCAAAGGCTTCATGATCCGACACTCAGCGCTACTGACAACCATCTGCTTGGAGTCTGGTTTGGGGTATAATTGTTCCCTTCTTGCTGGCAGCCATTTCAGGGGACCTGGGTGGCACCTCTGGCAACCTGCCCAAGGTGGTCCTTCCCTGGGCGTAGTTGGCAAGAACAGGGTGAAGGAAGTGGTTTGCTAAGCATTACTGAATTGTCAATTTAACCAAAATCAAAGTACTTAGGGCACTGAAGCAGGGTTGGACTGTCTTTACTTCTCAAAAAAAGCAAGCTCTGCCACGCATTTCACACGTGAAAAGAAGCCTTAAAAGCAGACACCTACCCACCAAGAATAAATAATAATTTAAGATGAAGGGGCTGAAAAGACATGCAACAGTGTAAGCACATGGGAGCTGGAGTGTGTAAGTGTGCTTGCTTTCCCTACACTGATATCCTGTTTCTGAAAACGTATTCCTGGACAACTCTCCTTTAACAGAGCCCCCTAATCTCCTGACAGCTCTTTCCCAAACAGCTGGCTTTCACTGAATTTCACTTAGCGTGCAAGCCGTTTCAAGTTGCATGCCTGAGCATACTGTGAAGAATTCATTTTCTCTAGTTTCCTGGTGACAATGAAAGAATTTAATAATTTAAAAGAAAAAAAACTGATTTTTGGCCTGAAATGCAGCTATCCTGCCAAAATGGTGACTTATCTAGTGGTGTTCCCAAGGTTGTCTGGTTCATCACCACTATTGCCAGCACCATAGCGCTGTCACCACCACTACCACGGCCACCACCTCCACATCAAAAGAGCCTGAGCAGACCTTTTCACTTAGTTATCTTACTTGCCTTTTGCAAATCTTGTACAAAGGAAGAAAGTCCACATTGTCACTAAATAAATTTGGTCCAGACCTTGATAATTTGAAAAATGAACTTCCGTAGGATGGGGGTGGGGCAATCACACAACTTAGGACATACAAAATGGAACTAGTCAGATAATAGAACTAAACAAGTCTGACCCTAGATGTATAGGAAAATAGGAAGGAAAACTTGATAAAAGAACTGACTTCTTGAAGGTGAGACGTAATACCCAGTAATAGTTACAACCAAGTATTATTCACACGTCTCCATCAGCATTATTTCTTGGACACTTACTGTATTCCAGATGCTATCTGGAGTTCTTTAAATATTTTAATTGGTAGAGAAATTGGTATAGAAGAAAAGTCCTTAAAGGGTTTGTCACAGTTCTTATGTGCTCAATAAATCTTAATGATTATTATTTTTATTTATGGGCATGAAAACAAAATTTCCCATTAATCAGACTCTGGATCCAAAGACCTAAAAAGCATATTGCTTCCCTTCCCTAAGATGCAAAGGGAACATCGAGATGGACTGACAAATTTTGTTTATCCCTTTACCAATGTAGGAACAGTAAGTAGAGACCAGGTAATAAGGTGGACATCTCAGGATTTTGCATCATTAATCACCAGGTAATAAAGTGGACACCTCAGGGTTTTACATCATTAATCACCAGGTAATGAGGTGGACACCTCGGGATTCTCCATAGTTAATCTCCAAGTAATAAGGTAGACACAGCAGGGTTCTCCATAGTTAATCACCTCGTCCTCTACTGCTGCCCAGCCCTCCTGTGATCACTGTACAATTTTAAGTCTTTCATGCCACAGGGTGCCTTAGAGAACAGAGCTGGTGGTGCTTCTTACAGGCACTGTTGTCCCTATCTTATATTCCTACCCTTCCCAGAAGACCTAAATGTACTTTCACTGAACTTTCTTTAACAATTTCTAAGTAGTTCCTGTGTGTGACAGCCAAACTGGATAGCCGATATCTAGTTAGGAACTTGGGCAGAATTAGGGTCAAAGTCCCCAAATTGTATAGCCTATCAGTCTTTCCAGGTAATAAAATCAAGAGTTCTCATGACCTTTCTTTCTTTACTTTTATTCTTCAGTTTTGCTCTTCCCCAGGGTCTTTCTAGATAGTCTAGGCTATCCTCGGAGTTGTTACCTTCCTGACTCAGCCTTGGCCATTACAGGCTTCTGAGCAGGAAACACTATGCCTGTCTCCAGGCCCTTCTTATGCTCAATTCAAGCACAACTTAAATTCAAATAACAAACATCTGAAGGATAAATATGGACTAGTGTTTTCCATTGAGACAAGAGTTTTGTTCTATGACCCTGGATGGTCTGGAACTGATTATATAGACCAGGTTAGCCTCGAACTTCTGGTCTTCCTGCCTCCGTCCCCTGAGTGCTGAGATTTTTGACTTGGACCGTCATGCTGTCTTGACCATAGAGTCCTGTACCACAGAATTTTCCTTACTTAGTGGTGGAGTAACTAGTACAAACCATATTAAATTTTTACCTAGTAAAACAGAGAAACATAAATGAGAAGAGTGAATACACTTTCTCAGAGGAAATCAATGCAAGAATTTTATAAGTACAACTTCTCTAGTATGAAAATGGTAAGTGGGATGGCCTAGATTTTGAACAGATTTTTCTTTTTTTTAAATCACTAGACTATTATTATCTTAGGATGTTTTCAGGACCTTCTTCTAGGAATAACAAGGCATAGATAACTCATGATTCTTCCGAAGAGCAAGGTGGTGTAATAATTAAATGTTTTCTACCTTGGGACCATACAATCTTTTACAAACTCAAGTGAAAGAAAAGTCATAGAACAGGCATCAATCACTCCTGCCCATGGTAAAAGCTGATTAACCCAAACTGGTTTAGGTAAAATGGATGACCTGTTCATCTAGATTGAAAACTTACGTGAATAAACAAAACAAATTTAAACATACCATCTCCACATTAAACCACTGAAACCAACAACCAGAAGGTGAGTGAAGAACTGAGGGAGCTCAACTGGAGGAGTCAGGTGACAGAGTGGAAAGACTAGACTGTGACAAGGGCAAGCTGAAGGAGTCAGGTGACAGAGTGGAAAGATTAGGCTATGATGAGGGAAAGTTGGGAAAAAGCAAAACAGCTGATTAAAATACGTGATTTAGCTGGTTGACCTTTTGAATTCTGTGGACTGTATCTTGGGTATTCTGTACTTTTACTGGGGCGGGGGGGTGCTAATATCCACTTATTAGTGAGTACATACATGCATGTCTTTTTGGGTCTGAGTTACCTCACTCAGGATGATATTTTCTAGTTCCATCCATTTGCCTGCAAAACTCAGGATGTCCTTATTCTTAATAGCTGAGTAGTATTCCAGTGTGTAGATGAACCACATTTTCTGTATCTACTCTTCTGTCGTGGAACATCTGGGTTGTTTCCAGCTTCTGGCTATCACAAATAAGGTCACTTTGAACATAGTGGAACACATGTACCTGTGACATGGTGGGTCATCTTTTGGGTATATTCCCAAGAGTGGTATAGCTGGGTCTTCAGGTAGATCTATTTCCAATTTTCTGAGGAACCTCCAGATTGATATCCAGAGTGGTTGTACCAGTTTGCAATCCCACCAGCAATGGAGGAGTGTTCCTCTTTCTCCACATCTTCTCCAACATGTGTTGTCACCTGAGGTTTTGATCTTAGCCATTCTGATTGGTGTAAGGTGGAATCTCAGGGTCACTTTGATTTGCATTTCTCTGATCACTAAGGACTTTGAACATTTCTTTAGAACTTCTCAGCTGTAAATTCTCGGATTAGTTCTATATCCCATCAGTCAACAAGCTGAAGTGCCCAAGTGAGGATGTCTCAGTCCCACTTGGGAGAGAGAAGAAAGCAATCACAAGTGGGGAAGGAGGGAGGGACCTGGGAGGGAAAGTGGACAGGGGTAGGGGGTATATGAGAGGAAAGGGGAACCTAATCTGGTATTGGGTGAGGGAAAAGGACTGAAGCCCTTAGGGCCAGCAGAAAGAATGGAAACAGGAAACCTCAAGAAATAGGAGGTTGAGAGAACCCTCCAGAATGCACCAGAGACCTGGGAGGTGAGAGACTCTCAGGACTCAAAGAGTGGGATCTTAGATGAAATGTCGGACAATACAGAGGGAACTTATAGAGCCCACCTCCAGCAGGAAGACAGGACATCAAGTGAGGGATGGGGTTGCCATCCCACAGTCACAACTCTGACCCATAATTTTTCCTGTCTGAAAGAATTACAGGGATGGAAATGGAGAGGAGCCTGAGGAAAAGAAGATCCAGTGACAGGTCCAAAGTGGGATCCAACTCAAGGGGAGGTCCCAAGGTCTGACACAATTACTGAGGCTATGGAGCACTCACAAAAAGGGACTATCATGACTGCCCTCTGAAAGACCCAACAAGCAGCTGAAAGAGTCAGATGCAGATATTTGCACCCAACCAGTGGACAGAAGCAGCTGAGCCCTGTTGTTGAATAGGGGAAGGCTAAAAGAAGCTGAGATGGAGAAGAGCAATACTGTAGGAGGACCAGCAGTCTCAATTAATCTGGACCCCCAAGGTCTCTCAAACACTAGACCACTAAACAGACAGCATACACCAGCTGATATGAGGCCCCCAACACAGATATAGTAGAGGACTTCTAGGTCTGTGTTCATTCAGAGATGATACAGCTACCCTCAAGAGACTGGAGGCCCCAGGGAATTTAGAGATCAGGTTGGGTGGAGGGTGGGGATATCCATGTGGAGCCAGGAGGGTGGGGAGGAGGTATGGGATGTGGAACAGTCGGAGGGTGGATTGAGGGGGGGGGATAAAATATGGAGTATAATAAATAAATAACTAAGTAAATAAGTAAATAAATATATAAGTGACAAAAAAATTGAGATTTAAGTGGTACTAGAGACTGAGGCTATGATATAGAACTTTTCCCAAGTATGCCAACAACTTAGCAGGCACTGTCTACAGGGATATTCAGCATTCAACTGATAAGAGTCTAAAATGCAGTCTACTTTCCCTCCAGCCCCACATTTCCATCACTAGTAAGGATGCCCGAGCCAAATACCACATCCAGAACTGTGGCTCCTTGTTGTCTACACATCAGGCCCCAAATAACTGGTTTCTTTATCCAATCACTCTCAACAGAGGGGCATGCAGCAGAGGATTCCCAGCCACACCCCTGGAATACTCAGTGAGGACGCCAATGGAAAAGAACCATCTTCAGTGGAAATTTTATCTTCTGTCTACTAAGCTCCTCATTTCCCTCAGAAAATGTTGCTTCCTGTTCTAGAATGCTTTGGGTAGGACACTCATACTTCTCCCCAGCACTGTGCCAAAGCCCTCAAAAAAAGAAAACCGACTTGAATATCATGTTTACAAAAGAAAGGCAATGTATGAATTCATATCGTATCCTGGGCTTACAGCCACATAAGAGTCATATTCAACCTGACTGCATTCTATCAAACCATGAGTCATGTCTACACTGACCTCCAGGATGCTGGTGCTTTAGCCAGGGAATATTTCAAGTGTGTGGTCATCCAGTGCCATGAATAGCAGAAAATATAGGCAAAGTAGTTTCTAAATCAAATGTGTACCCTTGAAAATGACATTTGCAAACAATATAATTATGACAGGACACTCTGGTTTGGCTATTATTTTATCATTAAGGTTTAAAAAAAGATCAAGAAGGAAACATGACATCATATGGTATTCTGTCAGGTTTTACTTGTATGCAATAAGGCTGCCAGATATAAAGTAGGGCAAAAAAAAAATTCAGAAAGAAAAATTAAAAGCCAATCATGATGTCACCTGCCTGTAATTCCAGAATCCGGGAGGAAGAGGCAGGAAGATCACAATTCCAAGATCAGCGTGGACTGAGAAGCAAGGCCTACCAAAAACATAAAAAAAACCAAATAATTAAAATAATAAAGAGCTTAGAGCTCCTAATAGAAAATAGAAGCCGAGATTACACTGTTTGTTGAAGTAATCCACCTATAAACAGATACCTGAAAGAGTAGATTAAAGCAAACTCCCAAAGCCAAAATAACATGTAGTTTTAAATGCATGCATCAGTTTTATTAAGATATTTAACCACACAACATATGATCGTAAAGCATACGATTTGCTGTTTCTAACTGTATACAGGGATTTGAAATCATTGCTAATATATAACTACAGGACATTTTCATTGCCCTGGTGGAAACAAACATGTCCATTACTAAGCCAATCCATATCCCCACTGTCTCCAGAGCATGGCAACCACTCACTAATGCCTTTTCTGTTCCTATAGCTTTACCTATTTTGAACATTTCATATGCATGCAAGTATACAATATAGTCGTGTGTGACTGGTCCTTTTCACATAGTGCAGTGTTTGTCCAGCATGTATCAGTTCTTTGCTTCTTACATCACAAAATAATGGTAAATTATGGATATTTCATATCTTACTCTTTAGTTCGTAGATATCTCTATTCTTACAACTTTATGACTACAACAAATACTGCTATGATGGATATGTACACATTTTATGTGGGGAAACTTTTTGTTCTCCAGGACATATATTAGATGTAAACTTGTGGGGCCATACATAACGTACTCTGACTTTTTAAAGAATGAAAGCATTTTTCTCTATGGCTGCACCACTTTATACTCCCACCAGCAATGTTTAAAGGTTCAAGGTTTTTATACACTCTTGTCATTGCCTTTCTTTTTAAATTATAGCCATATAGTATAGCCATATAATATAAGCCTCTATTTTATTATGGTTTTAATGCACATCCTGCTGATGAATAAGGCAATTGAGTATATTTTTTGTATATTTAATTGGTGTTTGTGTATCTTCTTTGGGAAATATCTATTCAAATATTTTGTCAGCCTTTAATTGAATTATTTTCTTTGGATTGATATAAGAATTCTTTATATTAGATAACTATTAAAGCTTTATTAGAAATTATTATAAATTTACAATATTTTTCTCCTATGGATTGACTTCTAGTGTCTTGATGAGACACTGAAAAATACAAAACAATAATTTTGAGGAAGTCATATTTTCATGCTAGTTGCTTTTGATGTCATATCTGAGAAGCTATTACCTAGTTCAAAGTCACAACATTTATATCTATACTTCCTTCAACAGCTGTGGCTCCCATATTAAGGTGTTTGATCCATTTGTGTATGGTATGAAGTTGCTCAACTCCATTCTTTGGCACATGGTTGTGTAACTCCCCTCTATCAATGTTATTTGTTAAGGAGTTCTTTCCTCACTCTTATCAAAAAGAAACCATCAGGCTGGAGAGATGGCTCAATGGTTAAGAGTGCCATCAGAGGACATGGGTTTGATCCCAGCAATCACCTTTTAACTCCAGTTCTAAGAGAACTAACACCTTCTTCTGTCCTCTGTGGGCACTACATATACATGATACATAGACATAAATGTAGGTAAAATACTATAGACATAACATTTTTAAAATTGTTAATCTTTTTAAATCAAGTAGCCATAAAGGAGTCTACTTCTCAATTTTTCATTCTAGTCCATTTTTTCTGCATGTCAGCACCACATTATCTGAATAACTATTACTTTATAGTGTCTTTGAAATGCAATGTATAACTCTTCCAACATCATTTTTCATTTTTTTTAAAAAATTGCCTGGGTGGGGTATTCTGGATGTCAACTAAATTTAGTAGCAGCCAAATTTTTGATAGAGATTGTATTGGATCTGCAGATCAGTTTAGAGTGTATTTCTATGAACAAGAGACATCTTTCCATTCTTTTTAGCATCTTTAATTTCTTTCAAAGATGTTTTATAATTTCGAGTGTTCAAGTATTCTAAATATGGGGTTAATTTATTGCTAATTTTTTTTTCTGTTCTGAGTAAGAAGTTCTATTGTCCTTTTTGGCTCTCTTGCACCAAGTTTAAAGAGGAAATATTCTTTATGAACTTTGTAGCCTATGTTCTATCCCTGCCAGTTTAACTATATACTTAGTTGTGTATGTCCAAATGACTCTTCAACAAACATCTTAACGAGGAGAGATAGACTACTGGTCTACCCTGAAGCAATGTAACAGAGCTGAATACAGACTGGAATCAGATAAAAGGTTAAACTAAAAGTTGGTCAGTCACAGACTACAGAATCCTGGAAACTCTTCTCATTTAGTCTCTGCTTTGTTATCCATAAAATTATAACAACATCTATTCTTGAAGATGTCACATAGGTTAGAAACAAGACAGCAAAGCTTCTTAAGAGCCACGGCTTTCTCACAGTCACAATTATATCCCTAGTCTCTAACCTCTAGATGAACACCTTGGGACTAGCAAGTTCTCAAGCATAAATAACATGATGCTCTGGTGAAGTAATAACAAAACTGAAGTATAGTAATACCACACTCTGAAAAAAAATGGAGTCAGTCAGATCCCTCAGCGGGTAAGGGCACTTACTGCCAAGGTTGATGACCTAAGTTCAATTCCTGGAACCTGAATGTTAGAAGGACAAAACTAACAAGACAAAAAGTTGTCCTTTGACCTCCATAAGTGTGCCATTGTGCATAGTCTGTATTTCCAAGTAAATTTAGCTAGAGGCAATGCAAATCTGGGAAAAATGAGAATGTTAACAACTCCACTGTGACACCAACACTGTTGATCATCTTTAGATTAAGTTTAGTCCTCTGGATATCCCTCCCTTTCAGCTCCTTTAATCCTTCTCCTAATTCCTCCATAGGGGTCCCAGACTTCAGTCCAATGGTTGGGTGAAATTATCTACATATGTCTCAGTCAGCTGCTGGTCAGGGCCTTATTACTTATGTGTGACAGTTTAAGAGTGGTCTATCCTTGGATTTGCATCATGAGAATAAAAGAGAAATGGTAAAAATGATTTTCATATCAATCGGTTAAGATTAGTAGAGCCAGATGTAGGGCATTTCAGAGTTTCCTTGGTAGTAGCTCCCCCCAATCTTTTTCAGAAGATAAAAACATCAGGACCTGGCAAAGTGGTCAGTTGAGCTATGAGAAGGCATTTTATGTGTCTGCAAATGACCATCTGGACTTGGATTTTGGTTTACACACTGGTTGTGTTACTTTCTAACAGTGAACATTTCTATGAGGTTTTGAGAATTATAAAATCCTAGTAACTGGGTGTGTCTGGCCAATTTCATTTGTGGATTTTTTTTTTCCTTCAAATTTTTCTATTTTTCTTTTTGTGAACTTAAGAAAATTTATTACAGTTGACAAGCTATGGATCATTTGATTCTAATCTTGAAAAAAATTATCACTTCCCAAGCACTTCTAATGTAATTATGCCATTATCGCTGCTGTGAAGTCGACATAGCAGTGTTTTGTTTGTTTCTTTGGTTGGTTTCGGGTTCTGATTTGGTTTTTGAAGTTGCTGTATGATTGCTTGAACATCTTCCTAATCTGGCACAATATTCTGTAGCTCTTCATTCATTCTAACATTGGGAGTGGGAGGCTGACTTGGACTCTTTTGCCTGCTTTTAGGACCCTTTTCCTCCTACTGTGTGGGAAGCCACATGTGCAGTTGCAGAGTGGCGCTGACTACTGCTGGCCACCACGCATAAGTTTGGACAAACAACCAATGTGTACATATGCAGTAAAGTTTTTTGCAAAGACACTGCCTGGCCCGGGCATGATAATGAGGCTTTGAGAGTATAACCTATCAGATGTGAGACATGCAAATGAGGTATGATAATGAGGCTCTGTGAGGTACAGAGAGAGAGAGAGTAGCCAATCAGATGAGGAACATGCAAATGAGGTGTAGTGCATAACCAATCCGGGTGTGAGACACACCTCTCCTAGGCCTATATAAGCAGCACCAGTTCTGGGCTCGGGGTCTCTTCGCCTCTGCAATCAAGCTCTCCCAATAAACGTGTGCAGAAGGATCCTGTTACAGCGTCGTTACTGCTGGCCAGTCCGGCGCGCAAGACTACTGAATGAATTGCTCCATCCATCTTTAATATGAGGGCAGATGCTCAGTCTTATTCCACGTGAGATGCCATGTTTGGTTGATTATCCCTGGGAGGCTTGCCCTTTTCTGAAGGGAAACAAAGGCAGAGTAGATTGGGGGAGGCTAGCAGGAGACGAGGAAGGCAAAACTGTAGTCAGGGTATAATATAAGAGAGAAAAATACTTTAAAAATATTTATTAATTTTCTGTCCATGAGTGTCTTGCCTATGTGTATGTCTGCACTATGTATGCTGTTCCTGCAAAGGCCAGAAAAGGGTGTCTGAGGTCCTGGCACTAGAGTTACCAGTTAGCCACCTATTAACCACCATGTGGGGGCTAGAAATTGAACCCAAGTCCTCACTCTTCAACACTAAGACATCTCTCCAGGCCTGAAATCACTATTTATGACTAGCAACTTTAAGTTTTCTGCACACAAGGCAGGTCACATAGAAAAGATTAAATTTTATACGGACAAACATAAAGCAAAATAAAAGTATGAACATCACTCATCTTATTATCTAAAGGAAGGATCAGAGAACCTGAGAGCTAGAAGCAACGTTAGATTATTTACAGACTCTTGTTTCACAGTTCGGGTAACTAAGGGAAGTGTGCAAAGCAGGGCACTCCCAGAGATATCGTAATACCACAGAATCCCTAGCACTTTGTCCTGTATGCATTCAAAGATATTGCTATTTATTAATAGAGCCCAGGAAACTTTTCTCAATAGGGGATGGGGCATTAAACTAAAGAAGTGACAAACTGCTAAACTTTCTTCCATTGTTTTAAGGTATCACTGCATGTAGCACGAGGTGGGAGGGAGCCATTTAGTTTCTTCCAAAACAAGTTATGCCTCCTGGGCAAACTTAACAGATGTGTTCACCCCGTATTAATAGAACATGTAAAGATCAGATAAAAACCTTACAAATTTAGCAAATTCCTGTGCATGCACAGTAAACCCATAGATTTGATTCTCTCAGTTCAGTTCCTTAAGAATTCAGAGAGCTCACAAGCCCCAACCTGCTGTCCTGCGTGATTAAAGAATAGCTCATTAAGAAGAGCAAGGAGAGTTCTCAGATTCATCTGGAGTGAATGAAGTCTATGATGGATTTCTTTGTAATCAGCTTACAAGAACCCTCCCTCCAGGCCAGATTTCACACAGTCTGCATGTGAGAAGAGACCTGATGTCTGGAGATGACCCTGCCCCCTGGTCCTAGGTTTGCTGAGGTTCCACTGTACTGACATGGGGCTTAGAGCCCATGGTAGAATGTGTGGTATATTGGCAGTTGAATAACAACACTTTACAGTGCAGCTGAAGACAATCTTCCAAATGCTCTCTAAGTTTACTTGCTTTTTGAATCAGGCACGGTCGTATTTATTAGAGGGGCAGTGCTCCCAAGTCTGTACAACAAAGACTTGGTTCAAAGACCTACTATGCCTTTTGAATTCTCTCAAGACCAACATAAATGCAACTTGTAGCAGAACCTGAAGGGGTTCTATAGAAGCCCGAGTCCGCATTCCCCTATCCATGTTATATAATCATCTGCTAAGTCTTCCAACCTTTCAAAGTCCTACAGAAATAGAAAACCACCCCTTAAGCCCGCCTGGCATGATACTCTAAACTTCTGTAGATTGTTAGCAGTAAAAATGCCAAATAAAAATCTCCCAGATATAACCCGCTCTCTGTGTATGTTATTCCCTTGGGTTTCTGGGAACTGTCTCCAAGATAAACAGTATTAATGTCACACCAAAGGAGGTTATTTCAGCCCTTCTTAAAACTGATCAGGTGAGCCCTGTTCCCTAACAGGAACTCAGAAGGAGGGATCGCAAGTCACAGTGCTAATCCTAACAAATGTCAACTAGCACTTCTAATAAAAAACAAGGCATACCAAACCTGTGAAACCCCTATACTTTTACAACACTGATTACTATTATATTGTTCATACATAACAATGATTCTGATACATTTTTAATTTGATGTTTAACCTTTTCTTCATCTGTGGTGTTTGTCTGTGGTCACATGTTTGTGTGTAGTTACATGTGTGTCCATGTGCATTTAGGGGCTAACATACAACATTGAGTGTCTTCTTTGGTGATAGGCCACCTTATTTTTTTTATTTACTTTTTTAAGGTCCATCTATTTACTCTGAGTGGGTGGTGGTGCCCTTGCTATTGTGCTCTTGTGGAAGTTAGAGGACAACTTGCAGGAACAAGTTCTCTCCTGCTATGTGGGCTGCAGGGATCTCAGAGCATCAGGCAGCAAAAGCCTTAACCCACTGAGCCATCTCGCCATCTCTGTTTTGAGACAGGGTCTCTTCATTGGCTTGCAACTTACCAACCAGGCTATGCTGCCTAGCCTCAAGGATCCTCCTGTCTCTGCCTCCCTAGCACCTGGATCACATACTGGTATGGTATTCTGTTCAAGGTGAGTTTATTTTTTATGACTGTGGGGTGGAGGATAGGGTTGAACTCAGGACCTGATACTTAGGGAACAAGCACCCTTCTTATTGAGCCTTCTCTCTAGGCCCTTAAATGTAACTTTTACAAACTGACCAGTATCTGAAGTAGTCTGTATGAGTCAGTAAATAACATAGCCTCCTCTCCTTTGTCCCCTCCCTTTCTCTGTACTAACATTTTAAATTGACTTGGTACACTGGGATAAAGAGAGGGGAGATGAGTATAGGGGTGCAGCCAGACATGAAGCGCTGTTGCAGTAAGACTGGCTTAGTCTCAGCAAGGCCACCCTGAATTCAGAGGAGTAAGAGGGGAGCCACTCCTTACAGTCCCTTTGTTCACCTTTGGCCTCTTGACTTTGGGACACTCAGTTTTGCTTTTTTATCATCCTGCTCCCCAGAGCAGGAACAAAACCCACAATAGATGAGAACTCAGTGTAGAGATTTTAGCTCATAGTTTCTTATAAAAGATTTAAAGGAAAAAAGTTGAAACTATTTTGATGACACATGAGGCTATGAACTGTAAGGGAATTCATTGCATTCTTTTATTAATTTAGTCCCTAGAAGTCCATACAGCAAATTATTTTAGCTTCCTACACTGCACATAATACTGAGCTCTCAGCTGTTCAAATGACACACACTTGTATGGAAGAGACTGTGTATGAGGTCAGACTGTGGGTAGAGTCCCTGCATGCTTATTTACTAGCAGAAAGCCCATCTCCAAGCCATTAACAACTCTTCCTAGGGCTTCAGTTTACCCTCAACAAGAAGGAAATAACCAGGGCAGTAGTGGGAGAGATCTCCAAGGCTCTATAAATCTATGACAATAATGAATTATTTTTAGCCAACTAAATACTGTTAAGCCCCTCTGGTTAACGTTATTCATTACATAAAATTATACATAAAGGTTTTTTTCAAGGCACATTAGGATGAGAGACCAGAATCCACACCCAGGAAGCAAAAGGATAACCTACGGAGCTCTATAGAAGGTCCAAACTAAAAGTTCAAATGCTACCTTAAAAAAATTACTAACTTCCACAATTAAACATCTATGCAACGGGCCAGAATTTTCCTATATGACTTACTATGGAACCTATAAGCAAGTAAACATCAGTTAAGATTTATAAGACATTTTTGTTGTTTTTTAAGGCAAAGTCTTCCTATATATCCCTGGCAGGCCAACTTTTTCTGTAGCAATGCCCTTGAACTCTTGGCTGCACTCCTGCCTCAGCTTTCCAAGTGTTGGTATTGCAGGTGTGAGCTGGTTTGTAATGCTTCACTTCATAATAAAGACCTCAATATTTGATCAGGTTTCCCTTTACAGTAAGAACACTGGACTCTGTCTTCTACCTTGCCCAGCAAATTCACACATGTTTACATGGGCAAACGATCCCAATCATAAGTAGAATCATAAGACAAGTGTCTGATCAGGAAGAAAGTAGGAGAACTTCCCTCTCCTTTGAAATTTTAACCCCTGTCCTGCACCCCGCCCCTGACACACACACTGCTCATAAAACAGTGTTTATTTATCTTTGATTCTCCTTGAGGTGCCTAGAGAAGCCTGTGGAATGAGCCGCCTCCTTTCAGATTTAATCTTTTTCCCTCTGTTGTTTGGCAGCTCTAAACTTAGAAACCAAACCCTTTCTGCCCAAATGGGTGATCTCCATAGGAGAACTGGGCAACCTCTCATGAATTTCATCTGAGCAGAACAGTAATGGTATTGGGTTCGCTCACGTCACAGTGGTTCCAGTGTCCTTTGTTGGGTTGTCACTCCACCTATCAGCTGCCACCAGAGGACAATCAAATTTGCAAATCTGCACAGGTCTCTTGCTCTTTCTCTCCTTTTCCTTCTCTCCTTTTTCTCCGCCCTCCCCCCCCCCCCACCTCCCTTCTTCTTCTCTTTCCTCATTCCTATAATTCTTAACATTCAATGGCATGGGGACTTACTAAACATGAATTTTACAACTCAACTAGAAGGATGCCCTTCTGGCAATTGAGAAATTGACACAGAGCCTACTTAACTGCAGTAAGAAGGTGATGGAACTAAGTTCCAAACTATGACTGTGTGTGTACATATCTACTGCTGAAGAAAAGAGGTCATAGGCTGGGCTTGGAGCTGAGCAACAGCAATAAATACTATCTCTATTTAATTATGATGAGGGTGTTTTATGTGTATCTACAGCCTGGGTCAAACCCCAGACACTGAAAACCTAAGACACTTTCACACATCCTTACGAATGATGATTAAATAAAGGTAGAGTGAGAGTTTGTAGCACAAACTGGCATTCTTCATGCTAGGGGCATTAGATCAAACCAGTAGAAAACAATATGAGCGATAAGCAGTTGGGGAAAACAAAGGGGCTTTCCCATGTTGGGTTTTCCAACTTCAAAAACATCAAACAATTAAAGAAACAAAGGGTTTAAATCATGGTATATACTGTGGAAAAAGAACAGATGGTATAGTTAAACAATAAACAATGGTGATGTTTAACAGTCTAGTCCACTGCTGTCTCCAGAGCCCTTAGAACATAGTGTCTGCTACATAACAATTGTATAGGAATGCTTTGCTCTCTGACCAAAACACCACCCCTTCTCCACCACATACCATGAACATGGCTCCTTACTTCACTCAGGTCTCTGCTCCAGGGTGTCCTCTTTAGAGCTGCTTACACACACACACACACACACACACACACACACACACACACACACACACAGAGGGATGGGGGCAGAACACAGAAAAGGAGGCTTTTGTAGTAGTTCAGACAGAAACAATGAAACTAAAAACATACATCCCTGAATTTTTTCTTCATTTTCCAACCAAAAATTCTTAGTGCTGGCTTGATTAAGAAAGACTATAAACAAGGCACTTGGAAAAGGCTAGAGAAATGGGAAACGGCCAGCTTCAAGTCTAGATGTAGGTAAAATTGAAAAACCAGGTGACCAATTAGCACAGGCTGGCAAGGGAGCCATATACATGCCTTGAAAGAGCAGGCTCAAGGACTGCCAGCCCCCAAAACAGGAGAGGATATGGAACAGAGAAAGGCTAACTTGAAGAAAAATAGGATGTGAACCCTCTGATGGCCTAAGGTACCACTGAACATTGAGTTAGACAACAGACAAGAAATTGTGCCATGGGAACAGGCTAAAAATTGTTAATACAAGTTCACCCAAATCACTATAGTTGGCATACCTTTGAGAATCCAAATTTCTCTATTTCTATGCTATTCAAAAACATATTTAATTTGGTTAAATTTCTTTTAAGAAATAAAACTTTTTATAAAAATTAAACATGAATCTTTAATAAGCACTATGAACTAAGAAAATCATAAATTAAAAGGAGACCAGTGTTTTAGAAAAAAAAATCCTATTTAAACACAACTCTAAACTAATGTACTAGAGGAGAGAGAAATCCAAAATTAACAATGTAAAATAAGGAAGAGAAACATAAACATATGATCTCCCTAGTAAAATGTGATTTAGTTATCAACTCAGGAAAATTTAAATGTCCTTTCATATTTATATCTATCACCAGCAAAACAATTACGGTAGCTTATAAAAATTCATTCAACACAAACAAATAAGATAAACAATTATAAAACAAGAGATTAAAGAGAAATACAGCTGGGCAGTGGTGGCGCACGCCTTTAATCCCAGCACTTGGGAGGCAGAGGCAAAGGCAGGCAGATTTCTGAGTTTGAGACCAGCCTGGTCTACAAAGTGAGTTCAGGACAGCTAGGGCTACACAGAGAAATGAGAGAGAGAGAGAGAGAGAGAGAGAGAGAGAGAGAGAGAGAGAGAGAGAGAGAGAGAGAGAGAAAGACAGTGACACTAGGGATGAGGTAAGCTCATATGAAAATACAGATAACTCCTGTGCAACTGTAAGGGGAAGCTGCAAACACAGCTATCATCTTCCCAAACAGCCAAAACAAAGAAGAACACACAATCATGTGCAAGATGCACAGTAACTACATGGATTTTACAAATGGTTCATTGTTTCCAAACCCTCAGATCTAGGAGGATCTATCTCATCTGCAGACTATTGCATGACATTGATGACAGCATGGAATGGTGGAGTCCAATGTACTCCATGCCTCCCTCAATAAATATAAATCACCGAGAAGAGTGAGTTTTATTCAACTACCCTATGGAATCCATGATTGAAGACCAATGGTTTATGCTCCTTACCCTCCTCTTGAAAGAAAGAAAGAAAGAAAGAAAGAAAGAAAGGGAGAGAGAGAGAGAGAGAGAGAGGAAGGAAGGAAGGAAGGAAGGAAGGAAGGAAGGAAGGAAGGAAGAAAGGAAGAAAGAAAGAGAAAAAGAAAAGAAAGCCAGGTGTGGTGGCGCACACCTTTAATCCCAGCACTCGGGAAGCAGAGGCAGGCGGATTTCTGAGTTCAAGGCCAGCCTGGTCTACAGAGTGAGTTCCAGGACAGCCAGGGCTACACAGAGAAACCCTGTCTTGAAAAACAAAACAAACAAACAAACAAAACAAAAAACAAAAAAAAACGAAAACAAAAGAAAAAAAAGAAAAAAAAAGAAAAGAAAAGAAAAGAAAGAAGGAGGGAGGGAGGGAGAGAGAGGGGGAAGAGAGAGATAGGAGGGAAGAACCAGAGGGTGGAAGAAAGAGATGGGAGTCCAGGCTTTCTAACATTATAACCTGGCCTAAAACTAAACTGCAGATAATTTGAAGACATAGATGAAGAACAGTGCCATCTGTCATGAGCTGGTTTTTCAGCAACGGAACTGCAGAGGTTCAACATACACTTAGACAGATTGTCTTCCTTCCCTTACTCCTTCCTCCCACCTTCCTTCCCTCCCTTCCTCTCTCTTACCTTCCTTCTGTCTTTCTTCTGTTCTTTTTTATAAACATAGTCTTATGAGGTATCCCTGGATGGTCTGAACTCACCATGCTGTAGAGCATGCTGGCCTTGAACTCATAGAACTCTGCCTGCCTTCTGCCTCCTGAATGCTAGGAATTAAAGGCATATACCACCATACCCAGATAAATACACATTTTCTATAATGCAGCGTAAGTGTGCCCACATCCTTCAGATGTCTGTCCTTTTCAAAAATGAAGGAACCTAATTAAGGATAAAAATATCCTTAATTATGAATTAAGTATGAATTTCAGGTGACAGCTCATGAAGAACTATGGTATGAGCAAGGAGAAAAATGGTAATGTTTGGAGTGAGACCCAGTTCCAAGTGCTAGTTCTGCTAGTCAGCACTGTATGAATGTGTCTGGTCTTTCTGGATCTGTTTCTGTCATCTATAACATGCAGGCTGTAAAGAGCACCAACCAAGATGAATTTTTAAGTGAGAATACTTCTGAGTGTGTGGACATAAGAATCATTCGAGACAGAAGCAAGGTAGGTAGTAGGAAAACTAATTCGGAAAGCATTTATGAAATTGAAGGAAAGAAATATGGAATCCATAGCTCCAAAGACGACCCCTTAGCATAACCACAGCAGGATATGGTTCTATTAGGCAGCACATTCCTGGAGGGTTGGGAGGTTGAAAATACAATTCCCAACGTATTTTCAGGATCAAGACCTTTCACCTTCCTTCAGTTGCCGATAATTAGTCAGCATTCCATGTTTGGTATAAACAGGAAGAACCTATACATCAAATGATAAATGCTAATAAAATAACTCATTTCTCTCATTTCTAAGAAACCACCCACATATTGCTTCTGTATATCATCAAATTTCAAATGGAGCCAAAAGGACATGTATGATAAATGACTTAATTATAAACCTATACTTGCCAGGAAGAGAACTTTAATTTAACAAGCAACATTAAAAAAACAACTAGAGCCAGCTTTCAAAAGTAACTATTCATTTTGTCTCATGGCAGGTGCACACATGCTTGGAGACACATCTGCTTTTCTTCTTATAGATACCTATGCGAGAAAGGAGAAATTACCGTTTCTTCCAGAAAATGCTTTAAACTTTTTTTTTTTTTTTTAAATCCAGATGTAACCATTTAGGAGCATTTTTCTTCTTTGTAGATGTTTCATTTATGAATTATAACACTTAGAATGTTTTATTTCACCTTGTCTTCAATTAAGATTTTGGCTTATCACTGATGACATATTTTCTGTATCACCTCTCATAAATTATACTGACTTTGTTCCAAATTCATGGTTGACCCTCCAGAATCCAGTACATGCCATTTCACTCTCTACAAGGCTCCTCTGTTAGGTATTTAATTCAGTTTTCTTATCGTTGTCTCCATTCCTCTTTTTCCCTACTCTATAGACCAAGTAAGTAAATGCTTCATTTCTTGGCATCTATCTTTATTTCTCTGAAATTATAGCGCTCTCTCTCTCACCCTCTTCTTCCCTCTCTCTCTCTCTCCCTCTCCATCCCCACCTCTGTGTGTGTGTGTACACGTTAAACTTTATATATATGCTATGGATAATCTTTTCTATATTTTCAGACTTACACAAATCTTTAAAACTTTATCCATAATATAGTATGGTTTTCTGGTAGATACTAAATTGTTGCATCTTATTCCAAAATGTGATTCTCCTATGTCTCTACAGCCAAAGATAACTAACAGGCGAGGTAAAGTCTAAAAGTAAATGTGATTAACATTCTGGCCCTGGAAACTAAAAGCATAAACTTTAAGATTAAAAGAAAGTAATCTCTGGAGCCGAGGAGATGGTTCATTGGGTTGAGTGCCTACTGTGTAAGCAGGCAGACATGAGCTTGGATCCCTGGCATGCAGATAAAAGCTGGTCACAAAGGTGTATGCCTGGAACCCTGGGTGGGAAGACAGAGACAGATTCCCAAAGTCTGAGCTCAGATTCACTGAGAAACCCCGTCTCCAAATATAAGGTACGCACATATAGAGAAAGACACCTGACATCAACTCTGGCCTTCACTTGGGTATACACACACACACACACACACACACACACACACACACACAAACACAAATACCTACATATATGTGTGTGTGTGTATGTATGTATGTGTATATATATATATATATATATATATATATATATAAAACATACATACACAGTAGTTATGAATTAGATGGATAGATAGACAGACAGACATTTAATAATTCCAATTAAATTTTTTAAAAAGCAAGATGTTTAAATTAAAATCATGGTTTATAAATATGTCTCCAATAGGTCACAATAGTCAAAATAAAATAGCAAACTAATATACTGAGAAAAGTGTTCAACTTTATTAATGAACATAGAAATACAACTTAGAATTGAATATCATTTATACAAATTAATTTAGATAAATGAGTAAGTCTAAAAGTACAGTGTTGGCCAACAAAAACGATAGCAAAATCTTCTTATTCCATTCATGCCTTGACTCCAGGAACCAGTCTGGCGATCCTGCAGATACCCAGTGATCTTCAGAATGTATTATCAGTGACTTTACAATTCTACTCCCCAGTTCATACTCAGAGAACAGCAGGCTATCTCCACACCATTGCTTTGGTGACCGGGGAGCCAGACAATTATTTTAAAGTATAAAATGAAATGATAGATAACTATGAAAAGATCTACCTCTTATCTCTAGAAACTTCTTTTAAAGGAGTCTAGAGATAGGGATGTAGTTGCTTAGCTCAAGCAAGACCTTAAGGTTGGATCCCCAGGACCCAAACCAGAGAGTCTACTATCCAATTTATGTAAAACAAACAAACAAACAAACAAACAAACACCCCGCATCTCAGATTTGCATAGACTATACTTATACAGAATCAAAATGTATTTTATTAAATTACTGAATAGTTTATAAAAGCTAAGACCTCAAATGCTCTTAAAAATGTTATTGAGGAGTTGGTAAGATAGCTCAGCAGGTAAGGGCATTTGCTCTCAAGCCTGAGAAAAAGACCGAGTTCAATCCTTGGAACTACATGGTCAAAGAAAAGAATTGACTCCTGAAAGTTGTCTTCTGACCTCCATATGATGAGCACCATGGCCCATGCATGCATGTCTGCCTACATACATACATACATACATACATACATACATACACACACACACACACACACACACACACACACACACACACACACACACACACAATGGTAAATAAAATATTATTGAAATAAAATAGCAATATACTTTGACACTTTGCTTAAGGAATTGAAAAGACCTTGTTAAAGTCATTCATTGGAGTCTATTACTGCAACTACCAAGGGAAAACAAACAAAGGGTGGAAGCATTGAGTTTTCCAAGGTTAGGTAGCTCGTTCAACCCAGAAAGGTCTCTGTGTTTCCTTTCCCATGCTACCTTAAAGCAAGCAGTTTCCAAACCCTGTAGCATACAGCTAAATGCTAAACATTTAAAAAGATACAATGCTCAGGGGATTCCAAACACTTTCTAGAAGGGTCTGATGAGTAGCACTTCCACGTCAGCACCACACAGGATTATAAAATTCACACGCATGTGGATCCAGAGTCAGGAAAAGGTCCCTATGAACTTAAATATAAGACAATCATTGGGCCACGCTGGAAAATCTAGAAACTTAACTTGAATTATGAATATGTAACCCACTTTATGGTCCCAGTTTTTAATATGTGTACACATGTGTCTGTTTGTACACAGGAGGGCGGGCACCCTTGGAGGCCAGAGGTATTGCATCCCCTAGAGCTGGAGGTTGTGGAGCTCTGGTCACGTGTGCAGGGACGCGCAGCAGGGCGCTTGGGAAGAGCAGTGGGGATTCTTAGGCACCGACCCACCTCTCCAGCTCTAAAACTCACTTTCATGGTATCACTGGCTTCAACTTACTTCTCTACACTTTAGGTGTAACCCCGAGGTGACTGTCACACACGTGAGGTGTGAAAGACCACAAATATCTGCCCCCTCTCTTTCCCAAGAAGCTACTATGCGGTGCTTGAAAGACACCAGATCTTTTCCTAAGCCTGCATTTTTCACACACAAAATCATTTCCCTGACATACAGGCCAACCAAAAGAACCATATCCCAAGGATGGGCAAGTGGGGGCAGGGAAGCCATGTGCAAAATCTAAGGAGGTGCTTGGCAAGGGGACAATTTGAGAGGCCCAGGCAGATTGGGATGTGTGGCTTTGTTCCATCAAAAGGTCGTTTGAAGCACGGTATTTTATTTTTATAGTGGGGTATTGAGTTCTGAGGTCTCTGATACACTCCAGGGAACCAGCAAAGGCTAGTCTCAGCACTGTGCCAGCCCCCTGCCAGGTCACTAATGAAGATGGAGAACTATGAGCGCACCCAAATAAAACACAGGAAAGGGCGAAAAAGGACTCCGAGTTGCATCTATTCCCTTTATTCCAGAGAAGCAACCTTTTCTGTACCCAGGGACTAATGAGTCGTGAACAGGAGTGGGAACAAGTCACACGGTGCGTTTACCAGGAGGGACATCATCGCCTGGCTTTTGTGCTCAGTCCCCAGTTCAGTTTTCAGAGCATTTCCCAGCAAGCACCAAAAGCAATGTGAACAAAGGAAACAACAGTTAGATACTTGAACTGTCTCCATTCATAGACTAGAGAATCACGTCTGGCGCTTCCACACTGGAGTGCTGGGGAGGCCAGGCAGAGGGTACAGGTAAGAGGGCCCAGGAAATCAAAGGGGAAGGTTCGTAAAAGAGCATATGACAGCGAGACAACTTTGGAAACTTTTTCTCAGGGTTATTCTGAAAGTTCCGTCCTTTCTGAAAGACATGAACAACTGGCTTTTCAGCAAAGTTTTAAAAGAACAGAAACACAGCTGAAGTAGCTCCTTGATTTTCCATCCTCGCCACTTAATTAGGAAGGGCATTTATGATGTTCAAGGTTTTAATTGCTTTTGCCCCTCCTCAGGCCCCTTCTTCAGTTACACCCACAGAGCAATTGAACCAGAGCCAGACATTTGAACTTCTCTCAAGAAGGAAACACACACACACACACACACACACACACACACACACAGCAGCACAATTACCCTAGACAGTATTCTCTGACTTCATCTCTCCCATCCCTCTCTAGCTATCTGTCCCCATCCCCTCTCAATAAGATAAATGAATGTAATAAAGAAATGGAAAACATCGTGAGAATAACATCTTTGTTAATATAAGGCAGGCTGGCTGCAGGTGAGCCGCAGGTAGGTTCTGTGACATCTGAGAAGTCTCCTAGAACTCTAAACTACAAGTGGGCCCCATCCCCTAACCTGACCCACAGTCCTAGTGCAGCATTCTAGCATACGCCTGATATCCCACACAGAACCATGAAATCTGGAGACCAATGGCTTCCAGGACATCCAGAAATTATGTAGACTGTGGTACAAGTCCTGAGTCTTAAGAAAACCCCAGACCTAACATTCCCTCCAAAGGTCCCCAAATTAGAAGCCAATCATAGCAATAAAATGTGGACCTTCCTCATCCCCCAAAAGTCTCTGGTTTGTAGAGCATCCGTCCTAAAATTCACCCTTCTCCCTATGCTCTGGACTCATCCTGCCTCAAGCTGCCCATCCCCATTTTCTCTTCTCCTCTAAGAATTTCTGTCTCCTTGACTTCATCCTGCCATCACTTGAATGTATTCAAGGCCACAAGTCCTCCCTTAACCCGTCCCTTCACATGCTGCCCTCCATCTTTCTTCCATAGGCAAACCATACAAGAACAGACCCTGCACCCACTATGTCCACCCACCACCCTCCACTTACTCACCTTTAACCAAATTTACCAAATCCTCACAACCACCATATTATCAAAAAGGCTCTTGAAAAGCTGCTAATGCTTTCTAAGTTGTAAAACCACCTTCTTACTTTTCATCTCACTTCACTTCTCAGAGGAGTGGGTGGGGCCACCAAATATGTCTAGAGTAATTGTTCTCAGGTAGAGATGATTTTCGTCTCCCAGTGGGGTGCCGTTACTGCCATCCAGTGGGCAGAAGCCAAGAAGGCTGCTAAACACCAGAACAGACCCTCTAAGGAACAATCCAGTCGAACATGCCAATGGCACCACACTCTGTAGCTACAAAATCAAGGCACTGTCATGGTAACTATATTTCAAAATGTCACTCAACAACCTGTGTGTGCTGGCACATGCTTATATTCCTAGTGCTTGGGCGATTCATGCAAGAGGATCACAAGTTTGAGACCAGAGTGGGCTACATTGTAAGACTCTGTCTCATAATAAACAGAAGTGTTACAGGGCATAATCACGGGACAGCAAACCTGTTTTTTTCCCGTGCAGGAGGAAAACTGACCGCTCCTCTTTTCAGAGTGAAGGCTGATGACTTTCTCCAAGGTCAGAGGACGACAAGAAAAATTAAATAATGACTTAGAGCTTACACAGTCAGAATAAAGAAGGGTGCAGCAGTGTCTGACAATAGATTCCTTGTGGACCGCTCCTCTCTTCCTCACCACCAGACTAAACACAGTAACAAAGATCTCAGAAGGCACACAGACACCTGTGATGTTTTCTCACTGCCCCTCACACCTTGTGATAACACAAAGACTTCCTTCTGCTTGCTCCCATCTCATTTAGTGTTTTTATTTTCTAAACTACCATAGGGCTAAGGAGTAAACATCATTATCTGTGGCACTTCGTAGGCTCCCTTTCCCCGAGATTAAAACTAAGTATGTGGAACTTTATGCTTTCCTGAAGAAACAAAAAACAAAACAAAAATCCTAAATCCAAATTCTCCTTTCATGCTGCTTTTCTCTGTGACAAAAGAAAAAATAAATTCTGTCTAAAACGACTGCCGCCATCCTAGTATCTTGCCAAGTTGTATCAACCCTATGCGTTTTTTTTCTATTAGTTTTATTTCTAAATACTACACTTTAAGAAATAAAGCTCTTGGTACAAAATAAGAGTGCGGTAAGAGAGCAGGAGTTCAAGTACAGTAAGCAGGGCAAACTCGGTGGCCCAGCATCACAACCTCCCCTGCTGATTGTGCCTTTGGCGCTTCCTGCACAGGGCATGGGCAGCTCTGTTCCATGTCTGTGTGGTCTGACTAGTAGGTCCAATCACTGCCTTAAGAATGCTGGTTATGAAATATGCCAGCCGTGTCCTGTGCAGCACTGTTACATAAGTGGAATAATCTCAGGGTTGAAGTCAGAGTTCTGCTGTTTTGACAGTCTGTAGCCAGCTTACCCTGTAACTGAGGTGGCTCATGATTTGTCACTGATCAGCTCTACCTAATCAATGATAGCTTCCTTCTCATCACTTGCATCTCACCCAGTGAGGGTTGTTTCCTCCAAATGAAATAAAGCCTGTGTGAGAGGAATCCGAATCACAAGTGAGAGGTTGAGACTTCCCATTTTGCCAGTAGGTGTTGAAACCCATGATTCCAGCAATGAGCAACACTCCAGATGAGTTCTCTGAGGAAAGGGACAAGAATTGGCCAGGTCACCAGTGTCCCCATTGCCAGGTGTCTACACACAAACACTTCAGAGATATTAGGACAGAATAAATACCCATTTTAAAAAATGGTTTTATGTGTATAGGTGTTCTCTCTCCATGAACGTCTCTGTGATTCCCCTGGAGACCAGAAGAGGCCATCAGATCCTTTGGAACTGAAATTATAGATGGTTGTGAACTGACTTGTGGGCTGTGGGAACTGAACTTGGGTCCTTTGGAAAAGCAACTAGCGCTGTTAACACTGAGCCATCTCCCAAGCCCAGCATTCTATCTCTTGGTACTAATACTATGAGCCCTGACTAAATGTAGAAAATGAATTCAGAAGGGAAAACTAAACAGAAAGCAATATTAATAAATGAATGAACGTCAGTAGGTGCCCATTAAAACAAAATAAGCTTCATTCACACTAGAGACGTTTTAGGAAAGAGTGAGGCAGCATGTTATTTTCAAGTTCTACTGTTTCCTGAAGAGAATAGTGTGAGGGGGACAAGCAAGGTTGCTGTGAGGAAGCAGTGGTATAAAAGAGGGAAGCTTTATACTTATTTAAAACACATACATCTCCTACACATATGAAGTATGTGCAGAATGAAATGCAGGAGACCAGACATTTGAGGTGCCTATAAGGAAAGTAGCAGTCTGGCTTAAGAATGAGAGTGAGCAAAGTGGCTCTTCTCGAGCTTCTGAAATCTTGTACCAGGCAATATATTTCTTAATTTAAAAAAACTGACATTTAATTTTTAAATTTTTAAAATTCTCCTAATAGTACCTAACACATAACTGACCTTAAAAACACATGCAAGGCAGACCCTTCCACTTGAAAACTCTTTGCAGTTCACAGTGGTATTTATAATAAAAAGAAGGTGGCGCTAAGGTGGATCAGGGTTGCTGTTTGAACATCAGGCAGCCACCATAGGTTCGGGTATTGAACGCTTGGTCTCCAGCTGGTGGCAATATCCCAGGGGGCTGCTGAGCTTTAGGAATGGGAGGCATGGCTGGCAGAGGTGAGTCATAGGTGTGGGTGCGCCTAAGAGTTTCAGTACAGCGCCCAGTTCGCCACAGCCCCTTCCTGCCATCAGCTGCCACAATGCGACCCACCTTTGCTGGGGGCTCCATGGCCCCCAGCCACAGTGGACTGCATGCCCTAAACAGTGAAACAAAATAAACCTCCCTTTCCTTGAGTTGCTTCTGCCCAGTATGTGATCACAACAAAGAGCAAAGTGTGTGACACGACATAAGACTGCTAATGAAGTCATTTTCCCTATTTGGGAAAGAGTTTTAAAAAATTAGGATGTTTTATCCCGGACTTATCTGTCCATTGTTAGCTTCTAAGACTCCCCCAGAAGACCTGTGATTTCCACAGCTGTCACTCAGATGTCACCACAAACCTCAGGGCCTGTGCAACACAAAGCTCAACTCAGACTTCTGAAATAACACTTTTCCTTTACAATTCAATATCTATTATGTTAAGAAATACATACCTTTTGAACAAGCATGCATACACAGTTAACTTCTATAAAATAAGCCTCTATCATAGCTCTTCTTTTAAATGACACCTTTATTATTTAAGGACAGAATAGTGTGACCTAGTCGCATTTCCCATAGCCTTTGGAAAGAGAAGCTGAGGACGCCTTTCTGGACTGGGATTATAGCCCTGCTGGAACATTCTAAGAAGCACCTTAGGAAGCATTCGACTTTCTGTCCACCTTCCAGCAAGGAAAACACACACACACACACACACACACACACACACACACACACACACACACCTACTTCATCAGTCATCTAACCCAATTTTACCATCCATGGAAAACACTTTTTAGTGCTAGGATGAGTTAAACAACTGTGTCCTTTCGGTACCTTAATCTAAGATAAAACTTTCCAAATTCTATGAGCCATATCAAAATTTTTATCATTCACTTATTATAATTATTTAATTCCTGTCTTCAGAACCAGCAAGATAGAAACTGCTATAAAATGTTGGGTCTTCAGCCAAGTCCTAGTTGGGTTATACTAAGTCAGATCAGGCCCAAGGGTTGTGGGCAGCCTTAAATATGCTTATATATTACTTTCGCTCTGATTTTTGGTGATTCTATCAATTAATACTATGTCTCTCAGTTCCCATCTCCTCCTTTCTTATGTTGAAGTTTATCTGAAATTGATGTTGATACCAGACACTGACTACTAAGCTATTTTCTCTCCCTCAGACAATATCAAGCAGACAAGGCAACTACATGTTGAGGACCATGGTGAAACATCTGCTTTTCAGATGAAAAACAAAATGGACTTTCAGTTGATGCTTTCAGAGAGAACCCATACTGATCTACTCAACCATCAACTGGGCAGTATTTCAGAAGTGAGTCTTGAGGTTAAAGGACAGCATCTCAGCAGATAGCAGAGGCACTTTCAGAAAGGGCAGCATTGTCTAAAAGTAAACCTTTGGAAAGCACTCACTTAAAACTGGTCTCCCTCTCAGACTGAGAACAGCCCTCTTGCTATGTTCTTTGATAGTCTGGGCCTAGAGTACAGATACTCTAAAGCAAATGCAGCTATTCAAACATTTGCCCGTATCTGAAGATTACCTCGGGTATGCAAGTGCATTATGAAATGTGATTAGCATACTTTGACTTTGAAAAAAAAGTCCAGAGAAGGAAAAGAATGTAAATAAAGGAATGGAAATATATATACACATTGGACATTATGGAATCAGACGTACAGACAGAAAATAAACAAGATTACGTTAGCACACGGGGGATGGAAACACTAGCCCGTTTGTCCTTAAGGTCCCATCAAGTATTCGAGAAAGCAACTCTCCATATTCATTTGTAAATGAGAAAGTCAGATCTGAGTGGACAAAAGGGCCTCATAGTGGGGCGGGGTTCCTGGTTTTCCAGGGAAGGACTGACTGAAGACCATAAGGACACATCACTTACTGCTATTCAACTGTCCCCGCCTGCTCCCCAGAGGCATTCCATTATCTGTTACTACCTGTTGCTCCAAAAATGTGTGGCCTTCCTAGTGACTACCCGGTTATAAATAATTATGACTTTTATGCATACAAAACAGAATTTTGGCCAAGGATAAAGGATATAGGCAAAAAAGGAAAAAGCATAATCATTGACTTCCAGGAGGTTTGTGTGTTAGGAGAAAGTGCACAGAAGTGAATGCAAACAATGATACGTGTAATCGTAAATCTCTATGGAAGTAGAGGGGAAGGAATAAAATCAGTATCAAAATAGACGACATGACTGTTGAGATGCCTCAGCAGTTAAGAGCACTGACTGCTTTTCCAGAGGTCCTAAGTTTAATTCCCAGCAACCACTTGGTGGCTCACAACCATCTGTTATGAGATCCAATGCCCTCTTCTGGTGTGTCTGCAGACAGCTACAGTGTACACATATAAATAAAATAATAAATAAATCTAAAAATATATAAATTTTTATTAGGCTAGGGAGATGAGGTTAAGAGCACTGGCTGCTGTTACAGAGGACCCAGGTTCAGTTCCTGGAACCCACGAGGTAGTTCACAACCATCTGTAACTTGAATCCTAGGGGATCTGACACCCTCTGATGGCACTGTGCAAGTATAGAGACATGCCTCTGATGGCATACATGTAGGCAAAAAATTAGTATGACATAAACAAATAAAATTTTAAAATGTTATGGATTTTTTAAAAATGTTATCTGTACATGTGTGTCTATGCACTATGTGAGTGCCTGGTCCATGGAGGCCAGAAGAAAGTGTTGGATCTCCTGGAACTGGAGCTCAGGCACTTGTGAGTCACCCTGTGGGCACTAGGAACTGAACCGGAGTCCTCCCCAAGAACAAGTACTTTAAACAACTGAGCCATCTCTCTAGCTTTAAAAAAAACTTTTGCCTTTTATGCTCTCATTGTACTTTGAATAAATAATACTGGACATGGTGATAATAATAAAGAAAATATTAATATTTCATTTAAAATATAGATTAGGCACTCCTAAATTTTTACTTATACATCTAACAATATTACATCTTTCAATCAATAATGGAGGTAAAACCACTGGACAGGGTTCTGCTTTCTCAAGCGTCCCAGTGTATGACTGGGACACCATCTGCTGTGCTGAAGTGGCACTGAACCCCATCACTGTGGGAAGGAAACAGAAAATGTTAACTGTCCTCATGAAGAACTCAAAAGCTCAGTAGGACTGGTAGACATTTGTTTAAATGAGGGAGCATTATGCAAACCAAACAAAACATTCATTTCAAAGCAAAGTTTTAATACAATTTAATAATGACTTGCCAAGATTACATGGGATTAAAAAAAAAAAGTACCTGGACTATAATTTACCTAGAGATGTTTCAATTAAACATGCCTGAATCGACCTTTCCTAAAAATTCTATCAGCATAGTGGAAAGTTAGTACTATATAAACAGTGGGAAACTATGTAACTAAACATTAGACTCTAAAAAATAAAATGATTGTTTTCAAAGAACAGGCTCGGAGAACTCTCACTACCAAAACTGACTATTTTCTAACACCGGGAAAATTGCTAAAGCAAAAACAAGATTACATAACTCCTTAGTGATATTAAAGATTAATAACAATCTCAAACAAATATGGGATTTTAAATATACCAAGCTATAGTTAAATCCCTAGCCTTGATAGAGCCAACGACCTGTTCAACTCAAGACCAAGTATGTCCTGCATCGCAGCTAAATCCAGTCTCCTGGGAACCATCTCAGCAATTCCCTAAGTCAACTACTAATTATCTCTAAAGGGTTCTAACATGGCATTGTAAGGAGACAACTTTCTTCAACCCTATCTGAGAAGGTAAAAGAAAGATGAAAGAGCTAAAGTGTAAGATACTATCCTATTTTTACCTGATCACCTTCTGCTGATAAATGATTCGTTGACACAAAGCATTAAAACTGAAAGTGAACTTCAGAAATGATAGTCTTTAAATCAGAATAGATCTTGAATGTAGAAATAAGAAATTCTCACTTATTCAATTAGAATGAATACATCCTAAAATAAATTAGGTTACATAATCATAACACTACATACTATATCTTCACATCCTTTATGACATACTTGGGCTATGGGTAGTTCATGGATATTTACAATGTTTATTAACTTTTATATTATTCATGAATAAGAGCAAGCACATGTTTTGATGGGATATATTTCAAGCAACACAAGATATATGGCTTAAACCTGAAATGTCTCCTATAGGTTCATGTTTGTTTGAGTGGGGGAGGGGGTGCATCAGATTTTCTAGAGCAGTGGATACAGGTGGCTCTGAGTTGCCGAACACAGTTGCTGGGACCCTAACTCTAGGTCTTCTGCAAGAGCAGTGCATGCTCTTAACCACCAACCATCTCTGCAGGCCCTGAATTCATATTCTGAATGCTTAGTCCCCATCTGGTGGTGGTATTCTGGAAGGATGTGGAGTCTTTCACTGATAGGAACTGGCTAACAGACGTATGTGGGAGGAGCAAGCCTTTGAAGTTTATGGCCTGACCTGGTTTCAACCTTTCTCTGCTTCCTGGTCCACAGCCATGTGAACAGCTTCTGTCACACATTCTACCACCCCTGGCGGATCTGCATCGCCACACCTCCCCTGCCATGGTGGTCTTAAACCTTCTGAAACTATAAACCAAAATAATAAACCTTTCCTCCCATAAGTTGTTTCCTACAGGTATTCTGTAACAGCAACACAGAAGTTATTAAGAAAGCATATAATTCAAACGCCTCTTTGTTTCAAAAGAGAAAATTGGAGCTGGTTGCAGTGGTGTGCCTCAGTGATCGGTGCATGCAGCAGCATGCGGGAGGCTGAGACATGAGGACTGCCATGAGTTCAAGGCCAGCCTAAGCTACAAAGCAAGATTGAGGTGCATGGGTAAGAGTTGGTCTCAAAATAATAATAAATAATAATAATAATAATAATAATAAATAGGTAGGTATTGGAATTTTTGTTTAATCTTAAGCTTATGATTATCTTTTCAGAATGATCTATACAAATATTACATGTATTTTTAATTGAAAATGACAGTTTTAAAAAGGCAAAAGGTGTTTAGTACTGAATTTGGAACTTTTCCAAAAGTTTAATGGCATCTTATATAAATCAGTAGGCTGCCCTTCCTATATGTAAGCTTAACCTGGATGAGACTGGAAAATAAATACTCTTTTCACCAAAGGGATTGTAGGAAAATGCAGAGCCGGAAGCACGTGGCATCCCCTGCTTTCTGCTCATCATCCAGAACGGCACCTTGTATGGTATAGTCACAGGAAGACACATTGGTGATCTAAAACAGAGACAGACAAGCCAATGCTGGCCCTGCCCCACCACTGGGATTTGGGAAACATATTAACTATCTTTTGAGGTCTAGCGCATAACTTATTCCATTTCTCCTCTTGCTAACCAACACTCAGAAAAAAGCCAACCCCTACCCTCGTTTGCACCCTATTGCTATGATATGGCCCCACACTTTGACCATAGCTAACTAAAAGACAGACTCATGGCTCAAACTTAGAAAACCGAAGCATCACACCTGAGAGTTTCAACTCCAAGGCACTTAGGCGGGTGTAAGCTGAACTGTCACTGGCAGACACTGAAGCAGAATGTCTTGCAGTTTCTCAGGGTATTTTAGCTAGTGGTTCTCAACCTGCGGGTCATGCATGACACCTTTAGGAATTGTCAAACAATTCTTTCACAGGGGCCACATATCAGATACTCTCCATATCAGGTATTTATGTTACAATTCATAACAGTAGCAAAGTTACAGTTATGAAGTAGCAATGAAAGACTTTTATGGTTAGGGTCTCCATAACATGAGAACTGTATCTAAGGGTCGCTGCATGAGGAAGGTTGAGAACCAATGCTTAAGTCCCTTGGGGCAGAAAGGAGACCTTTCTTTTAATTATTCCTTGATTTCTGAGAAGCCCTAAGCAAATTTTATTTTGAGGTAGAAAATGATAGGAGTAAAAGGAAATGTCAGGCCTGGTGGTATACCCTATAATGCCAGGCATGGTGGTATAGCCCTATAATGCCAGGCATGGTGGTATAGCCCTATAATGCCAGGCATGGTGGTATAGCCCTATAATGCCAGGCATGGTGGTATACCCTATAATGCCAGGCATGGTGGTGTACCCCTGTAATCCCAGCACTTGAGAGGCTGAGGCCAGAGGATCACTCGAGGTTTGAGGTAAGCCTGGTCTATAGAGCAAGTTCCAGATCAGCTGGCTATATAGCTGAGACCCTAACTCAAAAGCAATAACAACAATAATAAAAACAATAGCACTTATTTATAAAATAAACTAAAAAGCAGGTTGTTCTCTTCTGAGACATTTCAATACATCCAGAATGCAATACTGGACATAAGAACAGTCCTTGAGTTTCTCATTTCAGCTCCTTCCTCCTCAGGAGTCCCTTTGGCAACCTCCTTACAACGTGGCTCAGGATCACTACCTTTTGAATTGAAAAAGCCAGTTCTAATTGCTTGTTTGGTTTTATATATATATACACACACACACACACATATATACACAAATGTATATATATGAGTATATTAAGTATGGGATAACTATTATGCAATAAATTATATTTGCATATAAATATACATATGTCATCTCTAAGATATATTTTCTGATAGTAGAATTAAGAAGTCAAACAAGGTGGCACATGCCTTTAATCTCAGTACTCAGGAGGCAGAAGCAGGAGGATTTCTGAGTTCAAGGCCAGCCTGGTCTACAAAGTGAGTTCCAGGACAGCCAGGGCTATACAGAGAAACCCTGCCTTGAAAAACAAAACAAAAAACAAAAACAAACAAACAAAAAAAGAAGTCAAACAAGCCCACTGTCCACTCTAAGCTTCTGATGTCATAATACTGAGTTATACTTAACCGACCCTGCCACTTCCTGTTTCCACCCAGACACACAGCATCAGGCATTGTTGTTAAACAAAACAACGTTTAAAATGCAAATTTTGAATGTGCCTTTTAAATCTGAAAAATAATGACTTTGGATATAAATGTATTACAGATTAGCATATTTCTATTAAATTTCACTATTGCTCTTTGACTTAGGAAATTCTCTATTAACAACTGTATCTGACTGACTGGAGTATTTTCTAGTTTTTTTCCTACTGATATAGGTGTTATAAGCAGAATTTTCAACAGAAATTCAATACTTACATGGTGGCTCACAATCAACTGTACGTTCAGCCCGAGAGGATCTAACACTCTCTTTTGACCTCCAGGGGCACTGCTCACACATGGCGCACCAACATGTATACAATAAAAAAATCCACGGACATTAAACTAAAGGAAAAAGCTTTAAAATAAAGCACATGTTCTCAAAGCCGACAAGTATCAAGGGGGTCAAGGCTGACGAAGTTTGAGGGAATAGCAAAGGCTTCTCCATCAAACCAAAACTGAGGCAAATGCCGCACCACATGGACTAACAATGTAAACAGAGGAGAGTGTTCCTGGAAGAGTAGAAGGTAAACTGGAAAAGAAAAAAACAGAAAGAACTGAACAGAAAAAAAGGAAGAGAGGAGTTCTCTTTAATAATATTAACATTTCAAAATAAGTAAAAAGACTTCATTCCAATAAAGTCAGACACAAGGCATTAATAGGAACTATTTTCTGACTACTTATCCCCCAACACACATTACCCCCACACACACTTTCACCACACACACACACACTTTCAGTTTACTGTAACTCTTGATGAAAAATGAATTTCACGACATTAAGGCCCCATAACCATACGCACTAATAAATCAGACTTCAACAAATTTGAAGCCTGGTGCTCTTCAACAAATGCCATGAAGAAACTGAAGGTACACTGGATAAAAGAAGGCATCATGAGTGATATCTAGGGATGATTTCAAATATGATAACCCAAGCCAGCCAAAGCTTTGGAACTTCACACCAAAAAGCCTAAAAGGTCTTACATACAGAAAAAGGTTGTTTCAATGTTATCAGTCAATAATAAAACACATGTTAAAACTCAATGAGATGTTGCTTTGCACACACTAGAATTAAAAAAAGATAAAAGAATGGCAACAGGGCGCACAGCATTAGTCAGCAACAGAGTGACCACTGCCAACAGCTCATCACTTGCTGGTAAATTGACTATAATTCACCATAGACCCAGCAACATACTTCCAAGTATTCACTGAAGCAATTAAAGCTTGCATTTATGAAAGACACTCACAAATTAAGAACCCTTTATCTGTAATTCCAAAATAAAGATGAGCAGAATGTCTGTTAGTACATAAGGCAATAAATGACAGCCTGTTTGTACAGAGTGTACTATGCAGGGATCTTTTTAAAAAGATGAACAAACAACTCAGACATGCCACAAATTATCCCCGAACAGAGCAGAAGCCAGACACAAAAGGATATATACCATTGAGTCCATTCACTTGGGATTCTAAAACTTACAAAACTATCCTCCTGTGATCAAGAAGGATCCTATTGTTGTCTGGGGACAGGGTGGGGACTGCATCACAGAGGCACAAGGACATTCTCTGACAAGATGGAGATGTTTTATAATTGACCACGGGGATGGTTATGAGACACACATTCTTCAGAGGTCAGTGGACTGCAGCCTGAGGCCTGAATTGTAATGTTCCATCCCAGCACTCCAAATTAAAAACAAAACAAAACAAAATCATGAAACCTTGATGAGTTCTCTTGGGAAAGTGTTATAAAGCAGCATTCTTGGCCCTTCCATGCTTTCCAAATTCCTGTCGTCACACGAGCTCTCTCTTTTACACAATTCCCGCCATTAAGGCAACTAGTCACACCTTGACACAGCCAGAGACATGCTCACCAGAGTCAAATCAGCAGGCCATCTGATCTCAGCTGCCAATCTCAAAACTGTTAGCTAAGTAAACTTCGTTTTTTTTTTAAACTTAGTACCAAGCCTCTGATATTCTGTTATTATAAAAGAAAACAGATCAATACAAGTCATGTACTTTTTATCACACTTAAGTTTAAAAAAAAAAATCCTGACCTGCTCCAATGATCTCACTGAGAGGCAAACACCCTCCCTTCAGCATACTGTGAGTAAAACTGAAGGCCACATAACAACATAGGCATAAAGTTTTTGCTGAAACCCAAACATAATAGTTCATGCCTCTAAATCTCAGTATTCAGGAGGCCGAGGCAGGAGGATTACAAGTTTAAGATTAGTGTGGGCTACACAGCAATGTCTTAAAAGACACATACACCTCTTGTTTAGTCCCACTGGTTTTCATACACACGTTTCCCTATGAGAGCCAGGGACGGTGAGTAGAATCCCAGCCCCTGAGGTGTAGGTTAGGAGGGTTACAAGTCTGAGGTCTGCTGAGCTACACGAGAGACAAGACTCTGTCTCAAAGCGGGGTGGGGGAAGAAAGAAAAAGAAAACTGAAAGTGATTTGGTTGACAAAAATCTAAAAGGAAATACTATTTTTAAGTTGAAAAGATAGTGGGTTTTCTTTGCATCATTTACTGATTTTAGAACAATGAATACAGCAACCACCAGTGACTCTACTCAATGAGAAAAGAACGCAGAGCACATCTGAGAGACTCTGAAAGGCCCTCGAGATTACACGGACAGTATATTCAGACTTCCTTCTCAAGTGGTTTTAAACGTGTTTGACATGTTTTATGTGTTGGATGAAAAATTTAAGGCTGCCCAACTTTTATAGCATGATTTTGATTTCAAGTCCCATCTCCTATATCCAAACTAATTTGTAAAACTTTTCAGGAAGTTATACACAACTTTAAACTTCATTAAAGCTGCAAGCGTATGTTTAAACGTCAGCGAATGGCATTGAAAGCATGTTTACTGAAGTTTCCATAAACACACTCTAGAACTCAGAAAGGCAGGTCTGCTGATTATGTTGGAAGAGTCAAAGGTCACCAATGATGGCTTACATCTTCTCTTGAAAGCCCTCCTCTTTCTTCCTCTGCTGTCTTTTAAAGAGTCATCTTATCTCTTGTGCTGTAAAATAAGTTTAAACAGTTCCCACCCAGATCTAGGGCCATTCAGTGTTCGTGGTTTTGAGCCTGCCCCACTCAAATTAATCAATATTTCCTCAGCAAACACTGGGATTTAGTACTGAGCTGAAAGGAAAATAAGAAAAGGCTTTGTTAATTGAAAGAAACGACAACCCTGGAAGCCACTTGGGTAATATTTTAAAGGCACTTTTGTAAGTCATTGAAGGTAGTCTCCAGCTCATATGCAGTCCTCTTCCACACAAGTCAAAGCTGATCTACAGGATCACCAGGGTCTGGTCAGAGTGATGGTGTGTAGCTTCCAAGATCTCTCGGCGTTTCGAGACTTCAGAGCCAGTGCCAGCATTGAGCAACAACATGACGCCATGACCCTCTATCTGCAGGGTTTTTAAGTCGTGGATGACCACAATACTTCACCTCACAACTCAGCAAAGACACAACCCCAGAAACACCTGACCAGAAACGTTAAGGCTCCTGAGTACTGACATCCTGTTTATTTAACATGTGAGATCACTCAAACGAGGGCCAAAAATCAAATCCTTCATTTTTAAAGATTCCTATATCTAGTGTAGCTTACTGATTTTTGGCTGTATTACATGTCTTCTCTTGATTAAATGATTCTGGGGATGAGAGAGTATTTACTTGTTTATTTACAAAAGAATGAGTGTTGGAGAAACCTGATAATTCTTGCTGATCTGCAGATAAATAGCATTAGTTTAAATTGTTTACTATTTACATTTTGGGAAAAATTCTTTAACCTTAAAGGCAAAATTGTCCTTAAAAGAGGATAAAATGTTTATGTATTCATATTTACTGTACTGGATATTTGACAAGAGTTTGATTTTGTTTTGTTTTGTTTTGTTTTGTTTTTTTAAACTGGGATTGAACCTAGGGCTCTACCACCAAGCTACATCTCAGCTGCAACCCCCCAACCCTCCCTTCCCCAACTTATTTTTATGTTGAGACAAGACTGTACTAAGGAGTCTTGAACTCAGAGTAGCCCAGGAAAGCTCTGAACTTGTGGTGCTCCTATCTCAGCCTCTCCAAGCTGGGGTTACAGATCTGAATCACCAATTGTGTTTTTAACATTAAGTATGAAGACGATATTACAGATCACTTAAGCCGGTGCCTCCATATGCAGAACAGCTCTTCTCACTTGACAGGAACATCTGTTCTTTCCTAACTTGTTGAGTTTAGAGGAATTTTAATAATTTACTGTTCTCACTGAGACCCGACCAATTCTCCTAATTTCTTGTAATGTATTTGGGGGTGGGGATAAGCTCAAGATTGGTGCTCGGTGTGGGAGTGTCACCTTTCCATGGTGTCCTGCACAGTGGAGCACTATTATTTTATAAAGAAGAATTGGAAAAAAGAAACCTCCCATGGATTTATAGGAAATAATTTAAAGATACATTATCAAGTAAAATCTCAGACTAACACTCTGTGTAAAGACGAAGACAAAAATCAAGGATATGCTCACATAAATCTAGACACCATGAGGAGAAACAAGCACAGGAAGGGTAAAAGCGAAACTGAAGTTACAGGGATGAAACAGCAAAGAAGGGAGCTGGCCCTTCTCTGGGTACATTTCTTTGCACAGACACTTTGATGTTTTACACACATGCGCCCCCACATACGATTATCAGAAGATGGGAGTTAAAGTGTAAAATTGAAATCTAAATGGAACCGAATGAGTCAAGTTTTCACTTCAAATAACAAAACCATGCTGGAAGCAGCAGAAGGCAAGCAGAGACTAAACACTAACCCGATTATCACTTTATAAAATTACATGCGTTATTACTGTGTGGCCATGACGCAAATGTATACATGTGCGTGCCATAGCGCCATGTGAAGGCAGAGGGTCTGGAGACCTCAGCTGGACCAGTGAAACCTCTATCCACCCTGGTGTCTCTCGCACTCCCATAAGGCCAGCTCAAAGTCTAACAGCTAGCACGTGTCCAGGTGACTGAATCCAAACCGACTTCTGTCTTATAAGTTCTAGGTAGGTCTAACTCAAGCCTCTATTAAATACCTAATGAATGCTGTGATTAGCGTTACTATCTAAATATTATAACACTCACTTCCTCCCTTGTATGCTTGTATCTAGGCACTGGAGGGCTGAACGCTAGACAAATATTTCCCTATCACTTTCAAAGCAGCCTTTACACTGATTAAAATGTGCTGACATGCTAAACACATTTTTTACATAATGGTTTTACATAATGGTTCAGTTGAAAATATTCCATTCCTCAAGAAGATGGTTCTTTTCTTTCTTTCTTTTTTTTTTTTTTTTTTTTTTTTTTTTGGTGTTTTTGAGACAGGGTTTCTCTGTGTAGCCCTGGCTGTCCTGGAACTCACTTTGTAGACCAGGCTAGCCTCGAACTCAGAAATCCGCCTGCCTCTGCCTCCCGAGTGCTGGGATTAAAGGCATGCACCACCACCGCCCGGCTGGTTCTTTTCTTTTCCCCCTTTAATATTAAACCTCAAAAACTCGTAAAAATGTCTAGCTTTCTCTCTGGCACTTAAGACTCCCTTACAGAGTGAAACACAAGCTCAGGACTTTGTAATGCCCGTCTCACCCTGACAGGAGATGATATTTGTAAGATACTTAATGGAACACTCCAATTACTTGAACTGAGATCCAAAAATGCTAGAAAAACTTAGCAGGAAAAGAAAGTTCATTTAGCATTATTTCAACTGCATTGTATTTACATGGATAAATATTAGAAAGAGGGCCTTCAAGATAGTTCAATGGGGAAAGGTCCTTGTGGCCAGATGACCTCAATCACCCGAAACCATATAGCAGAATAAAGTACCAACTCTGCAAGTAGTCCTTTAACCTACATACACAAGCTACACATACAAACACACGCATGCACGCGAGCGCGCGCGCGCACACACACACACACACACACACACACACACAGAATGAATGAATGATGAATGAATGAACAAATGAAACAACATTTTATTTTAAACATTAGAAATAAATACACCAAGAGAAGAATGGCTCTTCCAGGTCCCTGCCTGAGAGAGTCGCCAAGGATGCAGAGAGGCCTTGCCCATCTAGGTACCTTGGTGAAAGCCCATCAGTGAAACAGCCAGTCCGGCACAGACCCTGGTTTTTACTGTAAGTAAACACATTCGGGTAGAGGTTTAACCAGTGGAGTCAGAGGTGGTATCAATAGACTCCAAGACCTATGTGGATCAGGCCAATGGGAGTTGAGTATGTGTCCTATGTCCCCGTGGATGAGCAGTAGCAGCTGTGCCATCTTCACATGAGCATAGCCACCCTAGTGCCATATCAGGGTTTGAGTGAGGTGTTTGTTGGTTTGAAATGTTGGCTTCCAGTGGGCTCCAAATCAACCATCAGCCTGTTCCTAGGGAAGCCGCACCAAGTCAGACCACAGTCCTTCTGGTGCTCTGTAGAGCAGTGCTAGGGCAACTAACAGCTAAACTCTAACCAGAGCTGTATCCTGACAGCCTCACAGCACAGTGTAGAGGACAAAAAAGCCACCACTTTGGGTTCCAGGATGTGGGCAACACAGGCTCACCTCTGTCCGTGCCACCACCCCACACTCTGCTGTTGTGAGCCTAAACTTCTTCATGCTTTCCTAGGTCCCAGGAGCCCCTTTCCTGAGTATGTGTTTATCATAATCACCTTTTAAACATAGTAAAAATTCCTATTTTTCTATATATGCACAGAGCCCCTAAGTCTGAAAATTTGATCAATAACACAAATTAGAAAGAAAAGAGCACTTATTGACCTCGTAAATTGTAGTTACATATTTACATGTGCATATTCAAGTAGCAAAAATAGAGAGAACAGAGGGAATGAAGTGCCATGGGAGTCAGCACTCACCTTGGGAACAGGTAGTTGTTCTTTGTTTTTCCTTATTCTTTTCAAGTTTCCCACCATGCAAATGACTTTCTTTAATAATCACTATTTGCATAACTGATTTTTTTTCAAGACTTTACACATAAGAGGAGCCAGTGGGGGCATTTCCTGCCCTGGCAAGTATAGACTGACAGAACTTTCTCTCTTTGAAGCCGTGGCTCCCTCAAGGACGAGACTATAGCTCTTCCGGGGAATCTTATTTTCCTTCTCTAATACTTGGTCCTTCTACTTCTGCAAAAGTTGCCCAATTGCTACTCTTTAGTGTCTTAGAGAATGATCATGTATACTGCACACACAGACACAAGTAGACTTTAGGTTTACTTCTAAATACAGCCTTCATTTATGTAGCTAGATGTTTTAATAATCTCCTGTGCTGAGTATGAGATGTGAAATGTCTTTTAATACTGTGGGTAAGTAGAAAAATTTACTTACACACACACATACAGAGAGAGAGAGACAGAGACAGAGACAGAGGCAGAGAGAGACAAAGAGACAGACAGATGGACAGAAAGAGACACAGAGAAACAGAGACAAAAAGAAATAGGAAAAAGGAAATGAAAGAGATACGATAACACTATTAATCCTTGAATCCTTTTCGTCAAAAAGTTGCAATGCACTTAGTATAAATGCTGTGCTTAAGCAGTGCCTTGGTGTCATGTCACCCTGCTCACTGGGAAGTTGCAATACTTAGGCTCATTTTAAAACTGAAAACCACAGAATGTATCCAGGTCTGATTCACTGACAAGTATCAATAGTACCATTTTTATACTGAAAACCACAGAAAGTGTACAGATGGTTTTAAACGTTTTTTGGAGCAATGCTCTAAAGAGCAACATGATAAACCAGCGTTTCCCCAGAATCTTTCCTCATGCTGAGATGTGTGAGCTGAAATTCCCACAGGGCACCTTTAGGGCTAGTTGAGGCACCCCCTGGGGCATCACCAAGGAAAGAAAACAGGAAAGCCCGCTTCCGGACTTCAAGAAAGAAAGAACCCATTTATATATTTCTGAAACTCATCATTTTTCTAAGTGTTATGAATAAAATATATTGTCACCCTGACAGTTTGTCTGTCTTCCTCTTGTTTCTCCAAGTCCATGTAACACAAGGCCTGTCCCCATGTCATTAGTATTTACTGTAGAGGAGCAATAAATACATTACTGATGTATTTTCAAATATTTACTCATGAGAAGGCTCTACTTCTTGACTGTAATTTAAAAGGCAGGTGAGCAGACCGCTTCAGAATGCACAAGTCAATATGAAAAACTACATGTAACGTTCCTGACTTCCCCAGTCTTCTTTAGTTTTAGCTTCCTACAAAGGTAATGGTCTTTGGCATAAAGTAGTATTCAATACTGGATTGTATATTAAAGATACAGAACACTGGAGAATTAACTGAAGCAAAAGCAGAAATGAATTAATCAAGCCCGCCTATGGAAAAGGCGCTGTGGCAGAGGTGAAGCTCAGGACAAAAGCTGTGCTTAAAATGTCGCTGAGCTTCCCAACAGCGAGCGGGAGCCCAAGCTTTAGGGCTGCTTCACAGCCTAACAACCCATTCAGCGTTTTAAAATTTGACTCATTGATCCACCCTCGCCTTTCAACTTCACCAAGCCGCACCCACTGCAATAGATGACAACTGAACACATAAATTGCAACAGTGTCCCCACTAGTGATCAATATGCCCTAATTAAGTTATAATAACTGATAAGAAAAAGAGAAAGAAAGAAAGAAAGAAAGAAAGAAAGAAAGAAAGAAAGAAAGAAAGAAAGGAAGGAAGAAAGAAAGGAAGAAAGAAAGGAAGAAAGACAGACATAGGTTAGGGAAAGAAAGAAGAGAGGTAGGTTATCATTATTTACTGACTTATCTGTTTTAATCTAACCAGGACAAAAGTTTAAAAAGAAAACCATGGATTTTTTTTTTTTTTGTATGCCAAAATCAAATACATGTGAATGTAAAAACAGACCTAAGCCAGCATGACTGTCAATCACCTCTGTTCTGACCAGCTAAATCAGAGATAAGATGAAGGACTTGAATCAGACTCTGTCTTTGGGGCATTTCAAGCAGTCTGAAGAACACATTGACTGACATAAAGAAGAAAATTCTCATGGGGACCCAGATAGGTTCATGGAGTGACGTGAACAGACTGTACCACCCTCTCTGGAACTGAACAATTCAGGGCTACGATTGCCCAATACTTCTGGCTGGTTAGTTTCAAAATAATCCCATCAATTTGCTCAAAATTCTTCCCCTGCTGGAGGCACAAGCTGAACTGTTTGCTGGAGGCTGCTGGCATTGCTTCCCCCCGGATTACAAATGAAGGAATCTGCAGGTGGGGAAAAACAACAACAACAACAACAACAACAAAATAACCAGCCCTTCGCATGCTCCCTTGCAATCTGAGAGGCAGTAACAAGTTAGGCGCCATATTTCACCACAGCTTTTTTCCCCTATCCTTTAAAAGCTTATGGTTTAATCCTCATTCATGAAGTCGCACGTGCTTCTCCCTTTCCTACCAACTGTAATGGGAGTCACCTGTGACACTTAACCTCGGAGCATTGTTGGGGCTCCGTCATCTCCGAGCTTCTCATGTCACAAACCCTTATGTTTACACACACACACACACTCTCTCTCTCTTCTTATTTATTTCTCTAGAAGAAGCTTGCTCTAGATTTAGCTGTTGAAAACCCATTTGAACACGAACTTTAAAACTAACTATTGGCCCAGGGTTGCATATTAATCATGCAGCTCAGAGACCAAAGGGTCTGGCCTGCCTTTGTGCTGCTCCCATGATGGGTTTGGGGATCACTCCATAACTAGATAACTCCCAAATCTTACAGAAAGAACGTGAGGCCCGAATCTCTCCATATTAGAATGAGGGGGCATCAACAACTATATGTAAGGGCCTTCCAAGCCTGCTGATTATGAAAAACGTACAATTATGAGAGAAGCAGAGAAAACAAAAAGCAGGAGAATGCACAGCGAAATGAAAGCAGACGCTGAGTGTCAGAGAACCGGAGGGAAACAGAGCAAGGACAGCTCCGGACACGTGTGTGATGTAATCACCTTCCGAAGGCAGCCTTCTGGTATCATGCAAATGCATCACCAACTTAATGCCACCCAATATATTCCTGAGCTGAAATTCAAAGGAGAGTGTTTGTAAATGCAAGCGAGAGTCTGTCGAACCCCAGACATCTGAAAACAATGTGAGTTTTGGCATGTTTTGCCAAGTACAAAAAAGCAATGGCTACCTGTTTGGGAACGGCTATGTCTCTTGGTTCCTTTTCACTCGTGTGTCTGTCAAAGACCAAGAACCACCAACCAGAGAACTGATAAAGCAGAAGCTCTGGGGCAGCGACTTCCATCTGCTGGGCTCCCTCAGAAGAGCCACACTGTTGGAAGAGCCACACTGTTGGAAGAGTCAGTCACACTGTTGGAAGAGTCAGTCACACTGTTGGAAGAGTCAGTCACACTGTTGGAAGAGCCACACTGTTGGAAGATTTTTTTGCCCCCATTCAAAGAGCATTTTCGCCTCAGGATTACCTCTCCTCCTGCAGGGCTCACCCACAGTCTCACTCTTGTGGTTATTGGAGCAAATCACTGGTGCTGAGAAGGTGGCTTCCTCCATCTTAACAAAACCATTCAAGCCCTAGAGTCAGTTAATCCCTGGAAGGCCTTACAATTCCATTCCCTGACATGTTTGATAAATATGGAAATTGTAAAAATGTTCTGACTTGTTAAAAATGTTTTCAGCCTTCTTAAAGAACGCTTTGGCCCCAACATGCACAAAACGCTGGCTTGGCATGCCTGGAAGCCTCCATCACCTTCTCTATTGTGTATACATTGACAAGCCCTGAAGCATAAATAAGTCACACTTCACAAAGAAATGTTTATTCTATGCTCTCAAGGGGGCTCTCCTTTCTCAAGGAAACAAAAGTAAAGCGGAGAAGAGGGAAGAGGGTGTGTACTAAAAAATGTGGTGGAAAGAGAAAAAACTCACTTCTAAATGATTGCGAAATTGAAGACCATTAAAAAGAAGTCTGGGCTTAGGAGAGGGGTGTGTCGGAGTTGGCTAATAAACAAACCTCTCGAAAATGACTGTGGTAAGAAACAACTAGACTTCTTTGTTTCTTGCTTTACAAAATGTAATGAATAATAAGGGGTTTTTACTCCACTGTTCTGACGATGAATACAGTTTTTCTTTCAGTGCTTTCTTTAATTCAAAAGAGTTAACTCCCCTTTAATTCCATTCAAACTTTAAAGCATGAAATACAACATATATGACTACTATCTACTATAAATATTACAATTCTGGCCACCAATGTCCAAGAAACCAAGCCCTGGTCTCAGGAATAGGCCTGATTTCTATTCTCAAATACCTAATCATTCCTGAGCTAGAACAAACAAATACATAGCAAAAAAGAGGGACTCTGATGGTACAAACCTAGTACAGTGCCTACAAACCCTGGGTATACAGGATTCAAAAGAAAACAATGAGGAGAACACAAAGACAATACACAGATAGAATCCTGATGAAGCACCAGAATCCTGTAGAAACGGTAACCAGCAGCATCCATCACAGACCCTCAGCCTTCTAATGCCCAACACAATGACTGCTTCCAGAAGATCCCCATTAGTGGTTCTAACCATCGAATTCCTCAACCTCTGACCATTTCCAGAAGACAGCATTTACAGGGCCTTCCAAGCCTGCTGATTATGTAAAACATGCAATTATGAGAGAAGCGGAGAAAGCAAAAGGCAGAAGGATGCATAGCAAAATGAAAGCAGGCACTGGGTGCCAGAGAACAGGAGGGAAACAGAGCAAGGGCAGCTGAGGATGACCTGTGTACTATCAAACCTTTCAAGAGGGCAGGGTTTGCTCAGAGGTAGGATACCACCTGCCTTCTGTACACGGTCTTGTATTCAATACCCAAGCATACAAAATAATAACGGTAATAATCTAAGCTGCCCGAAACACACCCTTAATGTATCTCTTTTATGTGTAGCTGAAGACTTGTTCTTGCTGATGACTTAAAAGAAAATGAGAACAAATGTGTGCCAAAACTCCATTCATTCCATCGCTTTTAGGATGGCCCACGTTGTTCATGGCTAGAAAGTAGCTTTTAATCATGGAGAAACTATATTCTCATTTTTGTGATATTCATAAGATAATTAGAATATAAATATGACATTTGTTTGTTTAATATACATTAACATTTCCACCATTACTCTGAAGACTAAAGAACAAAATAATAGATCCTGATTTCAGCACACTGATTTCCACAATATAATTACTTCTGCCAAGGTTTATTAAAATGAAAACATGTCCTTGAACATGAAGCTGTGTAGAAAAGCAGAGTTATAAATACCATTATGTAGTATTTCCAGTAATTGATACCCACAATAGACAAAAATGACTTCAAATGAACAAGTCTAAATAAGATGTAGGAAGATAGTTACAAAATATTGATTATAGAGCACTATTTAGAATATCATATAGATATTTGGAATAATGTATTTAGCGGTAGATTTTTATATTTTAATATCTAATGATAAGCAGCTCACACAAATTCTATAAGTTAAATCATTAGCTTTCAGAGACCAGAACAACCTGGCTTAGACACCCATTGGCCATGAACCACATCACACATACCAGATTTAGATGCCAATTTTGACTTCTTAAAATCAAAAAGTCTCTTGATTAAATTCTGTGTGCTAAGGAGATGATGATAATAACAAAGATGAATCTATATGTATTATAATTAACATCTTATGTACCTGAATTTATAGTTTTCTAGAAAACTTACAAAACATGTCTACCTTCAGGCTTTCAGGAAATCAAATAATAAAAGCACCCATACCCACATCTGGGAGAAGAGTAATGTGGATCAAAACATACTGGTCAGGGAGTGAGGACATCAAGCTAAGAATAAACATATTTACATTGTTTTTAACAAATAAAATGTACCAGAAAGTTTTGATTTGCTAAGAGAACAAAAATTAAAGAAGTAGTTACTTAAAACATATCATAAAGAGTTTTTCTCCAAGACAATTTCCAAAATGTGCTTTTGATGTCATCATATACCAATACCAACTTTTTAATTTGTAAAAGATAAAAGAGGAGATTGCAAGCAAACCCAAAGCTATTTTACTAATCCTTTCAGCCAAAGTAAATCACTCAGTGAATTAAAGAATTTATATTGCATAAAATAGTCATTTATGATGTTAACTAGTACTTTTAAAGACTTTCAAACATGAGTCTGCACTGCTCTGGCAAACCTTTGAAAAACAAAAACCTATTAAGACGCTCCTCGTGCCCTGGAAAAGTTCAATCACCTAGTTTATATTACAGGGGCAGAAAGTCAACCACCTTCGCTTCATGGAGGGCATGCTTATGTGACGACTTTACAAAACCTCCTATAAAGTCTGTTGGGGTTGTTTACTTCAGAAGTAAGTCTTCAAAGCTGAGGAAAAAGTTTATCTCTACAAGATGGAACATATGGAAAGGTTTACAGCTGTCAAGTCTATTACACTGCAAAACAAACATGAGGAGGAACATAAGAGAGAGAAACACAGCGAGAGGCAGTCACAAACTCAAGGTGCCAGAGCTGCATGGAAGAGTTGGCAGAAACTCTTACAATGTTCAGTTACAATACTCAAGGCACCCATAGGGCGTGGAGCCTCCCTGGGATACAGGGAAAGGAGGCAGCCATAGGTTCCATTGTTCCTTTTTGATTATAGCACGAGTTTAGCACAGGGTTAATTTGAGAAAACATCATTAAAAAAGAAAAGCCGTACCAAGTAAGTATTATGAACACTGAAACCATTACTTCAAAAAAAAAAAAGTAAAAATAAATAAATAAACTAAAATTTTAAAATAGACTACTTTGAAAACTATTTTATAACAAAATATGCTACAAGGGAAACTGGCTAGCATTTTTATAAAGTTTAATCTATAGCAATGTAGGTTAATGAATTAACTTAAAATTGAATCTATTTTTGAAATAAAATTCCTATTTTAAGAATGTGCTGCCAGATGGGAAGATGGATGTAAATTCTCTTTAAAATGTAGAATTCTAGAGAATGAGGGATGGGGAGGAAGGAGTCATGTAGATATAGTGTTCATGGAAGTAATTCTCAAAAGTAATTTTTTTCATTGAAGTCTTAAAATTTACATTTCATTGTGGCCTAGTTTTGGAATATATATTATTTCAAAAGTTTGGCTTCCACACATGAAATCTGAATGAAAAAAAAAAAAAAATCAAACTTCTCCAAACTTTCCTCAGCAGTGACCTGAGGAAAACATACCAAACCAAGCATAAAGTCAGAGATTAACTCCGAAGAAGAGCCCCTCCAACACTCCTCCAACCCTCTCCCCCCAGAAGCTCAGCTCAGTGCAGCTGGAATGAGGCCTTCTGCTGTCTCCCTCGGTCCTCTACAGCAACAGGCAAAGAATAGTAAACTGCAGCTAGGCAGAGGCACAGGCTCCCACACACCCTATGAGCCAAGGGCCCGTTTACAGGAAGGCCTGTCTGCCGCTCCCGAAGCCTAAGGCCCAGGATGAGTCTCTCTACCCAGTCTATTTCTGCCCCTTGTTGCCACATTTGTATATGCTCCAAGTGAGAAGATTTAACTGTCTACACTTGGCTTTAAAACTAGAGCCACGTGGTAGCAGAACAATGCGAGGCTACACTAAGTAACACACAGCAAAGCTTTGATCTCTTGGTGGGGCATTCTGACACAAAGCAGGGGAGCTTTGAGAGATTGTGGGGACACCAATGGTGGCCAAAGTGAAATGCCAGGAACAGATACTGCTCACGGAAAATGCCTGCTGACTCTACTTGCTTATTTTCTAGATAAATATGGTCTTTGAAACTAAACCCACAAACAGCCATCTAGATCTTATCTCATTTCCACTTTCTATAACATCCACTTAAGTCCTCGCTACAAATCACAACTTCTGAACAAGTAGGAGACAAGCAAAGAAACTAGACTCCGTGATTAGAAAACCAGAGGAAAATCAGGGTGTGTGATTCCCAGACCCCACTCCTTACTTTAGAAGAGCTAGAAAGTTACTCTTAAGGATCCATCAGGGCCCTCTGCAGCCCCCTCCTGCCTCTTTCCTGAGAAGTCATCACTACTTCTGCCAAGAATTCTTGGTGGGAACAAGACTTTGTACGATGGAACAATTACACTTAATTGAAACTTAGTTTCTGGACAGAGGCCAGTATTTGCATTTAAGTTATTAAGGGCTGGTGCACAGTGTTTTCCGTTGGATCTTCTCTCTAAAGACTCTCAGGTCTGTAATACATATAATTTCCATTTTTAACTATGAAGGTATAATGATGGCAACAGCTTAGCTCTTGTGTTCCCTTAAGTTTAGGTTACAATACTCCACATGTCTTAAATGCCAGACACTTACTTAATAAGCTACTTCATGACAAGGGAGGTGCACTGACAGGAAATGGAGAGATGGGAAAACTGTGTTGATTGCTCGCTGCTCCCTGGGGAGCTGTGGATATATTTTTCTCATAGAGATGGGATTAAAAATGGCAGCTAGGATCCTCCCCAGGAATATTAACATTGTAAAGTAATTATAAGGAAGTCCTCTTCTTGCATATTAGTACTCAGGTAGTTTTTTATTTTCTTATCTCATTCAAGAGCAGCATTTTGGTAGGTTCCTTTTGAGAAAAAAATCTTTATTAATAGCATTCTGTGAGTATTTGAATGTGTAACAGAAGCACTTCTTTTGATTGGCATTATAAAACTGGCATCCAGCTACTCCTAGGCATGGGCCATGCCCTGGAGTGCAGTCGATATACCTGGTGATGCACCATTGGAGAAAACTGATTTTCCCTTCCCAGAAGGTATCAACTGCTGTTAGCGGCTCAGCTAGAGGTGGGATGTCCTGTCCACTTGCCCTCTTGGTGCTGGAATCCTGTCTGGCTTGAATTATACAGGTCTTGTGTAGCTGGCCAAAAATGTAGAGGTGTTTTTGTGGGATTTGTTTCAATGTCTTCTTGGTCTTTAAGATTCCCGTGCTCTTGGGGTGTGAGGAGAAGAATATGAGGAGATGGAGTGGTGTGTCCCTTCCCCCTGAATGACTGTGATTAAGGAGCTTCTTCTAGGGACTTTAAGGTGGAAGCTAAAATTCTATCTTTATCCTAAAACCACACATGACTCATATTCACTATCTCCATTACTTATCTCTTTTTCATGTTGATCTTGATTGGGTTATATAATCTCTTTTCTTAGCATTTTTGTAGCTAAGCAATGCGTATTGAGGTAACTAACAATCAGGCATGGTGATACAACCCAGGCGCATAATCCTGGGAGACTCAAGAGAGCAAGGCAAGAGTCATGGATCCCAAGTGAAACCACACTCGATGACTCTCCCTCTCATGAAAAATAAGTAAATACATAAAAAGTAGCTGAAAAAATTTAAACAGCAAAATTGTTTAATCTTTGGTTCAATTAGAGTGCTGACAAGTCCTACCCTCCAATGCTTTTGAGACCACAGCCATTTCTAACAGATTAAATTCAAAGTACAGCAAGAATTGTACATATTCTCCTCTAAAATAAAGTGCCAACTCCTTAAAAGCTAAGATAGAGGAGCTCCTTTGTACCTTAGACTGAAAAATAAAGTATTTTTTAAAGAATCAACAGAATCAAGCACAAACAATAACAATGTTCCATCATCTATCTTTCAAAAATAAAGAAAATACTTTGTTTTGTTTGTTTGTTTTGTGCTGTTTGTTGTTGTTGCTGAGACAAGGGCTTGCTGTGTAACTCTAGCTAGCGTGGAACTCACTAAGTAGATCAGGCTGGCCTTGAACTCACAAAGATCATCGATGTGCTACCACAGCAGGCCTAAGAAAGTACTTCTCAGTTGAATCACATTATCCCCCATCCCTATGCATGGAGAACGCGTTCCAAGATGCCGCTTAAGGACAGCAACAAACTTCACACTTCCTGTGTTCCTACACACCCTCCTCCTCATAATCTTTAAATTATAGACTAGGCACAGTAAGAGATTAACAACATGTAAACGGAACAATGGCAGCAATACTATAAAGTGTTATTAAAAACTTATTACAGGGGCTGAAGAGACCACCCAGCAGTTAAAGGGGCTTGCTGGTTTCCCAGAGGACCTGAGTTTGGTTCTCAGCACTCTCAACTGTTCTAGCTCCAGGGAACCAGCATCATCTCCTGGCACCTGCATACCTGTGCCATATACTCCCACAGACATATATATATATGAATTTAAAATTTTGATCTTTTAATTATTTATTAATTAAATAATTAAACTATTCATTATTTATTTCTGGAACTTACATTGATATTTTAATACTGCAATTGACCCTGAGAAATGGACAGCACAGAAAACACCACCACAATGAATGCATAGTAAGATAAGGTAGTATGGGTTGGCTACGGGATGACAGACTCTTCATGAATACTTCCCCAGGTCATCCCAGAGCTGTCAGGGGTGAGTAGAAGGAAGAGGATGGCTAATCCATCCCTCTGAACAGTCCCCATGAAGAGACAGTCCCATAGGAGAGGCAGCAACGTGGCTGAGTCAGAGCAAGCTGCAGCCATGTAGCCTCTCAGTGTTTTCTACTCAGCTTCTTGGAGAACCTGACTCTTGCACGCGCTCGACTGGCCAGGAAGAACGACGCTGCAACAGGATCCTTCTGCACACGTTTATTGGGAGAGCTTGATTGTAGAGGCGAAAAGACTTCGAGCCCAGAACTGGTGCTGCTTTTATAGGCCTAGGAGGGGCGTGTCTCACACCCGGATTGGTTATGCACTAAGCCTCATTTGCATGTTCCTCATCTGATTGGCTACTCTCTCTCAGTACCTTACAGAACCTCATTATCATACCTCATTTGCATGTCTCACATCTGATTGGTTATACTCTCAGTACCTTACAGAACTTCATTATCATGCCTGGGCCAGGCAGTGTCTTTGCAAAAAACTTTACTGCATATGTACACATTGGTTGTTTGTCCAATCTTATGCGTGGTGGCCAGCAGTAGTCAGTGCCACTGAGCAACGGCACATGTGGCTTCCCACACCTGACAGTTAGTGGGTTTCATTCTCATTGAGGATTAAACTAAAGACTGCATAATACAAATGTAATATCTTAACTGAAAAAAAAAAAAAACCTCACAAAATTACCCTTGTGAATGTCATCTAACTATAGTAGCGGGACCGATGGCTGACAGAATCATTAATGTTAAAAGGAATTTTACTCTCAAAAGCATCCAAATAGGAAAAAAAGAAAAAAAGGCTTCAGTGTCTGCAATTCAGAATGGAAATAAACATAAAAGATTTTAGAGCAAAGGAAATAAGGGTGTATGTTGAAAAGAAGCCTCATTATTTTCCCCACACTTGCGTTCAAAGAAATTTCCAAAGCAAAATGCAAGAATACTATTTGTGGCTCTGAATATTAACATATGCAATTATTTATAAGATGGGTTTCCCCTAACTGAAGCATTCAACATTTAACAACTGGTCCTACTATAATCCAGCCACCAGGCTGGAGAATGGGTGATACACTGACAACCAAAAAGATGTGGCTCCTGCTCTCCAGGATCTTGGGAGGAGACAAGAAACAATGTATAGCAAACATAGGCTGTGATGAGAAGGTACTACTGGCTAGCTATGGGATAACAGACCACATACACAGTCAGCTTATAGGGAGCTGACACTAAATGAAGAGAAAGGAACTCCAACCCAATGGAACAAAGGCACAGACAGGGCAACAGGAAGACGAGACAAAGCTAAAGATGACTAGGGCCTGGTCAAGATGCTCTGCTTAGAAGAGAAAGAAGTTCCTTGGTTATTTCTGAAGGGAATCCACATTATCAGTTTTGTGCTTTTGAGAACACTATATGATATATTGGAACAGTCTAGCAAAGGGGTGGATGGTAGACGCTACTGCTACAATATTGTGGAGGTAACAGGCTCTTGGACTGGAACAGAAGTATCTAAAAAAAGACTGAGAAAAGGTTAGAAACTATTTAAAGTTCACATTATCGGAAGGTTGCTTGATAATGGCATGTGAGGGGCTAAAAGAAAAAGAACACAGGGTACCTCCTGGGCTCCTAACTTGGATCCACTGAGAAAGAAGGTCACAGAAAGCAGAATAGGCTAAGAAGGGGAGGGGTCAAGAAGCAATGGGATTAAGGAGAGGTTTTAGGATGCCTCCAAAGCCAGACAGACATAGATTCCAAAATGAATACGATGTAAAGAGCTCAGAGAAGCTGGGACAGGTCCTCTGAGAGAGAGGTGAATCCTCAGATGAAGCAGGACAAACTTTCTTTCTATGAAAGAATAGGGCAGGGCACAAGAGAAAGAATGTGATCATAGCAAAAGGCCTTTCAACAAACCAGCCACAGAATTTAGCATTCCAAGTGTCTTCTCACTTTTTAAATTTTAAAAAAAAATCATTTTGTTTTGCCTGAATGCATGTATCTATACGCCATTTCCATGTCTGTTGTCACATCTCCTGTTATGACAGTTACAGATGACTTTGGACCACCATGTGGGTGCTGGGAACCAAATCTGAGTCCTCTGGGAGAGCAGCCAGTACTCTTAATTTCTCAGACATCTCTCAGAATCTATCTTATCCCCTTTAACATTTACAACAACTCCAAGGCACAAGGTTTATTATCTTCATCTAACATACAAGGAAACTGAGGCTGAGAAATCTCATATACCTTGCCCAATGTGGTGGTTTGAATATGCTTGGCCCATAAGTGGCACTATTAGGAGGTATGGACTTGTTGAAGTAGGTGTGACCTTTTGGAAGAAGTGTGTCACTGTGGGGGTGGGCTTTGAAGTCCTATGTTTAACTTCTGTCCAGGGTGAGAGAATGTCCTCCTGGCTACCTGCTGAAGACAGTCTCTTCCTGGATCAAGATATAGAACTCTTAGCTCCTTCTCTTGCACCACGTCTGACTGCTATGATAATGGACTAAACCTCCGAAACTGTAGGCCAGTACCATAAATCTCACTCTATAGTTTTCTTCAATGAACTGAGCAGCTCAGGAGCAGCTGCAGAATACCCATGTCATCTACGGCTGGGAGCTCAGTAGGCTCAGGTACCTGATAGTAGGGTAAAAGAGTTACCATTGACAAGAGAGAAGTTGGAGGTACGACCTGTGGGATATAAAGTAGGGCAGTGGGGATAGCAGCAAACTTCTTCCTTAGAATCACAAGGTTCCTTCAGGTTGAGTAGTTAGTATATATATTAGAAAAACAGATGTTGTGGTCAGAAAGGGGAAAGTGCCCACATATTCAGACAAATCATGCAGGACAAAGAGGGGATTGAGGTGTGACAGATGGAGGAAAGTGTCAGAGAAGAAAAAGGTCTCAAAGATGAGGTTTTGAAAAGAAGATTAAAGAGGGTATTACAAGAGTTGTAGGGGACTCCGAAGGTACAGGGAGGAAGGAAGAGGGGAGAGAGGAGAGGAGTTGCAGAGTTGAGGTCAGCTGGTAAAGATGACCAGGAGAGGAGTACATGCTAGTTTACCCAAACAGAACATTTCCAGCACAGGAAAAACGTGGTCATCTGAGAGGCAGCGAAGACTTAGGAAGACCTGGCAACCACAGCAGGAAGTAAGACAACAGAAAACAGCAAGCATCCTCTCAAGAGTGGCTGGAGGGAAACTATCTCAGGGGACAGCCAGACCTCACATCAGGGAGAATGGTTCTGAAAGCGGCTTGCCCAAGGCCAAGCCAGGAGCCATGCCTGCTTCAATTAACATGATGCTTGTGCCGAGGAACTCTCAAACTGTGGCACACCATGTATGTTCTCCTTCACCCTGGCTCTTCTGACACCACAGTAACATAGTTGGGGAGAAATCCAAGAAAAGTATGAATTTGAGAAAGAGAGAAAAGAAATCCTTTTATACAAAAAATAAAAACAAACAAACAAACTGGGGATGGAAACTGCCACATTGACCCCAGCTGAGCAAAGTAGTTTATTTAGAATCATTTGAACAAGCAGACACCATTTAGGGAGCTAAGCAAGTTTCTGTTGCCACATCTGGCTGTGTGCTCAGCCTTCTCCACGCATCACGAAGCTCTCTGTAAACCCACGTTAAAAGGACCAGAACAACACTCCTCATTTGTTCAACATCCTCTGAAGAAAGGCAGCCCAGCCAAAGGTTAAAGTAAATACTTGGTCACCAAATCATGCTTCAAAATTGTATTTATTTACACGCAAAGGTGTTCTCTTTTCATTTTGAACACAAAGGCACAGTACAAGGTACTATGCTGAATACGATATCATTTTTGTAAACAATCCATGGTCTGCTTTGGTTTTGTCTTCTATGGCGCCGGTGACTGGACAGATGGCCCTGCACACGCTAGGCAAACATTCTGTCACAAAGCTGTATGCCCACTCTTGTTTCTTACTATAGCTCAATATATACAAAATAGATTATTTTAAATACTCTCAAGTGTACAGGTCAGTGACAGGGAACACAGTCACACGACGGTACGATCGTTACGACTCTCCAGCCCCACTACCAATGGCATACTATAAATATTAAATGTTAACAGATGCATGCCAAGAAATGCTAACAAGGGACGGTTAAGTTTGGTTTTATATCCCCACTTTTTTAGTCCTCTGTACTTCTTGATTAGTTTTTATCATAAAAATGTATTCCTGGAGTAAGTTTCTAATGTCAGATGGTTTTTAGACACTGATAGTTTGAAAACTGAGAAAGGGAAGAAGGACGAGGAGGCTTACAATCATCTTGCTTAGATTTGGACCAGAGAGTTTACATGCCATCTCAAGCTTGTCAACTTTTGTATTCGTTTTTAGAATAGAAAAAAAGACACATCAATTCCAAAACAAAAAACAAACAAACAAACAAACAAACAAACAAAAAGCCCAAAACCCTATTAGACCAAAAGAGAGATTATTGCTACATACATTATCATTGCTAAGTGTCTAGTTTTCCCTTTCTTCCTAGTTATAAGAATCCCCTAAAGACAGTATTTCCTAATTATCCTTAGTAGCTATGGACAGAGTCCCTGATAGGCAGACATGTTTTGCTCAAATGTGTGAACCTGTCAGGCTCTGTTTTTGTTCAAACAGGCCAACTCTGAGTTGGGGGGAGGAGGCACCTTCAAAGACCCTAAAGCCCACTCCTCGGGGAGAGGCTTTCCTGAGTCTCCTTCTGCCTTAAGAAGGTCTTTCTCTGTGTCTTGCTGTGTGTGTTTCCTCACCTCTAATAAATGTTTTTCTTGACAAGCTGATTCTGTCTGTCTTCTGCTGTCTACTGTGTCTAAGATTTCTCCCACCACCTTTTAATTCTTTAACTACCAGAGGAAAAATTAACCAATCCAGACCCCTAAATGGCAACAGATTGTTGTATGATCATGTGACAGATTTTAGCAAAAAAAAAAAAAAAGTGCTGTGTAAAATTTCAAAGAAAATTCTGAAAGGCAGGAGGCACACTCTTATCCCTCTCTTCCTACCAGGAGTAATACTGATACTACAGATGGAGTTCTAACAGTCATCTTGAAGTACAATGCAGCACTCTAAGGCTAAGGAAGCAATGCAATAATACTGTTGTCTTGTCTTTGTTATATATAATCTCCTAATCTTAGTTGATGCTATTGCATGATAAATCATTTTCTTTCCAAGTATGTGTTACATTCCTCTACTTTATCAACAAGATTATAAATACTGAGGCTAGAGAGTTGAATGAGTCGCAAGTACTTGCCACACAAGCACCTGGGTTCAGATACCCAGCACACCATAAACACTGTAAAAGATGGGCACAGTGGTGCACATCTGTAATCCCAGCACAGGAAGGCAGGGATAGGAGGATCCCAGGGGCTTCCTAGTTAGCTGGTCTAGGTCTTTCCAAATCTCCAAGCTCTGACTGTCTCAGAAAACATAATGTCGACAGTGATGAAAAATGATACCTGTTATCAACTTCTGGTCCCCACAGACAAGTGCACCCAGAGACATGTGTACACACACACACACACACACACACACACACACCAGTGATCATAGAAATCAGTAAAATTGCCAAATTCAAAGGTGACCAGTTTTCAACCTTTTTCCAATTTGACTTAACCATAGGATCCGCTGTGCCAACCATTACAATATTCCAAACTGCGTGTGTCATTCCACACTCAAATTCTGTCTCATCTCTCCTCACTCCTTTTCAGTTTCCTTACAAGGCTCCTTTACAATCTGACAACCAACTCACTAAACTACACTCATCAAAACCCTGTGTGTGTGTGTGTGTGTGTGTGTGTGTGTGTGTGTGTGTGTGTGTGTATAAGAGTGTACATGAGTAAGAAAGAGAGGATGTGTGTGATGAGAGAGTGGGGGGACATAATTTAAAGATGATTCAGGAATAAAACCTTTCCCCACAAGCAATTATTCACTCAACTAAAACCGAAAGGCTGATAATCAGGTAGAAGCCCTTCTCTAGACACTGACTCTATGTCAGGACTAGTATATGTTATATCTCTAGGCCTCTCAGTAATTCAGCAAGCTAGGGGAAATTATCTTAATTTCGGAGATATGTCTAAAACCCAAATAATTATCCAGGATCTCACAACTGGTAACTGGATAAGCCAAACTTTGGAACCTTGCACATCAGTAAATAAAGTTCAAAGTCCCGCTGACACACATCTCTCAAAAAGACAGCAGTGTTTCAGGGAGAGATCATCAAGACAAACAAAAATTGAATGCAAAAGTTAATAACAGTATATGCTTTAAAACAAAAAAACAAACAAACAGGTAGCAGGAGTTCCCAGGAGAGAAGGAACTCAGAATTCAGGAGATCGTGGAACACTCCTGTTTCTTCTCTATAAAAACACTAAGAATTACTTTTAAAACCAAATCCCTGTTGAAACCTGTCCACAGCAAGTCAATAAAGTAGAAGAGATATTACAACTTTGGGATGAAGAAAAGCTGACAGGGGCTTGCTCTGATGTTTAAATTAGTGGCTTTAAGAAGTCATCGAGATGGCATTTCCTCCTGCACGGTGCGCTGCTGCGGGAATTTGTTTCATCACATCTTAATCTGGAAGAGAAAACTGCACAGGGCTTAGCCTGTCTGCCAAAATTAACCCACTCGTTACTGGCTAAAAAGGACAGAGAACGTAGTTTAAACTGTTTTCTAAAAGTGTGTGAAATTAGATTATCTACATTTGAAGATAATTTGAAAAGATCTGAGAAATTCCTTCAGGAAGTAAGACAGATAGAAATTCAACCACACATAGATCAGACAAGAATGTAGGATCTGCAGGACCCAGGCTGTTTTAGAACCACACACCTTCAATTTTCTTGAGTGACAGCTAACCACTTACAGCTTACGAATTTTTTAAAATGTAAGTATTATTTCTATAAAAATTTCAAATCCTATATGGAAATCTACAATGGTTTATACATAAAATCTGAGGACAAAAGAAATTGGATATTATCTATTAAAAAGTCAATTCAGTTTGTATATATATTCTCTTTAATGTTAAATTAAAATATTTAATTTGTAAAATAAGAGATATACTTTGATACTATCCTTAAATGCAGCAGAAATCTAGGGATGTTACAATTTTGTTATGAGAAAAAGGTGACACTATATTTCTCATTTGCATACGAGAAACACTAATTATTGGAAAATCTGAGAAGAATAAAGAGGACAGTGCCATGCTCTTACAATCTTCAAACACTAGCATTTACTTCTGCTATTAGCAGATCTACGAATTTTAAGTGTTGCCATTCTATAAGATGCAGATATTCGACATTCCTTTTTTACGTTTGTTTAATTTTCATTTAAACATGTGGAATTTTCCTGTTGTTACAAAGTCATCAAAGGAGTCACCTCTACTTATAGGGAACATTCCGATGAACTGATTTAACCACCATTCATTTTAAATAATTGGGTTGTTTCCAATTTCTTGGCTGTTATTAATAACACCATCTGGAATATCTTTGTGCTTTACACAATATGTAGGTAATTTCCTTAGTAAAATTGCTAGTACTAAAATTGCTAGCCAGAGTCACACAGAGATGAAGGTAGTGAGTTGTATGGGGCTCATCATCACTAATTGTTATGCTTTCAAACCTTTTCTAAGTTAATTGTTAAGTACAGACACCAGTAAAAATGAAATACTATGAATGCACAATTTTATAAATGCTATTAAATCAAAGATAATAAGCTCATTACTTGTTTCTTGTGCTACTACACTTTGCTCTTAGTTCTGCAGGTGGGCATTTGTACCAGTTGCGTCTATTTGATGGGAACACTACATAACAGTTTTCTTCTGCACGCCTCTTCCCAACTGCTTGCTCAGGGATAGCATACCACTGGCCTGAGGTGTCCACGTGGAACATTCACACTCTGGAAAGTGGAAAATACTGCTCAGGGGAGTTTCTTATCACCATCTAACCCCAGGAAGGTTGCCCTGACTACTCACATAGTGAGTTTATTTCACCTCACATGACTATTTTTCTACCAATGTACACCTTTACAAACCTTTTCAGAGTAGGGTGGTGAGATGTCTCAGTGGGAAAGGACTCACCACCAAATCTGACAAGCTGTGCTCAATCAACAGAGCCCACGTGGTACAAAAAGAAAACTGATTCCTGCAGCTTGTCCTCTGGCCTCCATCCATGTGCAGTGGCATGTGTTGGTTCCCATTAATTAGTTAGTTAATTAATTAAAATATTAATAGATTGTTAATGGTTAATTATTTAATAATTATGAATCGATTAATAGTTAAGATAATGTATAATAACATGAATAAAATAAACTTTAAAAAGCAGGGAGTAGATGTCTAAGTGTTTTCATCAGTCTGACACAAAACATTCTGGAACTACACCGGAGTAGCTGTTAGAAATTCAGAAATGCCAAAGACAGAAAAAAAAGTGATGACTTAATTTAGAAAATAAGAATTGCCAGACCATAAAATAATGCAGGGATGCAATGAACAGAGGGTACATCATGCTGAAGAATTTCAAAGGTCTACAAAAAGTAAATAATTTTTTAAATTATAAATGGTATCACACACAAGTGAAATTGCTTGAGGCTGGGATGTAGCTCAGTAGTAGGGAGCTAGTCCAGCATGTATAGGCTCTGGGTTCCACTCCCAACAGCTGAGGGGGGAGGGAGACAGTTCTCCATCCTCTGCATACACTGTCACATGTCATAGTGCATTGCCTCCACCAAGACTGTAGTGGTTAGAAGAGACCTCTTGCTTCTCCCATTACTTCCTGCATCTTCTAAATACTCATTCATCGATGTGCTACAGGGGATGCTCAGTCAGTGTGTGTCTTTACTGAGTGACTGGAAAGCAGACTGATAAACAAAAGCTTGCATCTGGGGCTGACAATGTGCTGTTTTTTTCATATACTGAACCATTTTTAACAATAATGCCATGAGGTGAGTGCCACTTTTATCAAGAAGGAAACTCAATCAGAGAGTGAAGCAGCAAGGAATCTAAGATTAAGGAGACAGCAAGACAGCCAGACTGTGGCTCTGCCCGGCTCTCTGGGGCCAGTGCTCTTTACCATTTGGCCACACCATTTGTCCTAGGTGGTTTCTAGTGCTGTGATAAAAGACTGACTAAAGCTCTTGGGGGAAGGTGTGTATCTGATCTTACTACTACCATGCCACAATCCATCAGTGAGGGAAGCCAAGGCAGGAACCCAATGCAGAAAAAATGGAGGCAGGCATGGAGCAGAGACCTTGGAGAAACGCTGCTTATTGGCGTGCATAGCTTGATTTCTTACATAACCCAGGACCACCTGCCCAAGGATGGCATCATCCACAGTTGCCTACCCTGCCCCCACATCGACCAACAATCAAAAAAATGCCACACAGACATGCCCACATGCCAGTCTGTTGAAAGCATTTCCTCAAGGTTCCTGCCTCTCAGGCGACTCGCTTGTATCAAATTGACAAAAACTAACCTTCACACCATCACTTAAGGAAATGCAGCGTCTACGGAGGTCTCGTGATTAAAATTTTTGATTCTTGCAAATAAACAAATGAGCAGTGACAGTTCAGTAGCAAAGGGCAGAAAATGCTTTTACAAATATTCATCCTTTGTTTGAATTTTTTAAGTCTGTGTTTCTTATCCGTACTTACAAGTGAAGCATAACACAAGCACTGAGTGTGTAACTTGGAGGATATTACACCCCTACATTAGGATCAACACCATCCAGTTGTCTCGGGAGTGTGTTCGTGCTCCACACACTCACCCTTCTCACCAAGTGCCTGCCTCTCCAGCTTCCAGCATTCAGAGAACGTATGCTTGCTCTTAAGAAATTCATTGCCGCGTGAATTGAATGCTTCTGGATTATGTAATCTAGTCACTGTGGGGAGCTCATTTTCCTTTACTTTGATTTATGTTGTTGTTTCAGTTTTGAGATAGAGCCTCACTACATAGGCCTTGAACTCCTGTCTTTGCCTCCTGAGTGCTGGGATTACATGCCTGTGCCTCATTCCTGCCTGGCTCATGCTACCTTAGAAACCCAAAATAAAGCAAACTAAAGTAACATGGGTGTGTCTCAGCTAGCATGTTTTAGTTCCATGAATTTGCTTCCATTTAACCCTAATAAAAACAGCCTTTATAGAATAGCTTTAATTTTTAAGTAGAAAAAAAATATACCACTTAAATATTTAGAAAATTCACTTGAGTTTATTTAGCATAACATGAACACAATTTTCTTGGCTGTGTACACTGAACTATACCATGTGCAAAGACAAGAAGATACAAGTTAAATGTGTCCCGGATGTAAAAGGATGAAAGTCACTTCAGCCCAGGCTTAAAACAGAACAGAGTTAAGAGAAGAGTGACAAGATTCCAAACAACTGGCTCAGACATGAATACATCTCCAAACTAGACCCAACCAATGTAAAAAAAAAAAAAAAATAGATATGCCTTTAACTATTCCAACAGTCATTCAAACAAATTATATTTCTCCATCAACCAATACTGATGTGTGGGGAAAAGCAACCTTTGTTCCTGACAAAATAATGTTTTTTTAATTTGTATTTTTTTAATTAATTTATTTTTTACGCTCCATTTTCCATTCCCCACCCCTCCCCATCCACCCTCTGACTTCACATCCCACACCTCCTCCCCACCCACCCCATCTCCACATGGATGTCTCCACACCACCCTACCTCTAAATTCCCTGGGATCTCCAGTCTCTTGAGGGTTAGGTGCATCATTGGGGGCCTCATATCAGCTGGTGTATGCTGTCTGTTTTGTGGTCCAGTGTTTGAGAAATCTCAGGGGTCCAGATTAATTGAGACTGCTGGTCCTCCTACAAGGTCGCCCTTCTCCATCTCAGCTTCTTTTAGCCTTCACCTATTCAACAACAGGGGTGAGCTGCTTCTGTCCAATGATTGGGCGCAAATATCTGCATCTGACTTTTTCAGCTGCTTGTTGGGTCTTTCGGGGGGCAGTCGTGATAGGCCCCTTTTGGTGAGCATAACTTCAGTAATAGTGTCAGGCCTTGAGGCCTCCCCTTGAGCTGGATCCTACTTTGGGCCTGTCGCTTTTCCTCAGACTCCTCTCCATTTCCATCCCTGTAATTCTTTCAGACAGGTACAACTATGGGTCAGAGTTGTGACTGTGGGATGGCAACTCCATCCCTCACTTGATTTCCTGTCTTTCTGCTGGAGGTGGGCTAGCTTGTTGACCTTTTTGAGTTCTGTGGACTGTATCTTGGGTATTCTGTACTTTTTTTGGGGGGGGGGCGCTATTATCCACTTATTAGTGAATATATACCATGCACGTTCTTTTGGGTCTAAGTTACCTCACTCAGGATGATATTTTCTAGTTCCATCCATTTGCCTGCAAAACTCAGGATGTCCTCATTCTTAGTAGCTGAGTAGTATTCCATTGTGTAAATGAACCACATTTTTTGTATCCATTCTTCTGTCGTGGGACATATAGGTTGTTTCCAGCTTTTGGCTATCACAAATAAGGCTGCTATGAGCATAATGGAAAACGTGCCCCTGTGGCAAGGTGGGGCATCTTTTGGATATATTTCCAAAAATGGTATAGCTGGGTCTTCAGGTAGATCTATTTCCAATTTTCTGAGGAACCTCCAGATTGATTTCCAGAGTGGTTGTACCAGTTTGCAATCCCACCAACAATGGAGGAGTGTTCCTCTTTCTCCACATCCTCTCCAGCATGTGTTGTCACCTGAGGTTTTGATCTTAGCCATTCTGATTGGTATGAGGTAGAATCTCAGTGTTGTTTTGATTTGCATTTCTCTGATCACTAAGGACTTTAAACATTTCTTTAGGTGCTTCTCAGCCATTCAAGATTCCTCAGTTGTGAATTCTTGATTTAGTTCTATACCCCATTTTTTGATTGGGTTGTTTGGTTTTTGGTGATTAACTTCTTGAGTTCTTTATATATTTTGGATATTAGCCCTCTATCAGATGTGGGGCTAGTGGAGATATTTTCCCAATCTGTAGGTTGCCGATTTGTCTTATTGTCTATGTCCTTTGCCTTACATAAGCTTTCCAGTTTATGAGGTCCCATTTAGCAATTCTTGATCTTTAGAGCATGAGCCACTGGAGTTCTGGTTAGGAAATTTCCCCCTGTGTCAATGAGTTCAAGGTTCTTTCCCACTTTTTCTTCTATTAGATTCAGTGTATCTGGTTTTATGTTGAGGTCCTTGAGCCACTTGGACTTGAGCTTTGTACAAGGTGACAAATATGGGTCTATTTTCATTCTTATGCATACCGACAGCCAGTTAGACCAGCACCATATATTGAAGATGCTTTCTTTTTTCCATTGTATATTTTTGGCATCTTTGTCAAAGATCAAGTGATTGTAAGTGTGTGGTTTTATTTCTGAATCTTCAATTCTATTCCATTGATCAACATGTCTGTCTCTGTACCAATACCAAGCAGTTTTTATCAGTATTGCTCTGTAGTAAAGCTTGAGGCCAGGGATGGTGATTCCCCCAGCTGTTATTTTATTGTTAAGAATTGTTTTCACACTGGGCATGGTGGTGCTCGCCTTTAATCCCAGCACTCGGGAGGCAGAGGCAGGCAGATTTCTGAGTTTGAGGCCAGCCTGGTCTACAGAGTGAGTTCCAGGACAGCCAGGGCTACACAGAGAAACCCTGTCTCAAACCACCCCCCCCACCCCTCCCACACACAAAAAAATAATTGTTTTCGCTATTCTGGGTTTTTTACCTTTCCAGATGAATTTGAGAATTGCTCTTTCCATGTCTTTGAAGAATTGTTGGGATTTTGATGGGGATTGCATAGAATCTATAGATTGCCTTCGGTAGGGTGGCCATTTTTACTATGTTAATTCTGACAATCCATGAGCATGAGAGATCTCTCAATTTTCTGAAATCTTCTTAGATTTCTTTCTTGAGAGGCTTGAAGTTATTGTCATACAGGTCTTTCACTTGTTTGGTTAGTTACCCCAAGATATTTTAGATTATTTGTGGCTATTGTGAAGAGAGTTGTTTCCCCCCAAAGACTGGGTTTCCCTGTTAGCCCTGTTTCCCTGGAACTATCTCTGTAGACCAGGCTGTTCTCAAACTCAGGGTTCCCTCTGCCTCTGCCTCTGCATCTGCCTCTCTGTCTCTCTGCCTCTCTGCCTCTGAAGTGCTGGGACTAAAGGTGTGTGCCACCCACAATGCCCGACCCATGCTCTATGGAGTCATTTTGGCTTACTCTTCCTGGGTTTTGTTTATTTGTTCCTACCATTTTTAACTACTACTTTTACCTCATAGATGCTACAAAAACATGTTGCCCCACCCCTCCACCCCCAGTTCATAACTTATTTAACAACCAGAACAGGGTGATACTGAATATTGTAAGTTTAAAGCAGTAGACTCATTTTTAGTATAATTCATAGAGAAGAATCTATATACCAAATTAATCTCTCTCTCTCTCTCTCTCCCGCTGCCCCTTTCTGTTCAGCCTATTATTATACACTAAAAGTACACAGTTCCCTGAATTTTGTTGATAAATAAAAACGTAGGCCAAGTTATTCATCATTTGATTCCAATACACATCTCCATGGAAGTGACACCCACGAGAATATTGTCTAAAGGAAATTATCTCTGTTGGCTCCAACTGCTTCTCCAAGCATGTACACAGACATCTGTTTGTTTACTGAGCTTCATGACAGCCCACTGTTATTGATAAAACATTGACTATTTCTAACTTTTTGTGTCCATGCTCTGCAAGAAAATGTTTATTATTCTTGGCAGGAAATTATGGAAAATGGGAAGAAAGAGCCAGCTTACCTTCATGTGTAAGTGAGCTGGAAGTTTTAGGGAAGCCTTTCCCACTAGAAATTTGTCTACATACAACTTAACCAACTAAACTTACAGCATTTACAGCGGTTAACAGTTTGCGCCTCTGTCTCTTAGACATAAATAAACTCCTTAACCACATCAAGCATGGGATCGATCGGAGACCCAGTTATTCAAACTGGAATGGGTGCAGCCGGAACACAACTCCAGTCAAGGAAATGCCAAGGAGACTCGGCCCTAGCAGCAAAGTTGTTTTCTGGTTCCTCAGTGTGGCGAGGAGGCTGCTCCTCTGGTCACTGAAAACCTGAGCCCATGACCTCACTCAGAGATGCCCAGTCTAATGCCAAACCAAACACAACTGTTTTTCTATTAAAGTTCCAAATTAGGAAGAAACTAATTACTTAAATTTAAATTGGAAGGGAAAAACTTTTTGAAAGCCTATAAATCAGAAGGCCCTTAGAAGCTGGAACGGGGATAGGAGTGAGGAAGTGAGCTCATATGTATAAAGAAATTTTATTCAGTTTGCTCAAGAATGTAAAATTAAAGTTTAAGTAAGAACTCCTAAGCTGAGGTTTAAGCACAGCCTCTTCACAGACTATGAGCAGATAGGAACTGGTGATTGGTAAGTAAGGCAGACATGGCATGGTTATAAAAACAAGCTGCCTGGAGAGCAATCAGATGATTAGCTAAACTAATCAACAGAACATAAACAATCCATTAATTAAAATTCACAACTGTCCAACATACTTCTTCCATTTTTAGAAAGATGTAGAAAATTAAAAGTATTATTACCTCAGGGCTTCTGGGATTTTTTTTTTAATTTTTTTTTTTTTTTTACAATTTTATACATCTGTACTTTGATGTACCAGGAAGTCGTCCAAAATGAGAAATATAGGCAATGTTAGAGCAACTGACATACAGAGAACTCTCATCACTCTCACAATGAACTCTTTTGGAACATTTGTTACTACTTGGCTGAGAGACTATGCATATAAGTTGTGCTTGCTGGGCCATCCCTTGTATGAAACCTAAATTTCACCACAAACACTTAAATACTATCAATATGCCAAACTTTACTTCTCCAATAAATCCAATCTGATTTTAGGTTAGGTGCTCATAGCAGAAGCTATCCAGAAGAAAACATTCTACAGGAGAGACTTTCACAGTGCTGGGAAAGGCCCTAACAATATTTAATCAAGAATATAAGCATCCGAAGTCTCCCACCATAAGAAATACTCCCACACTGACAAAGCCTAGCCCATAAATCTAAACTTAAAAAAAATGGCAGACACCCGAGCTAGTAGGAAAGAGAAGCAGAAATGGGCCAGCAACAATGGAAGAGTCTGAGAGCACCTGCAAGCAGTCAACAGTCAAAGAACGATCATTTGTGTAGGCAGCAATCCTGAAGGATGCTGACGTTAACCTCAGGCCTACACACACACAAGCACACATGTGCATACACATCTACACACGTGATCACACACAGAGATAACATGCACACTCGTGTACCGCATACATACAAACACCAAAAGTATTGATAAATTACTAAATACCAGCATAAGAAAGAATGGCTTTAGATATCTTGGTTCAAAAAAGACTTAAGAATTAATTTGTGCAAAGCACTAAAAAAAAATATTAAAATCAATCAGTTTTCAAAGTACTTACAACTTAATACCTCGAGCAGATAAAGCCCACAAAGATAATGAATTCACACCGAGAATTATAATATAGATGTAACATTGATTGTTACAGGCCCAGAAGATGATACAGTCAATCCTGAGTAGAAGTCAGAACATTTTAAGAAAAGTAAAACCGTGGAAATTGTGCCAAATCACTAGGGCGAGTTAGCAAAGTCCAAGCACAGGCATTTTTCTCCTGTGATACTATGTGACCCACATGCTACTATGTGACCCACATGATACTATATGATCCAAGAAAATCAAAAAGTCTGTTTCAAAGTCTTCCCAGATACCTTTCATTGTCCCACCCAATGAACCCAGAGGATGCTGGAAACTTCCAATGACTTTGAGAATTGGTCATTTGCTCCCCAACCACTTCCCTAAGGCCTTTGCTACCCTCCACCTGAAAGGTATGCCATGCTCTTATTGATGTGATATGAGGAAATGAAGCCAGTGGGGGGGGGGGGGATGTGAAGATTTGTATCCAGATTTAATAGTCAGAGCTCCTCTAAACTTAATCATAAGAATTTCAAACTACTTTTACCCAAAAGAGATGCAGCCTTATTGTCAAGATCATGTAAGGAATATTTGGTTTGCAGCACCAGAAATTCTAAGACTTCATACTGGCTCTATCCCTTCACTATTAAACATCAGACAAGTCCATCTATCTATTCTCTTATCGATGTGATATGAGGAAATGAAGCCAGTCTGGGGGGAGGGGGGGTGATGTAAAGATTTGTAGGAAGTTTTAATAGTCAGAAGGACAAGTACATAAAGGTCTTTATGACTATAGATCCATACTAGCTAACATTGCCTTATTACATAATTGCTGCTCAACATTAATGTTCAGAGCTAGATAGGGGAAGGGAGAAAGGACAGTAGATAATTATTTAACCTATAATCACAGACTCCCTAAGCCCCTGAGACTTCTGATTTTGTGTCCCAATACAAGTCAAGTCCACTGAAGCTTACATTTGTAAGCAAAAGCCTAGTAAACCTTTTAAGTAGAATCAGCTTTGAATGGCCAATCCCATTTTTAGAATGTCTATAATTTGGGAAATTTTAAAGTCCATTTTTCACTATAAATAATTCTATATATTGATTTGCTAGAGTGTTCCTAGCATGACTGTGTTTACTGTCTACAGCAATGCTCTCCAATCAACACTACTACACTGATGATATACTCCATATGTGTACTGTCCAAATGGTAGCCACTAGCCCTGAAGCTACTACACATGTGTGATACAGCTAATGAACTACAACATGAAATTTTTACATTAATCTAAAGTTAAATTTAAGCAGTCACAGTTATTTTAGACTATGGCTCCATTTTAGACAACTCAGGTCTACAGTATGTCACAGACAAAATTCCTTCCCACAGGGGCACACACACAACGGTGATTCATCTTGATACTCTCTTAAGCACTAAGCATTCCCTTTGATTAAAATTTCTGTCCTCAACCTCAGTGTAAAACTCCTCCCCATCTTTCCAAGTCAGTTCACTTTTGTTACCTTTCCATGAACCTTTGGTTCCTTTTGTTTCTTTGAGAGAAACAGAATAAAAAGAACCAGTTAGGAACACTGCAAATTAAAACTTGAAATCCCAAAATGCTCTCTATATCAAAACTAACTAAATCTTAAGCAAATCAATTTGCTTACCTATAGGAATACAAGTTCAAATCTCATAAATTTGTTGCAAAAATTGGAAATTCTGACGAGTTAGAGAGATGGCTCAGTGGTTAAGAATACTGGCTGTTCTTTAAGAAGACTTGAGTTCAATTCTCAGCACTCACATATGGTGAATCAAACTATCTGTAACTTCAGTTCCAGGGGATCTGATGTCTTCTCAGGCCTCCATTGGTACCATGCATGCTTGTAGTACACAGACGTACATATAGGCAAACACACCTACATATAAATCAATTTAAAAAAAGAAATTCTGAGTAATATTATGTGTGGTCAGCATTTCTTGTCTACTTCAGTCACTATGGAAGGGTCTGATGGCTAATCTCCACTGTCAACTTGACTATACTTAGAATCTCCTAGAAGTCTGATGAGGGACACCTCTGGGCTCTGTCTGTTGAGGGCATTTTCAGGGAGAAGTAACTGAACTGAGACTGCTCAGAGGAACGAACAGAAGAGATGTGGGGCCTCTGGGACTGTGCATTACCATAATTCCATGAAAAGCAGAGTGTCTTAAAATGAAAACCATCAGTCAGCAAGGCAGCTCACAGCTGGAATCCTGACTCACAGCTGGAATCCTGGCACGGGGGGGTGGGGGGGGGGGATAGAAGGAGGAGGATCAGGAATTCAAGCCCATCCTGTGTGTCTTAAATTCCAAAAAGAAAAGGAAATGATTCAATTATTAAACAAATGTAGAGTAAAGAGCTGTTGCTTCTCCTGTACAGACACAGACATGAAGAAATTAAATGACAAATTACTAAATTGTCAAAGCTGTATGTGGACCCGTAAGGTGGCACCTAATCTCACAGTTTTGTTAATATGTCATTCTCTCCTCCTTTACCAAAAAGTTTCCACAGAGACCAATAGAGGACAAGGACTGTGGCCATTCTCTGAAGTGCTCTGAAAAGCAGTGTGGCAGCATAGAGCAGAGAGAAAGAGTACGGAAAGTGAAATATCCTTTCTGGACAAAATACAAAAATTCCATTATAATTAAAGAGTCCAAGTTTAAATGGCAAGTAGATATTTGGGGAAATTCCAGTTTAAAAACAATAAATGAAATGCATAAGTTACTGGAAAAGTGATGTTCTTAAGTGGGACAGAATGAAAGAGAGCTGTTTAAACAATCCAACACTCACCCCATCAATAGAGAAATATCCAGACGGGGTTGCAAAGGTAGGTAAGATGGGGGTAGGTAATGGGTGAAGAAGACAAGCAAAGCCACCATTACAGATGTTAACTCAAGCAGTGAGAGCTAATAACCCACATCAGGATTTGCTGGCAGGCACTCTCTGCTTCAATATGTTCTTTGTTGTCATTCTTGGGACTTAAACTAGTTCATTCTAAAGCTGATTTCTATCACTTAGCAATCCAGCCCACAACTGCCAACACATTAGCAAATAAAGAACATGTCAGAACCATATGGGGATATTTACGTGAAAATAATTATTTATACATGTTATACTTCTTTCCTAATTCCCAAGCAATATACATTCATTCTTGATTATCTAAAAAGAAAGAAAGAAAGAAAGAAAGAGAGAAAGAAAGAAAAGAAAAGTAAAAAGAAAGAAGAACTCAGAAATATATAAAGAAGACTGTGTCAACCTTACTGCTTCTTCAAAAGCCATGTCTGTCAATATGTCTGTCAATATGTCTGTCAATATGTCTGTCAATATGTCTGTCAATATGTCTGTCAATATGTCTGTCAATATGTCTGTCAATATGTCTGTCAATATGTCTGTCAATATGTCTGTCAATATGAGGGGTGTTTGTCTCCCTTCATTTTTGCATATGTGTTTGATGGTCATTGTATGTTCTTAGAAATTTTTACTTTTCTAAAGGTGGACTTTGAAATCATGATTCTCCTGCCTCAGCCTCTGGGGTTCTGGGAGCACATCACTCCAGCTCACTTCTTACCATACTTTTAATGGTCTTGTATCTTGATAACCATGGGTTTACTACATAACCCATACTCTGTATTCCAGCTGTAGATTCAATAGAACTAAAAATATGTGTATGTACAAAAATCTCACATATGGCAGGTGAGGTGCCTCAGGATGACCTAAGAGTTCACCTGCTACTCCTGACAGCATGAGGAGAGAACCATCTCTCACATCCAAGTGCCCACACAGACAAAAGAATAAGCAAGCAAGCAAATGCAACTTTAAAACCAAACAAATATGCATATACTTACAAATAGTAACATTACATGTAATAACCAAAATAAAGAAAGAAACCAAATCTCCAAGCTAAAGTATGATATACAGCCATTCAGTGGAATATTATTTGACCATAACATAGACAAACCTCGAAATATTTTACCAAGTAAAATATGTCAGACACAAATGTCTACATTGTTTTATAATTCCACTTATATAAGAGGCCAAAACATAATGCAGGAAGTAGATCAGGAGTTGTCAGGGGCTCAGGGAGGAAGAAATGTAGAGTGATGACTAAGGTATACAAAGTTTCTTTTTTGAAATGATGAAGATATTCTAAGATAGGGTAGTGGCAATGGTTGTATAACTGTGAACAAAATAAAAATCAACTACACACACAAACACTGGCACACAGATTCATACACACATACAAATGTATGTACTGGAGACTTTAAGCTCACTATGCAGCCAAGGGTGACCTTGAAATTCTGATTTTCCTGTCTCCACCTCCTAAGTATTGAGATTATACTTGTCTTTATACTCATGGTTTTGTGCAAGCAGGGCAAGCACTTTATCCACTGAACTACAAAAAAAAGTGCACAAACATTTTATCAAAGAAATTATAAATGAGCAGTAAGAAGTTAAGTGCATGGAAAGGTGTTTATGTACGGAAATCACCAAAGAAATGCAAGCCCCAGCACACTGTGATAGTGAGGCAGCCGGAATGAGCTTGCATGCGTAGTCCTCAGCTGATTGCTAGTCCTGAGCTTGCTTGCTTGCTTGCTCTGTCTCTCTGTCTATCTGTCTGTCTCTCTCTGTCTCCCTCTCTCTCTCTCTCTCTCTGCTTGCTGCATGAAGATCAGGATATAAAGCTCTCAACTACTTCTCAACACTATGCCTCCCTGCCTGCCTCCAAGCTCTCCGCCAAGATGATAATGAAGTCACCTCTGAAACTATAAGCAAGCCCACAGTTAGTGTTTTCTTTTATGAGTGTTGCTCTGGACATGGTGTCATCTCCACAGCAATAGAACATTAACGAAGACGGACAACCAACAAACCCTTTCAAGTGACTAAAATAGTTACCAGTTCTAACTAGAATGTAGAAGGATCAGTATACAAATGCTGTTGGTCAGGGCATATAAATTGTTTCAAAACTGACCTGGCAATTTCACCAAAGCTGGACATACACACACTTAACAATCCACTAATTCAGTTCCTAGGTTGAACAGAGTACACATATGTTTGCAAAAAGGCCTTTTCACGGCCCTATTTTTAGTAGACAAAACATGGAAAACACCAAAGCCTCCATGAATAGTTTAATACACACATAAAATGCAATACAGCAACAGAACGAAGGGACCACCAGCACTAAGAAAACACAGTGATGCTCACAGAGTGCTGTAGGAAATCAATCCATAGAAAGTCATCCTGCATGGCCCTACTTAGATACAGTTTAAAAACAGACAAAAATCCTCATCTGTGGTTCAGACACTGGGGGACAGCGGTCACTCTGAGGGACGGGAGGGGCTAAAGGCACATATGACAGGGGCTTCTGCATAATTTTCACTTTGGTTTTTTGTTTGTTTGTCTTTCTGTCTGTCTGTCTGTTTGTTTGTTTGTTTGTTTGTTTGTTTTTCAAGACAGGATTTCGCTGTATAGCCCTGGCTGTCCTGGAGCTCACTCTGTAGACCGGGCTGGCCTCGAACTCAGAAATCCGCCTGCCTCTGCCTCCCAAGTGCTGGGATTAAAGGCGTGAGACCACGCCCAGCAATTTTCACTTTGTTGATGTGATTCTGATTACCTAGAATTGTTTGGTTTATCCTGAAAACGTGTAGACCTGCACAGCCATGGCTTGCATATGCTTCTTAGATGTGAATCAGAGTCAACTAAAACTTCTTCTAAGAAGAAAAGCAACACTCACCTAAGTACTCCACCAGGCATGTGCTTAAAGGTTTCACGAAGAGATAAATTCTGTTGTCTGGGATTTTTCAGAGAAGAGAAAATAAGGAAAAGCTCCTGTATCAGTTTCTTTTCCCCTTGGTGTGATAAAATGCCCCGAACAAAAGAAACGCAAAGGAGAAAGAGCTTATTTAGCTCAGGGCTCCAGGTTATTGTCCATCGGGGCAGGGAAGGAGGTCATAGAAGCAGGAGCTTAGCAGGACTGGTCCCATTCTGTCCCCAGTCAGAAGACCAGAATAAGTGCATGCTATGCTCAGCCCGCTTGCCCTCCATCGACAGCTTGGAATCCTGCTCACATGCAAGATGAACCTTCCCAGATCAACTACAGCCCTCAAAGCAAGTGCCCACAGACGAACCCAGCCTCATTAAACCCTCACTGAGACCCTACTCCCAGGTGACTCCAGATCCTACCAAGCTGAGAACTGGCATCACCCATCACAGCTACCAACTTATCCTATGATCTCTAAAGGTTCACTGCTGGAGAGAAAATCTACAGGTCGTTCATTCCTAGAAACTAATGACAATAGAAATCTACTGATGAACCATTTTATCTGAGAATATAAGTGGTTCAATGCTAGAAAAATCTATTAATAAACTTTATACATTAATAGAATAAGAGCAAAAGTCCATGTGGTTTATCATTTTGACTAGAAAGACATTTATGCAACCCCACATTGACTTATTACTTAAGGAAAAAATAACTCTTACCAGCAACAGAACTTTCTAGCCTGAAGAGCTCCAGGTCAGTAGTGTTTTTCACATCAGGACAAAACAAGACCCCATAATCACTGGGCATAGCTACAATGATAAAGTATGACGTCTGGACCGAAGAATTTCCACTGCATACGTGATTCTCCCCATGGAAACCACAAGGAAGTTTACAAACCACTTTAACAACTTAGGAAAGCTAGGGTTTCTGACCCCAAATCTACCTATAAAAAAAACAAACTTTCTGATAGATCAGTTTGATTGTGTAATAAAAAAAAAAAACCTGCTAATAAATGAATATGGAAAAGCCATGAGTAAATAATGTGCCAGGTCTTTGGTGACAGAACTTGGCATTAAAAACTCCTAAATAAGAAAGTAAACCATTCTCATGACTGAATAATATCTTTAGCTTATAAACTCAAAGTAATTCCAATACATCCTCAAGAGGACTTCAAGTGTCAGCATTTAACAGAGAGACAGATTCCCAAATGATCAGCACTAGTCACAGACAAGGACTTCTTTTTAAAACACCAAATCCCATATTTCAAAGGTGGCATTTGGCTTTTTTAATTAATCCCGTTTCTGATCTTATCTGTGTCAGAAAAAAAACACTCCCCTGTCATGTCTTCTACATTACTAGAGTTTCAAAACAAATAATATTAAGCCAAAGGTCAGATGAATTACTCACTGGACAAACTGACCAAACAGGCCAAGAAGTCATTGACTCTTCATAGTACAAAAAAATATTAACTTAAAAAACAGGGGTGGGGGGGAACCTGTCTTTTTCTTCTTTCTGCAGTGCTGGATATTCACATGCTCCACCACTGAGCTCCAGCCTCAAAAGGCCAAACAAACAAACAAAACCTCAAGGCAAATCTTAATCTCAGTGAACTCAAATGTTGCATTTCGGTTCCATATGCTAAGGAGCATAGAAAAAGCATTAGGTACAATTTTACAAAGCTATGCCAGCACTCATACCAAGAGAGCAAGCCAGAGTTTGGGAAGGGCTCTGGAAATTTCCCACATCCCCGTTCAGAAAGCCTAGAGAAGCAACCTAACAGGCAGAGGGCAGACAGGAATCAAACAAGAAAGCACTCAGCAACATGGTCCTGCGATGAGGGAGGGTGCTCTGCAGTTGCAAGTCAATGAATTGATCAGCTCAGCTCACCTGTGTAAAGCAGCCTGGAACAGTGGCTTACGAAACATCAGCTCACACATCTCCCACAAGCCTCCCCAATGTATTAGTAATGGCAGTAAACAGGAATGGCCTAGGTTGATACTGCCTTTCATCTTTATTTACCCACCACTTTGATTTTGTTTTCTTTTTCTTATTTCTTCATTCATTTGTTTGCCCATTAAGATAGTCTCACTTTGTAGCCCAAAATACTTTGGAACTCCTGACAATGCTCTTGCCTCAGTCTCACCAGCACTGGGAATAGAGGCATAAACCACGACTATATTGCTAAACTAAATTGCTTTTCTTAAGTTCTAGACTATGACTCCATAAGCACATATGCAGGCTTCCCACTAGTTACATGTTCTAACACTTGTTCACTGAGGTTAATGGAAGTTCACTGAAGTGGAGTGAATGCGGTTGGAGAGATGGCTCAGCAGCACTGTTCTTGCAGAGAACCTGAGTTCAGTTCCCAGCACCCATGTGGAGGGGTTTACAATTGTATATCAATATCCTACCCGACATCCAAGGCACAATTTAAATGTCAATTCTACCCTGAAAATTGTTGCAGTAATAAAATTAACTGATTCTATATCTTAAATGTACTTTAAGGATAAAGAAACCAGTAGTTAGTGAATCTCTACTACCTGCCAAGGTTTACAAAAACAATCATCTTAATCTTGTTGATTTAAGGTCCACAAATTATTATTATTTCGATACATGATGGAAACTAAGAGAGGTTAGAGAACTCCAGTGACACAGATTTGAATGAAGATTATCTCATTTCAATGTCCATGATCTTCATACAATGTCACTGTGGCTCTATTTGGAGTCTTTATATTATAAACTCAATCAGAATGAGTTTATACACCACTGTAATCTTGTAGGTTATGAGATGTTTAGAGGCAAAGCCCTCTCTCCATATCTGAATACTGTCAGAACATATGCACTGTGCATCATGTATGCCACAGAAGCGACCTGGAGAAATTAATACAATGTTAATTCCCTCATGTGATTAGCTCCTTTATAACTTTATGATCATAAAACTAGTAAGTATGCAGGAGGCTAGGAAGATGGCACACTTGGCATACTGGCTACACAAGCATAAGGACTTGAGTTCAAATCTCCAGCACTCACATAAATGCCTGTCATAGCACTGTACACCTTCAATCACAGCACTTGGTAAGTAGACACAGGAGATCCCTAGAGTTAATAAGAGACCGTTTCTCAAATATTAAAATGGAGAAATGACTGAGGAAGACACCTGCCATTGACCTCAGGCCTCAACAAGCATGCACACATGTACACTCACATGTACACCCACCCCCTCCACACACCCATATAAAGCACTTGTGATTTCCAGCGTTAACAGTCTAACTGAAGCCGTAAGTGTAATCTTACTGCAAATAATAACATAATTAATAAAAAATATTGAAAAGGATTATTGCCACAAAAGTCATATAGAACTGTAATCTATAAAAGAATGAAAATTAAGCCCAAATCAACCTAGAGCATACCGGAGAATGGAAACACAGCCAGACTACAGAGTCGAGTTATGCTAGGATGGCAAACTTCCTAGGGTAGAAAGAGATGGAACAGTGCAGAGAAGGGAGCTGTACAGTGATGGCTCACATGACTGCACACAGGAGATTGGAGGTGAAAAATAAACTGCATGTTCACAGGGCAAGCAAGGCAGAGCCAAGCAAAATACCACGAATAGCACCTTTTTATTAGAGTAAAATATTTTTCAGAACTCATACAAGAGTGTGGGATATTAATCTTCCGGTCTGTGCCACTTTACCTTGGGTGTGAACTCTGCAGCCAGTCCCACTGCACCCAAAGAAGGATCCACTCCCAGGCGCTCTAGCACACCCAGGATCATAGGATCAGTGGTGAGTAGGACACAACACATGTTCCAACACCACCAGGAATAACTGGGACCAGCAGGATACAGGGACTCAGAAACCCCACCCTACCTGTGGTTCAGGTTCCTTCCAATCTGTGCAGGTTTACCTTGGGCACTAACTCCCCAGCTAGTCCCACAGCACCCAGAGGAATCTCAATTCCCAGGCGCTCTAACACACCCATGATCCCATTATCCCAGGAGCTTGGTCACACCAGGTTCTCAGGGTCCCAGAGGTAGCTTGACTCCCAGGAACTCTGACACACCCAGAATCTCAGGATCACAGGATCCTGGAATCCCAAGATCATAGAGACAGCTGGACTCTGAAGAATTCCCACACAACCAGGATTACAGGAAGGACAAGCGCCACTCAGATATAGTGAAAGCAGGTAGTACTAGAGATAAACAGATGGCGGGAGGCAATCGTAAGAACATAAGCAACAGAAACCAAGGTTACTTGGCATCATCAGAACCCAATTCTCCCACAGTAGCAAGTCCTGGATCAAAAATCACTTCTCATGACAACGAGAGAGGACTTCAAGAAGGACATAAATAACTCCCTTAAAGAACTATAGGAGAACACAGGTAAACAAGTAGAAGCCCTTAAAGAGGAAACAGAAAAATCCTTTTAAGAATTACAGGAAACACAATCAAACAGGCTAAGGAAATGAACAAAACCATCCAAGATCTAAAAATGGAAATAGAAACAATAAAAAAATCACAAAGGGAGACAACCCTGGAGTTAGAAAACCTAGGAAAGAGATCAGGAGTCATAGATGCAAGCATCACCAACAGAATACAAGAGATAGAAGAGACAATCTCGGGTGCAGAAGATACCATAGAAAACTTTGATCCAACAGCCAAAGAAAATGCAAAAGGCAAAAAGCTCCTAACCCAAAACATCCAGGAAATCCAGGACATGATGAGAAAACCAAACCCAAGAATAATAGGTATAGAAGAGAATGAAGATTCCAAAATTAAAGGGCCAGTAAACATCTTCAATAAAATTATAGAAGAAAACTTCCCTAACCTAAAGAAAGAGATGCCCATGAACATACAAGAAGCTTACAGAACTCCAAATAGACTGAACCAGAAAAAAAAATTCCTCACATCACATAATAATCAAAACACCAAATGCATTAAAGAAAGAAAGACTATCAAAAGCAATAAGGAAAAAAGGTCAAGTAACATATAAAGGCAAACCTATCAGAATTACACCAGACTTGTTAGCAAAGACTATGAAAGCTAGAAGATCCTGGGCAGATCTCATATACACCTTAAGAGAACATAAATGCCAGCTGAGACTACTATACCCAGCAAAACTCTCAATTACCATAGCCGGAGAAAACAAGATATTCCATGACAAAACCAGATTTATACAATATCTTTCCATAAATCCAGCCTTACAAAGGATAATAGATGGAAAACACCAACACAAGGAGAGGAACAATACCCTAGAAAAAGCAAGAAAGTAATCTTTCAACAAACCTAAAAGAAGATAGCCACATAAACATACTTCCACCTCTAACAACAAAAATAACAGGAAGCAACAATCACTATTCCTTAATATCTCTTAACATCAATGGACTCAATTCCCCAGTAAAAAGATATAGACTAACAGACTGGATACATAAATAGAGTCCAGCATTTTGCTGCATACAGGAAATGCACCTCAGTGACAAAGACAGGCACTACCTCAGAGTAAAAGGCTGGGAAAAAAGCAAATGGTCCGAAGAAACAAGCTGGAGTAGCCATTCTAATATTGAATAAAATCAACTTTCAACCAAAAGTTATCAAAAAGGGTAAGGAAGGACAATTGCATACTGGTCAAAGGAAAAATCTACCAAGATGAACTCTCAATTCTGAGCATCTATGCTCCAAATGCAAAGTTATCCACATTAATAAAAGAAACTTTACTAAAGCTCAAAGCACACATCACACCCCACACAATAATAGTGGGAGACTTCAGCACTGCACTCTCAGCAATGGACAGGTCATAGAAACAAAAACAAAACAGAGACACAGTCAAACTATGAATGTGTCTGAACCACATTAAGTTATGAACCAAATGAATCTATAGAACATTTTTATAGAACATTTCATCCTAAAGAAAAAGAATATACCTTTTTCTCAGCACCTCATTGTACCTTCTCCAAAACTGGCCATTAATTAGTCACAAAACAGGCCTCAACAGATACAAGAAGATTGAAATAATATCATGCACCCTATCAGATCACCACAGACTAAAGCTAGTCTTAAATTCCAACAAAAACAACAGAAAACACATACACATGGAAGCTGAACAGCGCTTTACTCAACGGTAACTTGGTCAAGGAGGAAATAATGGAAGAAATTAAAGACTTTTAAAATTTTAATTAAAATGAAGAAACTTCATGCCAAAACCTGTGGGACACAATAAAAGCAATGGTAAAAGGAAAACTCATAGCTGTGCCTCCAAAAAGAAACTAGAGAGCTTACACTAGCAGCTTGACAGCACATCTGAAAGCTATAGAACAAAAATATACCCAACAGGAGTAGAAGGCGGGGGTGGGGTGGGGAATCAAACTCAGGGCTGAAATCAACCAAATAGAAACAAAAATAACTATACAAAAAAAAAAAAAATCAACAAAACCAGGAGCTGGTTCTTTAAGAAAATCAACAAGATAGATAAACCCTTAGCCAGACTAACCAGAGGGCACAGAGACAGTATCCACAATAATAAAATCAGAAATGGAAAGTGAGACATAAAAACAGAAACTGTGGAAATCCAAAAAAAATAATAATAATAATAATCAGAAACTACTACAAAAGTTTATACTCAACTAAATTGGAAAATCTGAATGAAATGGATGATTTTCTAGACACATATCAGGTGCCAAAGTTAAAACAGGATCAGATAAACCATCTAAATAGACCCATAACTCCTAAAGAAATAGAAGCAGTCATTACTAGTCTCACAACCAAAAAAAAAAAAAAAAAGTCCAGAACCAGATGGGCTTAGTGGAGAATTCTATCAGACCTTTAAAGAAGACCTAATATCAATACTCTTCAAGCTATTCCACAAAATAGAAACAGAAGGAACACTACCCAATCCATTCTATAAAGCCACAATTATGTTTATACCTAAACCACACAAAGACAAAACAAAGAGAACTTCAGACCAAACTTCCTTATGAACATTGATGCAAAAATGCTCAATAAAATTCTTGCCAACGGAATCCAAGAACACATCAAAACGATCATTCACCACTATCAACTAGGCTTCATCTCAGGGATTCAGGGATGGTTCAATATATGGAAATCCACCAATGTAATCTACTATATAAACAAACTCCAAGAAAAAAAACGACATGATCATTTCATTAGACGCTGAACAAGCATTTGAGAAAGTTCAGCATCCCTTCACATTAAAAGTCTTGGAATTCAAGGCCCAGACCTACACATAGTAAAAGCAATATACACAAAACCAGTAGGAAACATCAAACTAAGTGGAGGGAAACTAGAAGCGATCCCACCTAAATCAGGGACTAGACAAAGCTGGCCACTCTCTCACTATCTATTCAATTTAGTACTCAAAGCTCTAGCTAGAGGAATTAGACAACAAAAGCTCTAGCTAGAGGAATTAGACAACAAAAGGAGATCAAAGGGATAAAAATCGGAAAGGAAGAAGTCAAAATATCACTATTTGCAGATGTTATGATCATATACTTAAGTGACTTAAGTGACAAAAAAATGTCACCAGAAACTCCTAAACCTGATAAACAACTTCAGCAAAGTGGCTGGATATAAAATTAACTCAAACAAATTAGTAGCCTTCCTCTACTCAAAGGATAAACGAGCTGAGAAAGAAATTAGGGAAATGACACCTTCAAAATAGGCACAAATAATATTACACACCTTGGTGTGACTCTAACCAAGCAAGTGAAAGATCTGTATGATAAGAACTTCAAGTCTCTGAAGAAAGAAATCAAAGAAGATCTGGAAAGATCTCCCATGCTCATGGATTGGCAGGATTAATATAGTAAAAATGGCCATCTTGCCAAAAGCAATCTACAGATTCATTGCAATCCCCATCAAAATTTCAAATCAATTCTTCATAGAATTAGAAAGAGCAAGTTGCAAATTCATTTGGAATAACAAACAAAAAACCCAGGATAGTGAAAACTTTTCTCAACAACAACAAAATTCTGGGGAAAGCACCATCCCTGACCTCAAGCTGTACTACAGAGCAATAGTGAGAAAGAAAGAAAGAAAGAAAGAAAGAAAGAAAGAAAGAAAAGAAGAGAAGAGAAGAGAAGAGAAGAGAAGAGAAGAGAAGAGAAGAGAAGAGAAGAGAAGAGAAGAGAAAAGAAAAGAAAAGAAAAGAAAAGAAAAGAAAAGAAAAGAAAAGAAAGGAAGGAAAAAAAGAAAGAAAAAAACTGCATGGTATTGGTACAGTCAATGGAATAGAATTGAAGACCCAAAAATGAGCCCACACACCTATGTCACCTGATATTTGACAAAAGAGCTAAAACCATCCAGTGGAAAAAGACAGCATTCTCAACAAATGGTGCTGGGTCAACTGTCAGTCAGCATATAGAAAATTACAAATCAACCCATTCTTATCTCCTTGTACAGAGCTAAAGTCCAAGTGGATCAAGGATCTCCACATAAAACCAGATACACTGAAACTTATAGAGGAGAAAGTAGGGAAGAGCCTTGAACCCATGGGCACAGGGGGGAAATTCCTAAACAGAACACCAATGGCTTATGCTCTAAGATCAAGAGTTGACAATTGGGACCTCATAAAATTGCAAAGCTTCTGTAAGGCAAAGAATACTCAATAAGACAAAAAGGCAATCAACAGATTGGGAAAAGATCTTTACCAATCCTGTACCCAATAGAGGGCTAATATCCAATATATACAAAGAACTTAAGAAGTTAGACTCCAGAGAATCAAATAACCCTATTTAAAAATGGGGTACAGAGCTATACAAAGAATTTTCAACAGAGGAATATCGAATGGCTGAGAAGCACCTAAAGAAGTGTTCAACATCCTTAGTCATCAGGGAAATGCAAATCAAAACAACCCTGAGATTCCACCTCACACCAGTCAGAATGGCTAAAATTAAAAACTCAGGTGACAGCAGATACTGTCGAGGATATGGAGAAAGAGGAACACTCCTCCATTGCTGGTGGGATTGCAAGCTTGTACAACCATTCTGGAAATCAGTTTAGCAGTTCATCAGAAAATTGGACATAGTACTACCTGAGGATCCATCTATACCACTCCTGGGCAGAAGATGCTCCAACTTGTAATAAGGACACATGCTCCACTATGTTCATAGCAGCCTTATTAATAATAGCCAGGAGCTGGAAAGAACCCAGATGTCCCTCAACAGAGGAATGGATACAGAAAATGTAATACATTTCCCAATGGAGTATGAATCAGCTATCAAAAATTTATGAAATTCTTAGGCAAATGGATGGAACTAGAAAATATCATCCTAAGTGAGGTAACCCAATTACAAAAGAAAACACATGGTATGCACTCACTGATAAGTGGATATTAGCCCAGAAGCTCCAAATAACCAGGATACAATTCACAGACCACATGAAACTCAAGAAGAAGGAAGACCAAAGTGTGGGTGCTTCGGTTCTTCTTAGAAGGAGAACAAAATACTCATAGAAGCAAATATGGAGATAAAGTGTTGAGCAGAGACTAAAGGAAAGGCTTCCCAGAGACTGTCCCACCTGGGGATTCATCCCATATACAGTTACCAAACCCAGACACTATTGTGGATGCTAAGAAGTGCATGCCCAAAGGAGCCTGATATGGCTGTCTCCTGAAAGGCCCTGCCAGAGTCTTACAAATACAGAGGCAGATGCTCACAGCCAACCATTGGACTGAGTGTCGAGTCCCCAATAGAAGAGTTAGAGAAAGGACTGAAGGAGTTGAAGGGGTTTGCAACCGCATAGGAAGAACAACAATATCAACCAACTAGCTTGCCCCCAGAACTCCCAGGGACTAAGCCATCAACAAAGTAGTACACATGGCTCCAGCTGCATATGTAGCAGAGGATGGCCTTGTCATATATCAATGGGAGGAGAAGTCCTTGGTTCTATGAAGGCTTGATAGATGCCCCAGGGTAGGGGAACTGAGGGTGGGAAGATGGGAGTAGGTGGGTGGGTGGAGGAACACCCTCATAGAAGCAGGGGGAGGTAGGATGGGATAGGGGGTTTCCAGGGGCAGGGGAGAAAATGGGAAAGAGGATAACACTTGAAATGTAAATAAAGCAAATATCCAATAGAGAAGGGGAAAAAAAAAAGATGAGCAAGGGTAAAAGATGAGGCAGAATTTGAGGAAAGGGCCAATGACTAGCCCAGCTTGAGACCCATGTCATGAAATGGAGCCCACCCCTGACATAATTAATTATATTCTTCTATACTTGCAGACAGGGGTCTAACATAACTATCATTAGAGAGAGATAGGTTTCACCCAGTAGCTTATGGAAACAGATGCAGAGACCTACAGCCAAACATTAAGTGGAGCTTGGGGAATTATGTGGAAGAGGGAGAAGCAGGGGTCAAGGACACCACAAGATAACCTACAGATTCAACCAATCTGAGCTCATAGAGACTGAACTGTTGACCAGAGAATACATACGGGACTGACCGAGGCCCTCTCCATATATGTAACAGTTGCATAGCTGGGTCTTCTTGTGGAACTCCTAAAGCAGGAGCAGAGACTGCATCTGACTATATTGCCTACCTTTGGATCCCCTTCTCCTGACTGTAATGCTTCATCCAGCCTGAAAAGAAGAAGATGCACCTAGTCTTACTGTAACTTGATATGCCAAGGCTGGTTGATATTCATAGGAGGCCTCCTCTTTTCTGAAGAAAAGGGTAGGAAGGCTGGATAGCAGGGGCCACTGGAAGGAGGGACTGGAAGGTAGGAGAGGGGGAAGCTGAGATCTGGATATAAAATAAATAACTTAATTAATAAAAAAAAAGAAGAGAGTATGGGATATTTTGGCCAAGAAGATAGAGACCTCAGTCAACATGTAGAGCATCACACCAATACTCTATAAGTCGGACCCTAACAGAAAAGCCTAAATGGGGCCTACAGGAGTGACTCTCAAATGTTAGCATGCCATCAGAATAGCTTAGGGTTTATTAAAACTCACACTTTTGTGGCTGGAAAGTTGGCTCAGTGTTAAAGGCAACTGCTGCTCTTGGAGAGGGTGAGGGATCTGTTATAAGCACGCATACGGTGGCTTACAACCTCCTGTAACTCCAGTTCTAGGGTACTGATGTCCACCTTAAGCCTCCACAGGCACACACAGGTGGTACACAAGCATACAAGTAGACAAAACACCTCTATGTATAAAATAAAAACAAACCTGAAGGAAAAAAAAAAACTTAACCATGTAACCACTGAATATGTGCAGAATTAACATTATACAGGCAACACTACTGTTGGTTTAATATTTCAAGTTTTCTCATTTCAAGATCCTTCTTGTTGACATAACAATGGTGCATACCAAAATTTAATCACATTTAGCCAAGAGAACAAGAATACTTTACTTCATCCTAAAAATAGTACTAGATAGTGTGTACTTTTAAGCCCCTCAACCAACATTTTCTTGTTCCTTCACAACTATAAATGACCAAGATCTCTTTTAGAATTCAGTTAAGACAGACATTGATTCCAGGACAGCCAGGGCTACACAGAGAAACCATGTCTCGAAAAACCAAAAAAAAAAAAAAAAAAAAAAAAAAGACAGACATTGAGTGTGAATTTTTGTGTGAGCACATCTAATAGCTACCATATAGAATTAAGATCAAGATTTCTGGTATTTATAGTTTTCAACTTTACATCATAAAAAGTACAAATAAAAAGAGTAATATTTCTTATCTTGATTAAACATTTCTTGACAGGGGCTAAAGAGATGGCACAGAGGTTAAGAGCACTGTCTGCTCTTCCAGATATCCTGAGTTCAATTCACAGCAACTACATGGTGACTCACAACCATCTTTAATGGAAATCTGATGCCCTCTTCTGGTGCGTCTGAAGGCAGTGACAGTATATGCACATAAATAATCTTTTAAAAAAATTACTTGACATTGTGAGAAGCCTAACATAAGATTTTTAATAAACATTCAAAGAAAATTCAGTAAATACCAACTTCCCTAGGACCCAGGGGAATGACTGAAGTTAGCCAAACAGCATCTATACATTAATGCACGGTAAATACAACTAATAAATAAAGAGCAAGCTTGGTTCTTCTGACATGCCTGCTTGATTTCACAGCATTATCTTCTCAACGGCTGCAATATGATCACCAAGGTTTTGATGAAGTGTGTAAAAAATGAGTAACATTTCCTGAAAGGTTTTTTTTTTCCCCTTTTAACCTCCTTTTGACTTCAGAAATGTATTTAGAAATGAGTTCACAGGAATGGTTTCTTGCAAAACAGAAAGGCATGTTTGAATAGCAACATATACAAATGATTCCTGTTGCATCAATTTTTGGCCACAGACACTCTCTGTTTCTTAGTAGAATGACAGAGAATAAGATTAATTGTGAATAAGTAGAGAATACACTACCAGAAAGAACACAGCTTAAATGCAGAACTCAATTAGTTTCGCTTGCTATTTGATGAGTAAATTTCATTTACTGCTTCCTGCCCAGAGGTGGGTTAACACCACCCTGAAGACTGTACTAGGTAATTGCCAGCACAGTCTAGACCACTGCCCCTTTGTCTTTCTTTCATCCATTTTTAAAGATTTCTTTTTTTTTCCTTTCTTTCAAAACAGTTTCCCTGTGTAGCCCTGACTGTCCTCTGTCCTAGAACTTGCTCTGTAAACCAAGAAGGCTTCAAACTAAGAGATCCACCTGCTTCTGCCTCTGCCTCTGCCTCTGCCTCTGCCTCCTCTGCCTCCTCTGCCTCTTTCTCTGCCTCTGCCTCCTCTGCCTCTGCCTCTGCCTCCTCTGCCTCCTCTGCCTCTGCCCTCTGCCTCTGCCCCTCTGCCTCTGCCTCTGCCCCTCTGCCTCTGCCTCTGCCTCTGCCTCTGCCTCTGCCTCTCTGCCTCTGCCTCTGCCTCTGCCTCTGCCTCTGCCTCTGCCTCTGCCTCTGCCTCTGCCTCTGCCTCTGCCTCTCTGCCTCTGCCTCTCTGCCTCTGCCTCTGCCTCTGATTCTGCCTCTGCCTCTGCCTCTGCTGCCTCTGCCTCTGCCGCCTCCGCCTCTGCCACCTCCACCTCCGCCTCCACCTCTGCCTCTGCCTCCCAAGTTCTGGGATTAAAGGCGTGCACCACCACTACCTGGCTCCCTCCTTCCTTCCTTCCTTCCTTCCTTCCTTCCTTCCTTCCTTCCTTCCTTCCTTCCTTCCTCCTTCCTTCCTTCCTTCCTTCCTCCCTCCCTCCCTCCCTCCCTCCCTCCCTCCCTCCCTCCCTCCCTCCCTCCCTTCCTTCCTTCCTTCCTTCCTTTTTAAAAAAAGAATCCTTTGAAGCTGAACATTCCTATTTATATGGAACAAACAAATAAACAAACAAAACCCCTATCTCAGCTGGTCATCATTTTGCCTCTGGAATATCACAATCTCATTCTAGCCTCCCTTTCTAGAATTACAAAGTAAATATTTGGAAATAATCATATGACTCCTTATAGGCAAGTCCTTCATTCTTTAGCCTGGCCACATGGGGCTGGGGGAATCCCCTACTGCCTTAGCTATTGTCATATAGATGGACTTGAGGCTCATCACTGATAGAATGTGACAATCGGAATAATCTGATGCAGAATTTGAAAGGCTGTCATCACCCTTGCTCTAGACACTCTATAAAGGTAGTCCAAGATCACAATGCATTTTTGTAAAGGAACATGACAAAGTTGTTCATGCTGAGTTTTCAGTTAAGTGAAAAATGTCAGATCTTTCTTTCTACCACTACATCTAAATCATCCCTGTGTTGCAAAACGCACAGGACTATATACATTATTACATTATAGGCTCATCCTCAAATTTTATATTGGTCAAGCTCATCAGCTCAGCATTTTTACCCTTTTGGATTCCCAAGTATGTATCAACTACAAATCCAATCAACACACAGCTATATTTTCTTAACTCCTTATTCATAACATTATGTAACAGGAAAATGGAGAGAGAGTCCTGTACTATCTCTGAGACCTTGTTCCAGGCTAACATAAGTCTGTTACTGCTTTCATGTGGTTATTCAACCAGTTACATATCAAATAAAACTGTATCATCCTTATCTCTCTTATCAACCTCAGTGATATCATATAATACAACAAGTCAAAAAGATTCATAAAAGTCAGATTCTTAGAGACTGTGAGCAAATAAGTCTAGAGAAGAAAAATGCCCAGAGGATGGAGAGATGGCTCTGCAGTTAAGGGTCATACTGCTCTTGCAGAGGACCCAAGTTTTGTTCTCAACATCCGTATCTGATAGTTCACAACAGCCTGTAACTACTGTTCAGAGGGTTCTACCATCTCTGACTCTGCAGGTGCTCGTGTACACACACACACACACACACACACACACACACACTTTTTTAATCTTTTTTAAAGATTAAAATCAGAGGCTAAAGTGATGATGTGTCAGCAGTTAAAAGCTCTGGCTGCTCTGCTAGAGGACCCAGGTTCAATTCCCAGTACACACATAGAAACTTCTAACCATCTGAAAGTACAATTCTGGGAATCTGAGGCTATCATCTGACCTCTGTGAACTCAGGAATACACTATGGTGCACAGACATACACACTGGCAAAATGCCCATACACAAAAAACACAAATTTCAAAGAAACTTTAAAAAAAAAAAAGATACAATCAGCCCAATTTTTTCTTCTTTTTCTTAAACTCAGGTCGGTAGAGATCATCATTTGTTGCTTCTAAGTACTTAACAAATATCTGCAAAATCACCTAACCTTGGTTCTACTGAAGATTCATCAGAAATTCACTAGCTATAGGGAGCAAGACAGACAACCTTCATAGGCACCCTGGTGTCTGTCCTGCTCTCCTCCTCAACCCCCACCTTTCTACCTTCAGCTCAAGGGACTCTGCCCCAGCCAGATCTAGATGAACAAATGAAGGGCTTAACAAGACCTGGCTTGGCCAATATAGAATTTACTAAGGACGGGTTTATAATGCAGTAAATAAGCTGTGATTTGGGATTTAGGGAGATATTAGTTATGAGTAGAGACAGGAAAAAAAATTAACATTTTCAGATTCAGCAAGAGACCTCGTCTTAACAAATAAGGTGAGGAACAATTGCAGAAGACACCTGATGTGGATCTCTGACATCCACATTCATGTATACATATGTGCACACATACATAATCACACACATATAAATATACACATGCATATACACTCATACAATCAAATGTTTTAAAACTACACTGAGACTTCCTTTAAACTTTTTTATCCTTTCTTTGTTTGTTTTATTGTTGTTGTTTTTGTTTGAGATCGCATCAACTCTCTACAAAACCGTAGCTGACCTGAAACTCTTTATCAACATAGACCAGGCTGACTTGAGCTCAGAGGTCCACCTGCCTCTGCCTCCCAAGTGCTGGAATTAAAGTTGTGTGCCACTATACCCAACCTTCACTGAGCTTTCATCTCACTCCAGTCAGAATGGCTAGCATCAAAACAAAAAGCAAGAAGAACAAGAAAAAGAAGAACAACAACAAACGTTATCAATGATGCAAAGAAGGGTAATCCTGTATACTATTTGGGGATTGTAAATTAGTGTAGCAACTACAGAAATTAGAACGGAGGTTCCTCAAAATTACCAAAAATAGAACCACCATATGCATAGTGGTCCTGGGAACATAGCTAGAGGATCAAAGGCAGCATTCAACAGACATGTGCACAGCCATGTTTCCTGCCACCCTATTCTTAACTGCTAAGTCAGGGAATCAGCCTAGGTTTAAAAAAAAAAAAAAAAAAAAAAAAAGTCTGATTCACTTTCTTTCCTTCTCTTAAAAACAAACAAACAAACAAAAAAACAAATGTTCAACCCTTAGCACAGCCATACTCTAAATCAAAAAAAAAAAAACAGCCTCCTCTGTGGCTGCCAGGCAACAGCTTGTTCAAGAGGGTGGGCTTTTGAAGCTGTCAACTCCTTATCACAGACAAGAACTTATTATAAACCAAAGCATGCTGAGATGCCACAGTGAAGGAATTCAAAGCACCACTGCCTAGCTGTTAGAGCACTACTGCCTAACAAATAGTGACACTCAATAATTTTTTGGAACAGAGTTTTGACAATAAAAGACAACCCCCTGAGCAAACAAAAGAATTGGTTATTTGGAGAAAAAAAGCAAAATTTGGTGTAAAGGCACATGGACATGCCTGCTGACAGGATTCAGTAACTACGTTCCTGGCCTTGCAGAATTTTCTTAGTTGTTAATTTTCTTTCTTTTGATTGACTTCCCTACAAGAAACATGAGAAAGCCATGTGTTAGTGGCATGCATGCCTTTAATACCAGCACTTTCAGAGGCAGGCAGATCTCTGTGCGTTCGAGGCCAGGCTGATCTATAAATGAGTTCTCCGATGGCTACGTAGAAAGGTCAAAGAAATAAATAAAAAGAAGAAGAAAATAAAATAAACAAAATTTATTAAATAACGTTAAAAGTCAAATGACTCAGAGAATTGCTATTTGCAAAGGAAGGATAACTTTGTAATTCCCCCTAGTTAATTAGGATCAAACCTAAACTCTTAAAAAGACGCATCATAGGTAGGCCATGCAACTGCCAAAACTGGGATAAATTCAAAGCTGAGCAAGTAAATGCAAGCAAAGCAGATTTCAAAGAGAAACAGCAAGTCCTCCAGGCAATGGTACTAGCATAACATGGGAAACTCCAAGCGAACCTTCGCTCCAATGAAGCCTATGTAGAGCCCCTCCCTCCAGAGGAAGCAAAAAAGGCTCTTTGCCCTGTTCCAGCATCTTATTTCTCTACCAAACACAGAGAGAGAAAAAGCATTAACTTCTGCAGTATTTTAAAAATATCCTTCTAGAAAAATGTGTCTGAAATGCCTATCATATGTGGAGACAGTATGTCTACAAACAAATTGGAGGAGAATCACAGAATTTCCTAACCAAGACTTTGACTATCATCTACACTAAGCCTTTCGGTTTTCAAAGGTTTGAGGAACTTAAGTGATTTTCCTGAAGGAAAGCAGGCAATTATTGAACACATCAGGAAACCACCACACATCATTCTGTTGCCACTATAAGGAGAGCCTGTGTGCCAGAGAGCCCAGACACAATCCTCAGTATATAGGGATCAGATTTTGCCCGGGTGTTGAGGATTTTACGTTTTGAAATTCTGCTAATTCCAAAGAGTAATGGTTTTCACTCACACAAAACATCACTCTGCAAATTCATAAGTATAGAAAGAGGAGCGCTGAAGTTATTACATACTATAAACTACATTTTACAAGCCACATTATAATAGTCTAAGTGTACAGTAATCAAATGTCATCACATATAATTAAAGATAAATTCAACGTGTCAAAACAAAAGATCAAAGAGCGTTTAAAACTGTGGGGCCATCATTTCCAATGGCCTGTTCCTTGATCATGCCTTTAATTCACACAATTTGGTGAATCACACCCCTCTTCTACTGCAGTTGAAATACGCCCCAAAGAAGCCTACTTAAGAAAAAATCACAAGCATATAAAATGTGCTCAAGTCACATCTGTGAAAAAGTCGTTTTCTCTTAAATTTGACTCTGAGAAAAAAACGGGATATGTTTTTTTTCCACATCAGATTCTGTGCTCTGAGTGTCTGAGTTACTGGAAGGTCCTCAGACTATGCCAAGAGAGTAGGCATCTGAATTCCCCCACTTGTTAGTGCTTCTTTCTTTGCTTGCCTTGTTTTTAATATCTGCTATATCCATGAAACACTACCTACCACCTAAGCACTTCAGTGAAAAACAGCCAATGGCAATATCAATTGGTATTATTCAAATAAATAACTAGACTCCATAGTTCAATGATAAACAGCAAACAGTAGTGTCACTTGGGATTATTCAAATAGATAGATAGATAGATAGATAGATAGATAGATAGATAGATAGATAGATAGATAGATAGATAGACAGACGCCCACTTCAATTACTTTATTGCTCTAACCTTTGGCTGAACTGCACTGGCTGTTAGTTCACTGGGAAGCTATTGCCAAGTTATCCACAGGCATATGCACACAGACAAACCACAATATGGAGAATGTCAGCCGCTACTCCTCTGACTCTGGCCTGACACATGTGCTGAGTGATGAGGAGTTCCCCAGTAAGTAGAGAAGGACAGAGCATCAGAACAGAACTTCAGAGAGAGACGTTCACGTGAGATAAGAAGACTTCCCAGATGATGGCTGCAAAAGGCAATGGAGCAAAGAACCCGGGTAGCGAATGTTCCTCACCGAAACAGGCAAAAGAGTGCTTTAAGGGTTCCTAAATACTGAAGACTTAAAATCCTAAATGGTCTTAAGTAATAAATGTAAGCTTGTGCTAGCCTTCCAAGCAAGGGAACAGCTTCAGGGAAATCAGGGCCTCCCACAAGTATCCTCTCAGATTCTGACTTCAATATGGAAAATGTCTTGAAATCTTATTCAAAACTTTGAGTGAGTCACTTTTGTATGTTTATTTGATAACAAATGGCTAGTTTTAAAAAACAAAACAAAACAGCTTTTCCCCACAATGTAAGATATTTTCACTCTTGAAAATCGTATTGTAAAAGTCAAAGGTCTTCCCTAATGTCACTGCTCACTAAGATGCTGTATCACCTGGCAACACTCTTGGAACCTGCCTATGGGAAGTTAGTCAAATCCTATCGCAAACAGTTTCTTCAAAGAAAGGATAAAAATGAACAGCACACGTCAGTGAGCTCAGAATTCCCAGTGTTCCCTGCACGTCCTGGGCATTATGCTTTGTACTATCCAACTCCCTTCAATACTCAAAACACTAAGACCTCATGCTTCCATTGCTCCTGGACAGCCTTGGACAGCCTTAATTTCTGAGAGCTCATCTGACCTGCTGTGTGTGTGTTAAAGCTGCACCACAATCTACAGAACAAGGGCACGCGACGCGAGTACATTTAATTTTTATGATAAGTCATGTAGCACGAGTGCTTGGAAATAGGGAGAATGAAGGTTAACTGGATGAATCATCTGACCACAAAGATTGTATGATCTGAAAGAAAGGCACAATATAATCAAAAATGTCATGTAACATGCAGGTGCACACAACCAAATTCAAATCCAGAAAGAAAGATCCAGTGAAAACCATTATGTAAATCTCAATGACGCATTATTCAAAAATGGGAGCTCATAGTTTAGTAAGTGTAAATGGGGAAAAGGCAAGGAGAGGCTAAGAATCTGCCCTATTAAAGGAAGCTAAAGAGATATGACAGTGATATTTTTCTCTCAATATTGAGGTTGGTGAAATGTTAATACATATGTTCATATTGGGTCAGGAGGTTACAGTTGAACATAAACTTTATATTGAATAATAATATATTGAATTTGATCACTATACCACAATAGTATAAAAAAACTATACTTATTCTTAAGAGATACACATTAAAGTATTTATAGCAAAGAGTCATAACCTCTGCAATATACCAAGTGGTTCAGAAAAAAAGGTACATTGCTAACATATGTGCATGTATGTATATGTGTGCATTTCAAAAACTAAGAGAAACAGCAACAAACTGTGAACAATAGATAAAAATGTGTGAATGGCTTATAAGACTTGATTGTACTATACTTATACTTTTTCAATTTTTTTCTATAGAAAGAAATTGAAATTAATTATAGGTTGATTCTACCTTAATCAACCTATAAGCTAAAATAAGACCTTATAGAAGAGCCAGGATACACATCTGCAGTTCCAGCTGCTCAGGAAGCTTAGGCAAGACGATCTCTTGAGCTAGTGAGATCTAGGCCAACAAGGACAAAATGTGAAGACCACATTCAAAGAGAAGAAAAAGGAAGAAGAAAGCTTGGTACCAGATTTGGAAAGGGTTTGAATGTAAAAGCGAGGAGTGTTGGGAGGGGGCGAACAAGAAAAATGTATGAGAACACACATGTCTGAAAAGGCCGTAATGATACCCACTGCTTTGCATGCTAACTTAAACATCAATCAAAAATAAGATGTAAAAAAAAAAAAAAAAAACCAGCCTAGCAAACAAACAAACAAGGAGGAAGAGGAGGATAATTTACTAATGCCTCAGGTAAAGAGTGACTTTGAAAGAATTCCAGTAAATAAACCAACAATGTTTATGAATAATCCATAATGTGTTCTGGATTTATGAAATAAATTCAGAGAGATGGGCAAGTTATTATTAACTTACTCATAAGGGGTTGCTATGACTTCCAAGAACAAATGAAATCTTTTTAATAAACACCTAGCTCTGGCTGGAGCGAACCCTACTTGGGGAAGAAAGCATGGTGTGGTTCAAGCTTGGACTCTCAGTACTAGGAATGCAGGGTCAGGTAGACCTGGGGCTTGCTGGCCATCTGGGTTAACCTAGGCAAGCTCTAGGTCTCAGTGAGAGACTCGGTCTCAGAGAACAAGGTAGACAATGATGGAGAACAATACCCAAGGTTGACCTCTGGCTTTCACATGCACACATGCACATAAATCTACACACACACACACACACACACACACACACACACACACACACACACCATAGAGGCACCTAGCTCAGCCCATTTGTTTACTTGCAGAAATTATGTGACCGTCACATTTACCAATGACAAGTATGCCCACAGGTTGAGAACCACCGCTCTGGAGGAAACTATAAATCAGGCTTGTGGAGAAATGGTGAGGGGACAAGGTAAATAGAATCAGTGTAAAGAAGGGCGTGGCGTTTAGACTCTGCTGGTGACACCAGGCAGAGCAGGTGGAGAGGGGAACAGTTAACTCTGGGAAGATCACGGAGCCTCCAGTGGCAGCTCTGAAATGCCTTGAGGTAGTCAAGCAAAATTATTTATTTACTTAAAATGTTCAGGCCTGTTCAAAATTAGAATTGAATGCTCTGTTCTAACTGTACTCAATTAAATATTTTCAAGCTATATGCAAATCATAATTGCACTTTTAAATTTTACTCTTGTGGGGTAAAAACAACTCTTAACACTTATCTCTAACAGCAGTGAAGCCTCGGGGCTCTAGAGCTGTTCCCAGTGAACTCAGGGCTTTCCTTGCAAAACCTCCGCACTTCGCAGTTTCATGTTTATATCATAACCAGGGAGTAAAGTACACTGCCCCCTCTGCACCCCACCCTGAACACACACCCTGCTAGCAAGATAAATCGGCCAGCTTTCGGCATATGGAAGCATTTTTATATTGTCAGCTCTGGTGGGGTAGGGAGGAAAACAATTTGCAAATGCCACTCAGTGAAATACACACTTTCAAGTAAGCCTGATTAGAGAAAGGTTCGTGTGGCAAGCATCGCATTCAGTAAATCCTTCCCCTTTCGTGGAGAACGGAATGTTAACTTTGTATAAAATACAGCAGAGTGATCAAGAAAGATGGAAATCAAGTAAAAACTGTAAGATTCTTCAGGACATGGGAGATTATTAAAGAACTGGTCTGAAATATGTAAGCAAATGAGCTAATTTTTATTTTAAATTCCTTATCCAAATAGTGAAGTGTCGGGAAAAGGAATGGGGCTGGGGAGGGGGGCAGCTAGAGAAGGCTAAGCAGACTCTTCAAAGAGCCGCACCAGGCTCCTCCTGACACCCCCCAAGCCTGCTGCTCCCCCTCATTTCTTTACCTCCTTTCTATAGAGCAGGAGTGGTGCCTGTGCAGAGCACACAGGACTCACGAGAAGACAACCCAGAGCCATCATAGGGTGGCTATCACCAGGATGCTCTATGGAAGGCTGGGCTGCAGACAGGAGGTACTGGGGTGATCTAGACAGTAAATGTGTATTTACATATCCTGTATGTCTTGCTTTCCCAAGGGCATGATCCCTCACCCCACTCCCCCAAAATCACTAGCAAAGGACCAAAGGCAATAGTCAAAAGGTGGAATCTTTTCTAGCCCTTGAATTTCTCTAATTCAAGTATTTCTGCAATAGAGTAAGGATTTTTTTTTTCCTTAAACACACATATGCACAAATAACAGGGAGAGACTGGTTTTTGTTTTGTTTTGTTGGGTTTTAGTTTTGTATAAACATCAGTAATTTAGCCACAAGGAAACCAAAAATGTTCAAATAATAACCTGAATCACAGACTCAAATTATAAGTAATCCTAAAACCAAGCCTAAACAGACTATGCGATGGCTCTAATGGAAAAAGACAAATGTTGAATCAGTGTCTCAGGCATCAGCAGAGAAGCTCCCTCTTGTAACAGATGGGAATGAAGCAGAGAGACCTACCTACAACCTGACAAGAATTGGCAGAGGGAGAGACTTTGGAGTACTGGGTCCTAAAAAGATGTCTTCATGGAAGCCGTCCTCTCAAGGCTCAGAGAACTGTGCAGAAGGGGAGGCAGAGAGACTGAAAGAGCCAGAGGGGTGGGGCATGACTGACATCAAGAAAACACTTCCAGATACCAGGGGACTGACTCACGAGTGAGCTCCCAGAGACTGTGGCAGCATGCACAGGGCTTGCATGGGTTCTAGTCAGATGGGTCCTGGCCCTGAGAAAGAGAATATTTTTCAAAAATCGGTTTTCTCCAGTGGAGCCTCACTATGTATATAAACCACACTTCAGGGTAGGCTTCATGCTCAGCAGTAGGTCAACTCAAACCATACTTAGCTGAATATTTGTACACTTTTGTGTCTCATATTGCTTTGTTTGGGCAACTGTTTATCATCTGGTCTTTTGTTGGTATATTATGGTTTCTGATTGTGTTTTTATGGTGTGTGTGTGTGTGTGTGTGTGGAAGAGAGAGAGAGTTTTTCTTGAGCTTCTTCTTCTTCTTTTTTCTTTAATTCTAGGGGTTTTGAGAGAGTCTTTATTATTGGAGCCATGGAGACAGGGATAAGATGGAGAAAAAGAAACCATGATCAGAACATACTGATGAAAAAAATACCTTATTTTCCATTTTAGAACAAGAAGATGAATGTGCCTCTGTCCTCTGACTTTAAGCAAATATTCTCCCTGAGTCTTTAGGGTACAAAGGAGACAATGAGGAGGAGGAGGAAAACTGAGAGAAGGTTAAAACTAACAATGCAAACAGAGCTGTGTCTTAGCTAAGCACAGAACTTAACGTCACTAAAAGAGCCCAGCTGTCTTTCCCACTGGCATGCTCTCTGGACTCATTCTTCCAGAATGTACTAAAAGTACTAAGAATGCTATGGAACACAATTAGCCACATTATTTACAGGCTATTTCAGGTTGTAAACTTATATTATTATTATTTTAACTTTTCTCAGTGAATGAGAAGATGATGAAACTAAATTTCAGTTATTTGTCTTCTCTCTCTCTCTCTCTCACCCTCTCTCTCTCTCTCTCTCTCTCGTGTGTGTGTGTGTGTGTGTGTGTGTGTGTGTGTGTGTTTGTGTATGTGTATCAAATTCATGGAAACTTTAAAAAATAGAAGTAAATTTCTTGTTTATCTAATAAATTCTGCTTATCTCAGTAAAAGAACCTGGCCAGCCCATAATGAAGTAGGATAGGGGTCAGTGTTCCTATCTGTCCTGCTCCAGGCAACCTGTACACTTTTGCTTTGACATCTCAAGGCTAACTGCCAATTCTGATGGTTAGCCAAAGGGGAAGGGTTTTCTTTAATTAATCTCTTCATGCAGCAATTCATCAGGAAACTGATGAAATGTAGCCGCATACCATACTAAAGTCAGCTAATCCCCATGCATGGCTCTGGGAGTTATCCTTCGTTCAGCAGCATCCTGGGGAGAAGGTTTTACAGTCAAGTCAAGGTTCCTAGCTGCTCAATCAGAGCATTCAGCAAAAGGCACACAGGAAGTAAAGGATATTGCATTTGGAAAATTGGAATTCTCTTTGGAAAGAGAAATTAACTAACCCACTTAAACAAATTAAAAATAGAGAAATAAACTGTGCTGGCATTACATGTTAATACAACAGGAATTTGAAGTTTAAGAACTACTTGGGCCAGAAACAGTCTAAAGTGGCTTTACGAGAATGGAAAGAACATAATGAGATTTGGGTTGACAAAAGAAGTAAAGAATTGAAAAAACAGGAGGGGAGACAGGAGAGTGTAAGCAAAGGGATACAGCAAGACAGGGAACTTTCTGCATGTGGTCTGAGGGATTTAGATGGACTTTAGTCTACAGTAGAAGCAATTAAGTAAAGTAGGTGTTTAAAATAAAATTGGTTGAGGGCTAGGGTGATGGCTTCATGGTTAAAAGCACTGGTTGATTATGTAGAAAACCCGGATTTGGCTCCTTGAGCACCTACCAGGTGGTCACAACTTCCCATTAACTCCAGTTCCAGGAAATGGAAGCCCTCCTCTGTTCTTCATGGGCAGCAGACACAGATGTGGCACACATACACAGATGAACACAAACACTCATAGGCATATTTTTAATAAATAAATAATCTTCTAAAGAGAAACAGTTGAACAAGTGGAGGAAGTCTGGTTTGTGGTTGCATTTAAATGTCAAGGAGGCAAATCTAACCCTGAAGATTAGATCGGTGAGGCACAATTAGTTATCACAAGGGAGGCAGCAACTTGAGTCTCTTTCCAGTGGATGGTTTAAAAACAACAACAACAACAACAAACAAACCACGTGTGACAAAAATTAGAAGGCAGCAAAGGAGCTGTTGAAGCTATGCACACGTGTGTAGCACTAAAGGCCTCAGGTTGCAGCTACCAGGCAGTCAGCGTCTACTATCTCACTTTATCATGCACAAGAGACAAATGGGTACCCTGGTCCCCAGAAACAGGGGTAACAAATGGTCCTTGTTTTAAGATTAACTTTTAAGCAATTTGTTACAGCGACAGATAACTAATATAGACTCAAGCTAGAGAAAGAAGCCCAAGAAAGATCAGGGAAGCAGGAGAGGACGAGGACAAGCTCCCTGAAGGCAGCGCTTCTGTGGGTTTTTCTGTAAGTCATTCATGCTTGTGCACGACTGTGATCCAAAGCCTAAAGTTTGTAAATCTTCACCTCTCTCCATCCACACCCAATCCTAACTCAGTCCTCCATCTTAATTATACTGACCTATACGATGCAAAAATTCATAACCTTTCACGTTTTCCTTTCCAAATCATCCTAAATTGGGGGTTAAGATACCAAAGGGCTTTTATGTGTGGTAACTACCTAAAGTAATTAGGCAGTTGTTTTTAAAAGACTAAACTTAAGAAGCATAAGAAAATGGGGTGTTTAAAAATTGACACTTAAAGTGAACACCGAATGCTCAATTTTACTTTTATTCAAAGAACATCAAAATGTTCAATTTTCAAAATGGTCCCAAATTAATCTACAATTTTGCCACTTAAGATATAAATACCAATCGTAAGCAGTTGTAATCAGGACAAATTCTTACGTTGAAAATGTTTGTGGGCTTTTACACAAAACAGCTGCCACCCAGGATGACTAAAATAACACAAATTAGATGTAATTGAGTTAAAGGACCACACCAGGTTTGTAATTCAATTTGTCCGATGTGGTTTGGGTTTGGGGTTACCCCCCTCCATCAAACCACAGTTTGAAATTTTCATCAAATGAGAAGTACAAAAGAATAGATATAGAAGGCGAATGGTTAGCGAATGTTTAGCATGAGTAATTTACATAAAGTCCACTTCAGCAGTGTGGAGAATTTTTGTTGTTTGTTGGTTTAGGTTTGGTAGGGGCAGGCATTTGTCTGTTGAAACTCCTTACAGCCAGCTTCTCACTTGCACAACATACCCTATCTGTAAGTTTCACTGTGATCTAGTTTCATAACTTAGCACACTATTTACTTACAAGTATGGAGTAGATTCCAGGCCAGATTCAAACCCACTTCTAGGCTCTAATCCAAAATCCTCAAGATCATTAATTCTTATGGGTAGAGGCAGAATTTTCACTACTAACACTTCAGTGGCCCCAGACAGGGCTGATTGTCTCTTGTTGATAGACGCAGCTAATTACATTCATTATGTTGGTTTTTCCCTTATGGGTCTAGCTATCACAGACCTAGCCCTAGAACACTGTTAAACTAAGCTGCCTTGAAATTAACCAAACTCTCACAATATGTACTCACTGATAAGTGGATATTAGCCCAGAAACTTAGGATACCCAAGATATAAGTTATAATTTCCTAAACACATTAAACTCAAGAGAACGAAGACCAAAGTGTGGACACTTTGCCCCTTCTTAGAATAGGAAACAAAACACCCATGGAAGGAGGTACAGAGACAAAATTTGGAAGTGTGACGAAAGGATGGACCATCTAGTGATTGCCATATCCAGAGATCCATCCCATGATCAGCTTCCAAACGCTGACACCATTGCATACACTAGCAAGATTTTGCTGAAAGGACCCAGATATAGCTGTCTCTTGTGAGACTATGCCAGGGCCTAGCAAACACAGAAGTGGATGCTCACAGACAGCTATTGAATGGACCACAGGTCCCCCAATGAAGGAATTAGAGAAAGCACCCAAGGAACTAAAGGGAACTGCAACCCTATAGGTGGAACAACAATATGAACTAAGCAGTACCCCGGAGCTCTTGTCTCTAGCTGCATATGTATCAAAAGATGGCCTAGTCGGCCATCACTGCAAAGAGAGGCCCACTGGACTTGCAAACTTTATATGCCCCAGTACAGGGGAACGCCAGGGCCAAAAAGGGGGAGTGGGTGGGTAGGGGAGTGGGGGGATGGGTATGGGGGACTTTTGGTTTAGCATTGGAAATGTAAATGAGCTAAATACCTAATAAAAAATGGAAAAAAAAAAGAAATTAACCAATCCCTGGCCTTAGGTTGCCCCCAAACAAAGCAATTTGGCCACTGGGATTTTTAGGAAAAGAGCTGGACTTAGAAGTTTAGTGCTGCCCCGCATCATGCCCTTAACAGTAGGAGTCACTCATGATAGGCAAATTTTGAGATAGAATTTTCCAAACGAGCGGGTTGACCAAGTAGCTCTTCATTCACATAGGAACATGACTATCAAGTTTCATTTCAGACAATTGTATCTAACAACATTTCTCTGAAAAATGAAAATTAAACAAATCACATAAATAAGAACATGTATCAGGGCTGGGGTGTAGCACAGTAGTAGAATGCTTTCCTGGCATGCACGAAAGCATAGATTTGTTCTCCAGAAACACACACACACACCAACGGTATATACCAATTTGAAAGCTAATCAGAAAACAGATACACCTCATTTGATGTTGCATATAAAGTATTTGGACTTTTACATATGTTATGAAGTCATTGTGTCTTTGGGAAGAAAAATATGAGTGTTTTTACTAAGACAAACTCTAGTCTCTTAATTTTTAACTTTGGCAAATACATACATGAAAATCAGATAGCCTAATAATTTTCTTTTGCATAACATTCCTCAATACCTTAAAGCTGACCCTTCTAAAGCCAGCATTCTTCCCAGCTGTCTTAAACTTCTAAAACTACACCAAAGAAACTTTAGCTTCTTTGGTTATTCAGGGAATACTGCCATTAATAATGTCAAATGAACAGGGAAAATAATTTTTAAACATATTTTAACTATCAATGGAGATAACAATATCACGGAGACTTTATAGCTGAGAGACTATTTAGTCCTCTGCCTGCTGTCTAACACCAGCAAAAGTATATCATGAACCTTCATAAAAATCAAGATTCAGAGGTGCTACTGGTTAATTATAGGTGTCTATAAATAAATCAGATAATGAATTTAAAAGTGATTAAGACTATTATTACTAGCTAGGACATGCATAGGGCATGCAAACTATCTTAGATGCCTAACTATTCTTTTTATTCTAGATAGAGAAATGGACAGTAGACTTCTTAAAGGTGGACGGATGCACTATTGGGGCAATATTATCCTATACCCTAAATTCATTCAAATTGAGCCCAGTTCTACACAGCTTTAAAAAGCTTGGCTCCAATAAATTAAATGGATCTCAAACCACACAGCCACTTAACAGATGGAGAAACTGAGGCAAAGCAGAGTGATGAGATTCACCCATGGCAATGTGTTAAGATGCCATTGTAGTTAGAAAATAAATAGCCCAGTCTTTCCTCTGAGACAGAATGATGCAGTCACATGACACTCAGCAATCACGAGACTTCCCCAGAAGCAATCTGGAAAATAACAAGAACCAGGTGTCTCGAGACTCAGTTCAAACTGGAGCACAGCCCATGCAGCTCGATGCCTCCTAGCCACTCTGCCACGCTATTATCTTTAACAGTAATGTAGTGAAGCAGTAAGCTTCTAGTCAGCTTATGTCTGCAAACAGATACAAAGATGCAGAGCAAGCCCCTGGTTATCCTCTCCAGCTGCCTTCCTGCCTACTTAACTGATGGCTTCCTAAAGTTAAAGAGGGAAAAAAATATCAAAACAATAACTTTATTTTTTACCCACACAGTCATATTCTATGAAAAATACTACTAAACCTACAATCAGAAAGAAAAATTCTGTTGGCATAAGAAATATAACTTAAGCTGCAAACTAGTCAGACACAGTTACAGTTTAAGTTCACATGAATAAGAAAAACAAACAAAAATCCTTCAGACAACATCAGTTCAAAGTGTCTTGCAGCCACTGAGCCTGATCTGAAACATTGCAGAGAGAATGTAACACTCCTGTATCATAAACATGGCCTCCCCATCTCAGAGCGGGTTATACTTACAAGTTTCAGATGTGTTTATAAATACTTGATTGTGGGACATACAGTTTTGAATTGCAATGTTTAATAGTTTTATATGGTAACAGAATAGACCCCAGATGCAGAAAATACACAGCAAAAGCTATGGGACTTCAGGCAATCAAGTGTCACTTTTGTTCCCCATGACGACACCAAACATTGAAAGACTCCCTACACTAAATGGATGAGAACAATTTGGAAAGAAGAAAATGAAAGAAGAGAAAGAGGAATTCCTTTAAACTTCTGCCTCCAAGAAATACCTATTTTACGTGCAACTGTTTTTCCTTGATGAGAAAATATACTGGTTACTTTTCATTAACAAAATCAGTCTTTTTCATGTTTTTATAACAACAAGTAGCCAATCACAAACACTGAAGATGGAATTTAGAAAGAGGATCTGGCAAGATTTCTAACACAAAATACATTATACTGAGCAAAGAGAAAATTTTACGTGACATGCCTTCCTATTCAGCCGGTATCTAAACGACAGAACCCATGAAGGATATTCTATAAAAAAAATAATAATAAACATACAGAAACAAAGTTATCAAAGGCCAAAAGGCAGCAGCTAATTAATGTCCATAAAAGCAGCAAAGGAGTGGGGCTATTACAGCTGGAAAGAACTACACACAGCATAGATTGGCTGCTGCAGTGGCCTGAGACCTCAGCCTTTATACAGGGTTCCACGAGTGTTCTACCTGACAGAATACACTTGGCCCCCAAGAAGTAAAAATGTAAGTGAGCTACTCTGAGTACCCTTGCTTTCAAGAATGATCTTAATTTAACAGCCATCTGTCACTCCCGTTCAATTGCATCTTTATTGAGGAGTAGAACACAAAGTGATGGTCATTATCACTTCACAAAGCATACTTGGGTCAGTTAAGAAAAATAATCTTCTACCAGCTCCAAGTTAAACAAGGGGCACTTACAATTACAATCACTAAGAAAGTAATGACCTGGCCACCAACTCTGTTCTGCTACCTTAAGGTACCTCTAAAGAGTCTGACACTCAAAAGCATAGTAAGTGCAAACCTTTTTTACAGGTGCTCTCTCACCTATACTCCTTAGCTATATATAATAAAAACAAACTAGCAGTCTGATTTAGGAAGGCCAAGAGTTTACTGGAAATAATATGACGATTATCAAATAACTTGACAGGCTTGCTTGGAACATTCAATGATCATTACTAATACTCTTCAAGAAAGGGCGGCAAATGATCGGCACAGGTTTCATCAATTCCATTATTGATGTTCACAATTAGTCACAACCTAAATCAACAACAAAAAGCTTCAGCTTGGTAAACTGTATTATTCTCTGAAAGTATTCCAATAGCTTCAGTGAATCCCAGAGCTGTGAAAGATTACAAAAGTCCTCTTCTTTTAGAGATTTCAAGTTTACTTCTTGAACTAATTTGGGAATTCTTGTGCTAAGAAACAGTTGAGGAGGGAGAACTCAGGGCATACAGAAAGGGGGAAAGCAGATGTAGACATGCCATCCAAGTCCCAGGATGCTTAATTTTCGGCATCAGCAGTAATTGAGGAGTGGGAGCCTAGCAGAGTTGCTACAAGGGATGTTCTCTGAACTGAAGCCAGCAGTGTCTAAGATGGTCTCATTTTTTTAAGGAAAACGTTCTCCCCAAGCCAATGATTATAATTTTCTTCATATTTTAATTAGTCTTGAACCTAATGCCTACTTACTAAATTTTCCCTATTTTTGCCTTTTAATTGTGCATGTGCAACTACTAAGAAAAATAGAGTTAAGAGAACCCCAAAGATTCTACTGTGTCAGAAGCTAAAAATAAATAAATAAATAAATAAATAACATGATTAAAGCATCTGTTTGCAGTAATGGGGAATGATATAGTTAAAATCTCGATTCAATGAAAGCAAGTTTTCAGGATGAGAGCTGGAGTAGGTTTCTGTAAAGAACGCTCCTACCAAGGCAGAGTTACATGCCCACATATGCCTGTTTAGCCATTCGCACAACCTCCCCAAAAGGATGCACAAGACAAGTTCCTCAGGGCAGGAATGGAAACCAAAGGCAGTGGCACTGGTGTCAACTGCAGGTGGGACAAGACAGGGGCTGTTGTCATGACGAAGGTAAAGGAAACTTTAGAGACATTCTGAATATGTGTATATATTAATACACTACTTTTATAATAAAACTAATTGTTCATAAGAATAAGATGTGGCTAAAAAGGAAAAGTTGCCCCTGAGTCTGCATGACTAGGCACAGGGGTGAGGACGGGCCTCCTCTCTCGGCAAAGACTTCTACTCTTCCTCATTAGGTCTATTCTAAAGTCACCATCTGCAGGTCTTTCCTGCTGTTGTTTTTGCTTGCTTGGTTTTGGTTCTTTTGGGACAAGGCACTCACTTGATAGCCCAGGCTAGCCTGGGACTCACTCGGGCCCAGAAATCGTAACCATCCTCCCACCTCTGCCTTCAAACTGGGATGAGAGGTGTGAGCCACTGCACCCAGCCTGCGTGGTTTGGTTTGGTTTTCGCTTTTTGTTTGGTTGGTTTCTTTATTTGCTGGAGATTGAACCCAGGACCTCACACATAGCTAAGCTTATGTTTGACCATTGAGCTACACTCTGCCCCAAAACTTTTGGTTTTAAGATGCATTAAAGTGAAAATTCTTGATTCTTACCTATTCTGTGCTCCCTTGAAAAATGAGATACGGTAGAAGCAGTAGATAGGTGTAGATATGGGTTTTCTCTTAATTCCTGAACCTAATTACCACACCAGGAATCTTCTGTGGCTCTTCCTTTCATCTCAATCTACAAAAATAAGAGCTGCCTCTCGATTTTCCCAGAAGTCTGAGGCTAGTATGAACCCCGCTTGACGACTCTAACTTCTGCTTTTGAGGCTCCACAGTTTGTTTCTATTGTTGTATCTGTGATTACTTTATTGCTGCTGTTGTTTGGTTTTCCTTTTTGAGACAGACATGCTGCATAGCCCAGGCTGGCCTGGTACTCACTTACTGGGTAGATAGCACAGGCTGGCCCCAATTTCAAGGCAATCTTCCTGCCAAAGCCAAGTGTTAGATGACAGACATAGCATTCATTCCCAGCTAATAGGATTCTTTAGAAATCCTGGCTTCCTCGTTCTTCCAATACTAGCAGAAATGTATTATTAGTCAGGGCCAAGGACTCTGTATGCATGGGGCAAGCACCATTGTAACCAAAAGCACAAGAAAACGGTAAGATTAGGGAAATAAGAAGACGCTGGGCAGACTAGAGTAAATATGTATGTATTGGGCACAGGGTAGGGGAGAAGGTAATGGTAGAAAATGAGGCAGGAATAAGCAGGTTATGCCCACACTATAAAACCACAGCCCAGGGCTGGAGAGATGGCTCAGCGGTTGAGAGCACTGACTGCTCTTCCAGAGGTCCTGAGTTCAAATCCCAGCAAACACATAGTGGCTTACAACCATCTGTAATGGGATCCTATGCCCTCTTCTGGTGTGTCTGAACCAAGCAATAGTGTACTCATATAAATAAGTAAGTAAATAAATAAATAAATATTTTTTTAAAAGCCAGACTGACAAGTTCTTTCTACATTATCTCTTGGACATTAGTGGAGACTCGTCAAAGGTTTTTAAGGCAAGAAATATGATTAGATCTGTCTCTAAAGGAAGAAATATGACAGATTTGTGGAAGATAGACTAGAAAACTGAAAGGTTGAAGGTAGATAAGAGGCTTGGAGAAGAACAGTCATGAGTGATTTAAAAAACGGGGGGGGGGGGGGTATGGTCTATCCAGGGCAAAGGCCAAGGGAATGAACTCTTTCAAAAACGACTTCTGAGATAGAGGAGACAGGACTTGGTTGACAGATGGGTAGTGGAAACTTAGGGGACTTAAGGACTCAAGATGAACGTAAGGTTTCTAGCTAAGAGGATACGGAAGTCATTAATAAAGATAGAGAATACAGAAGAGTGCTGGTGTTTGAAATATGAGTGGAAAACTGTTTAATGAGATTTATTCAGCTATTTGCTGGGATACCAATTCTTACTACATTCCCAAGGATAAGGCCCTTGCTTGCTTTGTACCCAGTGCAATGTCATCTGTGCTTAATTCAAGTCTATGATAATGACAATAACGGTAACCTGGGCCAGGAGAATCAAGACCTGACAGTATTAAGATAGCTCTTCAAAGTGGCTGTGTAGAAAGAAAATATGAGACAAGACCATTTGTTTCACTTTTATGTCGAATTTCTTTTGCTTTCCAAAATAAATGTGCAATAACAGCAGAGCTTTTTTAACAAGAAGATCAGGAGATCTTGTTGCAAAGAGCGGTGTGCGTAGGCCACAGTGCTTCTCATTTCTGCACAGTCCAGCAATGGAATCGCATCACCTCGAATTCTCTCCCTTGCTCAGGAACCTGTATTAGCACTGAAGATGCTAAAGCCTTCCACACCCTCTGGCCAGACATCAGTGGAGCCATTTAAACAACTTGAGGGGGAAAAGGAGCAGAAGGGGTGGCAACCTCACTGCTGTTTTATTTTAAAGACCTCGCAGGAGGTATAGAAAAAAAAAAAAAAAAGCACCGTTTGCTCTGGTTCATGTCGTTGTGCAATGTTTTCTGGGGTTTGCCTTGTAGGCATGTTGAAATCATAACTAAATAAATCAGCTCCAGAAACAAAGAAACAATGTTCCCTGCGCACTCCACTCTGAAGGAGTGTCGACTTCATAGGAGCAGTGAGTGACACATCTCCTCCAGGACCACCATACTTGGGAGCAACTTGGTTTCTAACCCTCCACCAATTGAAACTTTTGTTTTATTTAATCTCAGTAACCACAGTCAATTCCATTTTTTTTTTTCTTTAAAAGTAACTGCCTTCCTTCTCTGGAGCTTAAAGAAGGTTCAATAATGGCCAAACAGCTACTCTCATTTTGTGGTGAAGAAATGCTTATAAATTAAGTACATTCCTTGATACTTACATGGCACTAAGCATGTGAATATCTTCTCTGTCTACCTCTTATTTTTCTACTTACTCATTTATGTGTGTGTCTCTGCATGCACACACATGCACAATGACAGGCATGTCAAAGTTGAACAACTCTGACAGTTCTTGGCCATCCATGCTATTCTGAGTCAGGGTCCCTCTTGTTTCTGCCTCTGTGTCCTGTACAGCAGGCAAGTGACCCACAGCTTCCAGGCAATTCTTCCATCTGGCACCCATCTTGCTGTGGGAGCCATGGGTTACAGATGTGTGCTACCACATCTAGATTTTCTGTGGGATCTGGGAATACAAACTCGGGCTGTTATGTTTACTCAGCAAGTGCTTTTTATCAACTGATCCATCTCTTTAACCTTCTCTCTGTAGTTAAAAAAAATGCAGTTATGTTTACCTTTGGGGAAACAACAACTTAGGAAACCAGGAGAACTAGGCTCAGTTTCATTCACTTCAGTTGACAGTAGGATGTTAGTTAAGAACTTAATGTTAGAAAAAGATAGTGGTTTTCAAAGACCCCTTTAACTTTAAAATATTGCTGCTAATCACTGGAGTTTAGCTCATTGGTAGTGCACTGACCTAGCATGTGAAAGCTCAATGATGAGCCCACAAGAAAAACGAGAGGGTGGGGGGCAGGGAATGGTGAAACTGACCGAAGCCTGGTTAAAATTCTCTAATTTGCATAGCTTCTGTATTCTATGTGAGGTTCTTCCTCAAGAGTAGTAATTTGCCAGGCGTGGTGGCGCGCTCCTTTATTCCCAGCACTTGGGAGGCAGAGGCAGGTGGATTTCTGAGTTCGAGGCCAGCCTGGTCTACAAAGTGAGTTCCAGGACAGCCAGGGCTACACAGAGAAACCCTGACTCAAAACAAACAAACAAACAAACAAAAGAGTTGTAATTTGTTTTATTTATGAGAAAGATGCTACCACTTAGAAGACTGGAAGAAATAATGCACACCTATAAAATACTATGCTGCTGATAAAAATACAGAGAAAGAAAAGTCAACTTGAAAAGAAACTGAGGCGTAAAACCATGCACGCATCATTTTTCACCAGGATAAATTTACTGTAACATTTTCATTAACATGCCCTTGTCACAAATACTCAAACAATACAGAAGCCCCCCCCCCCCCGCCAAAACAGCAAATCATCTAAAATCTTGTCACTGAAAACACCCAACACTGACTGACCCCTCCCAGACAGTTATTCACATGTGCACAGAGACAGGTGGAGAGGGAGATGGAGAAATCAATGTATTACTTCTGGGTAAAATTGTAGTCATTCCTTCTTTAAAAATCAATTCTAATTTTACTGGAATAAAGGTGACGTATTTAAACTTTTTTTTAATTTATTTTTTTAATTAGGTATTTTCTTCATTGACATTTCAAATGCTATCCCAAAAGTCCCCCAGACCCTCCCCCCCAACCCCCCACCCCCGCACTCCCCTACCCACCCACCCCCACTTCTTGGCCCTGGCGTTTCCCCGTACTGAGGCATATAAAGTTTGCAAGACCAAGGGGCCTCTCTTCCCAATGATGGCCGACTAGGCCTTCTTCTGCTACATATGCAGCTGGAGACTATTCACAGTAACTGGGAGTAGACAACAAATAGTCCAGGAAGTATAACCAATAAAGTTTAACTTTTTTTTTTTTTCATGAAAAAAAACTGATATAATAAAATGCCTGGCAAGAAGACCTTTAAAATTATTCTAAATATAATGTAATGCACACGAGCATGCCTGCACACACGCTCGCCCGTGCGTGTGCACACATACACATAGCATACAGGTGCCTACAGACTCTAGAAAGGGGCACTAACACTTCTGGAGCTGGAGCTACAAGTGGTCGACAGCCATCTTATTTGGAAGCTGAGAACCTAACTCTACTTGTCTCAAACAAGGAGTCATCTCTCCAGCCCCGCTAGCTTTTGTCTTTTTCACTTTTTCTTGACCTTCTTTGAATGTGAAATCTATAAATATGAGATAAATATAAAAAGCCCCCCAAGGGCAATCAGATTGGCTCAGCAGATAAAGGTCTCCACCGCCAAGCCTGACCTGAGTTCAGTCTCTGGAACTCACATGGTGGACAGAGAAAACAAACTCCTACAAGTTGACCTCTGACTTCCTCACATCATCATGGCATGTACACAGTCATATACATAAATAAACACACAAATAGATAAAACATATAAAATATTAAATCAGCCTCCCAAATAGTGGGAAGGAGGCAGGGCCTTTTTCATCAAGGATGTATGTTTTGTTTTTTTAAGAAGACACAGTGTGTTATGTTACCCTATGGCCAGTTGATCCGATGCAAAGGATCAAGTGATCCTCCTGACACAGCCTCCCAGGTGGCTGGAGGTGCAGGCACCTCTCCCATCCAAGGCTTCCCTTCCTTTGACAAAGAAAAGACTCTGGTTTTGAAATGCCTCGTAATAAAAAAAAAACAAAAACTTTGCACAGAGACATTAGAGACTGCCTGGGCTCCAGGCACAATGGACATCTTTCAGTCCTTCCAATATGCCACGCCTTCGCATCCAGGTGTTTTACATTGCTTTAATCATTCTTTCTACTCCCTCAGCTTAATCAACCAAGCCAAATGTAACCAAGCCAACACTTACTCAACTTTCCCCAGGGGCGAGACTTTGAGTTTTGCTTTGTACTTCTCAAACCTTTCTAGATTTTCGTTTCCCTTCTATGCTGGTGCTTGCCAGATCCTATTTTATCATCTGTTCCCCTTATCTCAATCTCTCACAGGACTGAAAGGAATCCTCCACCTGACTCTAGCAAAACACAACACACATGGTAAGTGTCTTAGCTTCTTTTTCTGCTGCCTTAGTAAAATACACTAAGGAAAGCAACTTAGAGAAGGAAGAGGGGTTTTTTTTGTTTTTTGGGTTTTTTTTTTTTTTTTTTTTTTTTTTTGCCCACGATTCTCCATAGTGGGGAAATCAAGGCAGCAGCAACTTAAAGCAGCTCTGGTCATATTACGTCTGCAGTCAGAAAAAAACAAGGAATGCTTAAGTGTTACTCCATGTCCTTTCTCAAGTTATACAGTCTAGGATGCCAACCAAGGAATGGCAGTACCAACAGTGGGCAGCTCACTTAACAGAATACAGACAATCCTCCTGACCCAGCGGCCCGTCTCCCAGGGGATTCTAGAAGTCTGTCGAATCGATAGCAATATCCATCACAACTCTACCCCTTATCAGCTTGACACCACACACATCACTTCTAAACCACAGCCTTTCACTCCTTGCTCCCTAAGTCTCGTGTTTAGCTCATAATGTAAAATACATCGCAACTATAAAAGTACTCATAGTTATTAACAGTTCCAATTTTCTTAACTGTGAACTCCTTTAAAATCAAAAACAAGTTACAAACTTTGAAAGTATAATGGCACAAAGAGAACGTTCCCATTCCAAAATGGAGGGACCAGGGCATAGCGAGGAAAACAAAATCACACCACAGCGAAACCATAACCCAGCAGGGCAAATACCAAACTGTGTAGCTCCTTATCTGGCACCTAGGGCTGATGATGAACCTGGCTATGCTCCAAAGAGCTCAGGAAACCTCACCCTGATAGCTCTGCTGCCCACAGCACATGCTACTCTTTTGAGTTCTTCATACAGACATATGCAGACATAATATGACCAAAGCTGCTTCAAGCTGCCCCTGCCTTGATTCCCTACCATGGAGAATCATGAGCAAAAAATAAAAATAAAAAAATAAAAAAACCCTCTGCCTGCATACAAAATGAGGCTCGCCTAGCAGACATCCAGTGGTTCTGGCATCTCTAACATCCTGGGGTCTCCATCACATCTTAGCCTACATGGTCACATCTTCATGCAATCTCCTCTCAGGACCTAAAGGGACTCTCGACACACATTGTCTAACCTCAGCTTTTCACCATGATTCCTTCAGCCTTCAAAACCAGGACTCTCTATATATGATCTTCCCAAGCTAGCTGCTAACTGTGGATAGAGGCTGGTCCTTTTAGATCACAGATGTATTAGTTTCTGACCTGACCATGGAAAAACACTTTCCTAGGCAGCTGCTTTTGAGGAGCAAGGAATTCCTTAAGTTTAGGCTTTCTTCTTCTCCTTCTCCTTCTTCTTCTATAATGATATGCAGAGGGTTTTTTTGTTTTTATTTTATTTTATTTATATGAGTACACTGTATCTGTCTTCAGACACACGAGAAGAGGGCATCGGATCCCATTACAGATGGTTGTGAGCCACCAAAGTGGTTGCTGGGAACTGAACTCGGGACCTCTGGAAGAACAGTCAGTGCTCTTAAGCACTGAGCCATCTCTCTAGCTCTAGGCTTTCTTTTTTAAAATAAAAATGGATTTTTACAAGATGAAGTCATCAAGGAGTGGGATTTTACCCTCAAGGTAACTTTGCTAAGATTTCTCCTTAAGAGTACTGATCACTTTAACAATGGCAGCTGCTTTCTTAGCACTTGCTTACAATCTACTGTCTTAAAATTCTCTCTGACAAGTAAATTAGCCCATTATCTTCAAAATCAACTTTACTTAAGTTCTCAAGACATAGGCAGAATGAATCAGATTCTTGCCCAAAATATTACACCAATGGCCCCTAACACAGTTTTTGATAGTGTTCTTGCTCTCCCACTAAAAACTCATGAAGCAAGCCTCCACTATACACAATTCTCTCAGCATTCTTGTCTTACAAGCTTCCACTAACATGGCCCATCATGCTCTGCTTGTAGCATTTAATGGGCTTTTTTAGCCCCATGTTCCAATGTCTTTCACATTCCTCCTGGACACCAGTTCCAAAGGCCTAAGAATAGCATGGTCATGTTCAGCAATAACCCCACTTCTGATCCCAATTTCTGTTTTAAGTTTCTTTTTCTGTTGCTTTGATAAAAAGATCTTGATGACTGGCGTGGTACACACGCCTTTAATCCCAGCACTCGGGAGGTAGAGGCAGGCGGATTTCTGAGTTTGAGGCCAGCCTGGTCTACAAAGTGAGTTCCAGGACAGCCAGGGCTACAGAGAAACCCTGTCTCAACCCCCCACACCACCCCTCCCCAAAAAAGAAAAAGAAAAAACCTTGACAAAAACAACTTAAGAAGGAAAGGTTTATTTATTTATTATTTTTTTTTTTTTTGCTTTAATTCAGGGTAAAGTTCATCATAGAGGGGAAGTCAAGGCAGCAGAACCCTGAAGCCATTGGTCAGATTACATCCACATTCAGAAGAAAAGAATAATGAGCACATGCATGAGGCTCAGTCCATTTATCCATTTAAAGTGCAGGATGCCAGCCAGGGAATGGTGACGCCCACAGTAGGCATGTCTTCCCATCCCAATGAACATAACCCAGATAATTCCCCACAAGTATGCACAGAGGCCCATCTCACAGGTGATTCTTGTTCTGTCAAGTTGGCAACACTATCTACCACAACAGGCATTTATTTAATGAAGTTTGGTGCAATAGATGAATGACAGGTCACTTATGAGTGGCACAATTAAAATATGCTATACATCTCTAGAACACTGTCTCCCTGTGGGGATTTCTGCAAAACTAGTAATAACTAATATTTATGCTGGCTAGTACTCTAGTCACTAATCACATGTGGTTACTCAACACTTGTCATGTAACTAGTGCAACTGAATTCTTCACAGTATGTAATTTTCATTCACTAGTCACATGTGGTTAGTGATGAACACATTGAACAGTTTAAGTCTAGAGTCTCAGTGGGAATATAAAACATACACAACCTGACTTGCTTATATTTTATACATACTGAAATGAGAAGTGGAGCTTACTGATATAATTCATATTTTGTAAGTGAAATTTCTCATAACTGAGTGTGTATGTGCATTCTGAGGGCAGAAATTAGATCTTGCTCATAATCATCTTACATATACCAAATACTTAACATTTTAAAAATAGTCAATATTCAATTACGCTGAATGAAGATATTGGTGGCTCAAATTTAAGTAATATACCATCTGTTTATTTTCTTCTTGGTTTAAGAGCAAGGGCTAAAAACAAAACAAAACAAAATTCCAGAAACCAACAATAAAGGGGAAGAAGACAAAGAGGATGCTCTGTTCTCAGAACTAAGCGTCCTCCACCACGCCAAGGCCCGCCATTGTACCTCAGCTCCACCTCAGCTCATGCTGCGTTCTTTGCCATGATGTGACCCCTTCTTAATTATCCACGTTATTCACATGCTGTCCAGTTCACATTCCCCTGCTCCATAAAGCATTCACATTACCAAAAGAACTGAATCTGCCTCATCCCCCACGAGCAAGTCCTCTCTGTTGTATAGATGTCTGAATACTTAATTTCCCCTTGCTAGAAAATGACTTCTCCAAAGATGGATGCAATGTCTTATTTATCTTGCTCTTTCCGTGATACTCAAGACAATGCTCTTTACTAGGTGGGATTAGAATACCTATAGAAATACTCAAGCCACAAAACAGCTGATGTACTTATAGGTATTGCTCGAAATGTAAAAGAACATCTGATTAAGAAATCATATTGGAAAAAAAAACATAATTTTTCCATTGCTCCTAGAATCCTCAGAGAGTGGCACTCTACCACCAATATCTTACATGCAGTGCTCCTGAATATGAGAAACCCCCTATGTCCAACCCCACTTCAGTCTCGGTACAGTAAGGCACTCCATCCCCATCCTCCCCTTTGGCTACTCTGCCTTCTTGCCAATGTTTCAGAGAAACTCTGTATGCCACCTTAACTTTAATATAATATTGAATGCCACCTTTCCACCTTAAGGACAGCAACTATATAGCTCTGTCCTTTAAAAGATATTTTGGGGCACAGCCAAATGTCAAGACATCATTCAGGAACAAGCTTAAACCACAGGACATAGATGTCATTTCAACAGAATGTTGCTAATCTTTCTAAATGGTCTTGCTTTCTGTCCAGGTGCATCATTAGAATGTGTAAGAAGACTCGGCATGACTTCTCTCACTATGTGTCCCCTCATTAATATTACAGGACTCTTCAATTACTCTTCTAGGCACAGGTTTATTACTGCTTGAAATAATATACTCTTGTGTATTTAATATTGACAATGATACTTCAAAATATATTACTACATTTCAGAAGTTTTGGAGTGTTTAATTCCGTTTATCATTTTCTTAATAAGTGAAACTTAACAAAAATTTGTACACACAGGTTGCATAATACGTGGTCATCTAAGATGATGACTCTTAAGTCTTTTGTAACAATACTGGTGTGATACAAACAATAACTTTTTTTTTTTAATCTGGAATTAACATGGAAAGAACTGGGCTTCTTTGAAAGCACGGCTATATTTCATTCTGGCCGTCTTTGTCTCCATGAAGTCTTTTTTGGTACCTAAGGATATATTAGTTTAATCACTCACAAAGCATTTGGAAATAGCTACTGCCTTTACAACATTTGCAAGTCACATGGGGTCATTGGTTAAAAGAACATGAGGTACAAAAAATGTTTCCATATGCTAGAAAATAGCTCCATTAGTTTAATAAGACAAGAGGAAAGTGTCGCTATTTTGCAAATGAGCAGTAAGCTATGAACACATGAGGAACCTTCAGGGTAAACTATAAACAACTCAGAAACCACATGAGATCACCTCACAAACAGGAGTATCCATAGCATAGCGTCAACTGTTATTTACAGAAGTTACCACGAGCACTGCTAAAATATGTTCTAAATCCAGATAAGCCCAAAATATCCCCATAGTAAAGAAGGACTCTTTCTGCCTTACTCAGCTGACTGCTGGGTTGCAGGGTCACGAGCAAACTGACTCTAATTTTCCATTTCTATCTGTATTGTTACTCCTCCGTATCTAAGCCTTCAAACCAGAGGGTATAATCCTTAGTGGAAAATGGATACTATATCAAAAGCTAAAAGTAATTCTCTTATTTTGATAAGTAAACCACTTAATATTCAACAATACCAACCTATCTACCATAGGAAAAAGAAAAGCCCCAAGACTCTGATAAGCAGATGATGGCACTGTTATTACAACCCTTGCCCGATTCCAGAATGAATGGTATTACATTTCAGTAGATTATAAGTCACATGATTCCAACTGCATAAACAGTAAAAAACTTTGCTATCAAAACAAAAATACTAAAAGTGTTGTGTAGTCTGTATCTCCAGGCTCTGATTCCATATGCTAGAGAAAGATACCATTTGGTTCATCCACATGTCCAGAGCTCACTGTATATTTGTAAAAAAAAAAAATGTGGAGAGAGCGATTCTATGACCAGAGAAGTTCAAAATGCCCCAAGTCCCCAGTCAGTCTTTGGGTATTCTTCAAACCAGGCCATCTGAATGTACATTTTAAAACAGAACCATCTCTACTCACATTCTGCCATGGCAGGCTGATTTCTCTAGTTGTAAATATCCAAGTGGGCCACACAGACTTCTCTTCTAAGATGTGAGATTCAAGGGTGTTTATTTGAAGCTGGAAAGATCTCACTGGTTAAGAGCACTTGCCACTTTTGCAGAGGACCCAGGTTCAGTTCCCAGCATCCACATGACAGCTCACAAGCAACTATAATTCCAGTTCCAGAGGAAACAATAGCCTCTTCTGGCCTTAGAAGGCATGCACATAGTACACATACGCACATACATGCAAAATACACATATGAAATAAAAATAAACCTTTTTTTTATACTTAGGTGTTTGTTTACTTATTTACCTTCAGGTGGATCGCACTATATTGCCCAGACTGGTCCTGAGACCCTGGCCTCATACAACCTTCTTGTAATAGACTCCCAAGTGCCAGGAACTACAGACCCACATTGCTGTACCAGACTCAATAAACTACTTGAGAAGCACTCTTCTCCAGGGGCAGTAGTACAAACCTGTAACCCCGGCTTATTGGGAAGCTAATGTGAAAAAAACCATTTGAGCCCATGGGTTCTAGGCCAGCATAGAAAACACTGAAATTTCATGAGGCTTGGAGGGTGTGACAGTGTGGGTGGGGTGAGTTAAATGAATACCTTACTGAAAACATAGCTGAGTTGGGGTATTGCTCTTTGACAGATTAGTTACCTCAAGCACATAAGGCTTGAGTTTCAATACCCAGAGAGAGAAAGAGAGGGTAGGGGGAGGAGAAGGAAGAGGAAAGGACATGGGAGGGGAAGAGAAAGAGGAAAAGACAGGGGAGGGGAAGAGAGAGGAAAGGACAAGGGAGGGAGGAAGAGAGAAGAGAGGAGGGGAGAACCTTTGTCTGTAAGATTACATATTTTTCAATACCTCCCCCCCCACACACACACACACACATACCTACAATAATTTGAAGTGTATGAATTTATGTTGAGGCTTTTCCCTCTAAATGTGTAACTGTTAGAAAGCAGAGCATGGTAAGTTCTAGACCATGTCAGCCATGCTCTAGTGAACAGATTGATGTATTTTGTGGGAATAGGTTAGCCACTACAGAAGCTGAGCCCCTTTATTTTCTCTTTACACAAACCCAGTTGTCTTTCTGCTTCCCACCATGATAGCTAAAGCTCCCTAAGGCCGTCACCAAAAGTCAAAACAATACAGGCACCATGCATTTGCACATCCCAGCCTCCAAAATCAAAGGAAAACTAAATTTCCTTTATAAATCACTCCATCTCAGGTGTTCTGTTATAGCAACAGAGAACAGACTAACATAAACACCACAAGTCTAAATAGTCCTACGTTGAATTAAATCTTGTCTCCTGAGTCATTTGCTTCAAACAAAACAACATCATTCCAAAAAAGGCCCCATTTTAACCGTCATTTCTAGTGGCTAAATCACTGATTTGACTTTCAGCAAATCTGTAGAACGTAAAAACAACTATTTTTTTAAAAGCTAAAAGGAAGCCAAAGAAAAACACTGAGGAAAATAAAGACTTAATGAAATGTTTTCCTTAGTCACACACTAGAATGGGAACCGAGGACATATGGTCACAGAACAGAGATTGTCCCTGTCCTTGTGCAGCTTCATTGTTAAGAGTTTTATCACAACAAAAGAGACATTTATATTGCCATTCATCCATGAATAAAAGTGACATATCTGGTATGAAACCCTTTTCAAGGGGCTGGAGAGACAGCTCAGTGGTTAGGAAGACAAAGGATTGCAAGTTTGAGTCCCAGAGCCCAGATAGCAGCTCACAAGCATCTTTAACTCCAGTGGGAGGAGTCTGATGCCCCTTCTGGCCACTGTGGGCAATGCACTAACATGGCACACAAATAGACATGCAGGCAAAACACTCATACACATCAAATAAATATTTAAAAATTAGAATAATAAAAAAAGAAACTGTATCCAAATCCCTGTCATAAACAAAAGGTTCGTCTGATTGAGTTTTCCCTTCCTTTACATCTGTGGGCAGTTTTTATTATGTATGATTGACATCATATATCCAGTCATGGGAATATACAATGTGGATGTTATCTATGATGGTGGTGGTGGTGGTGGTGGTGATGATGATGATGATAAATAATGACAATGACAGCAACAGTAATTGCTTAGAAAGCAGTAAAGTTCCTGATGTTGCACAATTTAGAGTTATTTAAGGTATTTAAAGTTCTTATCCCTTCTTCTGATTGATGATTACTCCGTGTGACACTGGGTTTGTTTGTTTGTTTGTCTAGGACCATGTCTTGCCACATTATCCACGCTAGTTTCCAACTCCCAAATCAGGCTATCCTCCCAAAACAGATCACTGATCAAAAATATTCTATCAAAATAAAGAACTTAAACAAACAAGCTGACAAAGTTTAACAAGTTAACTACTTGATCATCCTGGAGATCAGAGCACGGCTTGTGGCAGCTGGTTCTCTCCTTTCACTACCCAGTCCCAGAGAATGAATTCAGGCAGCCGGGCTTGGCATCGGGTGCCTTGACCCACTGTTTTAATGTGATAAAAATCAGAGATTTGGGATTTAATGTTCCAGGTGTCTATTTCTCCTTTGTCTAGTGTTCCCTTCCTGTTTTGTTTCCGGAAAAAATAACCATTTTCCTGACTTCAGATAGTCCTTACTTCCAAATAGAACATCCTAAAACTAAAGGGTCCCCAAAAATGTACCTCCAAACCCCAAGGCCATGCAGAACCCCACGACTTTTGTCCTTATTTGTCCATGAAAGCCATAGAGAAGTTTATGAAGGCTATGGATTCTCTTCCCAAAATACACTCCTAAGAATATACTTAACACTTCGCATAATTTCAGGAGACCTAAAGCATGGTCAAAATCCATCAACGTAAATGATTGGTCCACATTTTCTCTTCAGCCATGTTTCCTTCAATATCAAGAAATCCTGGCAGCAATGAGAAAATAAGTTGGAACTTACTCATGAAGTCAATAGAAAAAAAAAAAAAAGCCAAATGTCCAAAAAATTAAAGAAAAAGGTCCGTGCCAATGTGGGGTACTCCTAGGATGGCTGGATGCCAGAAGACTTATTAAATGGCACTAGAGAAACAATCTAAACATTTTTATGATTTTAGAATACAAAATTCAATCTTGCTTATTTCAACTACCACCACCTTGCTTTGAATATTGTCATTTAATCAGCACAAAGTCTAGATATTCTGGTGTAGCTTGATTCCACTTACTCCTCCTAACTCTTACCTAGAAGCCAGTTTTATCTTATTTTCTTCTCATTGTTATTTACTAATTTTTACATTTTTATTTCGTGTGTATATGTAGTATATGCATGTGTGTACATGAGTGTACATGGGTGAGAGCCACCCAGATGCCTATGGGAAGCTAGAGGTTGACTCTCCGGTCCCTTGCCTCAGTCATACTGCCTCACTTTTGAGGTAGGTCTCAGCAAACCTAAAGCTCACTGTTTTGGCTGAAATGGCTGGCCAGCGAGCTCCCAGGATCCCCCTGTCTTCATCTCCCAGCACTGAGGTTACCAGAGCACACCACCACGTCCAGTTTCTACATGAGATTAGAGGATAAGAACCCAGCTCTTCATGCTTGCATGTTGAGCGACTTCCCCAGAACCATCTCCCTCCCTGATTTCATACTTCAACGGTCAGGGAGAAAGTCATAATTCAACTGTTGAAGGAGCAAAGCATGAAAGTCTTGTTTTCCCCTTGGATAAAAGACATATATCCAAAAATATTAATATATTAATGTGTCTAAGGTAAATATGATTCTATCTTTCTCTTTGAAGAACTTTCAGTTCCTTGGCCTACCCAGGAGATAGTGACTGAAGCACATCTTCTCTGTCTATCTATCTCCCTCTCTTGTGATTATACATGCATGTATGTAGAGGCCATAGGTCAATCTCAGACATCCCTCGGGTGATCCACTTTGGTTTTTAAGACAAAGGTCTCTCATTTGGCCCAGACCTAATAAATGTGGCTAGGCTAGCTGGCCAGCAATGCCCATGAACTTCCCTGTCTCAGTCTCCCCCGAGCTGAGATTATGATCGCAGGTTACTACACCCACCTTGTCCTGTGAGTGCTGCAGGTATCATTAGGATCCTTAGGACTACACAGCAAGCACTTTACTGACCATTTCCCTGGGGTTTTCTTTTTACCGACATCAAGGCATCGGGCATCCAAAAAACTCTGTTGAACATTTAATAATTTTAAGGTCTTTAATGGTAACACCCATGTTAGTTTTGACCGCTGTTGTTTGCCTGGCATACAGCATGCCTGGCACACAGTATGTGCTCAAAATCTGTAACTTCAATCCACAGATGAAATTCCTACAGTAGCTGCAGTTCAGACTCAGTATGAGAACTTAGCAATCTACTAAGCATCTGAGACAATTTATCGAGAAAGGGGGATAACAGTTCTCATAGTTATTACAAAGATTAAACAAGTTCTACCACATAAAACATAGAAGATCACAAACACACACGTACATACATATACACACATATGTACACACACACATATGAGCTGGAAAGATGACTCAGTCACTGAGAGCACTGGTTGCTCTTCTAGGGGATCTAGGATTTGATTCCCAGACCCGCACTGTAACTCTAGTTCCAGGGATCTGGCACCCTCCTCTGGCCTCCACAGGTACCAAACATACACACAATGCATACACATACAAGCAGGAAAAACACCCATTCACATAATAAAATAAAATAAAATTTAAAACTAAATTATCCTTAATGTGACCCATGCTACTTGAATGTGTATTTAATGTGAAAACTTGAATTTAAAAATGTGACTACATTATAATTGATGTCATTCAATTTAACTTCATAACCATATTTTTATTAGATAACAAAAAAGGGCCAGAAAAAACTAGGAAGAAATGGAAATATTAAAATACAAAGACAATTAGGGGGGAACCCTCATACATAAGAAAATGTCTTAAAAGAAAATAACTCCTTTACATTTTATAGCTTGAAGCACAAGTAATAATTTCCAAGTGACAAAACTCACACAAATAGAGCAGCTAAGACATTGATTTTTACTGAAGTTATACTCTAGCTCTACCCCCCAAAATTTACTTCTTAAAGGCACTTACATGGATACAAAGTCCTAGGGGCGGGGCTTATCACAATGCACGTTAATCTCTCCTTCCACCCCTACCCCTACACTAGCTTCTTTTAAAAATAAGCCTACAGCGCCATCTACTGTGTCTGCTCTATCACAGCTCTTTTGACCAGCGAGCACTGCAGAAATGAAAACTGAGACTGTCACTTGAAAATCTTCTTCCAGAACAACAATATCAACCAACCAGTTTCCCCAGAGCTCCCAGGGACTAAGCCATCAACCAAGGAGTACACATGGCTCCAGCTGCACACGTTGCAGAGGATGGCCTTGTCATGCATCAATAGGAGGAGAGGTCCTTGGTCCTATGAAGGCTCGATAGATGCCCCAGTGTAGAGAAACTGAAGGTGGGGAGGTGGGAGTGGGTGGGTGGGCGGGTGGAGGAACACCCTCATAGAAGTGGGGTGGGGGGTGGGGTAGGATGGGATAAGGGGTTTCCGGGGGCGGGGGAGGGGAGGGGAACCGGGAAAGGGGATAACATTTGAAATGTAAGTAAAGAAAATATCCAAGAAAGAAAAGAAAATCTCCTTCCAAAGAAATGAAAGAAGCCCTTCTTCCCCCAGCATATACATTTATATAATATTCTTAGGCTTTTCTTTCCCCCTCCTTACTAAATAGAACTGACCATTAAAAAAAAAAATTCACAGTAGAGACCAGATAGCTCCTTTGTATGCTAAAGGAACAGCAATAATGATCTTTGTTGTTGCTGCTGCTGCTGCTGCTATTGTTATTGATTTGCCTTTGCAGTGCTGAGGAATCAAATCCAAAAAATCTCTATATTAGAGAAAAAGAAAATAAGCTACTGAGGAATTATTAAATATTTTGTTCAAGTCACAGAGCTAGTGAATGACCAGACACTCAGAGTAAATTTTTACACACAATATTTGTGTTACTGTCAGTGGATTCCCACTAATCACACTCTGGTCTCCAGAACTTCAGAGAACAAGCTCTACACGATGCTATTTATTCATTTCCCACATTCTAGCACCATTCCACCTTTCCAGTGTCCTTGTCAGGAGTCGGAGTATAGTCTACATCTACTTTTAGAAACTATTCTCTTGTGCTGAGAATGTACTAAAATACCTAGGCCCTACCCTGAAGGTTCTAATTCAGTGTGTCAGAATCAAGAAGTCGTTTTGTCTCTTTGTTTCTTTCGGGTTTTGCAATACTGAGATCAAACATTGACCTAGTGCACGCTAGGCAAGAGCTCTATCACTGAGCTACATCACCAGCCCTACAATATGAAATCTTTGTTTTTAACAAGTGGCCTCCAATGAACCTGGCGGAACCAGTCTGAGGCCTTGCATTTAGATCCATGGAGATTGGGGTGTGTGGGGTGGGCGGTGGCTTGGGCTATTCAGTCAGAATATTACTCACAAAAGAATTCCTCTACTTTTGGGTAAAGCTTCTCCTGATTTTTCAATTTGAAGTGTTTAAACTTAGAGAACTGTGAAAATACAAAGGTGTCACAAAATTAAAACATTTGAAGGACTCTTATTATGACTTTTGAAAGAAAGTATACAATTGGTAAATGCAAAACTTTAAATTGTTTTGTAATAATCTCAGAAGAGTACGGAAGGAATGAAGTCTTCCTGTTCTGTATACAAGTCCTTTTCTGGCCCTCTAAACACCTGACTCTCTACAGTGGTTTTCCAAAATCACTCCAGGGATTCCAACTCTCGGAGGTGAGGGAGCCCAAGAAGCCAGCCCCATCTTCTCCTTGCTTAGTTAAAACAAAGGTTCCATGACTCTCCTCCCCTCTCCAGCCCCCTTGACTCCTGTTTGTGTGTTTCGTGTGAGTTGTTTACGACCACACAAATCCTTTCCTAATGCAAGGATACCTACAGCCTGCCAGCCCTCAGTGCCTGTGACAGTGTCTCTCTTACGTTTTCAACTCCCAGAATCTTTGTAGTTTCTAGGCACCAGTGTACTAAGGGACTCTCTAAGTAGTGTACAACATCCGGCTTTTTCTAATAATGCTTGAAGATGGAAAAGGAGATTGTGGAAGAGGTGTGGTGTGTGGACCTGGGGCTGGGGCTCATTGGTAATGTGCTCTTGACATGTATAATGCAATGGTTTCAATCCCATGAATAAGTAGCCTATAACGGGATGGATATGTTAACATGCCTCTGTAATGTACATAGATAGATGAGTCACATTTGTGAGCTGTATCAGTGAAGAACTTATTCTACTACTATTACACAAACATCCTTTCGATATCTCATGGTAGTTTCCTTGAGAATCAGCCCTGGAGGCAAACGATTCCCTGTACTACTTCACATCTCATTTACATTTTAAGTCTATTACTCAGATTCTAAATGACAGACTATTCGAAAATCAAAAATAATCCACAAACCACAGAAAATACTTAAAAGGCTATATGAAGGGCTAGACCTGCCCATCAAAAAAAAGCAAACATACATAAAGTGAGTATATAATATCCCATGGTTGTTTTGAAGGGAAATAACACCCACTCATATATATTACGGCTGACCTTCAAAAGGATACTCAGGTGCCATATTTTTGCATCACTGTTGCTTCTAAACAGAATGTTCTTTGTCCCAGTCTTCACATTCTGGAGAGAGCAGTTTCCTCAAGAGGACAAGGCTCTGTAACTTTACTGGTGTACTCTGACTACTTCACATAAACCGTCACTTCAAGTTCAGCATGTCTGCCCCAAATTGCCCAATCCTTCCACTATTTCTAATACTACAAAGCAGCTTCCCAGAAACCCCATGTTAAGATCAAGCAAAACAATTTGGTGTCATCAGCAGATTTCACCATTTCCTCTTGGACTCATTAACACGCCAAACAAGCATGATCCTGGTGTCACCTCTCGGAGTTACTACCATGAACTTTTCTCTTCAAACTAAGCCAGCCACTACTTAGTGATTCCCATCATAGAACCAGAATGTGTTTATTTACTAACGGTTCATTTTTGATGGCTATTTTCTCACTGAAAGTTGCAAAATACATTATAAGAGTAAAGGAGGGCTGTCCCCAAGGAGAGGCACAAAAGGCAGCCAAAAGAAACAGCTCCCAGATGAGCAGTTCACCCAATCACTCAAACCTCCTCGGACTCTGCTGGGTCCCAAACTACAACACAACTGTGACCCTTCCTCTCCAATTATTCATTTCTTTAAAGTTGTATGAGAGACCACTATTAAACACACTTGAAAATTCTGTATGAATTATAACCAGTAGGTCCAATTACTTTATTAGATTTTTCTTCTCTTTAATACATTGAAAGAAGGGAAAAGCAAACAGCCCTTATATAGAAAGTAAAGATCCAAACAGCTTTCCACCCAAATGATGGACAACACATTGCCCTCTTTCATTCAAGGGCCAGTCCATTTGAAGCTTTACTCTGCCTTCCCAGCTTGCATCTGCATTACAGAATTCATGCAGATACTAAAGGAAACCAGGCTGAGGGACAAAGAAGCAACCCTATCCACTGTCCGTATGCAATCTCACTCAGAGCAGCAACATTCTATACGCTCTTCTCACCTGCCCTATTCTAGCAGACCCCTACCCAAAACCTGGCACTGGAGCAACCACATCACATTTACCCTGTTTTAAATGACAACCTCCTGTGTGAGATCATAAAAAGGATAAAGTCAGCAGACACGACGGACACCACCATCACCTCCATCGCCCTCAACCCTCACACACAGCCTGAGATGGTCTCGGGGTCACTGTAGTTCTGGATGCATGAACTGAGGGAGGAGCAGAAGATCAATGAGAGACCCTAAAAAGTCTCATAAGGTGCAGTGGATTAGCAGGCAGGGCAGCCGTGAGCAGAACTCAGTTTGCCTATCTTGCCCCATACAAAATCAAGTCAAAACACTCCCCTTAAAGAACCAAATTTGCCAAAGACGTTTAGACTTCATGTCTAGCAGCACACGGACTGCATGGGAGGGTGTCGGGTAATTTATAGTCCACCAATCTACTCAGGCCACCAGTGAACCACACAGCTGAAAAAGTTCACCACGTCCAAAGTCAAACTCTGCGGGGATCAGAAGGGTACTCCTGAGGGGCTGCACTCGGACCTCATTATAACTCCGTGTTATTTTAATACTATTCCTTGGATTTTGCCCCACACACAATTCCCAAGTCACAGAAAGACCATGAACAGTGTCCAGATGTATAAAATGCAAAAATACTTTCCTCCTACATGTGGACTCCAAGATAAACACCACAAGAAGCACGTGTGACTCAACTTGGAGCTCGTTCCAAATTAAATACTGCATCATGTGCACAGTGTATGGCTTAAAAAACAAAACCCCACGAATATCCTCCACGGTTCACAAGCCAGGCTTGGGCAAGCACATGACCACACTGGAAGATGGAAACATGAATTGGAGAGCCGGGGTAAAGGGTGAGAACAGCCTCAGTCGGGACCTTTCCCAGAAAACTGTTGCTATTTTCAGGGAACATTGGTATAACATGGGACACAGATGAAAGGGGAAATCATAGTTTTCTGTTTGGTTGGGGGTTTATCCCACATACACACACTGATGACCCTGAATTCTAAAACGGCAAAGAGTTTAAAAGCCCTAAGTAAGCAAGCACAAACATCATTAAATACAGATATGCATGCACTGACTGAGGTAATGAATACTTAAATGTCGGGGGCCAGACCAGCTAGAACGCTTTTGACCTGGACAATGGGTCTGAGTGGAGTAATGGAAACCTGGGGCAGACACGGGACACAGACCGTGGGAAAGGTCTCTACCTCACTGGTGTTGTGTTTCCCAGATGACAACTCTCTCTTTCTTAATCTATCTCTTTCCACTCCTCACACTTACGGTTTTATTAACATGTTTCCTTCATTTGACTGTAACTTGGCTTCAAGAAAGTTACAGTAAAAAAGTGAATGGCTGAATAAAGTGGGAATGTAAGAGATGATAGTTTGGCTAAGCCAGCATCTCCAGTGCTTTCTCCTGCAACTTAACATAAGCAAAAGTTCTAAAACGATTCAAGTTGGAATATATTTAACCAGCAAAACACCATGACTTTAAAAAATAAAAATAAAACATTTGATAAATGCAAAAGAATACACACACACACACACACACACACACACACACACTGTGTAGGTTACAAGGCATGGCTATGAAATGCGTGCCTATGAACCTGCCAACTACTCTTTTAATTAGCACTTTTTCTGTCTAGAAAGCTATTAATGTAACTCAGTGGCATGCCAGGACCCTAGAGATAATTCCCAGCAATAAGAAAGGAAGATGGGGGGTGGGTGGAATATCTCTAATCTGATAATTTGCTGTGGACTAAAATTTTACATCTCTCCCAAAATTCTCTGTTGAAACCCTAATCTACAGAGTGATGGTATCTGTCTATGAAGCTTTGACAGTGCCTGGCTAGATTAGGTCTTGAAGGTGTAAATAACCATGCTGGAGACAGACACACCAAAGCACAATCACCAAGAAGTGACCTTCACCAAGCAAACAACACTGTCAGACGCTGGTCTCACACATTCAGTGACTAGAACATGCTGACGTGAATGTTGCTGCTTTCTACACAGCTGCTGCACTCCAGTAGCCCCAGAAGACGAGACACAACGGGGGCAGTAGAAGCCATCTTCCCACCAGGCAGCTGCCCGGTTGTCATCAGTATTCTGAATTTATGCCTTTTTATTAAAAAATTTCACTTTTGCCATTTAAAAAAATTTTTTGGTTTTATCCACAGCTACTGAGATTTCTTTTAAGGAATTTAGTATTCCTCTTATATTGTCAGTCTTGTGTCTGATAAGGGATTTTACACGGCATCTGTACTACAGACACACAACTATTTTACCATTTCTAAAGCTTATTTCCCAGGGCAATGTGACCCGTATCACATGCAGGGTACAGACATGTACCTAAAATAGGCTTGCTGTCGTTTCTCCCATGCTCCCTGTTGTCTCTGCTTCACACTGGAAAGAGGATTCTAAAAGAGAAAGCCTTCACTTCAACATGGGTTTTAAGTAATTGCCTCTGTTGTCTCAGCAAGTCTAAGTCCCTAAAGACAAGGAACATGGCTGACTTGCTCTCAGCTCACAGCAACCGGCTGAGTATTAAGTCAATGATTCTCAGCTAATCTCTCAATTTACAGCCCAACGCCCCAGATGCTTCACAGTTAGAGCTGATCAACAGCAAATACAGATCCTTTGATCACTGCTTTTCTTATCTAAGACACCTCTTCCTATCCCCAAGCCGTGTTTACAAATTATCTCCCTAGCCTGCAATCAATACAATAGCCTTCTCACCACCTCATAACACTAGATAAAATGCAGACAATTTCCTTAGTCACACACAGCTGACCTTTAGTCTGGACAAGCAAGTGCAGTTTAACAGGGTCTGAGCTATTTATTCTTAACCACAAGTGCCAACAGGACATAACAGCCAAAAAAAAAAAAAAACCAGAGGGGGGAGGGGTTCTGAAGACCAGCATCATCTACACAGCAGACTATACATAAACTGGTAAACTGGAAGAGACAGTCCTATGACTTGGCAGCCAAGAGTTCCACTATCATCTTAGCATCTTTACATTCTGTACTGAACAGTCTCCTGGGGGCTGTGTTCTAAAGGAAGCCTACACCCTCAATTATGTCAGCCTTATGCAACACTCAGTTACAAATTTCTCAAAGGAGCAAAAATGTCAGTTAGTGCCATTTCGAACTCTAAATAAGATTGCAGGAACCCCCTCCCAAAAAATCATTAGCATAAGCCTTCTCTGACTCATGCCTTCACTGCTCAAAGCACATGACTAAGATAACTAGAGGGCAATCTAAGATATCTTCCTGGGTGTGGACAGGCGTCAAAGAGAAAGTGCCAGAAGAGTTTAAGCAGGTCACAAGACTCCAATCAAAGGGATATCTGTCTGTCTTCCTCTTTTTCCCTCCCTTCCTCCATCCCTCTCTTATCTTATTTGATTTTGAGACAGGCTCTTGTTATATACCCCGGGCCTGTCTTATATCCACAATCCTCCTGCCTCAGCCCCAGGAGCTGCTGAGATGTTTTCCACCACCAGCTGAAGGATTGAAAATATGTATTTTAAAGAACTGCAGCACACAGATGGCTAGTACCTTTTCCTGTAACACAACTGAAAAGCCAGAGTCACAAGTCCACACTGACCATGCTGCTGGGCTAGCTGACGGGAAGCTCTTGAGGAAAAAGAACAACTTCTTCAACGGTCTGTTAACATTCAACTGCTAAGGAGAAAGAGAGAGAGAGAGAGAGAGAGAGAGAGAGAGAGAGCGCACTCGTTGTGCCTCTAACTAGCCCACCATGTTCAATCTTTATTTACCTCGATCAACATTAAACACATCCTGATTGCCAGTGTTTGAACATCAGGCTAAAGGTGTGGCAAGGGGACTAAGAACAGCAGCCTGACATACTACAAGAGAATAGCCAATGGGTGGGCACGCCACCATCTCTGTGTGCAGTTCCACACGCATCACAGCAATCCAGCTCTCAATGAAGAAACATCTCCGCTCACACCACGCCAGAGACACACTCCACTTTTTCCCACCTATCCCAGCCTGTTAAAATATGAACCTAAATGACAGTCCTGATACTCATCTGCTCCTATAGGAAAGGAACAGCAGCAGCAGCTATGATCCTCAACTCCTGTAAGGGAGTCTCTGAGGTTGACGCAACAGTGGTTCCTGCTAGAACCACTTTGTCCTTCTGAATGGTTTCACTTCTTAGCAACATTTCTAACAGTATCTCTTGCCTGTGCCACAAAAGGAGAAAACAGCCATTCTTTTTGTTTGTTTGTTTGTTTGTTTGCTTGCTTGCTTGCTTGCTTGTTTCAAGACAGGGTTTCTCTGTGTAGCCCAGGCTGTCCTGGAACTCACTCTGTAGACCACGCTGGCCTCGAACTCAGAAATCCACCTGCCTCTGCCTCCCAAGTGCTGGGATTAAAGGCGTGCACCATTACCGCCCGGCCAGCCATTCTTTTCTAACTGCCCCAATCCCTAGCATTCAGGATAATGGTGCTATGTGCTAGAGGTTACTAAGTTTCACTTAGTAGTTTCTGTTCATGTAGGCTCCTTATAATTGTGTTACATCCCAAACTCAGTAGAGACGACTGTTATCCTGTCTCTAACAACCTACTAATACAAGGTCAATCATTATATTTCTAATGCACCTTGTGTCAGCAAACAGGTTCTGTGAGGGTGTGTGAGATAGGGGGGCAATGGGGGGCCTATAATCAAATTACATTGTAAATGTATGAAATACTCAAAAGAAAAAATTTTTAAAACAAAGTAGTTCTAGTGAGATGGCTCAACAGGTAAAGGGGCTTGCTACTGAGATTGGTGATCTGAGTTCAGTCCCACCTACCCATATTAGAGGGAGACAATCCACTACAAAAAGTGGTCCTTTGACCTCCACTGTGCACAATGTCATGTGTAGGTACATGCACACATGTGCATGCTCACACACAGACAAACACGCATGCACACATTCAAAATGAATAAATGTAAAAATACTCTGTCAAAAGCAGAAAGATGGGAAAGATGATTATTTCATAAGAGGCTTGTATCTAATTTATAATGTGTTCTTAATAATGTAGACAACCAACTATAAATAAACAAAAATTTAAACATATTCTCAAAAATAAAAGATATACAAATGGCCAGTGAGCACATAAAATGACTGCCAATGTAAACAGAGCAGGCACTAGGAAATGCAAATAAAAACTACAATGAGATGACTACCTCATACCCACTAATAAGTTATGGTGGTAATCTTTTAGGCAACAGTAAGTGCTAATGAAGATGTGCAGAGATGAGACACTGCTTTAGTATTGGCAGGATTGCAATGGTTAAAGCCACTTTGGAAGATGACTTCACACATCCTCAAATGTTGAATACAGAAATTCTACTCCTGGATAGATAATCAAGAGAAATAAAAGCATGTCTGTGTGCAAAAGCTTGAACATGGATGTATATAATACCCCAAAAACAAATGTCAATCAATTGGTGAGTAGAGAAATAACATGAAGTCTGTTCGTACAACGGCATATCATTTTGTAATAAAAAAATGATCAGCCAGGCATGGTGGCGCATGCCTTTAATCCCAGCACTTGGGAGGCAAAGGCAGGCAGATTTATGAGTTCGAGGCCAGCCTGGTCTACAAAGTGAGTTCCAGGACAGCCAGGGCTATACAGAGAAACCCTGTTTCAAAAAAACAAAACAAAACAAAACAAAAAAAGATCAAGTACTGAGAGCATGCTACTACATAGACAAATTTTAAATTAACATTATGTTTAATGAAAGAAATCAATCACAGAAGACATGTTGTCTGGTTCCATTTTTGTGAATTTTCCAGAACAGGCAAATCTATAGAGACATAACTTGTTTGCAAAGGCTGTGGGGAGGTAAAAATGGAGACTTACCTGCTGTTGGGGCCTGGGCTGCTTTGGGCAGTAAGGAAAATTTGGCTTAGGGAGTAGTGACACCCGCACCATCTGTGACTATCCTTCACAATGCGATGACACACTCTGGTGAGGTGACTTCACATGCCATGTGAAGAATATCCCAATAAACTATGTTAGGGGCCGAGAGCTTAGTATTTGCTAAGCATGATTTCAATCCCCATCACGGCACCAACTGTGCATGGTGGTGCAGAACTGCGATCCCAGGCCTTGGGAAGGAAAGGCAGGAGAATCAACACTGCCTGGGTGGGATGTAAGAGAAACAAACAGACAAACAAAACAACAACAAAAAAAATCTCTACCTACTTTTAAACTTTCTGTTCTTTAAAGATTCCAAAGATTCTTTAAAGATTCCATTTTTGTTCTTTGGAAAATAGTATGCATTTAAGGGTCTGAAATGGTGTTTATTTCCTAATTTATATTTTTGAATATAATAACCCTGGCACTCAATGAATGCGTGTTTTGGGGGTTGTGGTTTGGTTCATTTTTGCTTTGCTTCGGTTCAGAAGGTGCCTCTCTTCCTGGTCTCTCCTTTGGCCTTTCTGAAAGGCCCAACCTGGCCTTGCACTTCTGGCAGCCTTCTTGCCTGAGGTGAGGACGAGGATGAACAAACCCTGATTCACACACACTCATCTCTGGTGTAGATGAGTTCAGCCACGGCAAAATGACTCTGTCATCTTTGCTTCTCGACTTGGTCTTGACTGAATCCATGGCCTGTCTTGTCAGTGTCACCAGCCCCCATTATTTCAGAAACAGACACCACCACCTAGACTACGTATGCGTGATGAAGCAACAGAACCCATATTAAAATGAAAACGAAATGTATTTACAGGATGGGCACCGAACCCTGTCTTCTGGGTATTCCTAAAAATGAACTGGGTCTTATACGTCAAGGCACTTAGTTCCTTATACATGATCAGACGTGTGGACGTGTTAAAGGCAGGCTTTTCTGACAAATCTCACAACTAAGCCTTTCAGAAAGGATCCTATGCAAAGCCATCTTATGCCAGGTATATTGTAACTAGTCAGATTTGATTATTCACTCAACCAAAAATGCACTGAGCACTCAGAAGCCTTACACACATGGTTAACTAAACAATTCAAGTTACTAGTGAACATTACTATAAAGTAACTCACCACGATGGAGTCCTCAGATGCACACACATACACTACTCCCTAAGCAAGAACTGGGTATCTGACTATAGGCGCCAAAGTCCTGACCAACATTACCATCCAACAGCCAATATTCCAGGCATGTCAACAAGATTGCTTTTTAATACCATATATCTTTTTTTCTGGCAAGGGAATGGAATGGAGAATATGAAACAAGCCAAAACAAAAGAGTTTCTATAGTATTTAACATAATCTATATGGAAAATATCAACATTTTTCAGCTCAGCTTTTTAAAAACCACTTAACCTGTTGAGTCTGAGAGGGTGGGAACGACATCATGTCCTCCACGTTATCTCAATCAGGAACCCTGACTCTCATTCCTTAAGTGTCAGTGAATAAACGAGAGCCAGACCCAATTATAAGCAACAGATGGTACTGGTCCCATACTCCTGAAGGCATCACATTCCAATGCCTCCTTTACTACTGTTTGCTCTTTTCTCTTCTTTTGCCTCCATTTCTCCCTTTCTCTCTTCTCTGACACTTTTCCTAGGCTCTAGGAACTGCCATAGCTTTTGTCACTGGCAACTGCTTTGCTACTAAGCAGGCCACAATGACTGTAGTGAACGGGATGGAAGGCATCTCATTTTCTAATTCAGAGGCGCCCCCTAGTGGTTTTTAGCTACTTCTATCCCTAAGGTGCAGCAGCCTGAAAGTAGCAGCGGGAATGAATTTGTTTGCTTGTCCGAGCTTGCTCTCCTGGCAGCACACATACTCTCATCGTGCATGCCCTTTAACCTCTATAGCCAAGGTGTGCGTCACCAATGATAAATATGTGCACTTGAACATGTAATGATTTGACTTCTTCCCAGCAGTTACTTCCTTCTGATAAAAACTACAAGGATATAGAGACCTTTTACTTATAGAAACTTTAAATCCTATGAAACAAAAATCAAAGTATGCTCTCCTCTCCTCTACCTGCAAGAATGTGCCCTAACTTGATCACAGTCCAAGAAGAGGTGAGATTGCAGCTGTCCTCCTGCCTCAGCATCAGTAACTAGGGTCCACGGGTAAGACTGCAATAAACACCTACAGCTGAGGAAGAACACCTCCCTCAGAGTTTGCTATGAGGTATGAAACCCAGTGGAGCACTCAGTAAAGTCTGACGGAACTTGGGACTGTCACCTTACACGGCTGGCACTAGTAATAAAATGGGCACTGCAAGACACTGCGACAGACTGAGATGAGGACATCTACAAGAAGCAGCAGTTTGCACCCAAAGACGGCTGCTGCTGAGCTGCAGAAAGACAGCCAGGGCTATACAGAGAAACCCTGTCTCGGGAGAAAAAAAAAAGGATTTATTTAAAAAGAAAAAGAAAAAGAAAAAAAGTACCTTAACACACAGTGCACTGTCTAGAGAGACTGCTCAAGGCAGTCATTGCTGAATAGCCCAACATCCAAAGCCCAGAAGAGGACCGCCGAGTACGTAGTTGTTTGCCTGACAAGAGGACTGACGCCTTTCGAGGACATAGTGAAATCAGCTTCAGTGTTCCCAAGTGGAGAAAAATTAAATTAAAAGGACTGGAGGAGCCTAATAACTCCTGTGTCTTAGACGAATAATTCTATATCCTTTCTGAAGCAGGAGACAGAGCCAGAAGGGGGAGGGGAGAGAAGGGATTCCCGAGAGATATCATAGCTCATCATGAGGGAACAAACCCTACCAGAGGTCAGTGGGGGAAGCCAGGGTACTCTGCTCTGTATGGGTTCTCACTCACAGAAATATTCATGTACTTTAGCCAGTCTATTGAAAAGGTTTTGGCCATGTCCCCTAGTCTTATTTAAATGTCTAAGTTACATATTCTCTTTAAATAAGAGCTAGAGAGGAAAAACACTCCAGGCTCCAAAAGGAAATGTTCCTTAAGATATTTTTTTTTCCCTATTGGCAGGCTCAGAAAGTAGGATAAAGACTTTTTACATGTTGTAACTTTAGACAATACTAACAAGAAGAACCAAACTCCTGTGGTACAAGTATGCAATCTGATACATGTTTTATGTATTATGTAAGAATGACACACTTGCCCCATAAGTCAAGAGGAAGGCCTTTTATGTGTCTCTGGCGGGAGGCTTGGTGGGCGAGACTATGGCTGCAGGCAAGCAGGGCCCTTGTTTTCCTTGACATCGCTTCCCTCCAGCAAAGATGACTGAAGCCCATAAAGCCAGAGGACTCCGTCCTGAAACAGTCAGCTATTGCCAAAGTGGATGGAAAACAAGCAGCAAGGAATTCCTTCCCCAAAAATCCTCCGGGACCTTTCCTTTCTCAGAAATGCCACAGTTTACCCGTGTACTAACTCAACTCAAGCCTACCCAGTAAGCCGGATCCAGAGACTGCAGTAAACAGTCGTTCCTGACTGATGCCCAGCCCCTTTCTTCTGGGAAACAGACCCCATTTGGAAATCTAACTCCCCACAAAGCACTCTCAGACGTGTTATTAGAAGGGTGACATCCCCCAAATGAGGGTAGGGCATGTCAAGTCCAGAAGGGGTAACAAGTCCCCACTGACACAGTAGATACATGACACAGGCTAGTCTCCAACATAGCAAACAGAAATTATAAAAGTGTGAGCGTCTAAAATACAGATGTAGGGTTTGTCCCCTTTTTTCTAAGATAAAGCCTTGGACTCTTCTAGATGATGAAATTATCCTTTGTGTGTTGAGAGGACTGATGGCCGAGAGCCCCAAATAGATCAAGATGGAGACTTCTATACACTAACTAACAGGAAAGCGACTCACACCTACTCCTCCTGAAAGGAGAAAAGGCCTGAAAGTTTACCCATAATGTAATCAATGAGCCTGCATAATAAAATCTTCATCTAAACAGGCTGGTCCTGGAACCTTCTGGACAGCTCAGCATTGGAGGCACTTGGGAGGGTGAAATACATGTCTAGAAATGACAAGAAGGTTCCAAGGATGTTAATTTAGTGATTATGAGGATGCAAATTCACAACACTGAATCTGTAAACAATGAGGACCAACCATACATGCACACTTGCAGAAAATAGGAGTGCTCTTCCGGCTCAAACCCAGCTCAATAAAATACACATGTGCCTGGGGCATGCCTCTTCCCCACCCCTCAACGTCTCACACACACATGCACACACATATATGCACACACGCACAAGCACACACACATGCATACACACATGTACACATACTCATACATACACACATGCACACACCCACAATAATTTTTTATAGGAAAAGTAGAAAAATTTATGCATAGGGGAAACCCAGCACTCAAAGGACTAACAGAGAAACTGTGTACAAATAGATCAGGTTTAAAAACCACCCCAGTGCTGGAAAGATGGCTCAGGGGTTACGAGTATGTGTTGCCCCTAAAGAAGTCCTCAACTTTCTGCCTAGAACCCACATCTGACAACTCACAACTCCATAAGTAGCAGTGGCTCTGGTCTCCACAGGCACCAGAACACATCACATATATATGTGTACACATATACAAAACTAAAAATAAAATAAATCTTTACAAAGGTACACCATCACAGGATATCTCAACAGCAGTTTAGAAAGAGCATCTACAGTACACTGACTTTATACAAAATAGGAGAAAATAAAGTCTGCATGGATTTGGCCTTGAGCAAAAACATAGAAGAGATGACCCAGAACTTTAAGTAAGGGGGTGGGCAGGCAGGAGTGTAGATCAGGGGGAACTAAGGGAAGAGGGACATGCGTATCCTGTTGCACAATTCTGACTTTTAGATTATGTTAAAATAAATACATATATAAAAGTGGGAAGGCAATCCTAACATGGGATGCTAGTAGCACTGCATTTCAAACATGTGACGGTCGCTCTGGGAGAAGCAACCCAAGCAGCTTTTGAACCATAGTCTTTGAAATATAGTCCCTTGGGTCAAAATTGTTTGTTTTAGCTCCAAACAAAATGCAAACTCTAAGCAGTAGATTCTTCCCCTAGAGGAATGAATTAGCAATTCTGAAACTATTTTCTGTATAGTCTAAGACTGACAAAATAAGTAAATATTCTTTGAGCAATGGGAGTGTATCTCTCAGTCCCAGAGAGGGGACTACAGACATAGGGAGGGGACAGACAGAACGAGCCCGGGATACCAGATCAGAGCTGGACATGTCAGCAGGAGGGCATAACTAGAGAAGAAGAAGTAGAAACAGGAAAGATACAGACATAAATGGGCAAAAGTAAGCACACACACACACACACTTTCCCTGCATTCCCTGTCGACTAAGACGACCTAGAATCAGTGAGCACAAGCACAGACCAGACAACAGGTCCTCAGTATCACTGTCTCCTAAAAGGAACAAGGACTGGCTCTAAAAATAGGATTTTAAACAACAACTTAGTTATTTCACTTATTTGAAATCAAATTGTTTTTTTAAGTTTCAGCATTTTTTGTAATTTGGGACTCTACATATACATAGTGAGGTGTCTTAGGGATGGAACACAACTCTAAATATGAAACACACACATAACAGAATATCGCTATAAAAAAAAAGGATTTCCACAATGTGGGCATGTTTTCTATGTTGCCTAACATAATAGCTACTAGCCACATATGAAAAACACCTAGAATGTAGCCACCGAGAAAAGAACTTTCAGTTCTATATATAATGTATTTAATTTTAGGTGGAGAGCTACCTGTGGCTGAGGACTATTTTAGACAACACAGCATTAGACTACAAATACACAGAGGATAAGGATTTCCATCTGTTGGATGACTAAGTGAACAAACAAAGGCATTACTAAATGAGTACTTAAATGAATATTATAAAGGGTGTGTTTGGATCAATATAAGACACAATTTGCTGACTAGAGAGATGGCTCAGTAGTTAAGAGCACTGGCTGCTCTTCCCTGAATCTAAATGGTGGCCCACAACTGTCCATTTCCTGAGGATCTGACCCCTCCTTAGGTACTATGCACACTCATGAAGTGTAAATATACATACATGCCTACAAAATACCCACACACATAAAATTTTTTTAAAAATCTCTAAAAAAGACAACTTGGAAAAAGTATGTTAGGACCACTTTATTGATGGTCTTAAAAGCAACTGAAAAGTTGGAGCTTTCGCTGATAAGCAGTGAAAACTGTCTTCATCCACAAAGACCGCTTTCTACTTCTCAAAATTGCTAAGGTTCACAAGGAACTTTCAGACATATGAACTACACACTGGTATTTACCACATTTGAAATAAAACAAATTTCCATTAAGTATCTACATACTTTTTTAAAGACATAGTCTTATATATCCCAGCCTGGTCCCACACTTCCTTTACAGCTTCAAACATCCTTGAATTTCAGATCCTCCTGTCTCCACCTCCCCAGAGAACTATAGGCTTGTGTGCTAGGCCCAGCCTGGGGTCTTTTTTATTTATATTATAATTCATTATTTATTTTATGATTCTACTTAAAACCTCACTAGACAATGATACATCTAATGCAAAGTTGTTTCTTGAATTTTATTGTTGTGTATGTGTGTTTATCTGTGTCTGTGTACAAACATGGACATGCAGGTGCCTTGGAGGACAGACGGTATCAGATCCCTGCAGCCGGAGTTACAGGTGATTATATGCCACGTGATGTAGGTGCTAGGAACTAAACTCAGTTTCGCTAGAAGAGCAGCCCACACTCTTAACTACTGAGCCATTTCTTCAGGCCACAAAATACATTTTTAATAGAAATGTCTGCAAACCATAGCAGACAACAACTAACTATGCTTCCATGTTTATGTCTGCAGCCTGTCACGTGGTCTTGCTTTGGCTAATGTCTCTGAAGATAATATGACTGTCTACAATTGGAAAATGTGTTTTAGTGGTTTTTTTCATATAACTGGAGAAATGTTCACTTGAAAATATACCAACCCATAAGAAGCGCTAAATTTTAAAAAGAAGTTACCATACAAACTCGGCAGAGAAATGAATTTCTTTTGTTCTACTATTTTAAAATCTTCTATTCTACTTTGTATTCCAAAAAAAAAGATCTTTACCAATATGTTTTACAGTTCACACACCAATCATGTGAAAGATTAGCCATGCAGAGCTTCCTAATGTTCACAGGTCAATTATTACCAGTCTCATCAGAAATGTTTTTCAGTGTGAGTTTTCCAAATGATCACTTTTGTTTCAATATTTAAATGTTATTAGTAGCAATGACAGTTTTTCACTTGTTTCTTAAGAGGCAGGGGGAGAAATGTCTCTAGACATCAAAGTCTAAACAACCAGATTGCTTGCTAGCTATTTGTTTCCATATTAAAGCAGTATTATATAATACACAACTCACACAACAACAAAGGTGCCCTCAGAAACGTAAGAATGCCCACCTGCCTCGCAGACCCTGGGGGAGCTGAGCCAGCTGGGGACACATAGTTCCAGGTTCCTGAGTAGGGTGTTCTGTGTTACTTCATCTTCCCAGTCTCAATTTTATCTCGTCTAACGTGGGCAGGAGAGCTTCATTTTCACAGCCTCCATGGAAAAGTCTAGCACACAGGAAAACTAGCAAATTACAAGAATAAAAATCAATCGGCAGAGTCTCCCGTTCTTTACAAGTATTGCCTTTAAAGCTTACACTTGAGTGAATTCTCACTGCAAAACAACACAGACACGGTTTGCCATCTATTAATTACAACCTAACAGTCTACTCTGTGAACTCGATACTTGCATCAGCCTACCTAGCACTGTCAAGATCTCCAAGTGGATACACAAGCAAGAAAACTTTTAAACACAGTTTGCTTTTGAACTATGGCATTTACGTAGTAAAGAAAAGAAGAAAAGCTAGCTACCATTCCTAGACTGCAGGTAGACTTAATTTGCCCCTGCTGTTAGTGGACAAAGACACAGCAGGGGGCTGAAAGTCTGTAACAGAGATGCCCAAGTCAGCAGCTTTTCTAGTCACCAGAGTTGGTCCCTAGAGAGTCATGATTCTACAAGAGAAGTGCAGTTCAGAACCCTGTCTACCTGAAGGAGGAGCAGAGCTGGGAGACACGGATAGGAGCAATCCTTAGGGAGGTAAAATGTGACTCTCTAAGCTGTCTTGTAACCAGTGGGGCTATGCTCATAGCCTGACCTGCCAAAAACAACATTAAAGTCCTTTTGACCACAGTTGTAAAGACTCTAGTTTTATGTTTCAACCGAAAATAACGATTAACAAATTTAAAGCCAACGGTAATTCAGAGTACAATAAAAGTATGTTTATATAATGATTCAATAAATGATGTTTCTATGGCAGAAGAAATAGTGCCTCCCTGCTTCTTTACGGCATGCATGGGAAGGGCAGCACCCCCTCAGAGGAAGGCGGTCTAGATTGTTAGAGGATTGTGATGGCTAGGTGTTTTTTCTTTCTTTTCTTTTTGGAGATAGAGTCTCTCTATGTAGCCCTAGCTATCCTGGAACTTGCTATGTAGACCACCGGACAGCCTTGAACTCACAGAGATCTGCTCATCTCTGCCTCCAAAGCAGAAATTAAAGGCTTGTGCCACTGGGGCCAGCTCGTTTTTAACCATCAACTTTCCACAACCTAGAGTCATCTAAGAGCCTCAACTGAGGAACTGTGTAAATCAGGTTGGCTAGCGACATGTCTGGGGTGGACGCCTGGATTGTTCACCGATACAAGAGGACCCAGCCTGATGTGGGCAGCACCATTTCCCAGGCTGGGCTTGAACTGTATTACAGAGAGAAAGCTAGCTGAGCACAGGCAGGCCGGCAGCAGTAAGGATGTGTGCACTCTCCCTGATGTGCTGTGACTAGCAGTTTGAGTTCCTCGCCTTGGCTTCCCTCCAGTGGTGCTTATAACCCAGAATATAAGCCAAGCAAGCACTCTGCTCCCCTGTGTATCTTTTGGTCACAATATTTTATCACAGCAACAGAAATGAAACTAGAACAGGATGTTTCCAGCCGCAAGTAAATAAAGCCCGAGCTGAGGGGACTTGAACACCACCTCTGAAGCTTTTATGCATCCAAAGACTCTGATTTAGTAGGACAAAGGGAGGGCCTGAAATTCCAACAGGCAAAGGGGATGCTTCTGCCAGTCTATAGACCACAATGTCAATCCCAAGAACTGAACCACAAGAAAATACACAGATCAATGTAAATATAGGGGCTGGACACATGGCTCAGAGGTTAAGAGCACTTACTCCGTTATGAGAGGGCCGGAGTTCAGATTCCAGCACCCACATCAGGCAGTTCACAAATGCCTGAAATCCCAATACAATGTCCCCTACAGGCCCCTAGAGGCACCAGCATACACACACACACACACACACACACAGATAGATGATAGATAGATAGATAGATAGATAGATAGATAGATAATTCTTTTAAATTTTCTTTTAAAAATGTATATGCAAAACCAGAAATAAGACTTTTCACTAAGGTCAGCAAGGATTTAGTGGTCACATACCCTTAGACATGTTCTAGGAAAGAAAGTAGTGTTCATCAGATTTCAGTCAAGAACGAGAAAAATTACCAGAAGCTTTAAAAAATTTCTCGCACCCTGGAATTAGATCATCAGCTCCTGAGTGAACTGTTGGTCGGTAAGAGCAGCAAGGTGATCTTTGGACAAATCAGCTCAACGTGAACATGGGATAAGCTTCCCTGACACAAGCTGGAAAGTGCACAAAAGACAAAGGACAAAGAAGAACAAGTCACGAGTCCGTTAACAAGGAGCACAGAACAGATGCTGCACAAGGCACTTGCCAGACATTTGCAGAGATAAACACCGGTTCGGGCTAATTAAAAATCGCAGAGTACTCTATAAACATAAATGTTAAATATTTATTTTTAAATAACCACACTGAGTTATTACTAGATGGCAACCTTACTCAGTCTTCACAGAAAGAAAGCCTATTACAGCCTTCAAATATGACACTAGAAATCATTCATAACTATTACTTACAAGTTGTTTTTTAGAAATATTAATACTAGTCATAAAACACTTCAAAACTGAATAAAATTCATTAAGTACATTCTCTAAGTTTAGGAAAGTCTAATCCATCATTCAAGTAACTAAAGCTAAAACCAGCCCATACTAGTCTATTGCCATCTTAAAAAAAAAAAATCTGAGGCAAGGTATCTTTTTAAAGAAAATAAATAGTTCCAAGAATGATGGCTCATGACTCTAATTCCAGACATCAGGATCCAGGGGCAGGAAGACTGCCACAAACCTGAAGACAGCTTAGCCTACATAGTGAGTTCTAGGCCAGCCAGGGCTACACAGTGAAACCTGCCTCAAAAACAGAATGAAAAAGAGTGGGGGAGAAGGCTCAGAGGTGAGAGCACTTGTTCTTCCAGGAGACCCGAGTTCAGGTCCCGGGACTGGGGCAGCTCATATTCCCTGTGACCTAAAGATGGTCTAGCACCCTCTTCTGACCTCCACAGAAAGAAGCAAAGAAAGGAAGAGAAGAAAGAAGATGTTGTTGGCTCACAGAACTAGACATGCAAGGGCATCATATCAGCAGCTGCTCAGCGCTGAGCCTTGGTGAAGCTTTACAGCAGATGTTACCACAGTGCAGGTGTATGTGAGAGGCAGAGATCACACGGCCGGCCAAGATGTCAGAGAACAAGGCAGAGGCTCGTCTTACTCTTACAACTCACTCTTCAGATGATCACTTCAAAGGACACACTCCCACCGATCTCAGGATCTCCCTTAGACCTACCTCTTACAAATTCCTACCATTGTAACGACACTAAACGGGGACCAAGCTGCCACCTCATGAAGCCTAGTGGTACAATCATATCCAAACCATAACATAACCACTAATTCAAATTTAAACAGTAATAAAACTACCAATTAATGCTATGGTGTTTCAGAATCTAAAACTTAGAATCTAGAGAGATGGCTCAGTGGTTAAAAGAATGGACTGCTTTTACAAAGGACCAGGCTTGGTTCCCAGCATCCACATCAGGTAGCTCACAACCACCTCTAACTTTCAGTCTCAACACCCTCTTCTGGCCTCCACAGCAGCCTGCAGACCCATGATGCACATAAACCTATGGCGGAACACTCACATGCACATAATATTTTTACTCATTTAAAACAATAATATGTAAACATATCTTCTTATAAAATTATATATGAATATAATTCCTAAACTGAAAAATTAAATATATTAAATTATATATTAAATTATGATGTCTCTACTGATATTATTAATAATAGCATTAAGCATTGTGATAGAGAAATTTAGTCCCTTCCTACAGTACAGGACACCAAGTACCAGAAAAGAGAGCTGACTAAAGCAGGGTCATGCAGCCAGGTATAACACATCAGCTACAGAAAAACTTATCTTTTGATCCCTGCAATTCTTGATCACTTCTACTGTATCAAGATGTTGATATGAAATGCTTAACCTTCAAAATGTGGTTCCCAGAGCCTGGAAGCAGAAAGTGAGAAGAACGCTGCTGAACAAAGAACTGCTACTTCCAAAACCACAAAGCAGCCCAGTCCCGTGTTACAGGAAGTTCCAGTAGGCTAAGCTAAGGATCACACAGAGTAACAAACTAGAAGCACAAAAAGAACTTCACACTATACAATAAGGCCTTTAAAACAGTATGTTTTAGGCTGGGAAGATAACTCAGTCCATAATCAGCCCACCCTAATCAATGATACCATTCTTTTATCCTTATACTATGAACATCACTTATCCAGTTCAGGTTATAACTATCCCTTCCTCATAAATAAGGCTTATATGTACAGGAAAAAGTCTTTGGGGCATGATTTCTAGGAAGAATTACCTTCTGTCTTAAGCCCCTAGGAGCTTTAAGTTAAATTCATCAGTAGGCCACTTTGTTAGCTACCTGTGACAACACCATAGAAGTGAAGAGTCTTCTGGACACTCACAGCATATCCTGGGTTTTCATGACACCTCAAAAGAGGATGTTAGGAGGCCATCTGGATTTCAGAAGTTCTCTAAGAAAGGCTTAAAGTCAAAGTGCTTAGACATTATTTTCAGACAATATATTTATCACAGGATTTAAGTTAGTATACACATCTGCCTTTTCAGTTTTAAGGACACTGAAATCCAATATAGCATCTCCCAATAGACAGTGAATCAACATTCAGAGAATCAAAATGAGAATACAGAAATATGAAATTGTTAAGATTATCTCTTTCACTATCAAAGAAAAGCGTAGAGCATGAACTAGAGATGTAGCTCAGTGGTGAGATACTAGCTTAGCATGTACAATATGGGTTCAACCCCCAGCACAAAACATAGATGGATTGATGATAGATAGATAGATAGATAGATAGATAGATAGATAGATAGATAGAAATATAGATAGATGATAGACAGATAGATATATGAGATGGTTCAGCAGGTAAGAGCTCTTGCTGAGCAACATGGTGCCCTGACTTTGAATCCCTAGGACCCATATAAAAGCAGCATATTAAATGTAACTTTTAATATGCTCCACTTTAAAGTGTCTAAGACTGGAAGAAATTCTTTAAAGCACAACTGTTATGTATTCTCATGAAACTATTTCTACAACTATTGCACTCAATACACTTGATAGCTTCTAGATTCATACACACACACATTAGCTGTGTATGTGATAAGAACATAAGATTGACCCCATAGCAACTTTTAAAGTATCTAAAACCATGTTGCTAATTCAGACACTGTGTTATGTACACAGCTCCAAGACTGAGTCATTTCTAGTATCTGGAAGTTTTCACTTTGACAAATATCTCCCTGTTTTCCCATCCCTCAGGACCCTAGCAATCACGTTTCTGTTTCTAGGAGTTTGACTATTTTATATTCCATATGTAAAGGGCATCACATAGTATGTGTTCTACACTTGGCTTACTTAATTTAGTATAGCATTATCCACATTCATTCATGTTACACAAAATGTAAGATTTCTTTTGAAGGTTGAATATCCACTGCATGTATATACTGAATTTTCTTTATCCATTAATGTGTGACTGAACATTTAGACTGCACCCATGACTTGGTTTTGGGTGATGATGCTGCAGTGAACACAGGAGTATAGATTTGAGATCCTGATATTGCTGAGACAGGCCTTAAACTTGAAATCTTTCCTGCCTTAGCCTCCCAAGTGCTAGGATTACAGGCATGTACCACCACATTGGGCTATGTCTGTATGTTGAGGAATATCTATTCAGCTCATTTTAGCCCAGTTTTTACTCAGTTTGCTTTTTGTTGTTGTCCAGGTTGTGCTACTGAGATGTAGGATTTCTTTATAGATTGTGGATATTAACCCTTTGTCGCATCCATGATTTATGAATGTTTCCCCATTCTACAGCTTGTTTTTTACTCTCATTGATGACTATCTATTTGCTGTGCAGAAGTCTTTTAGTTTGATATAGTCCCATTTGACATTATCTTGTTGCCCACGTTTTAGGAGTCAGATTTCTACGTGAGGCGTATGGTAGCACTCTGTATAGAGCACTGATGCTGAATTCTGCACTTTTTATATAAAATAGGAGCTGATGATCTCTCACAGGACTTTGAGCGGCTCCAGGAATTAGAGGCACCAAGCTTTCCAACCTTCAGCAAACCTCAAGGTTCAATTGTAAACAAGAAGTATAGAGACAGCAAGTCCTGGTTTCCAGGTGGTTTTGCACACTTTAGAAGCAGTGCCAGAGTGACCTTCAAATAGCATAGGGACTTAATAAGCATTTAATTAAATATACACTTCACAAATTGTATGACTAGAAAGTATAAAATAGCCTACAAGAATGTGTTGGATACCTACTTAAGATGAGACATTTTTCAAGAAAGATAGATATGGAGAGTACATGCTCTTGTTTGGGGGGGAGGTTATGATATAACTGGGGGGCCTAGACACAGACATACAAAAGTTAAATGATCCTGAAAGGCAAAGGAATCACATAAGTTTCAAATAGAAGTTCATGGTGTTAGTAGCACAATGGAAAGTGGGACCAGTTAGAAAGCAGAGGTAGACCAGCAGTCCACATACATAGGAAAAGGCAAAACAGGAGGACTATGCAAAAGCCAGAAGGAAGAATGAGTACCTTAGCAGGAATGTAATCAATCAACACATATTCTGACCTTGCTACAAAGGATGCACCTGGCGACACAACATGTAAGTTCTCTGTTCTTATAAAGCTTATAATCTGGTACTTTAATTATACGATACCACACCGTGCTTCTGAGCAAAAGATGTGGTCAGAGATACACTGGGAGAAAGTCACGCTGCACCGATATATATCATACCATTATCTATACAGGAAAGTCAGAAGCAAACCAGAGATACTGAATAAAAACCATGCTACGAGCGGCAAGTAACATTACTCACCACCTTGGGTAGATGGCCTCATTTCACTGTATCCCTGTCCCCAGTGGAAAACTAAAGGTTGCCATTCAGCCACAAGCTTGAGATCTTCAACTGGAAAGCAGACAGCACACAGGGGACTCGGTAATAAGTGTAGGGGAACACTGACCACCAGGGCTGCAATTTGCTTTCACTTATAACCTCTTCTCAGCAAAACAACTTTAAATTACACTGTGTTCATCAGCTTAACAACTCCCAAACTCCCAAAAAAAGCACTCTTTCTGAGAGACAGTAAAGATCGGGGTTTAACTAGAAACTGAAAGTTTAGGCGCTCCCATTATTCTTCTCTGTGTAGTCTGTAGCACCAATGACAGAAATGGAGGTGCCATGATAGTTACTCATCAGTTAGACAGAAAAAGAACAGTAGACAAGATACTCATTCTGTCCTGTACTATACCACAGAGCGTGATTCGTCTCTACAGTTGACTTATTTACAGAAGCCTCAAGGACAGACACGGTGTTTTATTCATCTGTATGACCTCATGTGCCTAGCATAGAGCTTTGGACATTACTGTGAGCAGAACTGAAGTGGAAGCTTAAGGGTTCTTTGGCAAGTCAGTTGTGTCAGATGATGTTTTGCTTGGGCAAACATGTGGAGAAACATTTTCCTGAGGTAGACACAGAAGAAAGGATGTTTTGCTAAAGTAAGCACGTGAAAGGACAGATGTGTGATGAAGGATTCTTCATGAACAACACGCATGTATTGGTTCGCCTTACATTGCGTCATTATTGAGCTCCATTTGTCGGGACTCCATAGAGAGAAATGTACCAAAAAACTTCTGGTTCTGGTGGTGTTCTGTCAGCTTCTCGCTGTTTCCACAGTCTTGGGCTGATTGGCAGGGTGATGTCAGCTGATATAAACTCATATAGAGTTTTGCTAAGACAGATTCATGTGCTGAGGCAAGACATGTGGTGAGGCGAGACCCATGGAGGACACGTGATATCTGAAGGGAATATAAATAGTACTCAACAGACTGAGAAAGGCAGTAGCTTTGCAATGCTTTTTGTCTCAAGTCTTCACTGACCTTTTTACTCTGTTGAGAGAGGCAAAGCAGAGGACTTCTGGTATCCCTCGTGGTCTTGGTCACTCCTGCTGACTCATGCCAACTCGGCTGAGGCCGCTGCTGATTCGTGTCTGCTATCCCAACAGTACTGAACTGGACTGCTGGTGTATTCATGAAGTATTTTCGAGTGGATCGAGCTATCTCTGGAGAATCCTGTGAACTGAACTGCTGGCAATGCAGAAGGGATTCCAAAGAACCATTTCTAAACAAGTCCACTTTCCCCGTATCCCAATAACCTTTCTTTTCCACTACCTCTGGTGGGTGGTAGGCTAGAAGGGAGGCTAAAGCATTTAAAAGCCTTTATTTATTTAAAGTATAGTTGGGAAAAATTTTAAGTTTATATTGAATTAAATAAAAGGGGAAAGAGGAAGAAAGTCTCAGATACAAAAAAATAGGAGTTATGGGGCAAAAGAGGCTTCAGGCAGCATTAGTATCTATCAACAACACTGAGGAAGGGACAATGAAGAGGACAGCATGATCTGTTCTTGTGGTTCTAATACTGCAAAAATATTAAGGTAGAAAATATACAAAACATTGGGAATGAGGTAACTGCTAAAATTAACAACTAAAGGCTGCCTTTCACAGAGTGCTTTACCACACATTGTGTAAAGAACACTACAGACAGCCCCACTTACTCCCTACAGCCAGGAAAGTCAGATTATACCCATTTTTTGGACAGGATAACTAAGGTCAGAGCCAGGATAAATTTTAGCAAGAGTGGACTATCTGTCAAGCCAACATCTAAATCCAAAGCCAGCGCTGCGCTCCCATAGCCCAGGGAGACAGGACTGAGATGGTGGAAGTAACCAGACGCTGAGATTATTACGAAGATGGAACCAGGAGAATTCGTTGAAAGATGAAAAAGAGTGTTAAAAATAATGAGGTAGTAGATAAGATCTATAGAAGCAGATGGCCAAAGGGAGTCGAGCCAGTATCTCAAATGCACGTCCCCTTCTCCAGACACAACCAGTACAACGTCTTCATGAGTCTGTCGACCGACTATGGCAAAGGCAATCACCCACTTTACCTCCGTTTTAAAAACTGTTTATTTTGCAGTAATTTTAGATTCACCATAAAGTTGCAAGAGAATGCAGAGTTCTCTTCTCCCAGCTCCTCCTACTATCTTACTCAGTACATGACAGCACAATCATCAAAACTAATGAACTGAGCCCATGGGAACACTATTGGCTAAATCTTGCCAGGCTTAAGCAGTTACCATTAAAACTACCACAACATCACTTTGGATCCCATCAATACAAGAAATTATAAACTATCAATACACAATAATAAAAAACAGTTTTAAAAGCATAAGCTCAGAAAAGATGTTACAGCTATGCTTTCTTCTCTCTCCCCATCTTTCCCATCCCTTCCCTCAGTTATGACTTTTAAGGGACAGAGACAGGTGGAAAATCAGCAAAGAAAAGTGTGACAAAGTGCAGAGAAACCACTAGAAGCCCCCACTGTCCTCTCCCAGTGGAGCTGCAAGGGCGTGCTTAAGGGTCTCCACCGTGATTCAGGACAACATGTGCAAAGTGGTTTTAATCAGGAAACTTGGCTCAATTGTTAGGGTCCAGATTGTTATTAGAGGTCAATCAGGAGGTATACCGCACCTACTTAAATGACCTCAGCTAATTAGACTCCAGTCCCCAGAGCAAAATCAACGCTCACCACAACCACACTGTATGCATAAACTGTCATCAAACTGATACCTGTGCCCTCAATCCTCGTGCACACAAAAATACTTAGTAGGTAGAATATTCCTAGGGCTCAGAGGTCATCTCCCAGGACCCAGGCAAGAGTCAGGCCCTAAGGGAAGCTTTTTCTGGAAATCTGAGTGACACAAGCCAGCTAAGTTAACCCCTTCCTCACAGTGAGTATATTCCTGGGCTACCTGATGCATCCCAGCACCACATGCTGGATCACCCTTCAGACACCAATGCTGCCCTGCCAATCACCTATTCATTAACCTGTATGTGTTTCTAGCTTCTGACTTTAGTTAACAATAAAAACAAAGTTTGCCACATCAGAAAAGGTGAAGTGTTCTAGGATGAAAGTGAAGTGTTCTAGGATTTCACTAGCTAATGAAATAAAGGCTTACTACACAGTGAGTACATAGTGAGTCCATGGATAGAAAGTAAATAGGTTGAGAGATCACGGTGTAGGCAAACAGAAAGCCCCACACCTTGGTGAGACCTCCTCACCTCGGAGTTCAGGGTATTTGCTGTCAGTGACTCATAGGAATGGTCAGACTGAACCCAAAAGACCTGATTTTCAGAGAAGTCACACGATAACGATACACAGTGCAAACTCTGACTCCAGTGTTAAGGATCTGTGATTTCTATCTCAATGAGCAACTTCATAACTCTCCAAAAACATAAGCTCTGAACATTCATAAGAAGGCATATAAACCTGTGTCACAAGTCAGAAGCACAAGATGAAAATTTTGCAATTAATAAAATCTTAATATTTTAATGAACTCCCCTATTAGTTTAAATTTTTTAGTATTTATTAGTGTCAATGATAAGGTATGATCTTAAAGATGAAGCCCACCTTATATGATGGGACAGTTAAAGGTAAAAGAAAAGATAAATTCTGGACCATATGAAATTGGGTCAGATTAAATTGAGGGGAAAAAATTTATTCCCTTTTCAATTAATAAAAAGGTTAATCTGACAGTATTTTCTTCACTTAAGAAAAACAGTTTCTTCTTGTTAATGATCTGAATGCCTCTAAATGGTAAAATAAGAAGTACACATATTTTCATTCACTTTTCTAAAGGCTTAAACATAAAAATGGATATTACTATTTCAAAAGAAACCTTGATGAACAGTCTATTAGAGCCATGCATATTCCCAACAAGCACATGACAAAGAACACAGAGGACAACCACAGGAAAAATGGCTACAGTCGTGTCTTAGAATAATCTGGATTACAGCAACTACAGGTGAAATAAAAGCTATTCCTACTTTCAGTATTATCTGTAAAAAGAAAAAAATGAATGGGAGGGGGCTACTGTGAGCCATGTAATAATTACTCTTCAAGAGCATGTCCTATTAGCTCACTCTGATCGAGACTTCGCAGTGTGACATTACGGCTTCACTTGGATGGTAAATAGAAGGGGCAGTGAATGGACGGCACAACCACAGTTACTGCTGACTTTAGAAAGCAACATCTAAACTCTTCCATTATTATTTCCACTACCATCTGGAAACAGTTTCAGAACTGTGGCAATTAGAATAGGTACAGCCCCACAGGTTCATGTTTGAATGCTTCACCCTAGGGAGTGGTGCTATTAGAAGGTGTGGCCTTGTTAGAGAAAGTGTATCATTGTATAGGTTGGGTTTGAGGATTCCTATGCTCAGGCTCCACCCAGTACGGAAGAGACCCTCCTCCTGGCTGCCTTCGGATCAAGATACAGAGCTCTCAGCTCTTCCAGCACCAAGTCTGCCTGCTTGCTGCCATGACTGCAATGGATTGAACCTGTGAAACTGGAAGCTAGACCTCATTAAATGTTCTCCTTTATAAGAGTTGCCTTGGTCAAGTTGTCCCTTCACAGCAATGAAACCCTAAGACAAGGATCTAATACTCCTTCCACTACTAGAGTGAGTATGCTTTAAAGACAAAAGTTCTGCCCCACAGCAGCACACTCCTAAAATCTCTAAAGCATTAGAGGGGAAGAGTCCACCGACTTCTGCAACTGTGTTTCTCAAACCACAGTCTTAATGTATTCAAGTCTATAAAATTCTCCCCTGAGAATGTTTAATTTTATAACTCGAATTCTCCATAACATAATAATATGTGTGTTTCCAGTAAAGTGATGTCACTTAGACTCTCTTTGATGGTCAGTGACTAATGTAGACAAGAGCCATGACAGAATTAAAATATAAGCACATTCATGTCCACATGAAGCTCAAATGATGTCATCCTTCCCAAACAAAAGGTTTCCTGGTAGCTCAAAAGACAAGAGAAAACCTGAGTAATCATATTAACTATACAGCAAGGATGGTAAAACCAAAAGAAGCTATAGCATAAATGTTATTATATGCATAAATATATAAGCATAATATGTACATATTATAAACACATATGCATAAAAACACGTGCATATTATAAACATATAAACCTCACAGTAATCACCTATAACATTAAATGAGCATAATCATTTATACTGCATTATGTTGATTACAAATACAGTACACCTGATGATTTCATAAGTATCCTTTGTTAGGAAGGGTTATTCCTACCTATCATACTCCTGTGGTAACAACCCTGGAGTCAGCAATGGGGGTTCACGAGAATATCTCCAAGTGTAGGATACATGGTTTAAATAAGGGAAAACAGCCATTCACCCAACACTTGCTTTTGTTCCCAAAGACATGCAGATGCTAACATGGTAGCAGTCAAGACTCTTGGCCTTGACAAAGAACTGCAGGCTATAGAACCCCGCCACACACTTGAACTCCAGAGTCTCTCTGCTCAAAGGTTGATGACAGTAACCACATTAATAGCACACCAATCAGAAAAAGGCTGCCCAGAAAGCAGTGAACAGTGCCACTTGAAAGACTAAATTTGATCAAGAAAAACATAAAAAAACAAAACCTCATGCTTCTTAGAAAAAAAAATCTAAACATTAAAATTTTTAAATATTATGAAAAACACAAAATATAAAATAATTTCTAAAAGGAAAGGAAACTTTGAACTTATGAAGCAAGCAAATGCCAGGTTCACAAACAGTGCTAGTCATGGATTACTTGATTTAAAACAAAACAAACAAAAGTGGTAAAATATAAAAACAAATGAAGTTTTATAAACCATAAAAATGAATTTTCAGCAAAATACAAAAATGTAAAGCATTCCTTTCTTTAAGTAATTCTTTGATGTGAGATAGCTTAGGCTAATCAGAGCTAGTCAAATAACAAGGCAAAATAATTTGAATTATAAAATTCTTGCTTTAGTAAAAATTTCATAAATAGTAGGGATGGGAGTTAGTGCCTTGAAGTAATACAAAAACACCATCAGATTCCTATATTTCCTCCTATTTACTATTGATTGATTGATTGATCTTTGACAAGCGTCTCGCCATCTAGCCTTGGCTGGCCTGGAACTCACTATTTAGACCAGGCTTGCCTTGTACGCACAGGACACACTCCTGCCTCTACTTCCTAGGATTAAAGGCAACCGCACCTCCTAACTCCATGAGATATTGGTTGAGCTTGGAGCACTGAGCCTAGGGAGGAGCATCCGGATCAGGGACAAATAACATCGCATCCACCAGATCACAACCCTGCCCAGCTCTTCTCAGACACCGGACACCTGTTGTTTCAGAGAGCTCTACTAAAACAACAACAAAAAAAGAGTAGAGTTTTTTTTTCTTACTCAAAAAGATAAACTATCTTAGTGAATTGCAAAACATCAGCCTATAACTGCTGTTTAAAAAGGAAAACAACTTTTAAAAGGTTACTTTTCACATTTTGCAGAGGCTTAGGTCAAGCAACACTGTAAGTTAGTAAAAATAAGTAAGCAACTCATCTTAAATTCCTATTAAGTATCTCTTCAAAAGATTCTTTAAATTTTTCTATTCTACTTGACCAGGAACAATTCAAATATATCATTTTAAGTAGCTATTAAAAACATAAAGATAACAGTTCTCAAGATAAACTCTGTAATATCTGATTTTAATCCAAACTATAAATTTTAGAGTCATGAAAATATGTAGAATGTGTGTGTGTGAACTTTCTCCGACTTCTCGCTTGGCTTTACAAATGAAAGGCTACATGGTGACTCACATAATTTGTATATATTCTTTATGATACAAAGACACGAGATCTTAATTTCTCCAAAACAAATAAGAACCATAAAGTCTCAAGCAAATTTTATGTCAGGTTAAGGAATTTCCTTGTCTGGGTGGGAACATGGCTAAGACTAAAAAGCCTGGAAGAGTGTGGTAACCCATACCTGTAACCCTAGCACTAAGGCAAAAAGCAAGAGGGTCTGGGGGGAGGACGGTCGGGCTGGACAGCAGGATGCTGTCTGGAAGAAATCAAAGCAAGCATAGTAATACCCAATGCTCCTGAGGCTGCAGAACAAGTTCAGCCTCCCACATGTAGCAGAGTGGGGTGTAACTTAATATACATCTCTGTGTTGTCTGCTGTGCATCTCCAACCCTAATAATCACCCCTCAGACTTCCTGATCACAATGCCCACCACAGAAAACCATTCCAAGAGCTCCTTTAAGGTATTCTCTGTGCCATTTCCATTCATGGTTGACCTCTGCCCATTGGAAACAAACCAAAACAGCGCTGAACAGGGTAACCCATGAACAGAGCCTAAAAGATCTAAGTTACAAAACCCACAGGATACACCGTCGCTGCAAAGAAAGTTCGCAGAAACAGACCCAGGCCGCTCTTCGAGTCGTCCCACGTAACAGTAATCTCAGCATGACAGACGTGACACAGAACTCACAGAATGAGTAACCCGTGAGAAGGAATGAAGGAAGGGACGGTGGGAACCGCCAGAAACACTTAAGTCTGTCCCGGGTCATGTTATAAAAGGGGACATAACCAGCAGAGAGGGTGGCTTACGAAAGCAGTTACTTGCCATAGCAATCCAACTTTAGAAGTCAGATGTTTAGTCTTCCCTAAGTATATCATCTGATACTGTAAGGTCATGACCTTAAGAGAAAAGAAGGAAAAGGGACACTTACTGGGATTGAAAACTCCCCTGCCAGGTACTTCAGTAAGGACGCTCCTTTGCCCAAGAACTTGTTCCTTTCTTTGATGTTGCCTTGAAGCTTCGGGTCAAACTCCTTTCTGACCACAGAAGCAATGGAGTCAACAATCACAAGCTTAACTCCTTTCGAAATGATCTCTTCCTCCAAAGACTCAAGCCTGTGAAAGTAGAATTTGTAAAATAACAAACAAGTGTAAGACACGAACTCTTTTTTATTTTTCTTTTCAGAAGGAAAATAGAAGAACACTGTATTAGGGTTTGAGAGAAAAGCCAAAACACAAGTTGGGCAAGCTGTAAATCCTGGCAGCTGCTGGGAGGAGGGAGCCAGTGAAGACTTAGAGTGCAATGGAGGTCTGCAAACATCTGTGAGGGGAAGAGGGCGTTAGAGCAAACAGCCTGGAGGTTGAGAGCAAACACGCTTAGGACTCTGGTTGTTCTCCAGGTCAGAGACAGAGGTGGGGAAAGGACAGCCATGCTTTTGGAGTTAGAACTCAGGAAAGCAGGCAGGCCTAACCCTGAAGATCTGTAAGTCACTTCAAAGACATGACTTTAAAAAGTGAAGGGGCTGGAGAGACAGATGGCTCAACAGTTAGGAACACTTGCTTCTCTTGAAAAGGACCAGGGTTTGGTTTCCAGCATGTACGTGAGGGTTCACGCCCATTGGTAACTCTAGTTCCAGGGGACCCCACCCACTCTTCCAACCTCCAAGGGCACCAGACATATAAGTGGTATACACACAAACATGCAGGCAAATACTCATACTCATAAAATACAAAATAAATAAACCTAAAACAACAACACCACCATGCTGAAAGGGTTAATCAGCTTTAAAATAACAACGAGCCAGCTCTGGTAACAGAGATCTGTAGCCCTCATTAATCAGGAAATTAAAGAAAGAAGTTTGCAAGGTCAAGGCTAAACTGGGCTACAGTGGGAGTTGTTCAAAACCATACTGGATAACATAGTCTGTATGTTATCAAAATAAAAACTTAAAAAAGTGCTGAGAGGAGCTGGAGAGATGGCTCAGTGGATAAGAGCGCTGACTGCTCTTCCAAAGGTCATGAGTTCAATTCCCAGCAACCACAGGGTGGCTCACAACCATCTGTAAAAGGATCTGATGTCCTCTTCTGGGGTGTCTGGAAACAGCTACAGTGTACTCAAATAAATAAAATAAATCTTTTTAAAAAAAAAAAGTGCTGAGATGCAGCTCAGCCCTTGCCTGACACACGAGGCCCTAGGTTCAAGCCCAGTAACACACATGCACTTGCTCATGCACTCATGTGTGTGCACACACACACACATACCACACACACACACACACACACACACACACACACACACAGCGATGGCTGTAAAATTCAGCACACATAACTTAGTTCACCACTCCTATCACATTGCATTCTTCTGGAAATATCAACAGTGTTTTCATGTTGCCCTACAATACTACAAAAGCTGTAATTTTACAGGAAAGCTACTTGTGTAGCCAGTCTAAAACGGCCTCTAAAACAGCCTCCTCTTATTCCCCTATCCTGGTGTGTCCTATCTTTTTATGAATTTCTACATAAATGCCTTCCCATACTACACAAGAGTTGGTCTATGTGACAAGTGCTCATGACAAAATGGTGATGCTCTTATTCCAGACAGTGGGGGTGAAAGACTACACTTTCCTTGTGTAAAGAAAGGACGCCTTCCAATGGTGCACGAGTGAGCTTGGGTACAGGCATACCAGCCCACTGGTCAACAAAACAACAGCTATCCTGGACAACAAGCAAAGCAGGAGAGCCAGCTGAGCCACTTCCAGAAGCTCACTCGCCAGAAAATAAGTATTTGCTGTTCTAAGCTGCCACATTTACAGGTAGTTCACTAACAAAACAACTTATAATTAATAAGCTACTTAGATTCTAAAATATTCACTGATTTTTTTTCCATTTTAAAGAAACATTTCAAAAAAACTACAATGAATGAAGAAGGCACAAATTATTATTTTTTTTAAAGATGTATTTACTTTATGTATATGAATACACTGTAGCTGTCTTCAGACACATCAGAAGAGGACTTCGGATCCCATTACTGATGGTTGTGAGTCACTATGTGGTTGCTGGGAATTGAACTCAGGACCTCTGGAAGAGCAGTCAGTGCTCTAAACCATTGAGCCATCTCTCCAGCCCAAATTATTATTTCTTTAACTCCATTATATAAGAATTATTTTACTAAGAAGCTGAAAACGGGGAGGAGAAAACTTTCAAAGCATTACTAAAATATAAGATGTTTTAGTAATGTGAAACCGCCTACCTTTGTAGAAGCCCCTCACAGGTGAGCTCTCGGCAAAGATGAACTCTACTGCTGGTCAGAAGCAATTTTTCCTCAGTGTTAAAATATTGTGGAAAACGAGATTCCGCAATCTCAACCAGTCTATGAGAGAAGGGAATAGCATACAAGAGAGAATAGTGAATACTAAAAGAGAGAGACACTGCTGAGTCCCCAACACACTCCACATGGGAAAGTACTAAGACGTATCCGTATGTCAGGCGTAAGCAAAAGGCTCAAAACACCAGTTTGGAATACACGTGGCCTCTGTGAGAATTATCAGAGGTTGGCTATCAAGGGTTCTAAGTCTCATCAAATTTCCAACAAGCAACAATATTCCCAAGATTTTATTTCTGGAAATAATGTTTACAGATAACATTTTCATAGCAGCTACTTTTACATATTAGAAATGTTAGAAAAAGCTTTCAGTTGCTTGAATGAACAAAGTCTGTTTCAATAAGTATGGTACTGTTTCCTAATAATAACATATCTCAGTTGCCTTGTCTCTTCCTAGAAAATATGCTTTCTCAATTAAAATTTAAAGCTATTTAGTAGTTCCTTGGTAAATAGGAAATTATTGTTTAACCAAATTAATGCTATCCAGTTACTTCTTGTTAACAAAAAGCTATTTTCTGAATACTGAATTCAGACCCCGAGGCTAAACCTCATCATGTGGGGCAGGTCAAGTGAAGAAGATAACTCAAAGCATAAAGGACAGCGTCGTTCAGCAGAAAGAGGCACGAAGGGCATCGCTAGAAATTACAAAAGGGTAAGATATAAAACTGAAAAACAAAACTCTTGGAGTATAACTGTCTCCCAATTGCAATGACTCGTCAGCCCTACTTAGCCATCCAGGGAATCTGGAAAAGAAACTGCAAACACGAAGCCACCCATAGTCTACGTTCACATAAGAGACACAGGAGAACAAAAGAGTAGTGTCTTCATCCCCAGTTAAAGGGCTCTGGGAAGAGGCTGAGAACTTTAAATAGATAAACAAAACAAATCCCTAAATATGCTATAGTCAGAAGCAAGGGAGGGACCTAAAACAGGAAAGAGAAAAATGAAGACAGTCAAGAACTTTTTAAGTGCATTTTCAGTCAACTGAAAAGAAAAATATATAATTTGGTTCAATAAGAAGAGGTAAAAATGCTTCAAGAGAAAAATAGTATTTAAAGGGGTATCCGAGTAAGGCGTGTTTGACAAGGCATGGGGACTGAGGGAAGAAGGACAGGAAGTAAGAAAAGCAAAAAAGAGCAGGGCAGTGGTGGTGCACGCCTTTAATCCCAGCACTCGGGAGGCAGAGGCAGTCGGATTTCTGAGTTCAAGGCCAGCCTGGTCTACAAAGTGAGTTCCAGGACAGCCAGGGCTATACAGAGAAACTCTGTCTCAAAAGAAAGAAAGAAAGAAAGAAAGAGAGAGAGAGAGAGAGAGAGAGAGAGAGAGAGAGAAGGGAAGGGTGAGGAAGGGAGGGGTGAGGAAGGGAGGGAGGGAGGGGGGAGGAAGGGAGGGAGGGAGAGGAAGGGAGGGAGGGAGGAAGGAAGGAAAGCAAAAAAAAAATGATGTGCTATTGACCATGCAAATTGGGCAGACTGGGAGGGTTTGTAGAAGCATGTCATTTTTATGATTACGATGGTGGTGGTGGTGATGGTGGTGGTGGTGGTGGTGGTGGTGGCTGCAGCAGTGACGTAACTATGATGTGAGCTCAGTGCTCAGTAGAGAAGGCAGCTGGAGCTCTAGCACTTGGAAGACACCAGTGTTCAATAGGATGGGTACAGCCACGGGTACTGCAAACTTGAGGATGTCTCACAGTTTGGATAGCCTATTGCTAGGAGCAGAGGAGAGTTCCTAACTTACTGGCCACAGTGCAACACTAGGCTGGTTTTCCACCAGTGGCTTGAGTGGTGAAAGGTAATGAGATTCCTTACTTGTTCTATTAAACCTGCTCATGAGAAATGATAGTCAGTATATGGATCAGAGCTATTGTTACTCACATTTGCCATGCTAAGTACCTATATTGCTACTGTTACTCACATTTGCCATGCTAAGTACCTATATTGAGTAGACAGCAACATATCAGTCAATATGTTACAATTTTCTAAAGGCTTCTCCAAATGACTTTTATTTGGGGAAACTCTTTTTTAAAAAATATAAATCAAAATAATTATCAGTGAAGCTTTTCTAAATGCCTGGTATCAATCCCATTAGTATCCAGTGACAATTTTCTTCACAAGATCTTGTTCTTCAGGGGAAGCAACAGAAAACCCATCTTTGCCACCAACATAATTACATAAAGTCTGAAAACAGTGCCACCTAGTGGGTATCTTTTAGCAAAGGCACTTCTTTGAAAAGATGCATCTAAAATTCATTCATTCAACATTTACTGAGAAGCCGGGGGTGTGGTGGCACACACCTTTAATCCCAGCACTCAGGAGGCAGAGGCAGGAGGATTTCTGAGTTCGAGACCAGCCTAGTCTACAAAGTGAGTTCCAGGACACCCAGGGCTATACAGAGAAACCCTGTCTCAAAAAAACAAAACAAAACAAAAAAAGAACAACAACAACAACAAAAAGATTTACTGAGGACCTATACCATAGGCCAGGCACTACTAACTACCATAAGTATTGAGTATATGACATCACAATACCCCCAATAAAGGAAATGACGAGCAGAGGAGAGAAGAAAGTTACATTCTGTGTGCTGGCTAGATTGTATCACTTGGACACAAACTAGAGTCCTCTGAGAGAAGGAAACCTCAGTTAAGGAACCGCCTCCATAGGATTGGGCTGTGGGCCAGCCTGGAAAGGATCGTGTTTATTAGTGATGTATGGAGGAGAACCCAGCCCATGGCAGCTGGTGCCATCCCTGGGCTGCTGATCCTGGGTTCTGTAAAAAAGCAGGCTGAGCAAGCCATGGAGAGCAAGCCAGTAAGCAGCACCCCTCCATCAGCTCCTGCCTCCAGGTCCCTGCCCTGTCTGAGTTCCTGTCCTCAATTCCTTTGATGATGAACAGTGATGTGGAAATGTTTGTTTGGGGCTTTCAGTTTTCGTGTTTTCTTTCTTTCTTTCTCACTTTCCTTCCTTCCTTCCTTCCTTCCTTCCTTCCTTCTTTCTTTCTTTCTTCTCTTTTCTTTTTTTAATTTTTTAAATATTTATTTATTTATCTATTTATTTATTTATTGGTCATGTGTTTCATCACAGCAATAGAAGCCCTAAGACATTCCAGAAGGAGAGAAAAGCAAACACATCAGGGGCCAGCTACAGTGCCCTAACAGTTAATGTAGCTGGAACATCAGGGGCCAGCTACAGTGCCCTAACAGTTAATGTAGCTGGAACATCAGGGGCCAGCTACAGTGCCCTAACAGTTAATGTAGCTGGAACAAGGAGCAGGAAGAAGCCTGAAAGGTTGAAGGGGAGGAAGCCAGAGCGCCAGGCAGAAATCAAGGTCCCCTCAGACCCTCAGATCTGTGGTAGTCTGTTGGGGTTTTATTAAGAAAAATGAGAAGTGTGGGAGCCGACCTGACCCCATCAGGTTTCCTTTTTTAACAGATCATTACCTTAACCACTCAGTCACCACATCCCACAAATGTGTCTTTAAAAATAAAAATAATTTTTTTTAAAGTAAAAGACTGCTTGCTCTGGGGGGTGGCTCAGTGCTAGAAACCACTGGCTGATCTTTCAGTAGATGGAATTCATTTCCCAGCACCCACATGGTGGTTCAAAACGATCCTTAACTCCAGACCTAAGGGACCTGCCACCCTCTTCTGGCCTCTATTGCACCAGGCACACACTCATCGCTCATATATACACTCAGGCAAAACATCCGTACACATAAGATACAAAATAATAAATAAATCTTTTTGAAGGTCTGCTCAAGAGGCTAGGGAGATGGCTCAGCAGGCAGGAGTGTCTCAGGGTTGATGGCTGCCAGCCTAGCTCCAAGGCCAGTGAGAAACTGTATCAAAGGAGGAAGTTAAAGAATGAGACAGCAGGACACCCAACATCCTCCTTTAGCCTCCATACATAGGCATACACGCCTACACACACACACACACACACACACACACACACACACACGCACGCACAGATGGAGGGACAGAGGGAGGAGGGAGGGGAGGGGAGAGATGGTTCTAGATGTCACATGGGGAAAAGGCTTCAAAGGGCAAGGGTAAAACAAGATAACTGCTGTCCACACAAGAAACATGGTGCCTTCACCTAGGGAGATGATACCTCAGATTATCAGGAGCAACTGGATTTAAAGTATAATTCAGGCAGGGAACCGGAAGAACTTGATTGATTGGATGAATATCTAGAACAGTAGTGATTCAATCAGGATTGTAGTTACTAGTGTAGTGTTCTTCCTCTCTCTCTCTCTCTCTCTCTCTCTCTCTCTCTCTCTCTCTGTGTGTGTGTGTGTGTGTGTGTGTGTGTGTGTGTGTGTGTGTGTGTGTGTGTTTAAACAGGGAAATCCAGAATTCATCTTCAGGTATATCAAGCTGTCCACATATATAGATGTGACTGTAATATGTTATTATGTCAAGTGGCAAATGTATATGAATCTGGAGCTTGTGGGAAAGCTCAGAATATGAACACAGGACCCTTCTGCCATAAAGAAATGTGCTAAAACCATGAGAGTGCATTGAGAGATTGAGGACAGATGGAGGAAGACCAAGATCCTAAAACTGAGTCCGGGATTCTCCAAGGCTTATATGCTGACAAAATGGAGAGGGACCAGCAACACAGACTAACATGGTCAGAAACAGGGATAAAACCTAAGAAGCCAACTGACAGGAACTGTTGGGGAGAACATGGTGGCTGTGTGATAGGGCTGAGAGTCAACACTTCCTGGTGATGTGACAGCAAACATACTGTACAAGGGCAGCACATTAGTCAGTTTATAGTAATATTGGTATACACAAACTTACCATGTTACCAGTCATATAAAAGCACAGTATATAAATTATGCACAGTATACAACACTTGGTGATATTTCTGCCTGTGCTCACTCTGCTAGCAATCATTACTTCAGATTGTAAGTTACCTCTACAGCATTTTTAAGGTCTGGAAAACACAATGCATCAGCTTCACACTGCTTCTGCTCACCACATCTTTTGATTGTGTGCAGAGGCTACATCCATGATGAACACACACAGCAGTCTGTGTAAGCACACAAGAACAGAGTCACAGGACTGACTGGCTTAGTCATCCAGTCCCCAAACCATACCACTACCACTAAGCAACGCATGGCTGCATTTTATATACTATTGAGTTGGAGAAAGTTTTGAAAATCAATTTCAATATAGGGCTAGGAAATAAAGCCAATATGGAGTGAATTCAAGATAAATAATAGGGAGATTTTGCCTTCTGTGCACAAAAGATTAACTGGCTTGGGAATTGCCCCGATAGCATCAACTAGAAAAGCAGACAAAATAATCTGAAAGAACAGTTTCACACACTAAACAATAGTTCAAAACTGTGACCCTCCTGAGAAAGGAAACTAGTAAAGGAACCTAAAGTGCCCCAGGCTCACACCAGAGGCACTTTCTATTCTACGACACACAAAAGGGGAAGCCAATGTGAGTCTGGTGGACCCAAAGATGAGATCAGAGTATGAAACAGCTAAGCTGGTAGAACTCATGAAGTCACGTGCAGAAAAGAAAAGGTGGCGGTGTGTGGGGGGGGGGGGGTGGGGTGGTACACTCCAGAGCTAATATGCATAATGTATGGAAGGAAACGCTTCAGGATGAACCAGGAGACAACGGGAGACTAAACACTTCCAGCACTTACACAAGATGAAAACAGTGCATATTCCCACACCCACAAGGAATACAGAGATCTCACGATACCTTGGGTAACAGGTGGGAGTCCTCAGAGGGACTTCACAGTGCTAAGGCTTAATCGGTCTCAAAGACCATCAAAATAATCTTAACTATATATTAAAACAAAAAATCTAACACCTCAGAGATGTACATTAAAGTTCAGCATCTAACATAGCCATGTCTAACAATCATTAGGAAAGGGCTGGAGAAATGGCTTAGCCATTAAGAGCACTGTCTGCTCTTCCCCTAAGGACTCAGTTTCAACACAGCACCCACATAGCAGCTCACAGCCATCTGTAACTTCAATTCCATGGGATCCAATATCCTCCATGAGAACCATGGACTGATGCACAGATATACACATGCAGGCAAACACTCAGACACATAAAATAAATTTTTTTCATTAATAGGCATGTAAAGGAGAAGAAAAGATCTATAGTCAGGAAAAAATTTAATTACTAACAAAAGACCAGAAGTTGTATAGGTGATGGCATTATTAATGCCCTCAGAAACAACTATTTGCAATCTTATAAATGTATATAAGTAGGTAAATGAGAGGATAGACCAGTATACTATGTACTGTAGACACAAACAAGAATAATCTGTTTCTGTGAATAAACTCCTATTTGACCATGTATTTGTTCACTTCCTATTACAGCCGCTTTTGCACTGACAGCAGAACTGAAGAACTAAAAGACTAAGAACTGGAGGTGGCTTGCAGCCTTAATCCCAGCACTACACAGGAGAGGGAGAAGCATGGGTTCCCCTGAGCTACACAGCAAGACTGTCAGAAACACAAAGGAGAGAGAGGGCAGTAACTCAGCTGGCACAGTGCTTGCATTGCAAGCATGAGGTCCTGGGTCCGATCCTCAGAACTCATGGAAAAAAGCAAGGAGAGACAGCTCAGGCTTGTAATCTCAGAGCTGGGGAAGCAGGGACAAGCTGGTCCCTGGGGCTCCCTGGAGAACCATGCCAGCCCACTGAGATCTTATCTCCATGAAAAAAAAGAAAGAGAGAAAGAAAGAAAGAAAGAAAGAAAGAAAGAAAGAAAGAAAGAAAGAAAGAAAGAAAGAAAGAAAGAAAGAAAGAAAGAAAGAGGGAGGAGCTGGGGCCTAGAAAGATTGCTCAGTGGTTAGCAGTGCTTGCTAACAGAACTTCCAGAGGACCCAAGTTCAATTCCCAGCACCCACATAGCAGTTCACAACCATGTGAATTCCATGTCCCAGGCAATCCAATGCCCTCTTCTGACCTCCTCGGGCATCAGGTACACAAGTGATGCATAGAACACTCATAACATTTTTTAAAATTTTTTAAGGAGGTAGACAGCACCTGAGAAATGGCACCCAAGGTTGTCTGTCTGTTGGGTCCTCAGGATTGCACACATGTGCATTCGTGCACACACACATTAACACACAGGTACTCACATATATATACATGCAACTGCATGCACATACTCTTGACAGAATCAAGAACTAAAATAGATAGGTACATAGATAGGTAGGTAGATAGATAGATAGATAGATAGATAGATAGATAGATAGATAGATTAGGTAGATAGTAGAGAAATAAATAAATAACAAAATCAAAATAGCTGTAAGGAATGCCTACAAGGCTAATGCTCTTCCTGAGATGTATCTGAAACAAGAATGTTAAAGCCGTGCTTAAGGCAAAGCACGTGTGACCTTTGAGTTTAACCTCGTCAACACTCCTCAACCATAAACCTGAATAATGCACTATCAACCAACCCACATTGGCACTTATAAAATGAATTCTTCAGGATAAGAGAAATAAGCAAACCAGCTTTTCCTTTTACTTAGTGTTTACACTGAGTTAATCTTTAGCCGTGGTTATAAATTACATCCTTCGAGCAATGTAACTCCACAAGCCACAAATTATATATACAGCTATTGTTAGGACACTTGGAGGTTTCTCTCCATCCTGCCAAATCTCAAGAATGCATTATCTCCTTGTAATCCTGCTACATGCTGACTGCCCATTCCATCTTTTCCTGCTTGTCTCTAATAAACATAATGTAATGGTTATTCAATTCATATGGATGGCAGTTCCCATAGCTGTCAAATGCCCATAGGCTGGAATACAGATCTGGTCAGTAGATTACATTGCTTACCCATCTTCTCAAGCTGTATGTAAACTTATGGCATCTAAGACCATACTGTGTTTTACGCAGATGTCTAATAGGTAAAACAAATAAAAACAGACATTTTTCTGAATCATCCAGAAGAGGGCGTCCATAACCCTGCACACTCAGCATCTCAGCCTCTCTTTCAAATTCCTTTTCAGTCTCCTACCCCCCACCCCCCAATCTCTTCTTAAGTGCAGAACAACCTGGGCTCTGATTAAACACTGACTTACCAACCCAACCCACCTCCAAGTTCCTCCTCTGTTGCTTTGGTCTCACTTTTATTCAAGCAGCAACAAGCCCTCACAAGCTCACCTTGATTGCTAGAGACCCTCCTCCCCTTGCTTTCCCATTCTCTACATAAAAGTGGTCTAGTGAGAACGCTGCAGGGGAATTACTGTGGATCAAGAAAACATCTGCAGGTAAGAAGATGAAAAGAAGTAGCTATCCTGTAAACCTCCCCGCCCAGTGATGCTTGCCCTTAATCCCAGCACTGCACTCTGGAGGCAGAGGCAGGCAAATCTCTGTAAACTCAAGGCCAGCCTGGTCTACATAGTAAGTTGCAGGATATCCAGGGATATGTAGAGAGACCTTGTCTCATAGATAGATAGATAGATAGATAGATAGATAGATAGATAGATAGATAGATAGATAGATAGATAGACAGATAGACAAAAAAAATTAAAGTATATTTTCCTGATGAAAGTCTCCTAACCTTTTCTAGTCCCACTATTGTAAACACAGAATGAATACGGATGCCTAAAAACAAACCAGCTTTCGGTCCTTCCATCACTGAACAGCTGAAACAGATCTTTACACGTGAGAAAGGTGTGCCTACTTTTGCTCACACTGCTGTTCTCTGAACGTTCAGTTTACTTGTGGCAGAAAGCTTACATAACTCGCTGACCATCCATCCCTGATGACCCTAACAGGGTCAAGCAGACTGACCGCAGCACAAATAACACATGGCCAGACCCTGAAGAGCAGGTTCCGTGCATGATCCACCACAGCAGACTCCTGAAGGCAGCGATACCAAAGGCACTACACCTCCGGTTCTGCCTTACCCTCACCAGACCTCAACACGCACCCTGTGTGAGAGCAGCCTTGCCCCTTCTCGGGCTATATGAAGAATGCAATAAAAACTAAAAACAGTGCAGGTTTTCACCCCTATTCTAAAGCAACCCTCTTGATAATTATGTAACATATATTAACATAAATGTAAGGGGACTAAAATTGTACCTGTTTTGTTTGCACCCTGCCTCTGATGTAAGTACTAATACTACACGAAGGCAGAAAAGAGATGGAGAAATAAGTAAATATGAAAACTCCAAAATATAAGTAAAACCATATGCAAAGAAAAGAACCACAACCACACGTCTTCACAAACAGAGGCGGAGGCTGCCGCTGTGAATGCAGTGATTCTTGGTTATTTCCTCCAAACTGAAACCTTCCCTCTTGAAGGGAGGAAGGAAGGAGGCTCGGAAAGCTTACAGGGCCCAAAAAGGGAAAGACACCTACACTTTGACCTTTCCCATGTATGTCACTCGCCTTTCCTGTGGCTGGCACCTGACAAAAGCAACTCAATGGAGAACGGTTCAGGGTACAGTCCACTGCGGCAGGACATCCCGCCCACAGTCAGGCAGCAGGGAATGGTAAACACTTGCTCTCTCTCCTCTTTATTCAGTCCAGGACCCAGTGGGGCCACGCGCCTTTGAGAGTCTTCCCACCTCAGTTAACCTAATTAAGACAGTGTTTCACAAGCCTGCCCAGAGTCCTAGAGTCCTCACAGGTCTACGTGGAAGCCCATTTCCTAGGCAACTCTAGATCCTGTCAAGTTGATGATCTGTATTAAACGCCATAACTCATCAGGTCCTTTTTGATCTACTACTATTCAGAGAGAAATAAAGAAGAGAGTTATTCATAATGATGTAATTCAAAGAGTCCAAAAAAGTAGCCATGGTGTATCATAAGAGAAGAAACCTGATCCGCTTCCTGGATCGATTTCAAAAGGGAAATTTCCTCTAAAACCAGTACCTAGCATCCTTTGTCCTTAAAAGTTAAAATAAATTTTAACCTATCTGTAAATGTCCCATGGAGCACAGGAGCTATAAAAGCAAAGCATTATAATAGAAAAATAAAGCACTCTACCTCTCAGCAGTAAATGCAGACTCTGTGTCGATGTAGACCACAGCCCCTTCTAATCCTCCCAGGCTGGTAGGTAATGTAGCTAAGACACTCATCATTATGCAAAACTGAGTTTTTCCGCAACCTGGTGGACCTGTAATCTAAAAAACAAAGTGCATGTTATATATGTGTATATAAAATTTGTATAAACATTGTAAGCTGGACAAAGAAAATTATTTTAGAATTTGCTGAAAAAAAAAAGCAATCCCATAACCTTGGTTGGAAGAAAGAATTAAGCCCTAAGACCCCCACTGCAGGTAGCATGCTAACTTTTCTCTTATAGGTGGATAATTAGGATATATATCCTTGGGAGCAATGAAAATATGGTCACTCAGTCAATCTCCTTCTGTGCTTTGTTGCCAAATGTGAAATTATAATTGAGAAAGGCTAGAAGTGTCAGTCACTCCCTGTATGTTCTCCTGTTGACAAATGGCATTGTGAAAATACTACTGAAGAATTGACTGCTGGGCAGCATAGGGTACAGTCACCTGTCACTCAGACAGGGTCAGTAGATATGGCATAGTAACACAGAGCTTGTCTGTCCCGTCTTTCTTATCATGTTTTTATTTATTTTTTATTTATTTATTTTGGTTTTTGGAGACAGGGTTTCTCTGTATAGCCCTGGCTATCCTGGAACTCACTTTGTAGACCAGGCTGGCCTCGAACTCAGAAATCTGCCTGCCTCTGCCTCCCAAGTGCTGGGATTATTAATTTTTATTTTTTGAGAAAGGGTCTCACTGTGTAGCCCTTGGCTAGCCCAGAACTTCCTATGTAGTCCTGGAACTCAGAACTCTGCCTCTGCCTGAGGCTGAGAGTAAAGGAATGTATCACCACACCCAGCTGCTCATCTTTTCATCAAAGGTGTGCCCCTCCGTAAATTCAAGTTTACAGTCTTTGCGGTGGGGTAGCCAGGAAACCTCTGTGATCCAGTGAGTTCTCATAAGCACTCCTCATCCACTACAGATCCTATCTCGTACAGCCTGAGTGCTCTCCCAAAGGCTCACACCCTTTGAGCTTTGTCCTCAGTTCACTGGTGTTTGAGGTAGTGGAAACTAACAGGGTCAGGCTGATGGAAGATAATTAGGTCAGACAGGAGGACAGAAGGGATTATTGTCCCTCTTAGTCCAAAGGCCCATTCTGCATACAGTATTTTCCTTCTTGCTTCTCGGCCATAATGTAACATAGCCAGGTGGTTCTTGCCAACAGGCTAGAGCCATGTTGTTTGGATCTTCTAGCCACTAGATTCTGAGCCAAATAAACCTCTCGACTATATAAAAGTACCCAACCTTCAATATTCTGTTACAGCACATGGTATAGTAATAGACTCAAACAAGTTTCCATAAAACCCAGCGAATCTGATACCATCTGAAATGTTCTTTTTCCTGTCTAACATCAACTTCTTTGTTGTCAGATGCCTAACAATAAATAAAATAGAAAAGCTAAAAGATTTTTTTACAAGAAATGTCCAACTACTCCTGCACCCAACAATTACCATTTTATGGCATTTACAATGCTATCTTCTGCTATACTAATCTGTCTGTCCATCTCTCCATTAGAAGATTTTTGTACTTCAAAGTAAGTCAAAGGCACCAAATATGATTTCTCCCAAGAATTCTGCATACATACCATTCTAGAGTTTAATATGTACAGTATTTTCCTTTTGAATTTCTCATTTGTAAACATAATCTACCATTTCATGAATATGAACACTAGACACAAATTAGTTATTTGTTTATGGTACTAGGGATTGAACTCAGGGGTCTGTGTGTTTAGGCAAGCATTCTAATGCTGAGCAATAACTTCATTCCTATATATGTAATTTAAACTCCTATGAAATCAAATTTTACTACTCCCAGGAAGTGACACAGGCATTGCTATCTAATCAAGAAGTTTTAGCAGGCTGAGCCAGGTGTGGTGGTGCACGCCTTCAATCCCAGCACTTGGGAGGCACAGGCAGGGGGATTTCTGAGTTCGAGGCCAGCCTGGTCTACAAAGTGAGTTCCAGGACAGCCAGGGCTATACAGAGAAGCCCTGTCTCGAAAAACAAAACAAAACAAAACAAAAAAAAAAAAAAAAAAAAAAAAAAACAAAAACCAAAAAAAGTTTTAGCAGGCTGGTAGTACAGGCTTTTAATCCTAGCTACCTGAAAAGCTGAACAGGCAGAATCAAGGCATATCTAAGCTACAGAGGGAGTTCAAGGCCAGTGGAGGCAGCGTTTTATCTCAGAATGAGCATTGGAAAAGGATGGAAAAGGATGGAAACGACGACTCGATACGCCGTTCAGCAGTAAAGTGCTTATCTAGCATGGGTTATGTCCTGAGTTCCTTGTCAGTGCTACAAACACACTCAAAGACCACCTGTGTGCATGAAGTCCTTCATTTTTGAGGCTATACCTTCCCTGATAACATCTTTACCTCCATGAGATTTTCTAAAGAAAGAAATCCTTAATGGATTTCATTTTTGCAACAGAATCTAGCTATTAGCCTAGATCATACTATTTACACTTTTCAATATTTACACCTTACAATCCTTCTTATTATTTCTACATCATTGTTACTATTAGTATTATTACTCTTTACTCCTCCTCTTCCTCCTCCTCTTCTATATTGTGCATAGCCCACATGTGAAGGTCGAAGGACAACTTTAGGCAGTAGATTCTTCCACCTGAAGATCTGGAGATCTGGGGACTGAACTTGGGCTTTGGCTCACATGGCAAGCACCTTACTCTCTCATCCATCTCAATTGCCCCCTTAAAAAAATTTTTTTAAGAGGGGTCTCATTTTGTAGTCCTGGCTAGCCTAGAACTCACTATACAGACTAGGCTGACCTTGAACTCACAAAAATCCACCTCCCTCTGCCTCCTGAGTGCTGGGATTAAAGGTATGTAACAAATCTAGCCAAAAATATTCTTTAGTTGCTTTAAATATATAGCGTTCTTCCTTTGATTGACCAAGACTGAACAGTTTGTTTTGATCACGAAAACTCCACAAGTCTTTTATCATTACCAAAGTCAACACAAATCAGACTGTTCATTGGGTATCGTGACAAAAGAGACTCCAGTCAGTAGAAGTTGCACATGAATTCTGAAACTGAATAAATCCGTGCATGTTAGAGTGTGAACTGACGAAGAAATGGGGGAGCAGGCTGTCTGCCCACAAGTTTTGTCTATTGCCAGGTCTTGGCTATATTCTCTGATTTAATGAAATTAAAACTGCTAAATGCATGGTGATCTTAGTGGAATGTAATATAGATAACATATATGAAAATATTCAATAAAGTATCAAGTACCATGAAAATATACTGTATTAATTTACTATTCATTCCATCTTCTAAAAACATATACCTAAAAAAAGATTAAGTAAAGTCTCATTTGCTCTGACCTGTCGCTTTCATGTGCGACCTTAATACAGTCTGGGGAAACACAATGTCACATGGGTAGTGATACCTGGGCTTGTTGGCTCGTTTGAGTTTGAATTAAACTATAGTAACTATTTCTAGTATATTCTTCATATATTTTTCCTTCTTGTGTGTGTGTGTGTGTGTGTGTGTGTGTGTGTGTGTGTGTGTTTATGGACTGCCAGGAGTAAAATTTCATTATTTTTCAGATTTATCTATTGGGGGAAAATATCTCAACATCAATAAAGTTAGCTTCAGACAGTTTAGCCCTGAATTCTACCATCCAAACCACAAGATTTCAAGTTGTGTTCAGTTCCCAGCTTCAACCCAGTGATGGTTACAGAGAAAACCTGCCAAGTCAGAACAGTCAAAGTCACTTGCTTCTTGGACACTCAGAGTGAACGAACTATTTGCACACAGAAATACCTAGAAGATAAAAGTCAGTTGCACATAGTTAAGCTGATGCCATAACCCCTCTCCATGAAAAATCAACAACAACAACAACAAAAAATACTAAAGAAAAAGTCTTAGTGCAGGCCTTTCAAATATCAGTAGCAACATAGCAAAAAACCAGTGACTCACTTTGAGGAGGAAAACTACTATTCCCCATAACAGAAAATCTACTATCACTCACTCCATCCTAGAGTTTGATTGCGTGGGTGAAAAAGAAGATAAAGCCTAGACCAGCTAGGACCCCAAATCTTACCAAGTTAACTCTGCACATCTGGGATTGGGGCAGCAAGACAGTGCACTCTGCCAAGCCACTACTTGGCAAAAGAAAAAACTAAGGCTTTTCTAGCTCAGACCTGAAACAAGACAGCTCATGGGAGCTGCTTTTTTTTTTCCTAGCAACCCCCTTCCCCTGGGCAAGCATCTAAGTACTTGTCTGTATTTGCTTAAGAATTATGCAGAAATATGGTTAGGTCTTCAGACCTACATAATTCATTTTATAACTATCTCTCTGAATCCTAATACCTGAATCTCAGAAAGGCTACAATCAAGCCTTGTGAAAGAAGACCGGATCTTAATTTATCAACCATCAGCGTGTAAAAGCTTATATCCAACACTCTCTCCACCATTACTATATACTGACAACTAGTGTGTGTGTGTGTGTGTGTGTGTGTGTGTGTGTGTGTATGTGAAAAGAGATGACCAGAGAAGGAAAAAAAACAGGACATAGAAATGACAGACATTCCAAGTTGCACAGTAAAAATCAAACTGCATGAAGACAAATCATTATCCAATAACAGCACTTCCTGAACATGCTATGTGACCGATCCTAAGGCACCATTAGGAATCATTGTATTTCTTATATTTTTGGTTGTGAGCCTAGCCTTTAACGGCTGAGCCATCTCTCCAGCCCTGTATTTCTAAAGTAAGGAATGATAAAGAAACCAACAGTACATGCTAAAATCTTGTTTTGACTGGAGCCTTTCACAGTAACACGTCAGGTAAAGAAATCATGTGAGAGCAGCACACGTAAGAGATCACCCACACACACACACACACACACACACACACACACACTTTTCCCACCACTACGGCTACAAGGGGACCACCGAACCCAACTGTAACTGGACAAGACAAAACCTATTTTCACAGATCTGTAGGTCCACAGGAAAAAAAATTAAGATTTACTACAGGTCTCAGCAGTAATCTAATGACCCACGTAAGTCTCACACCTTCCTATTGCAGGCTCTGCAGGTATCTGAGCTTACAAGCCTTCCTCTCACCACCTCCTGTGACCATGTAGGACACGCTAATCTTAGCAATGAGAAGAAAAAGAAATCCTGAGTTGTGACTTTTACCCACAAGAATATGGGGATGTTAAATCAGGATTCTGGTTCACTTTGGGGAACATTAGAATTTATCCACTTATCTCAAATCTCAAATTATCTCAGGTTGGTCTTCCAGAGGTACTTGTGAATCAAGATACACAGACTTGGCATCTTTTAATTGACAAAAGCTTGGACCATTGCCCTAGACCATAAACCCTAGATCATAAAATGAAACTATCTTTTGATGGTATCTTTTTAAAGTTTCTTTTACATTGATTGATTGATTGATTGATTGATTGAGGGGTACATCACAGTGTGTATGGAGATCAGAGGGCAGCCAGCACGAGTCAGCTCTCTCCTCCTACCACATGGATCCTAGGAATAGACTTGGTGGCAAGCACCTTTACCCATGGAGACATCCTGCCAGCCCCTGGCAAGACAACACCTCTAAATACAACGCTAGCCTTACCTACTCACAATAACATCTATCTTGTGGACTTTTAGCAAGGACAGTATTGACCCCAGGAGTAAGACTCCGTTTTTAAGAAAACAGTAGCTTATTGTTTTACATTTGCACAGTAGACACACAGCACAGAAACAAATGCATAGCATATCTATAACATTAGATTTTCCATGGACAGTGAAGATAGAAGAGAGTTGGGGGGGATTAAAGGCTCCTTAATTTATGATAATGAAAAAAAAATAGTTGATAATCATTGACATAATACACACTTCTAAAGTTTAGGCTTCAACCTTATCCTCACTGTTCCTTTTCAATTATAATAGATTTAGAATTACTTGTTTACATATTCCACAAGTAAAACCTCCTGGTTCTTTAGGCAATCCGACAAAGGCCCTGGCTCCCAGGACTGCTGTTGCTGAGGCTCTGCGTGAGCACTGCTTTGACTCTATCTACTTCCTACCTCAGTGCTGTAACTGATGATGTAAATGACCGTCCCCAGATCCAGGGAGTTCACAGAAGTTAAAATGGATGATAAACACATTCTGAGATTAAAAGGTAAAGCTAGGGAAGAGCATATAAAAATGACACGAGAACGTTCCCAGGTTTATATTTACTCCCTCAATCCCTTCCAGACCTCTGAATGAGAAACAAGACTGTGGTATGCCGTGACGCTCCACACCTCTATTACTTGTCTACTGCTGTAAACAATCACCACAGATTCAGAAGCCTGAAGGAAGACTCATTCATTATCTTAGAGGTCTGAGTCCTGATGGGCTGAACAGAACTCTCGGCACAGGATCTCATACGGCTAAAATCAAGGTTCTCAACTGTACCGGGCTCCAGTCTGGAAAACTGAGCGTCCACTCCCAGGCCCAACCAGGTTGTTGGCAAAATCTGTGCTTCTGCTCTAGGTCTGAGGTTTCTTTCTTGTGTTCCTCTGAGAGCTTGGAACGTGCTTATCGTTCCTGGTGGCCGCATGCATTCTTGGTTATATACCCACTTCATCTCCAAACCAGCGACACCGTCAGTATCCCCCATGCTTTGAATCTGTCTTCCTCAGATCAGTGGGAGAACAACGGTCACAGGACTGTGAAAGCCGCTGAGCCGTATGACACACCTTAATCATGGCAACGGCATGCCTTAACCACAGCCATGACATCTCACTGTACTCACAAATACCAGGGCTGAGAATACAATGTCATTGGGAGGTGTCTTAGTCACTGCTTTATTGCTCTGAAGAGACACCATGACCACAGCAACTCTTAGAAAAGAAAGGGTTTAATTGGGGGCTGGCTTACAGTTTCAGAGGCATTTATTTTATTATCATCATGGCAGGGAGCACGGCAGCATCCAAGCATACTGCTGGAGAAGTATCTGAGAGCTACATCCTGATCTGAAAGCCAAGACACACTGGACCTGGCATAGGCTTTTGAAACCTCAAAGCCCACTCCAGTAACACATTTCTTCCAACAAGGCCACACCTACTCCACCATGGCCATACCTTCTAATCCTTCTAATCCTCAAACGGGGTCACTCTCTGATAGCTGAGCATTCAAATATATGAGCCTGTTGGGGTCACTCTTACTCAAATCACCACAGGAAGCCGCTTTAGAAATTTTGCCAGATATAATGTCTCTGAGAACAGAGACCTAGTACCTTAATAAGGAGTTTTTTATTATATGCACATATAAATGCATATATACATTTGTATGCACACTAGTAGACAGCCAGTCTTTCAGATGGACCCAGTGATCCTCACCCTTTGTATTTGTGCCTTTTGTGGTCCCCTCCACATTACCAGATTTGTCTGTATGTCTAACAGAATATATAAGAAATGCTGGCATATAACTTCTAAACTGCCATGCCTACCTTGTTCCCTTGGTTCATACACACACACACACACACACACACACACACACACACACACACACGAGAGGTCAGCTGTCACAGCATGAAGGCACTCTAATACTCCTTTGGAGAGGTTCACATGGCAAAGAACTCCCCAGCCATGTAAGTGAGCCACCTCGAAGGCAGCAGTTCAGACAATGTCAGCCTAGGCCAATACTCTAACTGTAATCTCATAGCAGATCTGAACCAGAAACATTCAACTAAGCTGCTCTCAAATTCTTGACCCAAAGAATCTGTATGAGAAAATAAATACGGTTTTAGCCATTAAGCTTTGGAGTGATTTGTTAAATGATGTCTTAAATGATGGTAAAGATACACAAAATTAAGAAACATATAACTTTAAAAACATTTAAGGAAAAAAAGCACCTAAAAGATTCATTCAATGTTCATCAATAGAATTTCTTAAGCATACTATTTTGATAATTTTAAACCAATTCACATAAATTAATATTAAATGTATATGAATAAATATTAAATACAAACTATTATACTCTGCAAATGTAAATAACATTAAAAACCTCAAGACCTGGACTGGGAAGATAGCTCAGCAGTTAAGAGCACATAAGGCTCTTGCAATGCCTAATATGCGCTTAAACCTTCAGTGACCTTAAAAATGCCATGTGAATGGAACTAAACAGAAATGACTATGGATTGCTTAAGTTCATTTATGTGACGTGCTTAAAAGAAGCAAATTTATAGGGAACGAAAATGGATCCATTGCCTGGGCTTAGGATGAGAGTGAGAATTCACTGTAAGTGGAACAGCGAAGACTTTGTAACTACAGTGTGACTGCATTGGTGAGTGTACAGCTACAAGCTTATTTAAGTCACATTTCCTTACAATGCTTGGATTCTAGATTATTTAAATTATGCCTAAATGAAGCTGCTTTTTGAGGTATCCATATGATCTCTAAAAGATCCTCAGTGCTCAGAAAAAATAAAATTAAGATCCTAAGGATGGACAAAGTCTGATTATACCAAGGTAAGAAGATGTGAGCCAGGAAGAATTTCTGTGCACGGTTAGTGGGAGTAGAAGGCAGCCCAGCACTCTGGAGGACAATCGGTCCTGGCTGTGTGAGGTTACCCCCGTGCATACCCTACAACCCCCAAGCCACTCCAGGGCAGATGCTGCAAGCAGCGGCCACCCAGAAAATTCTTCAGGCTCTGCATATCATATGGTCTCTGTCACAGATAATTAAACTCTGCCCTTGTGTCACAAGACAACCACACACAAAATGTAAACAAATGAGCTTGGCCATAAAACTTAATTTACACAAATAGGCAGTGAACAGAATTTAACTGCTGGGAGATAGTTCTCTAATTCCTGCCCCAGAGAAAAACTTCCATGTGCTATCTCCAGCAGCTATGTACAAAAATATCCACAGGACTTACTCATATTAGTAGCAAATGAAAAACAACCCAAATGTCCACTAATAACAAAAAGAGTAAACTGTGACATATTTTCAAAATGAAATATAATACAGCAATAAAGATTATGTTCTTGCAACCTGAAATAACATGAAAAAAATCTTAGAAATAACATGAAGTCAGAAAAGCAATTCATAAAGAAGACATGAGATACGGCTGAATCACAAATATATGATTTTTAAAGTTCAAGAATAAGCAAAGCAAGAACGGTGTGCCTCTTATGTAACCATAAAGTAGAAGGAAACTCAGAGAATGGTAAACATTCAGGCTGCAGGTAAGCTAAGGTATTCCCTGTATGCAAATGAAAGCCCTCAAAAGATTCTAGAAATGACCTAAGCGAGGGCAGAACATAAAGAATTTATTATTGATTATATTATTAAAGATGATAAGCCAGTCAGGTGGATCATAACAAACCCTCAAAAGGTTTCTAGCCTCCATTTGAATTCAAACAGAATTAGCAAAATGACAAGGTGGGGGCAGAGAGGGGGGAAATACATGCATTGGCTACCCTTCTTTAGATTAATTTTTTTTCTGTGTAAGTAAATTTACAACTCCATTAATATTACAATCCTTAATTGACCTGATCCAGCCTCATCTCAAAAATGATTGTAGAAAAATTTAATTCTGGCACCATCTGGTGGCAACGCATGACAACAACAGCCCTTCAATTAGCTTATCCATTCTTCAACTATTTATTTAATAGGCATCTACTAGACATAGCAGTCTTTAAATCTCTCTAGGAATATAAGAAATAAAATATTCCCTAAGACAGGGTTCCTATCTTTAAGAAAAAAATCATTTAAATTATGATTATGAGAACTGTAAGAAACTGCTGGAATATAGCTCAGTGAACCAGACATTGCATAAAATGCTTGAAGCCATGGGTTCAAAACCCAGCACCTCATGACGCATGTGCCGTGTGCATGTGCACACACACTCACACACACACTCACACTCACTAACATGCAACATGTCTGCTCCTAGAACTTTGCTTCCAAACTTTTCTGGCAAGGAATTCTTACAGGCTTCCATACACACCATACACACCAATATACACCATACACACCAATATACACCATACACACCAATATACACCATATACACCAATGCAGCTTTCAAAGTAAAGAGCCACAGTGCTCTTGAAACATCATTCAGAAGGCACAGCCTAATTTTCCCTTCCCTGACCGTGAGCTTGGTGGGGCTCACTTACAATGAAGAGAACCTGTCATAAGCAGTGGTATGATCGCCAAGGACATCACCACGTCCACTGACAGAAGCGAACAAGGACATCATGATAAGATACAGGCAGACTGTGAAGACCCCAGTTAGGGGGAAAAAATACCATAAAACAGCACCAGTCTGCCAGCTGCGAGGGTAAGCCTCCTAGGAGTTAGCGTCTCTGGGTTTCTTACACCGTGGCTGACTGCAGGCATTGCCAACATGGCTAAGCTCAGACACTCCAGAAGACACGGAGAAGTCAGTGTTTATTGTTGCTTTAAGCCGCTTAGCTTGAGGATAGCTCACTGTACAACTACATAAGATAACACAGTAAGTTATCGCTTCCTAGAATCAAAGGCTATCAATAGCAGGGAACAAAACTAACTCGATATAGTTTAATATATTACTTGCTCAAATATTATCAGAATTGATTCACACTGGAAATCTGCAAAGTAGAGATCCTTTCTTTAATTCACTCAATTGTTTCCTAATACTCTTTCATAATATTCACCATTGCATATGGTGTAAGCATGTGTGTGTATTCACGCATGTGTGTGCATGTGTGAGTGGGGGGTAGGGGGCTGAGATCAACACTTAATGCTATTCTCTACTCCTGTGACCTTATGCTCTGAGCCAGACTCAGGTCCTTTCCGCCACACTGGTATTACAGACATACACCACTGCACCTGGCTTCTATATGGGGGCTGGAGACCCAGACTCAGCTCCTCATGACTGTGATGGGGGCTGGAGACCCAGACTCAGCTCCTCATGACTGTGATGGGGGCTGGAGACACAGACTCAGCTCCTCATGACTCTGGGACAAGCATAAGGGCTCTGCCCACTCAGCCACCTCCCCAGACCCAATATTTATCACTCTCTAAAGCAATTCAAAGAAACAAAATCCCAGACACATCTAGTTAGTCAGCAAGGATGTATTTAATACCTTCATTTATAAAGCAACTACAGTGATCCTGGCAGGACTATGCCAGCAAAGTACCTGGACTTAATTCACAGTTCTTTTTCATGAGATAATTTATGCTTTTTTTTTTAAAGATTTATTTATTTATTATATGTAAGTACATTGTAGCTGTCCTCAGATACTCCAGAAGAGGGAGTCAGATCTCATTACGGATGGTTGTGAGCCACCATGTGGTTGCTGGGATTTGAACTCAGGACCTTCGGAAGAGCAGTCGGTGCTCTTACCTGCTGAACCATCTCATCAGCCCTTTTTTTTTTTAATTAAACATTCCTCCTGGATCTGTTACTTATAGAAAAAGGTATGGGTTTCCTTTACCTCTGTGAGAGATCCACAAGGCACACCACCGTGCAATGCTTCATCCAAGGCGCACAGGGTAGTAGACAGGAATGCCGGTGAGAGATGTGCAGACCTTCGTGTCTTTAACTCATAAGCCTGTGTGAGAAAAGCATCACGGGTCTTTCAGCTACTAATCAATCAGAACCACAAACCAAATCTGTAACCACAAGCTGCCTCCTTCCTTCCTCTGCTATTCATTTGAACAGTGAGTATTTACCCAGTGCCCATGACTAAGGGGTTAGAACACTGGACGGCTACAATGTTAACAAGAGATGGAGATTTACAGACAAAAAGGTACTCAAAAGAGTAGCAAAATTACAGTTATGATGTAGCAATGAAGCTAACTGGGGAATCACCACAACTTGAGAAACTGTATTCAAGGGTTGCAGCCTTAGGCAGGTTGAGAACCACTGGCTTAGAAGAATAGCTTGAAGACGGATAATACTGGAAAGTAGGGCACATGTTAGGAAGCTCTTCCAACCATTCCAAAAGATAATAATGGTAACACAGGAAGTGTACCAGAAATGGAGATGAAAACTGAGTGCTCATAGATGCTGCCTCCAGCTTCTCTCATTGGCTGCTTCTCTGTGACTCTCCTCTTCGCTGTGTTCCGCTGGCACAGCCTAAGCTATTCGATGAACAAGTGTCCTTCCCACAGAACCTTTGCATTTGCCACCCCAATGGCAGACACTCCCCTGCCCCACCTTTACCTATCCCCAATGTGTTTGCCTGTCTCCCCTATTCATCCTTCACATTTTAGCTAGAGCATTGTTCTCACAAGGAAGCTATTCTGACCCCCCAAAGTAAATAACACCCCTTATAATTAAGTTACACGAACCGTTTGCATCTGCGGGGCACAGGCCTTGCTTACTGTATGAAGAAGCTCGTGGACACCTCTGTAACTCAGGCCAGTCACTTTCATAAGTTCTAGTGGGGAGAGACTTAAAAAGTGCTAAAAGGAAAAAAAAAGTAAAGAAAAATAGTTTAACATGCATGTGTAGCAAAGATATAATAATTAAAAAGAAATGTTCATCGTGGGCTTTTTAAATTTAAAAGCAAATAAAAAACAGAAAACTTGCCGGGCGGTGGTGGCGCACGCCTTTAATCCCAGCACTTGGGAGGCAGAGGCAGGCGGATTTCTGAGTTCGAGGCCAGCCTGGTCTACAAAGTGAGTTCCAGGACAGCCAAGGCTACACAGAGAAACCCTGTCTCGAAAAAAAAAAAAAAAAACAAAAAAAAAAAAAAACAGAAAACTTGGGCTGTCACTGTTTGCCTCTAGGACGAAGTTAAACTTGTTTATTGCAGATATATGTATGCCTCTTTTACATCCTACCACTGAGCTTCCTCACGCTTCCGTGCTCCTTAACTCAGACACGTGAGGCACGGTCTTTCTTTCTACTCTATGACACAGTCCAGATGGCATGCATCAGTGTCTGGGAAGACGCCCAAAGAACATCACGAACAGCACCCCAGTCCAAGTTCTTATGAATGCTGCACTTGAGTTTAGGTCCAAATGTATGCCCAGGAAGAACAGCTCAAAAAGGATTTGAAGCTGGGGGGCGTGATAGTGGGGGGACAACACCTTTAATCCCAGCACTCAGGAGCCAGAGGCAGGCGGATCTCTGAGTTCGAGGCCAGCCTGGTCTACAGTGAGTTCCAGAACAGCCAGGGCTACACAGAGAAACCCTGTCTCAAAAAAAACAAAACAAAACTATTTGTTTTCTAGGCTAAAAGTTAACTCAAAGAAAATTATTTGACAACTGAGAGAACACTTCATGTTCTTAAAACCAGTTAAAATATAAACATGATCACTAAATGTATTAACAGAAGAAAGAAAAATATCAATCCCCCCAAAATTATTTGTTGTGAAAAATATGTTTACTAAAGACAGGAATCCTAAGGTAAAGCTTTAGTCCTGTTTTCCCTCTTAGGAGGGACTTTTTTCATTATTATACGTGTGGAACATGTAACATGTGGGAAAAAAGAAAGGAAAAGGAAAGGGAAAAAAGCAACTTCTGTTGTATACATTAATGAAGCCAAACCTAAAGATACACTGCTGGGCCAGGGGATAGAATTCAGATGCAGAGCATCTCAGCCTGGGATTCAAACCGCAGAATTAGTAAGTCATGATAATAACGCTGACTGTCAATCTCATACAGCCACGCTGTAATCTCAGTTAAGTCCTATTTCTCAAGTGATGCTGAAAACAATCTTTAAGTGGATTAAACTTCTCAGGAACCCCTCCAAAAGAAGGAAGAGGTATTCTTCCTTACGTTATGACCATTTTCGGCCTAAAATACAAATATTGGACTTTGGTAAATAAAATTCCAGCTGAAACGCAACCTGAGCCACGTACGGAAAGCATCGCTGTTTAACTCACTTCTGTACAAATGAGCTTTTCCTTTCTGTCTGTGGAGGGGAGAAGTCAAGATTAGGAAGCTCCTTCAAATGATCTCTGCAGTCTGACCACTGAGGCAAACTTAGGGGTCACGGTTTAGCTAGATTGGCTACCTGGTAAGTTCTTTTGTCTCTACTTCCCTGGAGCTGGGAGTTCAGGTGTACACGACTGGGCCTGGCTTTTTAGGGCTCTGCTGGCATCTGAGCTCAAGTCCTCATGTTCACATGGCAAGGACTTTACTGATGCCATCATGTCCCCAGCATCGCCCTCCCCCAACCCCCACCCTACAACCCTAAATCTTTCTGACCCGAGTTTAACAGTTACTAATTACAATTAAAATTAATTTGTGCATAAAATTGAAGTAAAAGTGCATGACTGTTACCTGACAGTTAACAATCTGGTATCTGCTTAAACGGTCACACAGCTCTGGAGATAAACCCACTCGTCTTAGTTTCTTGCTGCTCATGTTTCCAGGGCTCCCAAAGAATCTTGAAAAAACATAAGAAAACAATAAAAATGATGGTGGACAGATTATACAAAACACCCTACAAAATAAAGTGCTTCAAACTTCTCTATGTGCAAAGCAAAACATGGAAAAAAAATGCTAATAAAAAAAGTAGGAAAGACACTTACAACCGGGTACACAGAGAAAGTAAGCAACCTCAAAAAATCCAGGCCATGTAATCTTTTGCTATTACTTGACTTTAACAGTGCTTCCCATTTACATAGTAGTCTAGTTTGCCTTTAGTCGCTGTAATAAAACACTGGCCAAAAGCAAGTTGAGAAGAAAAGTTTGATTTGGCTTACAGATTATATGCCTTTGTCTCAGAAAGCCAAGGCAGGAGCTGAAGGCAAGAGCTTGAAGCAGAAATGGAAGCTGAGAAGCCGGGCGGGGTGGCGCATGCCTTTAATTCCAGCACTCACAGGGAGGCAGAGGCAGGCGGATTTCTGAGTTCGAGGACAGCCTGGTCTACAAAGTGAGTTCCAGGACAGCCAGGGCTATACAGAGAAACCCTGTCTCGAAAAACGAACGAATGAACAAACGAACGAACTAAAGAAAGAAAGAGAGAAAGGAAGGAAGGAAGGAAGAAAGAAAGAAAGAAAGAAAGAAAGAAAGAAAGAAAGAAAGAAAGAAAGGAAGCTGAGACCACAAAGGACTACTGCTTACTGCACGCTTCCCCAGCTTGCTCACCATAAGAAGGACCACTGACACTGAGCCAAGCCCTTTTCCATCAACTAGCAGTCAAGAAAACGTCCCCACAGATATGCTCACAGGCCCATCCGATGGAGACAATCCCTCTTCTCCTGAGGGTCAAGTATCAAGTTGATTACCACGACTAGCCGTCACTTATAACATCTTAAGACACTGAGTGTTACTAACAAATTTTGTCTGGTTATGTAATCTTCAAGATGCATTTCCAAGTGGCAACTCTATACTGATCAAGAATGAACAGACATCTGCTAAATATCAACCATGCTCCAAAACCTTATATTTAATATTCTTGACAGACTATAATAAAAATAAAATGTTCTTTTTTACATATGAGAAAGCTAATGTGTAAATGTCAGTTATCCCACTGTCATCAGAAAATAAATAAATAACAGATTTAGGGTTTCATTAGGCAGTTTGTCCTGAGACCTATCCTCTTACCCATTACTACTGTAGAATCACAAATCTTATTTCACCCTTGCTTTTTCTAAAGAGTCAGAACAAATTTCAATCAAGTGATATCAATAAAATTCTTCATTATACTAGCTTCTTACTGTTCCATGTAGAATTAAATTCTGCTCTTCCTATAGCTTAGATAGCTAATGAGACTCATGAAGTATTTGTCTTCAGGGAGTTAGAACTGTTGTAATCTCTGTAATATTGCATGCAAAGAAGAGGCTGTGTGTCTCATCGAAATGGCAAAATATCCTCCAGAAATAATAGGAACTCATTATTCCATGGAATAAAGTAATAATCAATAACTATACACAAAAGAACAAAACTACACACAAGAATTAAGATTCCTACTACCAACACTATATATAGCCCAATAAATAACCCTCCTCTCTCTCTTCATCCCCCATCTTCTACTTCCCTCTCTCCACACAAAACCAAGATACATTCTCTTTATTTCTTTCAGTTGGAATTTTGTAAGGATAATTTGTTTCCTTAAGAGAAAATTTACCAACATTTATACGCTACTCTATTGCCTACTGCTTCTCAGATAAGGTAGTTCCAGGCAATAACATCATATAACGAATAAATTCAGACCCTCAAACAACAAAAACAAAAAACACCTACAACCCCAAATTACAAAGACCTTAGCAATAATCACTCTGATTTAACAGTACCACTCTCACTACTTGCCCTCGATTCTGCTTATGGCTTCAAGTTTTTTCCCTACTCTCCCAAATATAATATAAACTCTCCAAATATAACATTCTCTATTCATTTGTTTCTTTCACCAATATTAAGCACATGCTATGCTAAGCTTATGTCCTCCCTTTTGCATACTTACAATTGAAGAATGAAGAGACATATATTCAAGTAACTACATTTATGTGACAGGTATTGTAGTTGCTATGTGCACGTGCTACTGAGATAGACAGGGAGAAGTCTCGAATTGGTCTGAAAAAAATTAGGTTGCATGTCACAATCCTACTAAAAGTAGTTCCCTTAAAAGTTAGTTTCATTGCTTAAAATGCTTCATGGGACCATCATATGACAACTTCCAAACTTTTATGATCAATCATATTTTTTTTCAACTTGAAAAGGGCATCTCTTACTTAGCTCTTGTCTTTCGAGCAAAGTTGTCCTCATGTGTAAAACAACGGTGATTCTAATTTCTACTCCAGAGCTGGTGCATAACGCTCAAGGTAGGCACTCATTATAGACATGTGATTCTTCTAACGTGACTATCCACAACGTTAGGTTAGGTTACTCAAACACATATTTCTCCACACAAACCCTTCGCCAACCAGTCACTTCCTCTCGAGTGCTATCTCCACACTTTGCACTTATTTCTTCCTTAATCTGATCTGTGCGTTATTATAGTGTATGCTTTTCTTTCTTCCTGATGTGTGCGTAAGCGCGTACGAGACAGAGGAGACAGCATCTCAGACTGAATTTCTGTTAGGCGCTCAATAAAAATAGTGAAGCAACAAAACCCAGCTATTTTGAGGAGGCTGAGGGGTTAATTTATTTATTGGGCCATTATTATGCGCCAGACACTAGTTTTAAATGCTTCGGATGTTTTTAATAAACACACGAACTAGCCAAGGGATCGAGCCAACATTCGAATCCAGAGATCTGACTCCAGATTCCGCGCTCTTAACACCACAAGTTTGACAGTCCCTAAACTTGCCCGGATGCCTAATTTGCCCAAGAGCGGAGGAAGAAGTATCAAGAGTTAGAAAACCTGACGCAAAACTTCCTAATAAAACAGAGCACCTTACAAGCATCACTCGCCTCCCTAGAGGAAGTCGGAAGCTCCAGGACCCCGTCCGGGTTCCAGGGACGAGCCCCGTTACAGAGTACGTGCTCAACACGCAGGACTCTCCGCGACCCCGGTATCAACAGCCACAGGCTCCAAGAGGGAGCACAAGATAATGAACACACCTTCCTCCCCACAACTGCCCCCTCAGAAAACTCCAGTACCAGGTCAGCAGCGTGGAACTTTCAAAGTTTCCCCCACCCTCACACAATTACCCGCGAAAAGTGCGAGCAGCAACATCTGGGGCTCTGGTTGGTTGGTACTCTGGCGACTTATCCAATCAGAAGCAGGAAAATCTCGGGTTAGCCCAGCTGTATTTTGGGAATTGTAGTTCAGTCTCGAAGGTTAATCTAATTAAATTTTTCCTTTGTAGTGATTGCTTAAATCGAGGAGCGGAACCTTTCAAGACGAATGTAGAGGAGGGAAAACCCTGACTGGAAATTCTTTTCCTCAGTGAATCGCATTTTAAAGTTATTTCCTGGGCCAGAGAAGGTTCTTTTGGGGGGCTGAGGGGTTGGAAAAAGGGTGGGCAATATGCCCTATTCCCGTTTTGGGATGAGAGTTTTGTGTTTCCTTTGCACTGTTCAACACATTTAGATGGTGAAAATGTCCGGGAAATACTAACTAAAGCGTCTCAAACTAAAATACATTGAAAAAGAACCACTCAGTTTAGTTGAAAAAATAAAAGAAGTCAAGTAGGTTTCGTATTTAAAACAGCTGCGTTAAGAAAAACTAATAAACTTAAGAACTGACTTGATTACATGATTTGTGAAAAGCCTTTGCTCACTCTTTGTTTTCGTTTGCAACTCCTTTGTACCGACCTCAGTCTTTCGATGGATATATAATTATATATGATATACACACGATAGAATTAGATAGAATAATGATACAGGAAGATCCAGAATTCCTGTGGCTAACCTATCATCTATCACTGGTTGGCACGGAGAAAATGTTGACATCAAAAACAAAACAAAACAGTGGCGGGTACGGAGCGTGGAACACAGATATTCCTGGCCCCAGCTCCCCCGAAATGAATAACTGTGGATGTTGCGAGAAGGAGCAATCATAATTAGGGAGAGTCCTCAGTCCTGTAGCTAGCGGATCTAACTCTTCCTTAGAGTCCCCGTAGCAATCAGGTGGCATCACGTGATTCAAACAAACACGGCACTTGATTTGCATCTTGCTTCTCCTGAGCCAATAAGAGTGGCGCTCTCTTTCGTCATCGCCGCCCGTTCCACCACTCTTCGCAATGGGACTTGTCACCTGACCGGGATCAAACATGGCTGCTCTGGACGGGAAAATGCATTCGACTCCCGGAGCAGGTGAGTGTAAGGCGCAGGGAAGATTGCGAGGGTGCTGTCCACGACCCCGCTAGGGGGAGCATCCCTGTCCCCCAGCCTCCCGGCTCCACAGTTCAGTCCCAGATTGATCCCCTAATCTTTAGCCTCTGTCTTAACAGAAGGCTCTAACCAAGGGAGTTTTCATCCTTACCAAGGCATCCACCAACCTAGAGATTTGTAGCCTGACAAAATGTTCAGGAGGGAATGCGGAAGTAAATGTATGTGTCTGCACCCCAGGCTAGCAAAAATATTAAGATTGTTATATGTGAGGTCTGCGGTAGAAGATGAGGTACACCCCTTAGAGAAAGAGACGGCTCTCAAAAAGAGATAGTAACAGGTCAAATTAAACCCAAAACAGTCATTAGAAAAGTAAGTTCTGCCGTTTCTTTTCGGGCCAGCAGCTGGTGGTTCATCTAAAGTTTCGTTTCTTCTCAGCTCGTGTGGTGTTTCTAGGGGGTACTTCACGGATGAGAAAATTGAGAATGTATTTCGCGTAACGCCTCTATTTTCTATCTACCTGCACTCTGTGCTGGGAAAATGAGTTACCCATTTGGGAAAGAGGAAACCGCTACAGAGGAGGAACTTTTTGAGTTTTTCTGTGAGTGCCTGCGGAGGGGAGACTGGGAGTTGGCACAAGCATGTGTACCTCAACTACACCGGGGACAAGGAGAGATCCCCCAAAAGGTGGAGGACATACTACAGGCGCTGGTGCAGTGTCCCATTCTGCTAAGGTAAGCGATCCCCGCTCCTACCAGGATCTAAGAGAGGAAGATAGTGGTTCAGTGTTTGTACTCTAGTCTGTGTGTGTGTGTGTGTGTGTGTGTGTGTGTGTGTAGGTTTTCGAGACAGGGTTTCTCTGTATAGCCCTGGCTGTCCTGGAACTCACTTTGTAGACCAGGCTGGCCTCGAAATCCACCTGCCTCTGACTCCCGAATGCTGGGATTAAAGGTGTACACCACCACGCCCGGCTGTACTCTAGTCTTTATGGCCCCCCAGTCAGCTACTATCTTAAAAAGTTAGCAGACGGGGAACACATTTCAATATTCTGATGTTTTATCTGTGTAATGTATTTTACATCTAATGTACTCCAATGGCCATGAATTATGCTCTGCAGCTGAGTTTAAGCCTGACTACCAAAAGGATCCTGAATATCATTTCTTGTTTATTATCCATAGAAGATGGCTTAACTGCATTTTGTCTCCAAAAGACAAACCCTGTTCATTCCTCTTGCTTACGAGACTGATGATGGTGTTGCTCTGACAAAGAGTTGAAAATGCATTGACTTAAAATGTTTTATTGTGAAATAATCATAGACCCACAAAAGGCTGAAGTACAATAGAGTTGGCACAAGCTTTTTCCAGCTTCCCCAGTTGTGACATCTCATTCCAGCTGTGTGTGCTAAAGCAGCAAAACCAGGAAAAGTGCATTACTATAAAAAAAAAAAACTATGCAGTTTTATCCATTCAGGGGTTGATATACGCCCACTGTAATAAAGATACAGAAGTTCTGCACACTACACATGAGTCCTCTCACTCCTTGCTACTCTACTGTATGTTTGCACTATGACCCCTTCTTGCCTCATGAGAACCACAGTTCTCCATCCTAGATCTTATATTAAGTTCTTTAAGGTGTGTACTACTGCCCAAACTACTGACTTAAAGTAAGGCTTATGAATTCCTATAACTAAATAGTTATAAGTGAATCGCTATGAACTCCCTTTATTCTTTTATATTTGATTCATTTTCTGTGTTCAAAAGTACACTTAGGAGCTGAGTATGGAAATTTAACCCATGCATCTCAACTGAGGCAGGAGGCTGGCCATGAGTTCAGGGCCATCCTGGACTACAGTGTGAAACCCTATCTCAAAACAGTGAAGGACAGTGTGTGTGTGTGTGTTTCAGATAACCTTCATTACTGTGATTTTCTCTGTAGGAATATACTTAAAAATAAAACTAAGTCAGGTGTGGGGAGGCTATGTCTGCAGCTCCAGACACTCTGAAAGATGAAACAGGAAGATTGCCTGAGCCCGGGAATTCTATAGCATAGCCAGCCAGCATAGCAGCACTGCAGCTACAAAGCTAAGATACAGTTGGATAAGGTGCAGGCATTAATGCAAGCTGGAAGTTATGGGGCTCTGTTTTGTTGAACTGTTACTTACAACTGAGAGTTTCTCACTAGGACTTACCAGTTCAGCTCTAAAGTGGGCTGACTGAAAACTGAACCATAAATCATGAATCACAAAGGGGAAAGGGTGGGCTAAGACTCGTATTTTACTAAATCAGTCTTTCTTTCTTTCTTTTTAGATGTGGGCCAGACATCAACCCTCAGAGATTAGCCTGGCTCTGGCTTCTTGTATTAGAAAAATGGCTGGCCCCAGAAAAGGTGCGTGGGTTTACATTTAAATTTTTCCCTGAGGCCAGGACTGAAAAGAACTATAAGGAGCTCAGAGATCTTCCTTCTTTCTGTTACTTCCTTTATTTGGTGGTTAGTTGTTGTCTTTCTTGGTGTAGACTGTGGAAATTATTTGCTCATTAATTTGCCCTGGTGGCTTGGTTTATAATATCATTTGGAGTGATGCTGTCCACAACTGTCCAAAAACACCAGAAGTTGTTGTTCTAAATGTAATTTTTCTGTTGTGATGTTGTTGTTATTGTTGTTGTTTTTGAGACAAGGGTTCTCTGTGTAGCCCTGGCTGTTCTGAAACTTACTCTGTAGACCAGGCTGGCCTTGAACTTACAGAGATCCACCTGCCCCTGCCTCCTGAGCCCTGGGATCAAAGGTGTGCACCACCACTGCCCAGCCTAAATGTATCTTTTAGACAGAGTTTTAGGTGGTTGTCTAGCAAAGAGAAATTACAGAAAGACTAGCAGAAATAACAAGTAAGAGAAGCAAAATTGTAAAATAATGAAACCTAGGATAAGTAAGAGTCAGAACTGAAGAGGGGAAAAGAGAACAAAAATGAAGCAAAGTAGAAGAGATTCCGTAGCATCTTCAAAGGGAGGGGGAGATCGAGGCTTTGCTACTGAGTGAGGATCTTGCATTACAAACATGAAGTCCCTTGCACTGAATGACTGACCTTTCCCCTCTGGGGAAGAGGTCTGCTTGCTTACTGGTGGCCTCACAGCTTGCTTATTCTCGGGAAGCTTGCTCAATACCATCAGGTGCTGGGTTTCACGTGCCGGCCTTCCCAGCCTAGCCTGGGAATGGTTCTGGTTTTGGCCAATATCAGACAGATTATCCAGTTCTTAAAGCTCCAGGGGTCCACTTCTTTAAACAGTTACAGGAGTCTTTTTGTTGTTCGGAGAATTATAAACTTTTGTAAGGACCAAGTCTCCGGGTGCGTTTTGGAATGCCACAGAACCTGTTGTGGCTTCATGCTCTAGAAACTCGAAGCAGCTTAGTGTTCCAGGCTCCTAGCGCCTGCCAAAAGCTGCCTTTTAATTATTATTTGAATGAACCATTGATGCTGGTTTTATCCCTTTATTCGCTTTTATCTTCTGTTTCTTTTATCGTGCTGTGGTTTAGGCCTACAAGTATAATCATGTGTATAAAGGTTTAGCTACAGCAATGTGTGCTGATAAGCTGATGCTAAAATCAGGAAAACTAGAAATAACCCTCACGCCCCAAGTTCACAGGATTGCTTATTAAATGGAAGCATATCTATGTGTAATAAATACACTATGCCACTGTTCAAAATGATATAGTAAATGGATTTTCAGTGTCATTAGTAATACTCCTTTGTTGGGGATTCTTTTATTTGTCATAGTTTTTTCTGCATCAAAAATGTATTGCTTTTTTTTTTTAATTTGATGTTGGAATAATTAGAAAATGCACCTTCACCATTTCACTTCCAGTTAAGATTATTTTTAAAACACATAGCTTCATGCAAGCCATGGGTTTCTTTGATTTGGAAATGAAATATGGTACCCTGTGCTAGGCATGCTTGCTAAGTAAACATTAGATTCCCTCCCCTTTGTTTTGTTTTTTTCCCCAACAACTCTTATAGAAAGGATAGAGAAGCTGGGCGTGGTGGCTCACGCCTTTAATACCAGCACTCGGGAGGCAGAGGCAGGCGGATTTCTGAGTTCGAGGTCAGCCTGGTCTACAGAGTGAGTTCCAGGACAGCCAGGGCTATACAGAGCAACCCTGTCTCGAAAAACCAAAAAAAAAAAAAAAAAAAAAAAAAAAGGATAGAGAATACCAAAAGCATGGTTGGATAAAAAGAAAGCTATGAGGGCATGCCCGCCAAGGCTTTCTCGTAACTGTTTTGCACATAGCAACAAAAATTCCTGATAGAAAACTTGAGTGATTTGTTTTCAAAATGAAGGAGTCAAGCACGGTGTCATACTCATCCTAGCAGGAAGGAAACAGAGGCAAGAAGACCCGGAGTAAAAGGCTAGCCTGGGCTACATAACAGGATTATGTTTCAAAACAGAAAAGGCATATGAAATAGATGAACGTTGAAGTTTGAGGCTGGTCATTGTAGGCTTTAACTGGTGTGTGTGCGCATGCGTGAGTCCATGTGCACGTGCACATATTCATATGGGATGCAGACATGGAATGATTCATGTGCATCTGAGGAGGTCGAAATCAGTGTCAGGTCAGTTGGGTGTCTTCCTCTGTCCATCTGTTTGTTTGTTTTTCTCTTTCCTGAGGCGAAGCCTCTCAGTGAACTTGACACTCATCAATTCAGCTAGAATTAACGGTATGCACCATCACACCCAGCCTTTTTTTTTTTTTAAATGTGGTGCTGGAGGTCTAAACTCAGGTCCTCATGCTTATGGGGCAAGCACTTTTTCAAGCACTTTCCTAGCACCTGCATATTAATTTAAAGAGAGTTCAAGTTTAACCAACTTTATTTCCAAAGGAAAGAATCTAAAACCATATCCAGGAAGGCTGGAGAGATGGCTCAGAAGTTAAGAGCACTGGCTGCTCTTCTAATGGACCCAGGTTCAATTCCCAGCACCCACATAGCAGTTCACAACCATCTGTAACTCCGTCTCAGGGATCTCACATCCTCTTCTGGCCTCTGCAGACACCAGGCTTACACATGGTGCACAGATGTATATAAATCGCCCATATACCTAAAAATAAAAACAAATCTGTTTTTAAAATTTTATCCAGGGAATGAATGGCTAAAAGTACTTTATCTTAGAGAAATATCAGAAATAAGAGTAACTAAAGAGAATTGTATTTATTAAGCAAAGCATATGCCTCGCCTCTAACTGCTTACTCTTCCTCTAGAAATTACTTTCTACAGCTATCCGGAGAAAACTGGAGTTTCTTTTTTTGTCAGAAGACCTCCAAGGTGACATTCCAGAGACCATCCTTAAGGTAAGAGAGACTGAGGGCCACCTGCAGTCACTCAACAAATTCAACTTCAAGGGGGCAGTGGGTAAGCAGGTCTCTACAATGTTAGCTGCCCTTTGTTTTCAGAGAAAGCAAAACAGGCCCAGGGTAGTTTAGTCGAATATCAACTTACCTGATTTTGGAATTCTGAAAGCAGATTGCCCAGCAGTACAAATTGGAACAAACAAACAATTGTTCTTTGCATTTCCCCTAGGAACTCATTGCTTGGGTTTAATTTAAGATATTTGAATTGTTGACCAGTAGATGATAGAGAATTCATAGGAAGAAAGGAACTAATATTTGACAGAGTTGACTTTTATAACAGATACACTGATATTTTATAGCTGACCATTACAACAACCTTCTAGGGGCAGATTCTAAGTGTTCTCTGTGTCTGGGTCAGCATGCTTGTATATGCCAATAATCAAGAATTTGAGGCCAGCCTGAGCTATGCAGCAAAAATCTGTCTCTATTGCCACCCCCCCAGAGAAAAATTAGCAGTTAATAAGTAAATGCTATAGATGTACTTATCTGAATTTATAAATTATAGATAGATAGAAAAAAGTTAGCAAGCAATAAATAGATGATATAGAAATAGTTAATATCAGTTATGTATCAATTGCTACTTAAGTGCTCAAGACTTAATACCTCATCTATTGATTTTAATTTGTATTAGCATTATGTAGGGGCTTGCACATTCTAGGCCATCACTCTGTCCTTGATCCTCACTCCAGCCCATAGTTTTCTTAAGACCAGATACCAGGTAAGGCATATTCATGGTAGGATTTGTGTGAGAACTGACTTGAATGACTTTAAGGGCTCATGGACTTGCAATTAATAAAAAGCCATCCCTGCACAGCATCTATAGATGTGGAAAACAGTGCACTTCCCTTCTCCTTCACTCTGACTATACAAACAGACTATACAGAATCAAGCTTTTAACAGTCTAGTTCAGGAGGCAGAGCTAATACACATATGAGACTTTTTTTTTTCAAAACAGAGTTTCTCTGTGTAGTATCCTTGGCTATTCTAGAATTGCCTTGTAGACTAGAATAGCTTTGAAGTCACAGAGATCCACCTGCCAGTGCCTCCTGAGTATTGTGTAAAGGCATGCACCACTATGCCTAGCTTATGAAACATTTTTTTAATGAACCATATTGTACTCATTCAATTGTGTCAAACATGTGTGGATTAGAATATTAATAAAAAGCAAGAGCCTCTGATGTCTGTTACTATAACTAAATACCACAGGCTAGGTAATTTGTAAAACAGATTTCTTCAGCTCATGGTTTGGACACTATGAAAAATAACATAGCACTGTGTCTGCTCAGCATCTGGAAGAGCCTTCTTGCTGCACCATAACGTGGCAGAGGGCATCACCAAGTGAGAGGGGACAGGTGTGCTAACTCAGGGAATCTCTTGTAAGGCTGGGAATAGCGTGGGAATGGGCCATGTGATTAGAGTCCATCTAATCTTCACTATCTCCCAAAGACTGTCTCCAAATACTAACACATGAAATCGGAAATTAAGTTTCCAACACATGAACTATTTTTGTTGTTATTTTGATTTTTTTGTTTGGTTGGTTTTTGGGGGTTTTTTTGGTTTTTTTTTTTTTTTTTTTTTTTTTTTTTTTTTTTTTTTTTGAGACAGGGTTTCTCTGTGTAGCCCTGGCTGTCCTGGAACTCACTCTGTAGACCAGGCTGTTCTCAAACTCAGAAATCCACCTGCCTCTGCCTCCCAAGTGCTGGTATTAAAGGCATGCATTTGATTTCTTGAGACAACATCTTGTCATAGCCCAGGCTGGCCACAAACTCTAAACTGTCCTGTCTCAACCTCCCAAGTGCTAGGATTGCAGGTATGTGCCATATGCCTGGGTACTGACACGGTAACTTTTTTTTCATGACTTACTTTTTTTTTTAAAGGTTTATTTATTTTATTTATATGAGTACACTGTAGCTGTCTTCAGACACACCAAAAGAGGGCATCCAATCCCATTACAGATGACCATGAAGTTGCTGGGAATTGAACTCAGGACCTCTGAAAGAGCAGTCAGTGCTCTTAACCTCTGAGCCATCTCTCCAGCCCCTGACACATGAACTTTTGTTTGTTTTGGTTGGTTGGTTTTTGGTTTTGTTTTGGTTGGTTGGTTGGTTGGTTTTTGGGTTTTGGTTTGGATTTTTTTTTTTTTTTTAAAGAGTTATTTATTTATTTATTATATATAAGTACACTGTAGCTGTCTTCAGACACTCCAGAAGAGGGAGTCAGATCTCGTGATCGGATGGTTGTGAGCCACCATGTGGTTGCTGGGATTTGAACTCCTGACCTTCGGAAGAGCAGTCGGGTGCTCTTACCCACTGAGCCATCTCACCAGCCCCCGGATTTTTTTTTTTAAGACAGGGTTTTTTCTCTGTGTGACAGTCCTGGCTGACCTAGAACACTCTCTGTAGACCAGGCTGGCCTTCAACTCATAGAAATCTGCCTGCCTCTGCCTCCCAAGTGCCAAGATTAAAGGCATGTGCCACCACCACTTTGCGACACAGGAACTTTTAAGAGGCACACTCAAATTATAGCAGAAGGATCTCATGAACTATACCTTTAAATGTGGACAGAATTCAAAACAGTAGTTAAAAGCTGATATGTAATATTCTTTCAAAAAAATAAGTTGAAATGCTTTTAGGTATGCATAATACCTTGCCCACCTGGTCCTTATTTTGTAGTCCTAAATTTAGGTCACCAGCATACATTTTGGGGAAAGTGGGGTAAGACTTGGGTAACTGGGCTAATCACTTTTAACCTCAGTCTCATCAGTAAGATGGGACTAGAGTATCTTCCTCTGAGATTTTCATAATGGTTGAGTTGGCTCTTCTGTGAAGAGCCGTGAAGAGTGGCTAGCTAAAGAAATGCCATAGAAATGTTTGCTCCTGCATACATAACCACCTGGGTGACCCACCACAATCCCTGTCTTCATTCTTCATCTAGGAGCTATTTGAAACACTAGCACAAGGCCCAGCGGGCAGTATACCTGACAGAAGGACCCCTCAGCTCAGCCCCGAAGCTGTCTCCGTGCTCTGGAATCTTCTGAAGCAGGCCCCACGGCCAGCCCAGGCCCTCTTGGAGCTGCTGCTCGAGGACCACCACAGTGCCAGCCTGTGCCCTAGTCCTCTGCAGAAATCCCTGCTGGACCTCATCCGAGAGGCATTGCAGACCCTGCGGGACCCTGCCTCTCAGCCCCCCGGGGTGGCCGATGCTGTCTGTGGAGCCCTTCAGGCTCTATGCTGCAAAGCTGAGCTACCAGAGAGTGAGTGGCGTGTCCTGTGTGAGGAACTGTTGGAGACCTGCAGGACTGAGGACAGTCCCCTGCAGGAGGAACGGCTCCTTGGTTGCCTGTTGCACAAGGCTGGACGGAACCTACTGTCCCTCTATGGCCACACCTATGCAGAGAAGGTGGCAGAAAGACCACCAAAGGCCACACTTTCAGGAAAAGGTGTGTTCTGTTACTGTTTCTCTTTCTACTTTGGTAATTTCAATATCCCCAGCCATTCTGAAAGTCAAGACTAACTGTTGTACTTGCTTGTTGTCCAAAACAAGAGAGGCTAAGCAAGAAGATGTAGCATGTTTCTTAATTGTCTGTCTATTTGATTAATCAAAGTTAAAAAATAAATAAATAACAGGAAGCCAGATGGTAGTAGTGCATGCCTTTAATCCCAGCACTCAGAAAACAGAGCTTTCTCAGATCTCTGTAAGGTTGAGGCCAGCCTGGTCTACGGATTGAGCTCCAGGGTAACTTTTGTCTCAGAAAAACTGCTGCTGCTGCTGCTGCTACTACTACTACTACTACTACTACTTCTACTAGTAATAGTAATAAAAATAGTAATAATAATATACCAGGACCAGAAAGAGCTTTGTAGAAGCTACTAAGAGGAACGAAACATCTTTAGGATAAAGTGTAAACAATCTAGTTTAACTTTTTAAAAGTCTGTTCTTGGGCCAGAAAGATCAGTGGATGCAAGTGCTTGCCACACTAGCCCAGTAATCTGAGTCTGATCCCCGTAACCCATATAAAAGTGGAAGGAAAGAAGACACTCCACAACATTGTCCTCTGACCTCCATAGTATGCACATGCGCGAACACACACACACACACACACACACACACACACACACACACACATATATATCGTCATCATCATCATTGGTTTTTAGGTTTTTTGGGGTTTTGTTGTATTTTATTTTGTTTTGTTTTTAGGTTTTTTTGGGGGTTTTTTTGTTTGTTTGTTTGGTTGGTTTTTGAGACATAGTTTCTCTGTGTAGCCTTGGCTATCATGAAACTCACTCTGTAGACCAGGCTGACCCCTGCCTCCCTAGCGCTGGGATTTATGGCATGCACACCACCGCCTAGCAAATAAACTTTAAGTCAATAAATCCAAGCGCCTAGTCTCATACCGCTTGGTTTTCAGTGTGGACTGTAGCATAAGAAAAGGGTGCTTGCCGCTGCCTGGTAACCCTTCTGGTGTGATGTTCTGTCATCCCAGATCATCCTGATCCCGAGCGGGCGATGCTGGCCCTGTTCTCCACTCCTGACCCAGCCCACGCGTGGAAAATGGCCTTTTTCTACTGCCTGAGTAACAACAAACACTTCCTGGAGCAGATCCTTGTGAGTCGAGCTTAATTGCTGTCCATCACAGAAGAACCCAGAACTCTCTCCCACCCGTGTATCCAACTCCTACAGTCTAATTAGTGACAAATCCCCTGGTTGTCATCCTGCAGCCCCTAGAGAGAGAGGCCTCTGAGGATCAGTTCCGTTCACGATCGATGCTGTGGTCACTCATTCTGTTGGACCTTTGGTAGGAAGTAAGCTGTTGGCTGTGAGTCAGCTCTCTGGAGGATGTAGAAAGCAAAGGCCATGGCAGCCATACTAGGTCTAGCGGGCAGGGAGAATGAACTGACTCCTAGCTCTCGCCTCCCCAATCGCAACTGAACTGATTTACTGCAACAGATAAATGTATGAGTCCCATCCTGTAAGCCGTGTGCTATGTGAAGAGACAAGGTTACAGCAGAAGTCTGTCCCTCACTTCAAAGTGTTGTGCTTTGGGGACATTCATTTTTATGTAACCAACCATTTGTGTCATTATAGGAATCCTACTTAATGATGCCAGGAGTCATTCTTTCCAGTTCAGGTGGCCACCTATGGTGACCTTTGCCTTGCCTTGCAGGTGACAGCACTGACCCTGTTGAAAGAGGAAGATTTCCCAAGCCTTGGATACCTGCTTGATAGAGAATTCAGGCCTCTCAGTCACCTGCTCGTGCTCCTGGGCTGGACACACTGCCAGAGCCTTGAATCAGCTAAGAGACTGCTCCAGACTCTCTACAGGACCCAGGTATCTCAGCACCTCACGCTCCCCCAGAGGCAAACACCATGGGGCTTCGGGCCTCCGTGGAGTTCAGCCTCCTAGTCAGCCACAGAGTCTGATGCCAGGTCCTGAGTCAGTGTGTTTCTTCTGCATTGACACAGGACCAAGGCCATGATGAGCTTCTCAGGGATGCCTGTGAAGGGTTGTGGGCTCACTTGGAAGTCTTGGAGTGGTGCGTACAACAGAGCAGGTATGTCCCTGTCAAGCCATTCCCTTTCCTACCCTACCTGGGGCACATTCAATGCTGTGCTCCATTTCTGGAAAAAAAAAATACTGTTAGCTAGGCAGGAGTAATTGTCCCATGTGGGGAAAACATAACTGATGGTCAACTTCCATTTGCAGCCATTGTGTCACAGTCAGAGGACAAGTCAGAGTCTGAAAGGACAACAGCTCACAATCCCTAGGCACATCCTAAAGGTCGAGCATTGTCCTCAGCCCCCTAGAAGATGATCAACCCTCACAACATTCCGGGGAAGTAGATCCCAACAGGACTCTCTCTTTGAACATGGGACACTAAGGGCCACACATGGTGACTCACTCTTTCCATCTCAGTACCTAGGAGGCAGAGGCAGGCTGATCTCTGTGAAGTCACAGGCAGCCCATTCTACAGAGCAGGTTCCAGGAAAGCCAAGGTCGTTACATAGTGAGACCATGCCTCAAAAGCCACAACCACCCCCACAGAAGGTGGGACTCTGAAGCCCAGAATTGTTAAATAACCTGCTCAGGGTGATACAGCAAGTAAATTATCATCCATGTTCTTAGCCACACGTTATTCTGAGTTATATGTTATTCGACCTATGGACATTGGGTGTATATGAAACCCTGTATTTTCCTAGTCACTTAGCCCAGATCTGAGTTTCCATTTAATCCTTCGTTCATCTCACCAATGCTCAGAAAGTAAAGTAGTCAGAGCTGAGCAGGGAGGGGGTTCTACCTAAGTAAAGCAAGGAAACATATCAAAGCAACAGAGCATATAGATCTTAGGAACTTCAGTCGTCAGGCCTTCTAAGACACCACTCACCAGAAAGGCTCTTCCTAGAGCCTTTCTAGACAAGTATCTTACTTGGTGAATATAATTCCTTCAAGGTGAATAAATGCCATCTTTTATCCTAGACCTAGTAAAAGATAGTTTGAGAAACTGAAACCTGAAGTGTTCTATGTCAGAGAAGAACAGGCGTGTCCCTCTGCCGGACAACAATATAAACTGCCTCCCTCGCCACCCTTCCATCCTTCCATCCTTCCTTTCCAGCAACCTCATACCAAAGAGAGAGCTCTTGTGTCACTTACATGGTGGAGACAGCCACTCAGTGCTCTACTCTCTCCATCATCTTACAAACCTTCCAGCCCTCAACGAGGAAGAAGTCCTCAAGCTGTTACAGAAGGAACCAACCAAGGACCTCCAGGGAGAGCATGGTGAGTTGGACAGGAGTCCCTCTGAAGAGTCTCACATGTCTCCTGCAGTATGAGATTAGTCTAGACGTGGCTGCCAGGGTGCCCGGTAGGCGGTTGGTCCAGCATGTATCCTCTGAAGTATTGCTGTTCCCCAAGTCTGATTAGAGGATGTAGCAGCACCCCTCCCCTCTGCCACTGAGGTGTAGGGGATCCCGTGGACATGCTCCCATTGTCGCCCTGTGGAATCATGTCAGGGACCAACTGAAATGTCAGTGAAGCAGTGAAATGTCTCCTGCATTCTCAGCCCTGAGGAAATTCTTGGGGAGTGTACTTGATGCTTGCTAAACTGCACGGCGCAGTGTGTGCCTCCTTCAGACTCTGTTGAACAGAGCAAAAAACTTGGAGGAAAGACTTGCCAAAAACAATAACAAAGCTGTATTTTAACCTTTGGCTTTTCTCTTAAAAATCAAGATGCTATGAGTGGGCTCCTTCTCCTTGCTGTCTGAAAGTAGCCAGAGTGTAGTCGCTCTGTGCCACAGGTCAGAGAACTGTCTCCATGAGAGTAGATGTCTCCAGCAGGGAGAGGTGGTTTTGATTTACTTTTCAAAAGAACCTGCCACAAACCTGTGTCACCACATTCCTCCCCCCTCCCCAGGAAGATGGTCAACTTGTTTAGCAAGTCGCCCCCCCCCCCCAAGTAGAATTCTGACTCACACCTGCAATTGCAAAAGGCCTCAAAGAATGTATTTAGATTTGGCCCCTGAACCCACTGAGATGTATTTGGAGCTTGGGACTTAAACTTGAGAAGGGACAGCAAGTACCATGGCTAGGGTACAAACCATATGAGGTAGATGACAGAGCCCAGGCAGTGGAGGCCTGCATCAGATAGAAGGAAGACTGGTAGGGAAAAGAACGCACAGAGGACAGAGCTGCTGTTGACTAGGAGGGTAAGAACCTCAGCCCTCCAGACCAGGTCAACCCTCTTTGCTTCAGCCATGCTTGCTGCTCATGCCTGAAAAGATTACCTCTGAACTTCTCCGTTTCTATGCTTCAGAGACCCATGATGCCTCAGTCCCCGAGCACCTGAGCCAGTGTCAGAGCCTGACCCTCTACCAGGGCTTCTGTGCCATGAAGTATGCAGTCTATGCCCTCTGTGTGAACTCACACCAGCACTCTCAGTGCCAGGACTGCAGAGACAGCGCCTCCGAGGACCTGGCCTTGGTGGAGCCAGGCAGCGATTCTCTCCCCTCCCCAGGTACAGCGCTTCCCTGCCCCTGGCATACGCAGACACCTTCCCCAGTGACTGCTCTGTGTGGTTACCACTTCCTTCCAGGATGGAGTACCCTTGATTTGGAAGTGCTCAGGAATGATTGTGCACATCTATCGACCTCTGCATCAAAAGGACCTGTTTACATCTTGACGGATCTTACTCTGATCATCTAGCATAGTATTTGCCAGATGTTTTTCTTTTTGTAGCTAGACACCACAGTGAGAATAGCATTTCAGAGGCTGGAGAGATGACTCTGTGGTTGAGCGGTGGTGGTGCACATGTTTAATCCCAGCACTTAGGAGGCAGAAGCAGGAGAATTTCTGAGTTCGAGGCCAGCCCGGTCTACAGAGTGAGTTCAAGAACAGCCAGGCATGCACAGAGAAACCCTGTCTCAAAAAAACAAAAACAGAACAAAAAGCACTGACTGCTCTTCTATAGGCCCTGAGTTCAGTTCTCCGCACACATGGCAGTGTATAATTGTCTGTAACTGTAGTCCCATGGGATGCAATGCCCTCTTCTGATGTACAAATGTGCATGCTGACTAAGCACCCACATACATAAAATACATAAATAACTCTCTCCATCTCTCTCTCTCTCTCTCTCTCTCTCTCTCACACACACACACACACACACACACACACACACACACATACACTCCTCTCTCTGCTCACATGATCTTTCTCTTCCCCCTCCCCCGCCTCTCTCCCCATGGTGACTTCCCTGGCTTCCATCCTTGGGGCTGGTAAACTCATCTGAGAACAGCTTCCCAGTAAACCTATCTATGTAAACAAACAAGAAAGAAAGAAAGAGAGAGAGAGAGAGGGAGAGAGAGAGAGAGGGAAGGAAGGAAGGAGGGAGGGAGGGAGGGAGAGAGAGAGAGAGAGAGAGAGAGAAAGAAAGAAAGATAGATGTTTCTTATCAACTCTGGTTTAAACTTAGGTACGCAGCTTATATCTTTATATATGTATACATATATGTGTGTGAAATATAAATTGAAGCTTAGTATTAAGAAACAGTACTTGAAGTCGAACATACGATTGTTTTTCTTTCCCTTTCCATTCTTCCTTCCTTCCTAAGTCATACTGTGTAGTTAGTTCAAATGGAAATTGATGTAGCCTAGTCTGGCCTCAACCTCCGAAGCCTCCCAACACTGGGTTACAGGCATGAACTACCATGTTTAGCTCTGCCTCCTCCCTCCCCTCCTCCTTGCCCTCCTCCTTTTCCTCCTCCTTTCCCTCCTCCTCCTCTTTTAATTTTTTTAGATTCTTTTTTTAAATATATATGGCTGTTTTGCCTGCATGTCTCTGTGTATCATACGCATGCCTGGTGCCCACAGAGAACAGAAAACAGCATCAAGCCTCCTCAGAACTGGAGATACAGAGGCTGTGAGCCATCATATAGATGTAGGGAATCAAACCCATGTCCCCTAGAAAAGCAGCCAGTGCTCTTAATCACAGAACCATCTCTCCAGCCTCTCTTTTGTTAGGGCAGTTTCATTCTGTAGCTCAGGCTGGCCTTGAACTTGTGGCACCCCTCCTGCCTTATCCTCCAGAATGCTGGGATCAGAATTGCACCACCACGTTCTTGTGAAATGAGAGACCTAGGCAGCCTAAGGTCCTCTTTAAGCATAGTGGGAGGTTAAAGTTGAATTGAGATTATGATAAGGAGCCCGTGTTACCTTAATCCCTAGAACTGAAATCTGGAGGAAGCCTTTGTCATAGATAAGAAAGCTTGTGATCCTGTAAGAGCAGAAGCATGGCATTGTTCAGTGGCTCTGCTTTCTCAGGTTGCTCTCCCTATCTCTTCCTCGTCCATGCTTAGGTGCTTCACATCTCTTCCCTACGTACCTGGCCAGGTGCCGACAGTATTTACACAGCATCCCCGCCTCTCTGTGCCTGGAAATCCTGGAAAACATCTTCTCACTGCTCCTCATTACCTCTGCTGACCTTCACCCAGAGCCTCACCTTCCCGAGGACTATGCCGAGGACGAGGACATTGAGGGGAAAGGCCCCTTGGGTTTGAGGTCCCCATCAGAGAGCCCTCAGCACATAGCCGCAACTGAGAGGAGGTCAGAGCGGGCTTCCATGGGACCCAGGAACCCTGCTCATACAGTGCCCGGCTGTCCAAAGGCAGAGCCGAAAGACAGTTCACCAGGGCCTCACAAGCACAGCTTTTTGGATCTGAAGCACTTTACTAGTGGCGTGAATGGATTCCTGGCCGATGAGTTTGCAATGGGAGCGTTCCTCAGCCTTCTTCAGGAGCAGCTCACTGAAATCAGCAGCCACCGCACTCCCGAGGAGACAAAGCTGCCGGAAGACCAGAGCTGTTCAGCGGCCAGAGATGGACTGCAGAGCCGCCTGCACAGGTTCTCAAAGGTTCTCTCCGAGGCACAGTGGCGGTACAAAGTGGTAACGAGCAACCAGGGCTCAGGTGAGAGGAGGGGTCGGAACTAGAAAGTCTAGAAAGCGGGGAAAGGAGAAAAGCCCCAGCAATGTGGACAAGGGGCGGGCATATGGGAACCACACCCTAATCCGAGACATATGACCTTAGCAGCCCAGGGCAGTGCTACAGGTCCCAAAGCGTAATGAAGATCACCCCGCCTGTTTCCACAACGCTCAGATCAAAGCTGGTCACCATGCCTGTGTTTGCTGTTTCAGAAGAGCAACCTTCCCGAAGATACCGGCCCATTGCCACGAGGCATTCTAGTCTCCGCCGAGGTCGTCGGACCAGAAGGACCCGGGCAGGTGATCTAAAGAACTCTTGTCAAGCCTTGTTCCCATTCACCTGACAGAGAGGCATGCCAGTGCTTGTCTGTTCCCTTAAGCTGAGCATATGGTCAGAAACACAAACGCATCCTCCCACTCCCACAGTCAGCTCTTAACAGTTTCTTACACAGCCATGCAGAAACTTTCCATGCAACATAATGTACATATCCTTTCACATATTCCCACATACACGCCCACATACATACACACACACATGCACAGGTTGTAGACTCTCTGGGAAGGCGAAGGTTGACATGAGAGAAACCTGGGAAACTGCATGGTGGTGGTGGTGTCACTCAGCTCTGATGCTCTAAGCTGGTTGGCTTGGGACACAGGCAGAGTCTGCATCCACCTGAGTCACCCAGCCCACGAGTGTACACTCAATTTCCTTTTCTCCACAGCTGTTCCTTTCCACAGGGCTGCCTCAGCAGTGGGCCAAGGGGACACTATTGGTGGGTGACACGGCCTTCATAAGGCCACACTAAGGGACAGACAGCCTCCATTGGCACTGAGCAGCTTTTCCCCTGGGCAGCCTTCTGCAGGCCACGGCCGGCACTTTATTTCCTCCCTTTTCATATCTGAAGATACATCCTCTATGTCAGAAAATGTCACGACCCCTTCTTTGCACCTCATTGTTGCCTGTTCATGATTTTACCAAACTATCACTAGTACTTTGTCTTCAGATGTTGGTCACAAGCTCCCAGGACTCTTAAGACCCCACATGGTAAAAGCCATTGGTATAAACTGCTATCCTGTACTCGCCCTTTAGCCTCAGTCTGTCTAGATCTTGACTTGTAGTCTGATTTCACACTTTGTACGCTATAAGGAGTTGCTGACTAAATTTTCCAATCTATTACCTCTAGATGGCCGGGAAAGAGGCTCCAACCCATCCCTGGAAGGGACAAGTAGTGAGCTGAGCACAAGTACTTCAGGTGTGTGCGTCCCAGCCTGCTGCTACCTGCAGACAGCTTGCCCTCGTGCACCCTTGCCATGCCCTGCGCTGCAAACACTAGAACTGAAACTTTGCTCAAGGTTTATTCTTGCAGAGAGCAGCAGATGTCAGCTGGGAAAAGGCTCTCTTCCTTAGTTAAGTCACCCAGTAGTAAGACAAAGGTTCAAGGAAGGCAGTTGGTACTTATATTCTAAGATGGTAATACATGTTTGCCCTTCGTACATGAAGACATGACTGGCAGTTATTTAGGGAAAGGAAGAAGAGTGCTTCATTAAGAGGCTCTTTCTAACCCAGGCAGTGGTGGTGCACGCCTTTAATCCCAGCATGTGGTAGGCAGAGGCGTTCAGATCTCTGTAAGTTTAAGAACAGCATGGACTACAGAGTGAGTTCTAGAATAAACAACAACAATAAAAAGTCATTTGCAAACCTTTTATAGAAACTATAGGAATATGGAGAGATGACAACTCTGGTTTTTTTCTTAATGTCTCCAACATCCTTACACCTGAACAGAAGGGAGTCTGAGTGCTGTGTCTGGGCAGGTGGAGTCAGACAGCCGGTTTCAGACCCAACCTCAGAGTTCGATCATCCCCATGATGTTCTCCACGCCGGAGTCTCTGCTGGCATCCTGCATCCTCAGGGGGAACTTTGCAGAAGCCCATCAGGTAAGCAGAGCCATAGCCACACCTCATCACGGTAAAGCATGCCAAGTGAGCCCCTAAAGGGTTGTCACATCCGGCCTCAGGGATAGCTAAATATATGTGGCATCAAAAGTACTTGGGGGTGCTTGCAAGAGGTCCCCCTGAGCAAAAGAAGTAGAAAGGAATGTCTGTGTGTACAGGCCCCGTGCTCAGCACTGCAGGCCTAGAGGCATTGAGTTACTTGTGTTCCTAAGAGAAGTGGCATGTTAACAAAATACAGTAGCCACAATCTCACTACCTCATAACAGTGAAACTTTTGTTTCTTTCTTCATACTTTTGTGAACATATCTGTGTTTTTATGTAGTTAAAAATCAGAGCTGGTCGTGGTAATGCACACCTTTAATCTCCACACAAAGGAGGCAGAGGCAAGTGGATCTCTGAGTTTGAGGCCAGCCTGGTCTACAAAGCAAGTTCTAGGACAACCAGGGCTACACAGAGAAACCCTGTCTTGGAAAAAAAAAAAAAACACAGTGCAGATAACTTTTGGTAATAAACAGAATGACAGCTGATTCACCATACAGCATACAAGTAGCAAACTGGAGTACCCTGCTGGTATGTAAGGAAAATATCATTCAAAAGACTCAAGCTCTCTGAGCCTTGATCCTCCATGGACAATTGTAGCTCAGTATAATTCCTGCTTTTCCCACCTCATGGTAAGGCTAAGAAGATTATACAGAAGTCATGAGAAATGCAGGAACCGTGTGTTTTGTTTAAACTCAATAGCATTAGTAAACATAGTGTTTAGGTTAGAATTTTCTATGGTGTGACTTCAGTTGTTAAGCAGGTCTAGGGGAAACTCTATGCTAAGATGATCTTTCCTTAATTCCCACTGTACCTTTTAGAGACCTTACTTTAATAAAGAGGAACCTCTGGACAAGAAAGGTGATCCCTCCACCCCACCAATTCTTTCTGTTTTTGTAGTGCCATGGATTGAACCAGGGATCTCACAATGAGTTGCACTCCTGGATCAGAAATAGATCCTGGAGCTCACTGTTCTGTTGTTCTTGCTTCCCAAACAGCTGGACTAGGAGTTGCATAGTGCTTTCTCCTCTAAATACCCTACAGTTGTCTTCCTTTCCTTGAGTCGTGTGTGTGTATGTGTGTGTGTGTGTGTGTGTATGTGTATAACATCAGAGAGGAGGGAGCCTCCCTCAACTGAGAGAATGGCTCCATAGGATCAGGCTATAGGTAAGCCTGAAGGGCATTTTCTTTATTAGTGATTGATGAGCTGAGCCACCCTTGGGCTAGTGATCGTGGGTTCTATAAGAAATTAGGCTGAGCAAACCAAGAGGAGCAAACCAGTAAGCATCACTCCTCCATGGCCTCTGCATTAACTCCTGCCCTCAGGTCTCAGGCCTGCTTGAGTTCCTCTCCTCACTTCCTTCAGTGATGAACAGTGATGTGGAAGTGTAAGCCAAACAAACCCTTTCCTCCCCAAGTTGCTTTGGTCACAGTGTTTCATCACAGCAATTAAAACAGTATCATTAATTAAATTCCTGGTCAGGAAAAATATTTTCTTGTGTATTTTGCATAGGTGCTTCTTCTGAGATGACTGATATCATTTGCTTATTTCCTACTGGACCTTTGGTGATTGGTTTATGGACTTTTTTAAAGCCATTTTGTATTTGGCCTCTTAACATTCAGTGTCAGCCTATTATAGTGGCATCTATGCCTTTAATCCCAGCACGTGGGAGGCAGAGAGAGGTGGACTGAGGCTACCCTGGTCTAGAAAGTGAGTTCCATGACAACCAGGGCTTCACAGAAAAGCCCTGTCTCAAAAAGAAAAAAATAAAATCCAATGCTCTCTAGTCCTGTAAAATAGCCATCTTAGGTCCATAGTCTAATGAATTGGCCCAGCATCCTATCTCTGGATCTCCCAGAGTCTGTGGACCCCACCACTGCCACACTCCTTCCCTCCCCATGACAGGTGGTACTCATGTTCAACCTGAAGTCCTCACCTATCGCCGGGGAGCTGATGTTCGTAGAGCGATACCAAGAGGTAATCCAGGAGCTGGCCCGCGTAGAACATAAGATTGAAAACCAGAATTCAGATGGGGGTAACAACACCATCCGGCGCACTGGCAGTGGGCGCTCAACTCTCCAGGCCATCGGCAGTGCCGCGGCAGCAGGTTTGTCTTCCTTGCTGACATCAAAGTTGGAGGGCTAGCTGGGGTGGCAGCTTAAGGGAAGAAACCACCCAGGTCTTCATGAGAAGTCGACAGAAACGGGAAGCAGTTTACCTGTCCTAAACCAGCTGACACATTCCCAGTCTCCCGCTGCACGCAGCCTCCTGACACAGTCCCAGTCTCCCGCTGCACGCAGCCTCCCTGAGGAGACGTTTCACACACCTGCCTCTTACGCCACCCCTGCTTATCTTCCCAGCTTAAGAGAAAGCGCAGGAGGGCTGCCCCAGTGCATCTTGTAATCCCTCTCGGGGGCTTTAGAGGGTTGTTAGGAGCCGTTCTCCTTCCTCTAGTTGTTCTGCAGTAAATGGTATCACATGACTGTTCCTAAAGTTGGAGGAAAAAAAACCCGCTTGTTAACATTTGCAGCCTGGGGGCCACAGCCTGGTTCCCAGCAGTGGCAGCTGGGTACCCCAACAGCTACCTTCCCTTCTTTCTCAAAGCGGAAGCTCATCCCGCATTCTCAGCTCTCCTGTCTGTCCCCAGACTCCATATATCAGGTTACCATCCTGTGGTTGGCCTTTACAGACGCTTCCAGAAACTTTTCAGTGCCTTTTTTTTTTAAAGATTTATTTATTATTATATGTAAGTACACTGTATCTGTCTTCAGACACACCAGAAGAGGGAGTCAGCTCTCGTTAGGGATGGTTGTGAGCCACCATGTGGTTGGTGGGATTTGAACTCAGGACCTTTGGAAGAGCAGTTGGGTGCTCTTACCTGCTGAGCCATCTCACCAGCCCCTTTTCAGTGCCTTCTTAAAATATATACCCAAGTCCTTGTGCCTGTTCAGCAAGTGTTCTTACCCAGTGAGCCATCTCCCCGACCCCTATTTAAAACATATATAGGCACATCGAGTCAGTGTTTCAGACAGAAAGGGCCTCTAACAGCAGTAATGTTGTCTAGTGTGCTTTTTTTTTTTTTTAGCAATGTGTTTTAGTGTATTTCCCATGAATGGGCCCTAATGAAAGCCTATTGTGCACAGATCCTGTGCAGAAGAGCCTCAGGCAAACTTCTTTTCATGGTATCTAGAATCGCCCTAACCCTTCTGCTTTGCTCCAATGCTGCCTGTCCAGGGATGGTATTTTACTCCATCTCTGATGTGACTGAGAAGCTCCTTAGCCCCTCTGAAGACCCCATCCCCACGCTCCAGGAGGATTTTTGGATAAATGCTACTCCCATGGAGACCACCACGCCTCTTAGAGAAGTCCTAGAAGACCTCAGTCCTCCTGCCATGGCTGCATTCGACCTAGCTTGCTGCCAGTGCCAGCTCTGGAAGACCTGCAAACAGCTCTTAGAAACAGCCGAGCGGCGACTGAGCAGCAGCCTTGAGAGTCGGGGTAAGTGAGTGGTGTTCACCTCCCTCCATTCCCATCCATCCATCCATTCATTCCTTCTTAGTTGTGCCAAAGAGCTTTAAGAAGCTGTGAGGGGAAGAAAGGGGGAAGGTACTAAGCATTAGTTAATGCCCTCATCCTAATGGCATAAGTACAGACTATCGAGTGTCTCGTCATATTCAGAAACAGCAGTCTGTAGTCATTTAGGGAAATTCTTTGCTGATTTGTCATTAAATTGAAGGAAGTCCAAGGGTAATAGATTTATAGGGAAGAGGGGATACACAGCAGAAGAGAGAGGAGGGTAAACAGGGGGGATGTTCAAGGCATAGGACATATAGATGCCACAAAGAAACCCACCAATTGCTACTTTGTAAAAAGAAAGAAACATACTTCAAGAATGATACAGACCTGTGGAGTGAGGAGGTAACATGCTGGAGCCCTGGGTTCAATCTGCTAGCCTAAAAAAACAAGGTTTCAGAGAAATAAGTACCATGAGACCGCAGGCTTCCCCTGGGTGAAGATGAGACTGCCGTGAGTCTGTAAACCAGGGTACAGGAAAATGTCCTAGTATATGTGCTTGGAATGCTTAGAGCAGTGGTTCTCAACCTGTGGGTCACGACCCCTTTGAGAGTCGACCAACCCTTTCATATAGGGGTCACATACAACCATCAGAGATTTATATTACAATTCATGACAGTGACAAACTTGCAATCAGGAAGTAACAATGAAAATAATGTTATGATAGAGGGGTGACCACAATGGGTGGAACTGTATTAAAGGGCCACAGCATGAGGAAGGTTGAGACCCACTGTCTTAGAGAAAGAGCATGGGAAGGTATATGAAGATAGCCTTGGGCAGTTAGTAAAGACAACTGATTCCGGCTCAGGCCCATGGCTGAGGAGGACAGGAAGACAAATCCCCAGGGAGTGTCCCTTTGTCTTTGGTCAACAAATCCCACAGAAATGCCAGAGATTCTGAATCTGCTGTCAACAGCTGAGGCATCTCACCAAGGTGGTCCTGGAGCCCCAGGCATGCCATACACCAGGTCTGATTGTGGTCATCCAAGATGTCACAGTGTGCACCCAGCAGTTACTGTTAGAAAAGCTAAGATCTACCCAAGGAACTGTAAAACTGAGCATCGGCCTCTGAGAATCCAGTTTTCCCTTTGTCTATTTCAGGTCGAAGGCTCGACCAGGTTGTCCTGAATCCTGATGGTATGCGAGGTTTTCCATTTGTCCTTCAGCAAATTAGTAAAATTCTCAGTTACCCACTTATGCAAACAGGACTTGCAAAATCAGGTAAGTTGCTTTACTCCGCCCCTTTGCCTTTCCTGGGTTGGAACAACGGGTCAGCAGACATTTTTCTCCCCTGTCTTCCTTTCCACGTGTTTTCCACAGAGACTCTAGAAGAAAGGGGAGGAGGCGCTCCGAGGAGCAGCATCTCTGAGCTGCTTCAGATGTGCTGGCCCAGCCTCACCGAAGACTGCGTTGCCAGCCACACCAGCCTTTCCCAGCAGCTGGAGCAGGCTCTGCAGTCACTGCGAGAGGCATTAGCGTTGCCAGGTACAGGTCTGTCTGCACAGGAACAGATAAGCAGAAAAGAGCAGCAGGAAAGGGAGATGAGACAGCCGAGGATGTGTGAGCGTTTTGGAGCAGAGGTTCTGCCCTCTAGAGCTGGGCTCAGTCAGCCGTTTCCAGCTAAGCAAGGCACATCTCAGAACCACACTTCCTTCTTCCCCAACTCAGTTGAAAGGACACTTGACACTCTTACTAGCAGGTACTTTTTTTTTTTTACTCCTGGTGAGAAACATACCCAGCTGGTACAGCATTAATTTTGACCAACCCTCCTCAAAAGCTTCATATGCCCTTCATAAAGCTGTTTCACCCCAGAGGCAGCAGGGTCAAAACAGCACTGTATAGCCTGCCTTCACTAGACTCCAGGCTCTCTCTGGCTGAGGTCACATGGTCACGTGGCTGAACTGGGAGTTTTGTGTGTCTATTTGTTTTATTTGCCTTCTAAGCGTGGTGCTTACATAGTCAGTCCCGTGTGTCCTGTAGAAACCCAGTGTACTATGCAGAAAGCTCAGCTTACACACTGGGTCACAAGTTGATCCACAGCCAAGAGTCCAGAGAGATGGCTCAGTGGTTAAGAGTACTTGCTCTTCCAGAGGACCCAAGTTTAGTTCCTGGCACCCATACTGAGTGCCTCACAAACACCTCAACTCCAGCTCCAGTCGGTCCCACATCTTCTTCTGGCCTCTGCAGGCACCCAAATTCACATATACAGGCACATATCTAAAAATAAAAAACAGAGCCATGTGTGGGTAGCCCATGTCGTTAATCCCAGCACTTGGGAGGCAGAGGCAGGTGGATCTCTGTGAGTTTGAAGTCAGCCTGGCCTACAGACCAAGCAAGTTCCAGGGTAGCCAGGGCTAAACAGAGAAACCCTGTCTCAAAAACACACAAACAAAAAGTAAATAAATAAGTAGAATGTTTCTTTTTAGAAATTGACTCAAAGCTAAAAGCATAGAATAAAGCCACATCTCTTCTCCCACCCGGATTCCTCACAGAGTCCAAGAGTACTCCACTCTCTTGCCTAGTGGAGCAGGCAGCCCAGAAAGCCCCCGAGGCAGAGGCCCACCCCGTGCACATCCAAAGTCAGCTCCTCCAAAAGACCCTGGGAAGACAGACCCCGGCAGGCCACAGACAGACTGACTATGTGGGAGCCTTCTTCAGCTACTGTAGCAGCCTGGCTGCCGTCCTCCTCCGGAGTCTGAGCTCCGACCCTGGTGAGTAGTGAGAAAGATTTGGACTCATGACTGGCAGTTATTTAAGGAAAGGAAGAGAAGTGCTTCATTGAGAGCCTCTTTCTAACCCAGACAGTGGTAGCACATGCCTTTAATTCTAACACTCGGGAGCCAGAGGCAAGTGAATCTCTGTGAATTCTCGGTCAGCCTGATCTACAGAGTGAATTTTAGGACAGCCAGGGCTACACAGAGAAACAAAAAAGAGGTTCTTTCTGGTTACACAATAACCAAGAATAACAGATTTGTAAATCCCTTATTACTCTGTTATGCATCTTTCTGCAAAGTAAAATTTTTCAGCTCACGGAAGTCCTCAATAACCTCTCATGGGATTGGGTCCTCAAAAATATCTCTGAAGCCAGGTGTGTGGTGGCACATGCCTCTAATCCTGAGACTTGGAGGACAGAGGCAGAAGGATCAGGCGTTCCAACCCAGTCGGGGCTATATAATAACCTGTAACAAAACAAAACAAAATGTCTGTCAGAACTGGGGCCATTGTGGATTTGAGAGCCCAGTAGAAAAATCAGGCTTTTGACATGAGTCCTAGATTCTTTCTTGAGTTGATAGCAAATTCCAGGTGAATGGATAAAAAGCTGAAATCTTAGATTTTCCAGATCCCCCACCTTTTAACCACCAACCTGATGCCATAAATGGTTTAACAGGTCATGGCTAAAACACAGGTGCATGAAAATACTATATAATCTTACCTTTGAGTTCTGTACATAAGAGATCAATGAAACATCAGTATTTAGACTTAGATCCTATCCCATGGTACACCATTATGTACATGCAGACATTCCAGGAGTCAAAACACTTCAGAGCATTTCAGAGACAGAGGCTCAAACTGTCAGCTTCAACTTCAGTCAGGTTGCAGTGAGCATCGTGTGCTGTCGGTAGCTAGACTGGCCACTGAAGTTTGTCTGGGTTGGAAGTCTTTAACGCTGTGACGTGGATTAACTTGTGTCCAGGGTCTGTACCTCCTCTGAGTCAACAGAAGACTGTTCCGCTGTCTTCATTGTCGCTCACAGCTCAACTAATCGATTCTCTGAAGCAGGGCCCTGAGCAGTTGCTCCCAGCCAGGCAAACAAAGCTTATTTCTTTACTCTCTCAGATCATGTGGAGGTCAGGGTTGGAAATCCCTTTGTTCTCCTGCAGCAGAGCTCTTCCCAACTGGTGTCACATCTCCTGCTTGAAAGACAAGTTCCCCCAGACAGGTAAGCCTCACCTGTGAAGACTTTTATTCTTTCATAGCTCAAATTCAGCGTTCTTCCTTCCTTCCTCTCTGCTTACCGCTAATGTATATTCTAAGTAGGAAACTAATGGTCACTCTACACTGACAGATAAGGTTCGCTAATGATGGTCATGTAGCCTATAGAGAAATAAGCATTCTCAGACTTGAGACTATTGCTTGTAAGGTATAAAAAGTGTTATAACCCCTGTGAAAACCCATTTTACCATTATCTACAACAATTAAAAATTGTTCACAAATGGCCAATAAATATTTGCAAAAGTAGTGAACATCCTTAACCATCAGGGAAATGCAAATTAGAGGTACTTTGAGATCCTACCTCACCCCAGTCTACTATCAGAAAAGCGTATGACAACAAGAATCTGGTGCAGATGAGGGAGGTGGGGATCCTTATTCAGTCCTGGTACAGCCACTGTGGAAATCAATGTGGTGCTCTCTCTAAAATCAAAAAGCAGGACTACTGTATGACCTCGCTACACCCCTCCTGTGTATCCAGACTCTCTGCCGTGCCATAGAGATACTTACACAGCCATGTTTGTTGCTGACCTACTCACAGCAGGGAAATGGGATCAGTTGGGGTGTTTATCAACAGATGAGTGGACAATGAAAATGGGCTACATGTGCACAGTGGAAGCCAATTCTCTACAAAGAAAGATGAAATTGCAGAAAAATGAGTGAATGTCAAATTATTATATTAAAGGAAGTAACACAGACTCATAAAGACAAATACTATATATCCTCTCCATATACAGAACCTAGCTTTTAATTAATATATAGTTTTATGATCATAGGTAATATAACTAGAAAGAGGACAAGATGGGAAGAAGAGGTTTGCTTGATCGGTATTGTATCAGATACACAGGATATGAAAACAAAGAGGACAGCCAGGTGGTGGTGGTGCATGCCTTAAATCCCAGCATTTGGGAGGCAGAGGCAGGCAGATATCTTGAGTTTGAGGGCAGCCTGGTCTCCAAAGTCAGTTCCAGGACAGCCAGGGCTACACAGAGAAACCCTGTCTCGAAAGAAGGAGGAGGAGCAGGAGGCGAAGAAAGAAAAGGAGAAGGAAGAAGAGGATGGTGAGGAGGAGAAAAGAAAGGGGGCTGACTAGTAAAGTTGAAAGAGGTGGGAGCCAGCAGATAGAAGTCACAGAGAACAGTTCACAAAAGCAAACTATAAAAACACCATAAAGAAATCTATTATTTTGTGTGCTGTTTAAAATCCAGCCAATTGATGGGTCCTTTAATGTAGCAATCCGTGTTGGGGACTTTATCCGGACACTTGGTTGTACATATATGAAAAGTACATGTGCAACAGACCAGAAGACCCCGTGGCCCACTAAGGTGGGATGAATTAAGTTATATAATACTTTATAGCTATAGGAAAACCCCCTCCCTATAGAGGGCTGTGAATGGATCCCTCCGATTATGAAGTGAAAAGGAGCTGCGTAGTGGGTCTGGTTAGCTGCCGTTCAGATTATTCTTAAAAGAATGACTAAGAGACTTGATTTCTGTTTGCTATGCAGTGACAGCTGTGTGCAAGCCCAGCACTTGGGAGGTAAAGTCAGCAAGAGTGAGGCCAGCCAGGACTACAGAGTAAAACCTCGTCTAAGATAAATGAGCGAATGGATGAGTGAGTTTGTAAAAGCCTGGGTGATGGTGCCTATGTGTTCAGGCCTCACGTGCAGTCTGCTTCTCCCTCCAGGTTGGCAGCCCTCCTTGCCCAAGAGCATCTCAACCTAAGTGTGCCACAGGTCATTGTCAGCTGCTGCTGTGAGCCCCTTACTCTTTGCCTGTCCCGACAAAGCCAGCAGGCCTCATCCCTCCTGACCCACCTAGGCATGCTGGCTCGAGAGCACGCCTCTCACCTTCTGGATGGCCTGCCTCTCTCTACGCTGGGCTCCCCTAGACCAAGCGAGAATCCCTCAGCAGAGAGAAAGTCTCATTCCTCCCCAAAGGATTCACTCCCGGCCTTCACCGCCTCTGCCTTGGCCTTCCTTAAGTCTCGCTCAAAGATACTGGCCATGGTGGCCTGCCTACGGACTTCCCGAGGGACAAAGGTCAGCAAGCCCGGCCTGTCTTGGAAGGAACTGCGTGGTCGCAGGGAGGCACCTCTGACTGCAGAGAAGGTAGCCCAGGAGTGTGAGCACCTCCTGGAACAGTTTCCTGTGTTTGAGGCTGCCCTCCTGGCTAATTGGGAGCCTCTACAGCAAGCCTCTGAGCCAAAACAGAGTCTGGCAGCCAGTCTCTGTGGACAGGCTAATCTCTCTACTGTGCTTCTGGGCCTACATTCTTCACTGGCCCTGGACATACTAACTGAGGCCTTTGAGGGAGCTTTGGTGGCCAGAGATTGGCCACGGGCCCTTCAACTCATTGACGTGTATGGGCAAGACTTGGATGACCTGAGCATTGTACAGGATTCGGTCCTGACCTGTGCTGCTGTGTGTGGTAAGCAGGATGATCCCACCCCTACCCCCCACCCACACACCCACCCCACCCCACCCCCGGCACTAACTCACTTAGCATTCACTGTGGTATGATCACAAGTCATCGTCACAGCAACTCTAGGGAGACACGCCACCATAATCTCACTTTACAATGGATGTCTAGAACCAGTAACCAATGTTTTCAATCTTGAATATCAGAATTATTGTCAAGTATATAAATGACAATCTGGGCCTGCCTTCAGAGGCCCAGGATGGAGTTCAATTAAGTGTTAACTTTAAGAGAGACCTTAGCAACCTGTTTCTGCAGAGTCCTTTTAGATCATATGGTCTTTGCTATGCTGTTCTGCTAGTGCAGCATGAAGGCAGCCAGAAGCCATAAGTACAGACAGGGACTGGAACATCCACATGCTAATACAACTGCTTATGCAAGATGAACTGTGAGCTGGGCCTGGCAATCAGTGCTTATAGCCCAGCACTTGGGAAGGTGAAGAAAGTTTGAGGCCAGCCTTTCTCAAAACAAAACGAGGGACAAGGAAGATGGCAAGGCGAGTAAAGGGCTTGCTGCTCATGCATGAAGATCCAAGGGTGGATCCACAGCACCACAGAAAAGCCACGTGTGGTCCAGCACTTGGGAGACAGAGACAAATGGATCCTGGGGGCTAGCTGGCCAGCCAGTCAAGCCAAAGCAACATGCTCCAGGTCGATGAAAGACACTGTCTCAAAACTGAGGTCTGAGGCCAGTGAGTTGGTTCAGCTGGTAAAAGTGCTTTGCCACCAAGTGCAGTGATCTAAGTTTGAACCCCAGAACTATCATAAAAGTAGGAGAGAACCAATTCCCAAAACTGACCTCTGCTAGGGTATGTGTGCAGTTGTACTATGTACACATATCACACACACACAAATAATAATAAACAAAAAATGTTTTTAAAAACTAAGGAGGAGAGCAATAAAAGATAGCCAATAGCCGGGCGTGGTGACGCATGCCTTTAATCCTAGCACTCGAGAGGCAGAGGCAGGTGGATTTCTGAGTTCAAGGCCAGCCTAGTCTACAAAGTGAGTTCCAGGACAGCCAGGGCTACACAGAGAAACTCTGTCTCGGGAAAAAAAAAAAAAAAAAAAAAAAGATAGCCAACATCAGCTTCTAATCTCATGTGCACGCACACACGCACATCAAAAAAGTAAATAGAAGAGATTTTCATATATAATCAAAATAGAAAGCCAGTGAGCTGTAGTGCTCCACTAGAGAGAGCAAGCACCAGATGTGCTGTACAGAAAGTTAAGAAATCCACTAAAGGAACTGTATGATATCAATTGTTTGGGGTCTATGTGTTTGTGTTTCTAAGATCAGATTTATGGAACAGAGAGAGTTCTACTTAGTGACAGGATATTTAGGGAATGACGCTTTTTTATGTACAGTATTTTATATATGGGATGCAGAGTGGAAATTGCAGGGAGCACAAAAGCCCTACTGACAGGATGAGTTTGACAAGATGGGCAGCAGAACAAAATATTAGAAATCTGCTTTCCTCTCTGCCTTTCATCCTTTCCTCTCCTTCCTTGGTCCTTTCTCCTCCTCTCCCTTCATAAGGTGCCATGACTGTGACAGGCTTGCATAAAGGGACACTGGGAGTAGAGGATATCTCTCTGTCATGTAATGGTTCCAGGTATAAACCTAGTTCCAGTCACGTGGATCGGAAGGACCCTCCAAGCTCCTGTGTCATAAGATAAAACAAAGCCCTCTTAAGTTGGCCTTTAAGCTCCTTCCGGTCAGGCTTGCTGCCCTCGAACATTGTTTTGTCTTATAGACAAGGAAGGTTGGCAGTACCTGTTTCCTGTGAAGGATGCATCCCTGAGAAGTCAGCTGGCCCTTCGGTTTGTGGACAAGTGGCCCCTGGAGTCCTGCCTGGAGATCCTGGCCTACTGTGTTTCAGACATGGCTGTCCAAGAAGAACTGAAATCTGAGCTGCAGAGGAAGCTAATGGAGCTGCGGGTCTATCAGAAGGTAAAGCCTGTGGCGTTGGAGTAGAAGAAAGTGGAAGATTCCAAGCTGATGAGGCTCAGGGAGACAGAGCCAGGAGGTCAGCTGTATAACTGGTATACAATACATGCGAACCTTCCCCTGTGGCCTAGAACAGAGCCTGGAGCTCACTAGGCAAGGTGCACATGGTAAGGGGGAAGCTCTTTCTGTGCCTCCTGAGGAGTTTTCACCCTAAAATGCTGTGGGAAGGATGGTCCACAGAACATTCAGGCTGGAAGAACATCTTGGGTAGAGTTTTGAGATGGAGAAACTGGGGACAGGTGACCTCGGGGGGGCCTGACTGTCCTCAGCAGTGAGAACATCCTGTCCTGACTGCTGTCAGACTTTCCCCCTATTTTACTCCTAGAGAGGTTTATTGTCTCTAGACATCCTTTGCTCGTTTGCTTTCTTCCCCCTCTTTCCTGGAAAGTTCAGAGAGCTTGACGCTGGGGCAGAGCTCCAGGGACGGCCCTTCCATGGACATACTCTAGATGCGTTCATGGAGGGAACAGCTGCCAGCTGGTTTATGGGTCTGCCTGTCTTTCCTCAGATCCTAGGTTTACAGGATCCCCCAGTGTGGTGTGACTGGCAGACCCTGAGGAGCTGCTGTGCTGAAGACCCATCAGCGGTCATGGACATGATGCTGGACTCACAGGTACCATTTTCCAGGATGGATTCATCCTCTTCCCAGGCTATAGCTCCTTACCTGGTCATGTGGATAGAGCTCTCTGCGTGTATCAGTGTCCACATATTTTATATAACTACAGTATAATCTTTGTTTCTTTTGATTGTGAGATTTGCCAACACATCGAGAGATAGAGAGGATAATACTGTCATGGTAGTATTCCTCTGTGAAATTCCCCACACTGCATGCAGAATGTACTGCACACGGAATTGCTGTTTACATGAGCATCCTTTCTACCAGGATGAAATCAGGTCTCTCAGCAAAGCAGATGTCGCAGCTTTATTCTCACTGCTCCATATCATTGCCAACTCTTTATAGTGTCATTTTTTTCTTTTCTTTTTTTTTTTTTTTCTTGCCACTAGGGTGGTATCTTACTGATCCAAGTAGCACTTCCATGATTGGTCATGAATACGAATCACTTTTCTGAGTTTATTGTCCATTTTGGCACTAATAGCAATGTAATCTGCCTTTTAAGAAGCTGAAAAATCAAAGGTCACAATGTAGATGTTTATTTAAGAAACATTTAATAAATGTTGCTGAGCACTGTGCTAAAAGGCAAAGATAATTATGCTTAGTCCTTGCTCTTGAGTGGCTCACATCTTAGGAGGAAAAGCAGCGTAAGATGCATCCCACAGCGACGCAACAGGAAATATCAAGTGACAGAATTTAGCCCAGAGTCAGACAGGGCACCTGACGTCACCTGGAAAGCAAAGGATCATGGTGAAGAAGGCAGGCCCAAGCAGAGGCACAGTGAGCATCCCAGACAGCAGCACACTGGCGTAGTTTGGCAGTGTTCAGAAGCAGAACATGATGGTGCACACTTTTAATCCCATCACTCGGAGGCAGATATGGGTGATCGATGCAATGAGGCCAGCCTGGTCTACATGGCAAGTTCCAGAACAGCCAGGGCTCACATAGAGAGACCCTGTCTCAAACAAAAAACAGAACAAAACAAAACAAAAACACCAAAAGAAGAATGCTACAAGCAAAGGTTGTATTACTGTAAACTTTTTAAAGATTTATTTCTATCTCCTGTGCATTGGTGTTTTACCTGCATGTACCTCTGTGTAAGGGAGTTACAGGTGTGAGCTGCCATGTGGTACTTGGAATGGAACCCAAGGCCCCTTGGAAGAGTAGCCGATGCTCTTAACCACTGAGCCATCTCCCTAGCCCCAACAGCTAGTAATTTAAAGGAATTGACTGAAGGTGTGTATTTCCTTCCAGGAGTATGAACTATGTGAGGAGTGGGGGCGTCTGTACCCCATTCCAAGAGAGCACTTGGTCAGCCTGCATCACAAGCATCTTCTCCACCTGCTAGAAAGAAGCGAGCATGACAAGGCTCTTCAAGTAAGCTCTGCTGCTTCACACTTCTCATCCGGGGAGGGCGAGGTTACTCAACTCAGGTGACTTGTTTCCTACTGAGTTCTATGCAAAGTATTTGCCATTGCAGACCTGCCCCTTCCGTGCTTCAGGGCCACTTACATTTATTTTGAGGTAGGATCCTAGGCTTGCCTTAGGTGCCACATGGAGCATTTGGGTCCTCTCAAAGCCATGGCTCATTAGGAAAGTATGGGGGTGGCAACAAATGAGTCAAGAAACACAATTAGCCCCAAATAGATGAACCTAAATATTATCTTCTCACACCAAGCAAGGCCAGCTTGAGAGTTCTGTAAGTCTGTCTCACCTCCTTCTCTATCCTCTGCTACAGCTCCTGCAACGAATCCCTGATCCCACCATGTGCCTTGAAGTCACAGAGAGGTCCCTCGACCAGCACCCTAGCTTAGCCACGTCACACTTCTTGGCCAACTACCTCACCTCCCACTTCTATGGAGAGCTGACCACTGACCGACACCGTGAGATCCAGGCACTGTACATGGGATCTAAGGTGAGGAGAGAAGAGGCCTGAGGAAACGATGCTTCACAGAGACATGCGGCCTCACTTCTACCTCAGAATCTGCCGTTGCGTAAGCCCTCGTGCCAGGCACCTGCCCGCCTTGGCCTGCGCTCTATGAAGTTGTTACCTGACAGCTCACCTCATGGTGATTGAGTATCCTAGGACCCCTCGTGCCAGGCACCTGCCCGCCTTGGCCTGCGCTCTATGAAATCGTTACCTGACAGCTCACCTCATGGTGATTGAGTATCCTAGGACTTGTCATACTTTCTGTTCTCCCTCTGAAGAGAGGTTTGCCCAGTCCTCTCAAGCTGTCCTTGGGCTTTCTATGGGACCTGCTATATCATTGTTTCTCAAGGCTGACCATGTATTAGGATCACTGACTGTTTCAAAAATATTGGTAGTCAACATTCAAACAAGACCAGTTGAAAATGGCCATGGAGTAAGGACGAGTTAGTTCTCTTCCAAAAGGATTTGGATGTAAGGATTTAAAACTACTACTTGAGGGGCTGGAGAGTTGGCCCAATGGTTAAGATTAAGAGCACTGGCTGAGCTTACAGAGGACTTGGGTTCAGTTCCCAACACCCACATGAGGCTGCTCACAACAACCTGTAACTCCAGTTCCATCGGATATCCTCTTCAGGCCTCCACAGGCATTATAGACAAGCATGTGCACACACACACACGCACACACACACACGCACACACACGTGCACATGCACATGCATAAATTTTAAAATTAAAATGTCTGTGTGGAAAATAGTCTAAACTGGTGGAAGAAGATTATTTGTCTCAGTAATTATATGAGAAAGTAAGTGGGAGACACCAATTTTTAAAAAAAATGACAAATAAGACTAAGTAATTCAGTAGTGCAGGGTTTGGAGACAAGACCCTCTGACTCTTTTCTAATTGTTTTCACTTCTTATATACACTGCCCCCACAGATTAGTCAAAGTACCAAGGGAGCCAGTGACATAGCCTTACCCTGAAGAGAAAGATTTTTTTTTCCTTCTTTCATTTTGTTGTTGGTTGGTTGGTTGGTTGGTTGGGTTGGTTGGTTGGATTAGTTTGGTTGGTTGGTTGGTTGGTTGGTTGGGTTGGTTGGTTGGATTAGTTTGGTTGGTTGGTTGGTTGGTTGGTTGGTTGGTTGGTTGGTTTTGTGGGAAGTTTTGGTTTGCTAGGTCTTAGCTGTCTGTCTGTTTTTGGAGGCCCAGGCTGGCTTCAAACTCTCTACATAACTGAGGCTATTGCCAATCCTTCTGCCTCCACCTTCCGTATGCTGGGCTTTCAGGTGTAGCCCACCATGCTCAGCTCTTCTTTTTGATTCACATCACTTAATTAACTGGGGAGAGGAAGTAGTAAGCAGAACAGGACTAGTGCCTCGTTAGTGATCCTGACCACTAAAGGGCATTTAGATCCATCTTTTTATGACTAGGACACTGGAGCTGCCAGCATCACTTTGTATTGTCCATTCTAACCAAAACTTCACATAGAATAGATAGCATCTGGGGTTAGGCAACACTCAACCATGCCTGGAGGGGCTAGGCCAGGGTGACCACTAGTTGCTGCCTGTAGCTCAGAGCTAGCCCTCAGCCTATTTCTGAAAAACAGGTTGTATTGGAACAGGTCATATTCATCCATTAATTCATTTATATATTTTCCTGTGCTGGCCTTCGTGCTACATCGGCAAATGAGTACCCATGAGTGGGTTTTAAGTCCTAAACTCTAAAATATATACTCTCTTGCCTCTTACAGAAAAAGATTAGCAACCTCTTGTCTGTGTAAAGGCCCTTAGGACACTTCTCATTTGCCACCCAGAGGACTTAGAAGTTCAGCCTTGCTTCCCAAATGCAGTAGTGCTTTAACCCTGTCACTTCCCTGCGAGAATAGCGAGAGTCTCCTGAGGTTTATGTGCTATTTTCTCTGCACTACCCTGTAAACAGGTTCTTCTGACCCTGCCTGAACAGCACCGGGCCAGCTATGCCCGTTTGTCCTCCAGCCCTCTGCTCATGTTAGAGCAACTGCTGATGAACATGAAGGTGGATTGGGCCACCACGGCTGTGCAAACTCTGCACCAGCTGCTGGCTGGGCAAGACATCGGCTTCACCCTCGACGAAGTTGACTCGTTGCTTTCCAGATACGCAGGGAAAGCCCTGGACCTCCCATACCCTCTGAGAGAGAAACGATCAGGTGACTGACAGCATGCTAGACAGCAGTTGTACACGGAAGAAGAAATGCCATATTGCTCTTGGATTCCATCTCCTCTCCCTACTAACTAAAGGGATCCTCGGGCGATACAGCTGTTTGGTACTTAGGAAAGATCTGGATCTTAGGAGAAGGGCCAGATGCTACATGTCTGATAGCACAAAGGTGTGGGAAGCCAGACGCCTGGCCTTGACAGTGGATTCATAAGTGCTATCGTTTTTATGGGGGACACACTTCATTTCCAGGGTCATGTCAGACATCAGTTGTATGTGAGCTGATCCAACTTCTAGAATGAAGAAAAGAAACCAGTGTGGATGCTCCCGGCCAGCTCCCGGCCTCCAGGGGGCACCATTTAAGCTTCTTCTGCTTCTCGCTTGGCATTTTTAGATTTATTTTGAGAAATCTGCTCCACTGTCTCATGTGCCTTAAACATGACTTGTTTTTGTTGTTGTTGGTTTTTTTTTTTTTTCTGTTTAATTTGAGGAAGAGGCATACACCTTGGGCTTACAGGGTTGGGTTTTTTTTTTTACCATTGTTTTATAATTTAATATAATCATGTTACAATAATCAACAAAACCAGCAGATGTTCCTGCTAAGCATGTAGCTTAATAAAGATGCTTGTGGTAGAGCAGTGTTTCGTCAGCTCTTTGTCTCTCTCAGCAGATTCCATGATTCACCTCCAGGAGCCTGTCCACCAAGCTTCAGACTCAGAGACCCTGTCTAGGTCATCGTCAGCTGAGTTCTCCGCGGCTGCTGCTCCTGGTGAGAACCGCTCTTCTGACTTTCTCGTTCTCTCGCTCACTCTTCATTTCCACTTAAGAAACTCTTTTTTTTTCATAATTTATTCCAAGCTTCTTACTTCCCAGTAGATTCATCCTATAGCTGACTCTCATCATCTATAACAGTGTGCCTATAAACGACTCTGCAGACAGCGCATCAGTGAACCCTGAGCTGTTGCTCCCAGAGAAGGAAGCTATATGCTATGGGCATTTGTGTACACACACACACACACACACACACACACACCACAGTCACACTCCTTATATACTTTATCTTATTAAAATCTGACAAAGTAACTCATCCTAGCAGATTCTGTGTTCTTTATCTTACAAAGGAGAAAGAGGCCCAGAAGTAACTCATTAACAGTTACTCACAGTGGAATTCTAAGTCTGTCCATCAGTGTGGAACCAGAGTCCTCGCCCAGCCCTGACCTGCCCCCTACCATTTCCATACCCTCATCACCACCATGTGAGAGCTGAGACAAGAATGTCACCTTAAACAACCTCTACTGAGAACCTAATGTTGGATGACTCAAAAGTTCTCCAGTCCACACATGCCGTATGTAGCTGTAAAAGCAGTAGAAACATGGGTTTTGAATCTCTTAGTTTGCTTCTCTGATACTGTGATAAAATACTGACCAAATGCAGCTTGGGAAGGAAAGGGTTTATTTTATTGAACATTTGCAGGTAGCAGGTCATCACTAAGGGACATTAGGGCAAGAATTGAAGCAGAGAAACGCTGCTTACCAGCTTGCTTCCTGGCTCGCTCAGCATCCATCCTTCCTTCCTTCCTTCCTTCCTTCCTTCCTTCCTTCCTTCCTTTCTTTCTTTCTTTCTTTCTTTCTTTCTTTCTTTCTTTCTTTTTTGTGTTTGTTGTTGTTGTTGTTTATGGCTTTTTTGGGCAGGTTTTCTTTGTGTGGTCCTGGCTGTCCTGGAACCAGCTCTGTAGACCAGGCTGGCCTCAAATTCACAGAGATCTGCCTGTCTTTGCCTCCCGAGTACTGGGATTAAAGGTGTGCACCACCACCACCCAGCTTACCAGCTTGCTTTCTTATACAACCTAGGACCAACTGCCCAGGGATGGCACAGTGGGCTAGACACACACACACACACACACACACACACACACACACACACACCACACACCACACACCACACACCACACACCACACACCACACACACACACACACACACACACACACACACACACACACACACACACACACACACACACACACACACACACACACACACACACACACACACACACACACACACACACACACACACACACACACACACACACACACACACACACACACACACACACACACACACACACACACACACACACACACACACACACACACACACACACACACACACACACACACACACACACACACACACACACACACACACACACACACACCCCCCCCCCCCCCCCCAATTATTAATCAAGAAAACGCCCAACAGATGTGCCCAGAGGCAGTCTGATGGAGGCAGTCATTTAATTGAGGATCTCTCTTCCCATGTGATTCTAGTTTGGGCCAAGAGTGTTTGGGCAGGATAAGAGTGTTGATTCTGAAGTGACATATTTAGTGGATAGACAACACAGTAAATATGGAATCTGTTAGTGATGAGGATTAACTATATTTAGCCATCGTGAAAGTTCTATTGCCCACACAAGGGACAAGCTCCCTGGAGGCCTCAGCTGTGCTTTGGTCACCTTTCTTCAGTACCCTTCTCTCCCAGTCTCCAAGGCCATGCATAACAACCCACATTCAGGAAAGGCTCAGCAGTTATTTAGCCAAACGATCAGGAGAGCAGGGCTCTGGGTGCTGTTAAGAATCACTATGCTTTCAGTTCCTTTCAGTTCAGTTTTCCTGCTGGTAGTAAAATTGCTCCTCCAGACAATAAGAAATCTCCTTAGATACCATAAGGCAAGGAATATGGCATTGCCTGAGAAGCTTTGTGTGTGTGTGTGTGTGTGTGTGTTTAATGGGTTGTCTCCACACAAATCCCAGATATATGTTATTTCACTTGTTAAGTATGTTGTTACAAACTTCCAAAAGCCAAACACTTATAGAATCAAACCATTGGAGGCTGGAGAGATGGCTCAGCAGCCAAGAACATGCACTTCTGTTGCAGAAGATCGCACAGTTCCCAGAACCCACACAGGGCGACTCACAATTGGTGATGACTCCAGCTGCAGAGCAGTTAACACCCTCTTCTGGATTCTATGGACACCTGTGCCCACATGTGTATACACCCACACACAGATACATAATGTAAAATAAAATGAAGTCTTTAAAAAAAGCAAACCACAATGTCATTATTAGATCTAAAAAAACAAACGAATAATGATAATTATGAACTATCTAGCTGATATTGAAATATCCCCAGTTGTCAGGTAAAGTTGTTATTTTTTTGCTTACAATTTTTTTTGTTGTTGTTTCTAAATCCAGTTCCCAATAGCATCCACGTGTGACATTTGCCTAAAATGTCTCTTAAGCCTAACTAATTAGTCAGCCCATATTTTTTCTCCTTCCCCCTCTCTTTTATTTATTAAGGAAATTAGGTCATTTGTTCCATATACTGAATTTTTTCCCCGTTGAGTCTTGGCTATCCTGGAACTTACTATGTAAACCAGGCTGACCTAGAACTCAGGAACCTGCCTACCCCTGCCACTTGAGTGCTGGTATCAAAAGCGTGTGCCACCACCCCTGGCCCACGTGCTAAGTTTTGCTGATTGCCTCCTTAGGACAATGAGGGTCTGTGTCCCCTAAGTTTCTAGTGCATTGGTAGTTCTTAATATGGGCATAGTATGTGTTCCATAGAATATGTGTTGAGATCAACTTGCAGGATTTGATTCTCTCCTTCTACCAGTGTGGGTCCCAGGGATCAAACACAGACCTTCAGGTTTGACTGCAAACACCTTCTACCCACTGAACCCTCACTCCCACCCCCCACCCCCAGGCTTAGTGGTTTTTATTAACTATATTTGACCCATTTTATTGTGTATTTTCATCTTGGGGGGATGGGTACACAGTGTCCCCTGTCTCTGTTTTGTGACTCAAACAGCCACCAAGCACCTAGCTCTATCATTGCAGTAGGGCCTTGTGAAATGGTCAAATTCTGTCTTTCCTTCTTAGCTGATGAGCTGGAATGTTGACAAGCTTTTTCTCTGACTTCTTACTCCAGGAAGTGCCTTAGTCCGTTCCCCCAGTCCCAAGGAGAGAGCGTTCCCTCAGACTCAGCCGCCAGTGGAGTTCGTGCCCCCAGAAACACCCCCTGCCAGGGATCAGTGGGTCCCAGATGAGACTGAGAGTGTCTGCATGGTCTGCTGCAGAGAGCACTTCACTATGGTAAGCAGCCTCTGCCCTCAGCATCACCCCAGGGAGAGAAAAGCAGAGTGCCAGGTTGTGAGCTTGAGTTCTTAGTCAGCTGTCCCTAAGCGGACAGTGATGTTTTCAGATCACCAACCCTGTGACTGCGTCTGCCTTTGACCTGACTGAGCACATTCTTAGGACCCGTTCATTAGGAGACATCCTCAGATAGCCTTAAGTTATAAAACCATTGTCATTCTCACTGGGTAATTAAAAACAGGCAGGAGTCGCCAAATCTTCAGGGATCCGATATCTAATCCCCGTGTCTTTCACAATAGGACAGTGATCTGATAATAGTTGTGTATGCTAGCTCAGGAGAGAGAAGACTCAACTCCTCAGCTCTGCTTCCTAATAACAATGTGACTGTAAACGTTTTCAATCTCATGGGCCTCTTGTAAGCTACGGTTGGTATGTAAGTTGCCTCATGGAGCTGTTAAAACTACATATAATTGATTATGGTACCACAGTTAATACCAGTACCTGTCTAGCAGACAGCACTAATGTCAACAGCAGTGATGTAATTTCTCTATATCTCTTTCCTCATCTATGAAAGAGTATAAAATGACTCTCAACCTCTAACTGTAAAATGGAGCAATCCTTTAAAAACACAAGCAGCTGGAGAGGCTTGCGTACGCAGCTCACTTGGAAGAGTGGTGGCCTCTCATGGACCAAGCCCCTGTTCAGTCCCAGTACTTCTTAAAATGGATGTGATGATACCCATACTCAAGAGGCAGAGACAGGAGGACCAGCAGTTCAATGTCATCTCTCCGCTGTGTAATGAGTTTGAGGCCAGCTTGAGCTACAAGAGACAGCAGGAGTCAAAAAAAAAAAAAAAAAAAAAAAGGCTGGAGAGATGGTTAGTGGTTAGGAATGCTTGCTGCTCTTACAGAAGACTCTCACAACCGCTTCTAATTCTACTTCTAGGGGAGCTGGTGGGGGCCTGAACTCATGTGTACAGACCCACACACAGACAGATGCAGACATATATATAAAAATTTTAAAAAAGCTTTAAAATGTTAATGCCATAAAGTACTGGGTAGAGATTGTGGTCTTGCTATGCCATCACTGACTCTCTACAAGTGTGGTCATCACTGGCTAAGCAAAGCTCTTCTTCCTTACTAAAATTCTTTAATGTTTTTGTGTTATTAAACATGGAATCTGTTAATAATGCAGATTAACTATCTGTAGCCCCCATGCAAACACTGTTGCCCTCAGAGCCCGCAAGCTTGTAGAAGCCGTGGCTTTTGTCTTAGTCTCTGCTTGGGCCGTTTCCTCAGTCGCCAGACTCCTACACTGCAGCCACATTCAGAAGAAGCTCGGCAGTTATTTTACCAAACGGCCGGGGAGAGCGAGACTCTGAGGCCCCTGCTAGATTTTACTATAGTTCAGGCTGGCTTAGAACTCACTGTGTAGCCTAGGCTGGCCTCAAACTCTCAGCAATCCCCCTGCCTCAGCCTCCCGAGTGCTAGGATTATAGGTGTGAGCCACTGTGCCCACCTTCCCTGTTGCTTCTTCCAGCGTCTCCACACGTTGCTTCCATACAGAGGCAAACTCTGTCAGGAACTGTTAGTTGCAAGTGGCAGAGGACTTAGAACATTTGGTCTTCAGCTGAGTGATACGTTAGAGTGTCCGTTTGGTAGGCTTTTGGTTGTTTTCTTTTTCTTTTCTTTCATGTGTATGGGGGGAGGGGTGTTGAGAATCCAACCCAGGACCTTATGTACTAAGCTAAAAACCCATTCCCCTAAATGACCTTTCTGGGGACAAAGGCTAGTGTGATCATGTTCAGTAAAAACCCAAGTGCCCAGTATTCTTAATTGACCAAAAAAAAAAATAAATTAAAAAAAAAATATATATATATATATATATGCACACACACACATATATATATACATACATACATATATATGTATATATGTATATATGTATATGTATATATATATACATATATATATATATATATGTATATATATATACACACATATGAGTGACAGTCTCACTTTCATCTCTTGCCATCTCTTCTACCTCAGTTCAATAGGCGTCATCACTGTCGCCGCTGTGGGCGCCTAGTGTGCGGTTCCTGCTCCACTAAGAAAATGGTGGTGGAAGGCTTCAGAGAAAACCCCACCCGCGTCTGTGACCAGTGCTACAGTTACTACAACAAAGAGTGAGTGTCCTGCATTACGTCTGACGCCTCCCCAGGGTCCTCACTGTTCCGTCAGTATTACACTGTATTACACCACAGAGATGTACACTGCTGTGTCATCAATTGTATTGTGAAATGCTTATAGAATGAGTGACTTTGTCAGAGACACTTTGAAGATGGGAAGTATGAATGAGAAGGGAGTGTTCAGAGCTCTCACAGGCTGGGGTTTTTTGGTTTTTTGGTTTTTGGGTTTTTGTTTTTTTTTTTAGTTTTTTTTTCCCGAAATCAAGACACTTTGGCCAGGTGTGGTGGCACACACCTTTAATCCCAGCACTCGGGATCGGGAGGCACAGGCAGGTGGATTTCTGAGTTTGAGGCCAGCCTGGCCTACAGAGTGAGTTCCAGGACAGCCAGGGCTACACAGAGAAACCCTGTCTCAAAAAAACCACACACACACACACACACAAAAAGACACTTTGGACCTCAGCCCTTCCACATACTTATGTCACCATCTCACCTTGTCATCTCTCCTGTTACCTGGCCAAGTACTTGTGGTTCATGTTGCTCCAGCTGGATTCAGAACGACATGTCCATATCTGCTGAATGTGTGGGCTCATTTGCTCTAGCTCTATACTGGGTAGTCATCTTGGCTTGTTACTCACAAACAAGCCCTTACACTCTCCTGCACATGGCTAACCTCCAGATAAATTTTGGCAACTGCCCCTCCCTCTAGCAAGGCAGAGGATGAAGAAGATGTTTTGAGTCATGGTGACTTAGATTTTTTTTTCCTACTGCTTTTCATTGAGAGTGTGAAGTGTAAGGTTCTTAGGGCACCTGGAGAAAATCAGCTATGCAAAAGCAAAATTACTTTAGAGTCTCAGGTTTTATTTTATTTAGCAGACTTAGCTAGATTTTATATTCTACTCAATAGCATTTTTGGTCCTTATTTGCTGTAATTATTGACTGCACAGGGATGAAGGCATGTCATGTGCATTGAAGAGTTCCTGAGACCCTAACCCACCACTCCCTGCCTGCCCCGGCAGGAGTAGGACAGTGATTACCCAAACACCATCCTGCTGGGTTGGGTTTGTTTTTGTTTTTGTTTTTTGTTTTTTTCTGAGACAGGGTTTCTCTGTGTAGCCCTGGCTGTCCTGGAACTCACTCTGTAGACCAGGCTGGCCTCGAACTCAGAAATCCGCCTGCCTCTGCCTCCCGAGTGCTGGGATTAAAGGTGTGTGCCACCACCGCCCTGATGGGGTTTTAAGTGTTAATGGGGAGTCCTTTTCCAGCAGTCACTCTACAATAGCTGCATTACCCTAAGGGAACCCCATTCTACTAGGAAGACAGCCAATAAACCCACCACAAGGTCACTGGCTGAGTACAGTGGTGACAGAACACACAGATTAGCCCAGGGAGTTGAGAGAATAGCCTGGAGGTGACCCCAGGAGATGAATCTTAGAGAATGAGGAGTTTGGTAAAAAAGAGACCTGAAAAAGAACAAAACGGAAAAGAAAAGTTATTCCCAGAGGTAGCACAGCAAAAGCAGAGGCAGGAGGAAACGTTAACCATTTGAGGAGCTGTGTGTAGGTAGATGCGGGGCTGGGGCTCTGATCAGTGGACCCTGGACTTGACGCAGACAGCCCGGTGCAGAAGACTTACTGGCACGAGACATTGGCCTGCTTTCTGGGGCCATGGACTGTAGTGGGTCAGCATGTTCCTTATACACATTGTAAACTTGCCCCTTGACCAGAACTGATGGTAGCGCAATGTCCCTTACATCCTGGGGACAGGTCATGCATAACAGGAAATAACTAAAGAAGTGGTCATGCCAGAGCTCAGCCTGGGGACAGGTCATGCATAACAGGAAACAACTAAAGAAGTGGTCATGCCAGAGCTCAGCCTGGGGACAGGTCATGCATAACAGGAAACAACTAAAGAAGTGGTCATGCCAGAGCTCAGAAGCCTTTCTTCTGAACCACAAATGAGGAAAACTTTCGACCTGAGCAGCTTCTGAGGAATCCTTTTTTTTTTTTAAGATTTATTTATTTGTTTGTTTGTTTGTTTATTATATGTGTGCACACTGTAGCTGTCTTCAGACACTCCAGACATCAGATTTTTGTTACAGATGGTTGTGAGCCACCATGTGGTCACTGAGATTTGAACTCAGGACCTTTGGAAGAGCAGTCAGTGCTCTTAACCGCTGAGCCAGCTCACCAGCCCCTTTTTTGGTTTTTCAAGACAGGGTTTCTCTGTGTAGCCCTGGCTGTCCTGGAACTCACTCTGTAGACCAGGCTGGCCTCAAACTCAGAAATCCACCTGCCTCTGCCTCCCAAATGATTAAAGACGTGCACCACAACTGCCCGACCTGAGGAATTCTTAAGCAGGAGCACAATGTGACCAGATTTGAATTTCTGAAATCTTGCTACAGGCACAAGAAGATGCTAGGTGGTCAGAGTTAAGGAAAGTTATTGCAGAATCATGGCCAAGTTATTACAGTGAAAAATTATGAGGGTCTCCTTCAGACACAGAGAGAGGTGGGGACACTTAAACAGATATACAAGAGATAAAAGGGACAAAGCATTGTAAGAGGAAGAGAAAAAGTTATGTGTGATTAATTCTCTAATTGTCTTAGTTCCAGCCTTATTGCTGTGAAGAGACACCATGACCATGGCAACTCTTATAAAGGAAAACATTTTACTGGGACTGGCTTACAGTTTAGAAGTGTAGTCTGTTATCGTGGCAAGAAACATGGCAGCATCCAGGCAAGCATGGTGCTGGAGAAGGAACTCAGAGTTCCACATCCTGATCCTCAGGCAGCAGGAAGAGACTAAGACACACTAGGCCTGGCTTGCACTTCTGAAACCCCAAAACCTACTCCCAGTGACACAGTTCCTCCAACACCACCACACCTACTCCATCAAGGCCACACCTCCCAACAGTGTCAGTCCCCTGAACCTATGGGGCCATTGTCACTCAAACTGTCACACTGATCAATGACTACTCGAACAAATGTCATTTTTCACTCACTAAGAAGCAGTGGCTGAGGCCTTTTGTTTCTCTCTGTTTCTAGTACACCAGAGGAGAGCCCATGCCAGTCAGAAGGTAAGCCTGATCTTGTTCCTGTGTCTCTGTTGTCAGTGCACCAGCTGCAGCTGATGACCGTGGGGCAACTCAAACCACTTGGTTCAGGAATGGAACATCATGGATTTTCTATCAACCTGTCTCCTTGACATCCCTTGACATGTAGAGAACTTTCACTAGAACCGGTATCTAGGCCCATTAGCTCCTAGCACTGGGAAGGCCATCAACAAAGGACTTTGGCTTTTAGCTTTTAGTAGGTGACATTATCCACCACTACCCCAGCTCCCTCCTCCATTGTCCTTTGTCCTCTGTCCAGTGCTTTGTCCTTCCCTTGGGAGATGACTGTCAGCAGTTTAGCCAGTGCCTTTCCACAGCAGCTTAGTTTCCAGTGGATGAACCACGTCTTTCAGGGTTTCTTGTGTGAAGCATCACGGTCATGTTACAAATGCTGTGACATTTATTCCAGCATGGGGAAGAGGACTTGAGGTGCCTGATGGGCTTTCCTAGAGAACACAAAAGGAAAGAGGGGAAATCGCAGTTAAGAACACTCTCTGCTCTCACAGAGACTCAGGTTTGGTTGTCACCACCCAAACCGGGTGATTCACAACTGCCTGAACTAATTCCAGGCAGTCCAATGCCCTCTCCTGGCCTCTGCGGCCACATGTACACACATGCACACACACACACATACACACACAAACTCATGCAGGCACACACACAAACAAGTAAATAAGTCTTAAGAAAAGAAAAGGAGAAAAGGGACCAAGGAGAAAGTTGGGGGGCCTCAGACAGCAGGCAGTTAGCTAGCTGTGACACACATCAGCTTGCCTAAGCAGGACCAAACAGTGACTGGCACAAGAATGACAAGCCTCTTCTCAGTTCCAGACAGCGCTAAAAATGAAAGCCCTCCATATTCAGCTGTGGTGAGAGTCCCCAAAGCCACCGAGGTGGAATGGATCTTGAGTCTAAGTGAGGAAGAAAATGAACTGGTGCGCAGTGAATTTTACTATGAGCAGGTAATAACAATAAAATATAATGGTCACGTAAGTTTCTTTATGTCTAACAGTATAACAGGAAATATAGAGGTTGGCGACTAAGCCTGGCCCTTGCTCGCATACCATCCAGTGATATGAGAGCTGAAACGAGTAAGCCAGGTAGGCAGAAGGTGAAGAACATCTCTGGAGATGTACAAAGAGAAGCCAGGAGACGGTAAGCAGTGTGATGAGCAGAAATCTGGGGATTGCAAGGGGAGTGAGGACAGGGAGGACAGAGCACGGAACTGAACTTTGTGGGGACTAGGGAAGTGGTGCAGTGGGTGGTCACGTGCTTTCTGTGAGTACCCGAGTTCAGATCCCCAGCATCCATATAAAAAAACAGGTGCAGCAACATATGCCTGTTTAGTCCCAGCACTGAGGAGGCAAAGACAGGCCAATGGCTGGCGCTGGCTGGCCAGCGAGGTCTGGCTGAAGCAACAAGTTCCAGGTGCAGTGAGAGAGAGACCCTGACTCAAAAGTAGAAATAAAAATGAGGTGGAGAGCAATTCAGGAAGACACCCAGTATCACCCTCTGGCCTTGACACACACATGCACATACAACTGCTTGCACACCTTCATGTACATGCATCGACACAACACACACACACCCCACCACCACCACCCCCAACAACAACAACAACAAAAACTAAGATGTCTGAGAAGAAGCACAGTGTCAAAAATCACAGGACCTGAGGCTGGAGAGATGGACTGACTGCTCTTCCAGAGGTCCTGAATTCAATTCCTAGCAACCACATGGTGGCTCACAACCACCTGTAATGGAATCCAATGCACTCTTCTGATGTGAAGACAGCTACAGTGTACTCACTTACATAAAATAAATAAGAAAAAAAAAATCACAGGATATGATGAAGGTATTAGTAAGGGGTAATGTGGTAAGATTAAGAAGGACTATTTATATATGGATCTGTGTAGCCTACAGTAAGAAATAAGTATGTGATAGGTGTGGGCAGCTAGGAATTTTTACAGGTGTGCTTTAGGAGCGTTGGTTGGCAGCAGCGTGTTCATGACTTAAAGCAGTGACTTCAGCTAGGTGAGTGATAAGAATGATTGCAACTGTGGGTCAGAAGAGCAAAAAAGGGAGGCCACCTGTGGAAATTGTCAAGCAGTAGGAAGTCCCTGGACAGCCAGGTCTATGTAGAGAAACTATATCTGAAAACAAAAACAAAAAGACAAAAAACAAAGTAGGAACCGTGGACATAGGATCCTCTGCCCACTGTGTGACAAAACCTAGCAGCCAGAGCTCTAGCAGCGGAACTTTGAGCGTCTGAAACGCAGCCGCTCTGTTGGTTTGCGGTGGAATGTCTGGCTTCCTCTTGCAGTGGGTTCCTTCCTTTTGGAGAGGCCGTGGTGATTCCACCACATAGCCCCATTTGAACAATGCTCTGGTCCCTGAATTCGCTGTTTTTTTTCTCCCTTCCCTGCCCCAATCAGGCCCCCAGCGCTTCCCTGTGCATTGCCATCCTGAACCTCCACCGAGACAGCATCGCCTGTGGTCACCAGCTGATTGAGCACTGCTGCAGGCTGTCCAGGGGCCTCACCAACCCAGAGGTGGACGCCGGGCTGCTTATAGACATCATGAAGCAGCTACTCTTCAGTGCCAAGATGATGTTCGTCAAGGCTGGCCAGAGCCAGGACTTGGCTCTTTGTGACAGGTACATAAGAATGGGCCTCTGTTCTTTTATACAGTGGCAGGTTTTTATCTGGCTTCCTTTTCTGACTCTACTATCTTTCTATCCTCTCTGATGAAACATGCTGACCTGTATCCCATTTTGATGTTTATGACATATAAGTACTAAGCACAAGTGGTCCAGTTGGTGGTCCTTGCCCTATGTCAGCCTGTGTCCTTTTCTTTTCCACAGTCCTTAAAAACAGAGTATATTCATTTGCTCTCTCTTACCATGATAAAACAACATGACTAAAAGCAATTCTGCCAGGAAGGGGCCATTCAGCACAAGGTTCCACATCACGGTCCATCACAGAAGGAAGGCAGGACAGGAACCTGGAGACAGGAATGGAAGCACAGGCCATAGAGGAGAGCTGCTTACTGGCTTGTTCCTCATGGCTTGCTCATCCTTTCTTATACCAGTCAGGAACACCCGTCCAAAGGTAGCGCCTCCCCAGTGAGCTAGGCCCACTCACATCTATCATTAATCAGGATCATACCCTACAGACTTGCCTGGGCCCATCTTATGGAGGCATTTCTTCAGTTGAGAGTCCTCTTCCCAAATCAATTCAGCTTTTGTCAAGGTGACATAAAACTACCATATTGAGTTTCCCGAGTTGTACCCTTTCACAAAGCAAGGAAAGAAAGACCTTAGCTAGATTCTTTGTCATTAAAATAATTTAGGGAAGTACCTGTCTGTAGAACTCTCTAGTTTCTAAAAGAAATGTGACCAGTGATTAACTTCGCACAGAATTCCTCTCCTGTCTTGACTGTGACCTCTGGGACACATGGAAAATGGATCTATAAAAACCATTTGGGGTCCCCTAGCCTCACTGTATGAAGTTGGTCTCCGGGACCCACATGGTGGAAGGAGAGAACCAATTCCCACAAGTCCTCTGACCTCTACACACGTGCCAGAGCATGCATGCCACAATGTACATGCAATAAATGAACAGATGTCTTTTAAAAATTAGGGAACCAGTGGGCTCCTGTATCATGGTGTATTGTGAGTCATCTTGTGGAAATGGGGTGAATGAGACTGAGGGTTAGCCTCTCTTCTCCTGCACATTCCTGTACAACCTGCTTTGACTCCATCCATTAACTTGACAATGAAAACTCCTAATTCCTTACTTACCCACCCAGATGCATGACTCATGAAATGTGCTCTAGTACCAGTCCCAACCAGCTTTGGGAACCAGGGATAAATGCCTCCCTCAGACACTCGCTCAGAGCACACACCTACATCGTCATCTCTTAACATCCTAACCTCAGACAAGTCTGCTTATCCCCATGAGCCTCCTGAGCGTGGCAGAGATCCAGGAAGCCCTGACTTTAACAGGGTTCTCACCCCAACAGTCATGGGCCTCCCGAACAGTGTACAGCACTATCAACATTCTCTCTCTTCCTCTCTCTCTTCTCTCTCTTCCTCTCTCTCTCCCTCTCTCTCTCTCTCTCTCTCTCTCTCTCTCTCTCTCTCTCTCACACACACACACACACACATACACAGATACCTGCTTCACATGCAATCATGTGTTGACTTTATGTCAGTCTATCCATGGGAGAGGACTCATCTCTGCTACATATTGCTGTACAAACCAGAATATCCTGGTTTAAACTATGTCTCCTTTTGATGGATAAACAAATAAAATGAATACATTTCAAAGCAAACAAATAACATATCTAGTTCAAATGTTTTCATTTTCCAAATGAAGAGTTATATTATGGCTTCAAATCTGATTTTACATACCATCCTCCTACCCTGCCCGCACCAGGTTAAAAATCATTAATGATAGGGAATCAAAAATGTTGCTAAGCAGACGAATCAGGAGCCACAAGGGGTTTTGTTTGTTTGTTTTGCTGTAGTTGTGAGACAGACCTCTGGAACCATGGGTGTGAGCTTGCTGCATCAGGCAGAATGGTCTGGCCCTCTAGACTCTGTCTTGATACGGTTCTCCCAATCTTCAGGTGTCAGGAGTAAGGTTGTTGGTGGGGCATAAGGAAGGCCATTCTTAGCACAGAGGAAGAATATGAAGTCTAGGAGACGAGACCAGAAAGGCCAAGGTGCTCTGTAGGTGCCACGCCCCTGTAACAATGGTGAAACCACTATACTGACCAGAATATAGGTCAGTGGGGTTTGTTTTGTTTTTTAAGAATTATTTTATATATGTACGCACACACGCACATGCACATGGACATGCACACGCACGCATACACATGAGTATCTCGTCTGAGTATGCCATATGTGTGCCTGGTGCCCCCAGAAGGCAGAAGGGATCAGGTCCTCTGGAATAGAAGTTACAGGTGGTTGTGAACCATCACATGGTGCTGAGAACCAAGCCCAGGTCCTCTGGAAGAGCAGCCAGTGCTCTTACCCGCTGAGCCATCTCTCCAGCCCCTGAGTCAATGAGTCTTGTTCTGTGCTCTCTTTCACCCAGTGTTCCTAAGAACCAGAAGCACCTGGTTAGCTTGCGAGCTCCAGCATTTAGTGTAGAGGCCTTGTCTCAGAAACCTCAGACATCTGTGCTCCTACTCAAACAAAAACCAACATGGTGTGCCTGCTACAGAAGTCCAGACACCATCAAAGCTCTCGCGTCTGAGACACTTCATTCTATCCTTAAAACTTTCTGCTTTACATCCATTTAACAGATGAGTAAGCTGAGGCAGGTCTCAGAGCTTTTAAGTTAGAGGTGGAGTTCAAAGAGTCCGTCTCTAGAACCTTCACTTAGAGTACCTATGCTATATGTCTCTTAGTTCCCATGGTCGCGCTTAGCATTGAAAATGGCAGCAATCACTCCAGAGCTCAGCCAGCCTCCTGTGCTCTTTCTCCCTGTAGCTACATCAGCAAGGTAGATGTCCTGCATCTTTTAGTCGCTGCTGCCTACCGCCATGTACCATCTTTAGATCAGATCCTGCAGCCAGCCGCAGTAACCAGGCTGAGGAACCAGCTCCTGGAAGCTGAGTACTACCAACTGGGCGTTGAGGTGAGACAAGGATGACGCTTCCTTATACCCTGCTGTCACGAGTGGCTTTGAAACGGGCCTTACGGTCTCCGTTGTCCTCATCATGGACACGTACAGGGCACAACAGCTTGCCAGGGTGAGAGTTACAGCACTTGGATGGAGGGCAGGTGGGTGGGGCAGAGGAACAGAACAGGGCTTGGGAAGACTCTGAGACCTGAATGTAGACACCTCTCATTCTCACCTCCAGGTCTCTACAAAGACAGGGCTTGATTCCACAGGAGCATGGCATGCCTGGGGCATGGCCTGCCTCAAAGCTGGGAACCTCACTGTTGCAAGGGAGAAGTTCACTCGCTGCCTGAAGCCTCCTTTGGACCTGAACCAATTGAGTCATGGCTCCAGGCTCGTCCAGGACGTGGTCGAGTACCTGGAGTCCACAGTGAGACCCCTCGTTTCCTTGGTAAGAGCAAAGCAGGCAGTGGGCCGGGGAGAGGATGGGCTTAATCCAATTAATGGTGCATTTGGGCTGAGAGGTTCCTCACCTGATGTCTGTCTGTCTATCTGTCTGTCTGACTGACTGTTTCTACTATATGTGGTTAGATAAGTGACTGTATGATTAGATAAGTAACACAAAGTCAGGGAGGGGGTTGGTTTGTTTTGGAGGGGTTTGGTTTGGTTTGGTTTGGTTTGGTTTGGTTTGGTTTGGTTTGGTTTGGCTTGGTTTGGTTTGGTTTGGTTTTTCAAAACAGGGTTTCTCTGTGTAGCCTTGTCTGTCCTGGAAATCACACTGTAGACCAGGCTGGCTTTGAACTCATAGAAATTCACCTGCCTCTGCCTCCCAAGTGCTGGGATTAAAAGCGTGTGCCACCACCACCCAGTTACAAAGTCAGTTTTTTAAAAGAAACTATAAACGATACATTTTTTAAAAGTTAAAATCACATAACCAGATTACTGAGTTTTAATACTCCATTTGGAGTTTCTTTATTTTTCCATTTTGTACTGAGTGTATGGGAGTGTATTCATGTGTGGCTGTGTGTGTTCACCTATACATGCATGTGTGAAGGTCAGAGGTCATTGTTGGCTGTCTTCTCTCACTCTTTCCACTTGTTTTTTACATTTGTTTTGAGTGTGTGTCTGTGTATGAACACATACACAGAGACAAACACACACACACACACATATTCTTGGAGGTCAGAGGACAACTTGCAGGAGTCTGCCCCCCCTCCAGTATGAAATTCAGAAGTCAGGCTGGTTTCCCGCTCCCTCACTGGCTGAACCTCAGTGCCACAGCCTACTTTGTTTCTCTTTCAAAACGGGGTGTGTCGCTAGACCTGGAGCTCACTGTTTCCAGTAGATTCTCCAGTTGGCCCCTACCCGTCTAGACTCTGCCTACCCAACCACTGGGTTACAGATACACACCAGAACACCAAGTTTCACACGTGTGCTGGGGTCCACAGACTTGCACGGCAAACACTCTGACAACTGAGCCATCTCCCAGGCCCTGGTTGCATTTTTTTTTAATCCAGAGCAGCCTCGAACTCATGATCCTCATGCCTCAAGCTGTGTACACCCATCAACCCCAACTAGTATTAAGATGTGCTGAGAGGCAGGCATGGTGATGCAGGCCTATGGTCCCGGCTGCTTGGAAGCTGAGAGACCTTGGAAGAGGAAGAACAACTTCTTCAACAAAGTCAAACTGAGATGCCTGGGAAGACTGGCTCAATAGACAAGCGAAGTGTTTGTGGTGTCGATTGCAGCTTGAGTTGTACCCTACTGGAGGGGCTTTTCATCCTACCTGTTTTTCTGCTCTAAAACTGTTGTCTTTTTCCACACTGTTAAGTGTTCCCTCGAGCAGCCATGTTTCACACTGTGGCTATGGAGCAAAGGCTAAGTGTAGCCCTTGCTGTCTTAGCACTTGCTCTGTAGACCAGGCTGACCTCTGCATTATAATTACAGCACAGTACACCGTGCCCGGAGGTTTGCTCACTCTCTTTTTCCTGCCAGCAAGATGATGACTACTTTGCCACCTTGAGGGAACTGGAAGCCACCCTGCGAACCCAGAGCCTCTTGCTGGAGGCCATTCCGGAGGGGAAGATCATGAACAACACCTACTACCAAGAATGTCTCTTCTACCTGCACAACTACAGCACCAACCTGGCCATCATCAGCTTCTACATGAGGCATAACTGCCTCCGGGAAGCCCTGCTGCACCTGCTCAACAAGGTAAGACATTGGGAACGTGGTCCAAGGGCAGCGGCTGCCCCATCACCTCCGTGGACGTAACTCAGTGTCCCACTGTGAGATCATTTCCAGCGGAGTCAGGTCAAAATGAAAGACTTTGTCTATACAGTCATCCAATGAGAGCAGCAAGACTTAACTTCAGAACCAAATATCCCTCCTGACCAGCAACACCAAGTTCATCTCCTCTCCCAAAGCGTAGAGCACAGGCAGAGAGTCAGCCCAGCTTCGGGAGTGAGGTGCTCAGTGAGAGTCCTGTGTGGCATCAGGCACATTGTTACAGAGATGACAGACACCCTGTATGTGTGCATACAGGAAGCGGCACTCCCTCTCCTTGGTTCTTCCCTCTCCCCTGGCACCTCCCACTGGAGGCAAGAGCACCAAGAGCATCATCGCTTCCTTGGCCATCACTCTTCTGTTGAGAGAGAGCAAGAGTGAGAGAGAAAGGGGTAGAGGGAGAGAGAGAAAGAGCAGGTCTGTACACAGGGGCCCTGGTGCATGTGGTAGATAAATTCGAGTAGTCACTTCCCACCTTCTGCCTTTGAGCAGGGTCTCCTGTCTCTGTGGCCCTTCTGCATCCTCCAAGCTAAGCTTTCTCCTGCTTCTGCCCCAACCCACCCCCACCCCCCATCTCGCCGTAGGTGTCCTGAGCTTGAGATACATGCTCCTGCATATTACATGGGCTCCAGGACCAGACTCAAGTCATCAAGTTGCATGGCAAGAGCTTTTACCCTCTGAGCTCTCTCCTAGGCCTGCACTTCTTGTTTCTCAACATTCCATGGTAACTTCCTGACAAAGCAGCTGATATTACCAAATTTCACAGAAAACTCAACATTATTATTCAGCCACACTAAATCGGAACAGCAGCCAACAACAGTTTGCAAATAGGTATATCTTGTAGATGACTCCAAGAGAAATCCAGCATCATGGTAATTGGACCCTTCTAGGACAGTGAAAGGGAGACCGTAGCTTAGCTGTTAGTCTTAGCTGCTGGGATGTCTTAAGAGTCATATAGAATGAGTCTTGTTATTTGGAATTTAATTTCCTCTTTTCCTCATGAGTTGAGAAGTAACGATGTTTCTGCCAGGCACAGACTGATAGAGTAAATCGTCAGGTCCTGTTGCCTCGGATAAGTGCAGCCGGAGGTAAGCAGCTTATCTTATCCAGGTAGAAGCTGACGACAGCACTGCCTTACTCTGAGGTTGACAGAGCCAGGCAGGAAGCCTTCTCTTCTCTCCTGTCATTGGCTACCCTTGCTTTTTTTTTTAAGAGCCTTGCCTTTATCCTCAAGCAAGTAGGGATACAGAAAAAAATGCACTGAAAAAAATGACACTTGAGCACCTAGCATGTACAGCAGGGTTTCTGTGTATTCCCTCCCTGTCACACTGTCCTCCATGTGAACATCCTAAACATGACACCCTCATGTTATTCCTCTCCCCAGAGGGCCTTCAGGAATCATTAGGATAAAGGGCAGCTTCTTAGCATGCAGCTGGGCCTCAAGATCTCTGCCTCCATACTTCTGATGGTTTTTTCACATTATTATCTTTATTAGTCTTCATGCCCTATTCCATCTATCTAAAATGCCCTGACCCTCCTTGTTTTCTTAAAGAAATCCCACTCATCCTTTCGAGCTAAACAGGGGTTAAGCATCCCAAGACTAGGAGCACACAGTAGAAGGGCAGAGACAGGCATATTTCTGTGAATTCAGGGCCAACCTGGTCTATATTTCAAGTCAGCCTGGTCTATATTTCAAGTTCCAGGACAGCTGGGGCTCTGTAGAGGGGAAGAGAAGACGAGCATAGAAGGAGAAAGAGGCAGAAGAGACTGAAGGAAGGGTGGGAAGGAGGGAGCAGAAGAGCAGGGTTATGCAGTGTTAGATGGGGTACCCAGAGAAAGTGGCCTCTGAGTGAAGGGCTGAAATATAGAGGACAGCTGGAGGGATTACAGTCCAGGCAGAAGAAGTAGCAAATGAAGAGGTTAAAATGGCCAAAAGCCAGGAAAGATGGGACAGGCTAGTAGCAGATACAGTCAGTACGGCAGTAGCTAAATCATACAGTATATGTAAACATTGGAAGAACCTGGGCTTTACAGTGAATAAGTAACAAAATTCCTGGAAGATGGTGGGCAGAAGAGTAACTTCATCTGACTCATGTGTCAACAAGATTGATTTGTTGACTTTATATGGAAGAGATGGGAGTGGGCGGTGGAAGGTCACAGAGAAAGCTACTTCAGTAATCCAGGTTAGCTGATTGGGGGGGGGGGGTCTTTGCTTGAGTGTGTCTCAATGGTAGAACTTGCTAAAAAGAAAATCTATATCAGAGTGTGAGAAGAAAAATGGTCCTGAGGCTTTTGACCTGAAGGAACCGTTCTTGCTACTGGAAGAACGGAATTGTGTCTGGGAAAGAGGAGAATTGTGTCTGGGTGGAGCTTGTAGGAAGACATGTTAGAAGGTAGCTGGGTTCCATGCGAGACGCAGATTTGGAGGTCCCAGAGGGTGATCAGGCTGGAGATAGAGGTGTGACTATCATCAGCACACAGCGTGGAAAGCCATGGGACTGGATAAAATCACTAGGGAAGTAGAGATAGAAGAGGAGTCCTACAGGGATGAGAGGAACCAGCCTAAAGAACTCAGTGGTCAGAGACGTTGACAGAAAACCTTGAGCGGATGGTTCCTAGCATCCTAGAAGCAAAATAAAGAATTTTTTCCTCAATTAAAAGTGAAAATATGAAGCTTAAAGGTTTTCAAGAAGAAGGAAGTCACCATCTGTCAGAAGCCACTGATCCCATTGGGAATGACAAACCAGTCTTCTAGCATGTGAGAGGTGCTTTGGTTGTCCCCACAGCACCAAGAACCGATTCTGACAGAATTAGCAGTGTGGAGCTCCTTGTTAGCTAGCTGCAGTTCCTGATAGCATTTGGGGGGCAGAAGTAATGTTAGAGGGATCTGAGGTAAAACCCTGGGAGAGGAAGAAGAGCCCATGGGTGTAGAGAGCCGTCAAGGAAGGGCCGAGTGGAGCATCTATCGAGTGTGTTCTCAGAGGAACCTGTGACACAAAGGATGCGAGGTAGTGTTCAGGGAAGACCAAAGCTCAAAGCAAATCCTAGAGCCTGCCAGAACCAGCTCTCCCACTGCTGACTTCCTACCGTATCCTGCTGTTTCCAGGAAAGTCCTCCAGAAGTCTTCATAGAAGGCATTTTCCAGCCGAGCTATAAAAGCGGGAAGCTACACACTTTGGAGAACTTGCTGGAATCCATCGATCCGACCTTGGAGAGCTGGGGAGCCCACCTGATCGCCGCCTGCCAACATCTGCAGAAGAACAGCTACTACCACATCCTGTACGAGCTGCAGCAGTTTATGAAGGTGATGACACCCCAGCCTCCCTGCCTCTCCTGTCCCTGGTGCTCTGTCATGCAGGAGAAGCTGTGCAAGATGAGGGAACAGGGCAGTCATTTGACCCTAAAGCAAATCCACTGGGCTCTCTAACATTGTTAAATATTTAGACTTTTATCCTACATTTAGAGCCAAACTTTAGTCTTGTCCATAACATTCTTCAGAATTCAAAAAATGGGGGGCTGGACAGATGGATCAGCAGTAAAGAGAACTGCCTGCTCTTCCACAGTATCCAGGTTCAATTCTCAGCACCCACATGGTGGCTCATAACCATCTGACCTCCGTGGGCACCAGGCACACATGTGGTACACAGACATACGTGCAGGCAGAATACACACATAAAATAAAATAAAACTCATTTAAAAATAAAATTCAAGGACTATAAAGGTCAAAAAAAAAAAAAAGATATAAAATCCATAAGGAATGATGTTCCAGAAAGCTGGGATCTTTAAAAGAAAACATATACAAGTAGAAAGGCCAAGTTTCCCCTAACTGTCTGAGGTTTCTCAGTACTGTAATGTCTCAGAAATTATATCATCTGTTGCCAAATTAAGACCGAATCCCTTCTCAGTGGAGAATTGGAAGGATCTTCTTTAGATCTCTCCAGGATAAAATAACATCCAACCCAAGGGTCTCTGGGACCACGTAATTACCAATGTAAACTGCCAACTCAGCTGGTGACAGGGAAGAAGGGAGGATCTGAAATGGAGATCACTGGGCCAGAACATGAAGGCCTGCTGTGACTTCTCATGACAAACAACCCCCAACATCTCTGATCGCTCCTAAACCAAACATCTTTTCACTCCTAGGATCAAGTCCGGGCTGCCATGACCTGTATTCGGTTCTTCAGTCACAAAGCAAAGTCATACACAGAGCTGGGAGAGAAGCTGTCATGGTTGCTTAAGGCCAAGGACCACCTGAAGATCTACCTCCAAGAAACGTCCCGCAGCTCCGGAAGGAAGAAAGCCACCTTCTTCCGGAAGAAGATGACTGCGGCTGATGTGTCCAGGTATCGCAATACTCCACAGATGGCCAGTGTAGGCGGGGAGCTGGGGCTGGATGGCAGTGTCTGCTACAACCTGTAAACTGAGGTGCTTGTAGGAGAGGAATTAAGATCACATGCTACAGGCAGGCTGAGCCCCACATTCTGTACAATGAACAAAAAAGGTCCCGTGCAATGTCTCTGCTCCTCTTCTCTCCCTTGGCACACATCAGCCACTGGCCAACCTGGCCTCCAGGATCCTCAGCCTATGTGCTTTCTTTTTTTGTGCTTGTCAGCCCCTCTATTTAGAACATACTATATGAAGAAAATGCTTAGCCAGGCTTTGTAGTCCATGCTGAAGCAAAAGGATTGTGACTTTGAGGTGAGCCTAAGTAGCGTAGCTAGATATAGTCTCAAAAAAAAAAAAAAAAGCCGAGAAGCAGTTTTCCACCTCTAACTTGTTGTCTTTTTAGACTCAGTCACTAAGGCTCTTCTGTCTGCTTCCTGTCCGTTCCTCCTCTAGTATGATCTGTGAGGTCAGGGCTTAAGCCTGCATCCTCACTCTGTACCTGCCACAGAGGTACTCAGTACACATTTGTTGACCCAGTGCTGGGACTTTATCCAGCTCCGAGGTGCACCCTAACTCCCGTGTGTCTGTGAGTGAACCCAGGTCCTTCTCTTTTGCCGAACCGTAGCTGTTTGGAGGGTATCTCAAGCCCCTTGACTGCCTGTCACTTCTTTGGTCTTTCCATTGCTGTGATGAACCAGTCACCCAGCCGCAGACACCCCTCTCCTGAGAGCCTCAGGAGGCTGGACCCTGCCTGCCCTGTCCCCATAGGCACATGAATACGCTGCAGCTGCAGATGGAAGTGACCAGATTCTTACATCGCTGTGAAAGCGCTGGGACCTCTCAGGTCACCACCCTGCCCCTGCCAACACTCTTTGGAAACAACCACATGAAAATGGAAGTTGCCTGCAAGGTACGTCGCCTCTAGAAGACTGCTCACATCTTTCAGAATGCTTAGTTAGCCCAGTTGAAATTATCTGGTTATCTCAGTTGTTTCCTTGATGGCATCCTCCATGCTGGAATGTGAGCCTTGGGCTGGAGGTAGAGTCCAATTTGATCACTTGTATTTCTGGTACTTGGATGCTTAGTAAGTCTCAACATATATTTAATAATTAAATAAAGGCATTGGGTGTGGGGGCTCATCTGTGATCCCAGCACTAGGGAGGCAGAGGTAGGAGAATCACTGCAAGTTCAAGGCCAGCATGATCTGCATAGTGAGTTCTAACCCAGCTAGGACTGTGGAGGAAAACCCGGTCTCCACAAAAACACGATGATGATAATGGTGGTGGTGGTGGTGGTGGTGGTGATAATGATGATGATGATAGGGACCCTTGTTTTTTTGTTTGTTTGGTTGGCTGGTTTGTTTTGTTTTTTTCTATTGAGAAGCTATTTGAATAATTATGATTTCTTTAAGCATATGTCCCTCTCCATCCAGGTTATGCTGGGAGGGAAAAATGTGGAAGATGGTTTTGGAATTGCATTCCGTGTTCTGCAGGTATGATACATCATTCAAGAGTATGCCAAGGGAACCCATGCCTGACATTTCTATGAAATGCCACTCTTTAAAAAAAAAAAATTGTTATCCCAAGAAGAGCAGATTTGCAGGTACATTAGGGGTGATATCAGAAGTGATACAGAACTGGGTCAAATGCCAGGCTCTATATCACTTAGCCACAAGCCAACCTTAGCCTTTCAAAAGGTATCAAAGAGCCCATGTAAGACAGCTCCCCAGAACTGGTTTAAAGCAGAACTCTCACTCATCTTCCCAGGAGAACACATCTGGAAGGAGAAGCCAGAGCATCTCTCCTTAGGCCTGTGGCATAAGGGCTAACCTCGACTAGGTTTAGTGTATTTTTCTGGCAAGTTTCAGCAAGTGAGTCTTTTGATAATCTGTTTCAACACTTAGGCAGCTCTTAACAGACAATCACTATTTCCCAGAGAAAGGAAAGTCAGGGGAGAGAGAATTTGTCATAGGGATTAAGTAGAATGTCTTTTGCAAGTCCATGGAGCCAGGCATGGTGGCACACCCCGGAATATCAGTGTTTGGTAAATAGAGGCAATTAAGTCACATGTTCAAGACCAGCCTGACCCTGTCCTGAAGAAAAGAAAAAGCAAAGAACTGGAAGCTCATAGGACACTGAGGAGGCCGTCTTTGTAATCACTTCTTAAATGCTTGCCTGACTCCAAAGAGAACCTTTCCTGCTTTCCTGTATCTTTGTGGTCCTGTTGCAACTGCAATTGCTTCCCATGGTGGGCATTTCCCCAAATCTCCTAAGTCCGTCACTTCCTACGATGGGTGTCCCCTGCTGACCTAAGTCCATCGCTTCCCATGGTGGGTGTCTCCTGCTGACCTAAGTCCATTGCTTCCCATGGTGGGCATCCCCTTCTGTCCTAAGTCTGTCACTTCCCACAGTGGACATCCCCTGCTGACCTAAATCCATCATCCTACACTCTGTCCTAGGACTTCCAGCTGGACGCTGCTGCGACCTACTGCAGAGCTGCCAGGCAGTTGGTTGAGAGGGAAAAATATGGTGAGATCAGACAGCTGCTCAAGTGTGTTAGTGAGTCAGGCATGGCAGCCAAAAGCGACGGTGACACCATCCTCCTCAACTGCCTGGAAGCCTTCAAGAGAATCCCGCCTCAGGTGCTCACTCCTGGGTCTCTTGGGTCCTCTGCTTCCATATCATTCCATCTGCACCCTCCTCCTCCTCCTCTTCTTCTTCCTCCTCCTCTTCACTGCAAGATCCATTTCTCTTTCTGACTCTGCAACCATGGCCTCCCTCTTACAACCCTCTCCCTGTGTAGTTCATGACTGTGACTTCTGTATCCAGAAGATGTCCCTCTGGAAATGTCTGTGTTCTGAGGAGACAAAGATCAGAGTGGGCCCTTGTAGCATACTGACTGCAGAACATGCCTGTGGGATAAACAGAGGCTCATCCACGTGTGAGCACCGGCACAGGCCCCTTAGGCGCTATCCCTTCTGGTCCAATGCAAGCATAGTGGTGTCATTAGCGCTCATTTGTTATTCTTGTAATGGGAACTGAACTAGAGATAAGAAGCAAGCAGGTGTCCCCCCCTCCCAGAGTCACAATAGCTGGGCTCAGAGTGGATTGAGGTTCTGCTCCCTCTCATGGCTGCCATGTCTCTGTTGTACGCAGGAGCTGGAGGGACTGATCCAGGCCATCCACAGCGATGACAACAAGGTGAGCAGTCATGCCCTAGCCCTGCTCATACCGCTGAGTGCTGCCCTCGCCCTCATGGTAGCGCCATGCAGTTTTGTAGCTCAATTTTCTTTGTTATCCAGGGCGTAGACAGCGGCTTTAAAGCCCCAGAGGGAATAAATAGGCAGGGCCAGATGCACATTGACTGCCCAAACCTTTGCCTACCCGATTCTTTCTCCCTGAAGACTGTTTAACCCTCCATGTTACTCTGAGGTCTCTCACCAGATAGATTTCCATCTTCAGGTCTGAGGTTGCTAGGGTAGGCAGGGATTTCCTTATTCTGGGGGGCAAAAGGGTTTGTAAGGAAAGTCCCACTGTATCAGCTACTGTCCCCATTACTATGACAGAATACTTGACAAGAAGCAATTTAAGGAAGGAAAGATGTATTCTGACTTACAGTGAGGGACACATTCCATCATAGTGGGAAAGGAAAGGCAGGCACAGTGACAGAAGGAGGTGGCTGGCTGGTGACTCTGCACCAAGAGAACATGTCCTAAAACCTTAGTGCCCACCCCAAGTGACCACTTCTTCCCGCAAATGTGCCACCTTCCAAAACACTGCCACCAGCTGCAGACCAATTGTTCCAACATATGAGGGGTAGTTCACATTCAAACCGAAGCATCCACTCAGCCCTCTGGAGGACAGCGCTCCTCTGGGGCCCACGAACTCTTCCCTGTTTCAGACATGACTGAACCTTTTGTCTTACATTGCCTCTGTGCTGAGTGCCAGCCAGGGTCAAAGTGTCACTGGTTGTGGCTGGTCATGGGGATCAATCGTCCTACTGTCATCAGGAAGGCCTCCAGGCCAAGAGAGCCCCACAGAAGTAAAGCCTGGCCATCAGGAGACAAATTCCCCAGCAGCTAAGTCCCTCATGATGAAATACCTCGTGTCAGGCAATGGCGTCTTACACAACACAGGACCACTCCCACTGCGGTGTCCCCAATCCCCAGGCAGAACCTGCCGGCCATCTTTTTCAGTCTTGGTCTTAAGGAGAACTTGTTCTAAACATTTCCTCACTGCTTGTGCAACATCCTAATTAGGTCCCGAGGAAGGTTGGGATTCTCACTTTCTAAAATGACCGTTACTTTTGTAGAGTCTGAATGAGAACCCAAGAGTCAAGCTAAGACAGTTGTTGCTACTGTTCAATTGTTTTCCTCAGCAGCTATTCTAAGGGGCTTTCAGGACCTCGGGTCACAGGTCTTACCAAAAACTGGGTGATCCATTAATCACCATCATCATCGTTCTATTCTAGCAATAACATTCCCCTCTTGAATTCTGTCTGTCAACTTGTGGCATTTCATACAGGTAGGATTAACTGGAGCTAGACGCTTAGATGAGGGCTCACTCCCTAGGGTAGCATATATGTCCAGTTGCTTCAGTGAGTTCACAGTACATCAGATGTTTTCTGTAGTGGGACACTATGTGTAATCAAGCTAAAGAGACCTTGGTGAGTAAAACTCACCCCCCCCCAAAAAAGAGAATGCTTTTTACATAGAGCAAAAATAAGTAAATAAATTTAAAAAGTCTTTGTGTCAGAAATAACTGTTACAGCAAAAAGTCAGCTGCTAGTGGGGGCTCAGCCACAGCTTGTGGAGGCCTGGCTACTGCTCTGCCCAGAGTGATGGCTAACCAGGAGGTGTCAGTGTCCCCCACACTGAGCTGCCACAGAGCCAAACAAAAGTAGCCCATACAAGTCTCACTTGGGTGAGATCTTAAGCAAACCTCTAACTGTGGGTATCCATTTTTCTCCCCATGTTATCTGACAACAGGCTTTAAATTCAGATTTAGTGATGTGATACAGCTCAATGGTAGAGTGCTCGCCCTGCGTGCACGGAGCCCAGGTTTAATCCCCAGTACCACCCACCCAGAGGCTTTTTGGTTTGGGTTTTGGTTTTAATTCAGGATTCCGACAATAGACAACTAGAGAACGGGAATCTGTAAACCCTTCACAAAAAGGAAGGTGTGATCTTTACACATACATCCAGTCGCCCATGTAAGGCTCATTAACTGAACACTGACTGCCAGCTCCACACCAAGAATACAAGGGGCAGGAAAGGCAAACACTGTTCCTGCTCTCAAACCTTGGATTCTAGTCAAGGATATCACCTAAGCTCCAAATAACTATAAAATCACAGCCCGTGGATACTGGCAGTACTGGTTCTGATTCTAAAAAGAAGTTGGGAGAATAGACAGAGGCCAGATTCTGCCTACCTTACTTTCTAAATCTTACTTTACCTGTGATGGCTCTTTACCTTCGAACACAGAACCATGCACTAGCCTGGTGCCTAGAACACTTGAGGTTGTTGTGAAAGAATAATAGGTGAGCGAGAATACCATTCGTCTGCCTGTGCTTTCTGATACTCTCTGTGCTCGCTGATTTCCCTTGGCAGTCACTTCTTTCCAAATGTCTCATCCCCAATCCCTAGGTTCGGGCCTATCTGACATGTTGCAAGCTACGTTCTGCCTACCTGATTGCTGTGAAGCAAGAACACTCGCAGGCCGCCGCCCTCGTCCAGCAGGTGCAGCAGGCTGCCAAAAGCAGTGGGGATTCTGTAGTGCAGGACATCTGTGCTCAGTGGCTTCTGACAAGCCACTCTCGAGGTGCCCATGGCTCAGGCTCCAGGAAGTGACCCTGGGCTGCAGAACCTGGAAACCATAGCCTGGGAACTATGGCGACAGGCACAATACCACACAATGCCCTCCCTCTCCGTCTTCCTGTGGAGTGGGACTTTATGCGCCTGACCCAGGTCGGAGTGAGCAAGTTGGACCGTTCTTGCCTGAGTGGGCAGGAATAGGTCCTTTCACACAAGTGCCATGTAAAATTGTAGACTCTGTGTTTGTCTGGAGATAGCCACTTCTTTCTACCTCAGAGTGACTGTGCGTGCGCATGTGTGCACATCCGTGTGCATGCTCCTGTGCACTTGTGTTTACGCCCAAGCATTTTCTGAACAAATGAGACTCCTCCATTGAAGAGAGGCGCTTTACTTCCTGCTTTGTGCTGGTCTGAAGACCTTCGGTATGTTTGGTTCTTGTCCTAGGTCGGCCTGTTCGTGCACAGTTTCCCCTCTATGCAGACATACATGGTCCTCCTAACAGGAGGGGTCAACAGAATTACAGAGCAATGCCAAAAAGGTTGCTTCTGCCCAAAATTCAGAGAGAATGTTAGAAGCATGGCTGTGGAAGATGGCAGCCTTCCCCGTCACACCTCTCGCAAGCACAAGGTTTTCAAGTGCAGACATCTGAAAGCTCTGGCAGTGGTATAAAGTCAGATCTGGGAAGGTGAGGCCAGGCCCCTTCACATTCATTCAGAAGGAAGGAAAAGGCAGACCTCTCTGAGCACAAAGCTGGCTCTTGCCAGTATCCCTGCTGCAGGATTGATGTGTAAGGACACATGGCTTTTTCTTTCAGAGGCTGGGGAGAGAAATGGTAGCCAGGATCATTGGGACTGAGTGAATGCTAGTCTCTACCTGTTTGCATTCCATTCCCGTTTGTACCTCTTGAATTAGTTAAGAAACCATTTCTCCATCTCTCGTGCTCCCTGTCTGGTCTCCTCAGGGACACAGGGTGGATACCTAAGGTGAGCTGGTGCTGAGAGAGAGGGTCTGCATTTTAGTGACTGATTTGCAAATGAGAGCCCTAAAGAAAGGCCTGTGGCCCCAAGTCTCCCACCAGCCAGAGCTCAGCCTATTGTCTCCCCTTTGCTGCCAAGGCAACAGGAACTGGAAACTGAAGTCAGTGTCTCTGGTGCTTAGAAACCCTCTTCGTTTCTTCTGAACCAAGATTTTCTTAATTAACAGCTGTTAATGGACATCTGTCAGATTCCAGGCTTTGGTCCTAATAGAGAAGAAAGGCTGAAGCAGAAACCTAGCTCACTTAAGGCTGAGGTCTGACAGTGCCTTTCCTTCCTGACGCATAGAACACACCACAGCTCACAGGAACCCCCATTGCCTGAGGTCTGCTTACACTCAAGGCTGTGTATGTTTGCACTGAACATAAGCACTTTACACAACTGGGTTGGAAGTCTTGCAGCCCTCGATTTAGGATGTCATTACCAGATTTCCCTGACTATCTTCTAACTTGAATTGTAAAATAGGTGGACCATTGACCAGGTTAACAGAGAAAAGACTGCAGACCTAAGACATTATACTGTGGTCTCCTGAAAAGCAACAATAATATCAAAGCAGTTGTACATGTTGAGGGGTTGTTTGTCCTCCTACAACCAAGCCACAATAAACTGCCTATCCCACCTACGTCTTAGCTTCATCAGCTTTTTAAATTTTATTATTTACTGTTATGTGCATTGGTGTTTTGCCTGCATGTATGTCTCTGTGGGTGTCAGGTCTCCTGGAACTGGAATACAGACAGTTATGAGCTCCCATGTGGTTGCTGGAAGAGCAGACAGTGCTCTTAGCCTCCAAGCCATCTCTCCAGCCCCATGGCTTTATTTATATAAACACACGTTTTAAATTTTTTCATGAGTACCTGCGTGCGCGCACTCGTGTGTGTGTGTGTGTGTGTGTGTGTGTGTGTGTGTGTGTGTGTGTGTGTGTTGTGTGTTGTGTGTGTGTTGTGTGTATCACATGCATGCCTGGCACCTGTGGAGGCCAGAAGAGGGTATCCAATCCCCTGGGACTGAAGTTACAAGTAGTTGCGAGCTTCCTAATAGGGTTTCTGGGAACTGAATTCAAGTCCTGCCTAAGAACAAATGCTCTTAACTGCTGAACCGAGTCTCCATTCCCTGACTTCTATTTGTTTTGGGACAAGATCTCATATAGCACAGGCTGACGTTGAACTTGCTGTGTAGCTAAAAGTGATCTTTAACTCCTGATCCTCTTGCCTCCACACTCCCTGTTTCCAGACTCCCGTCTTTTGTGTGTTCTGTGGGGAAAAAAAGATGAGTGGGAAAGAAAGTTCAAGTGGGCCAGGCAGTGGTAGTGCACGCCTTTAATCCCAGCACTCGGGAGGCAGAGGCAGGAGGATTTCTGAGTTCGAGGCCAGCCTGGTCTACAGAGTGAGTTCCAGGACAGCCAGGGCTATACAGAGAAACCCTGTCTCAAAAAAACAAAAAAAAAGTTCAAATGGCTAATTTCCTCTTAAACAATTCCTGGAGTGACCATTCACTCACTTAAGATTTCCTCTAATTCCCTATGTATTAAAAACTGTTAGTGGACCAAGGAGATGTCTCAGCGGGTAAAGCACTCAACACACAGGCCTGACAAACTGAGTTTGATCCCTGGCACCCAGATGAAGGTAGAAAGAAAGGACTGACTCTTCCAGGCCTCTGACCTCCAGAATACACACCATGTCATAAACGTGTCTGTATATGCATGCACAAATACATGCTAAATACATGATATTAATAAATTTTAAAACCTTAAAAGGAGGCTGGACGTGGTGACACACACCCTTGATCCCAGCATTCAGGAGACAGAGGCAGAACAATATGAGTTCCAGGCCAGCCATGGCTACATAATGAGACCCTGTCTCAAGAAGACAAGAGAGCAATGAGTGTTCCTGCTCAGCTCCCGTTGGGACTGTAGAGATGGCTCATGGGTTAAGAGCATTGGCTGCTTTTCCAGAGAACCCAGGTTCAATTCCAGCATCTACATAGAGACTCAAAACCATCAAGGGAATATGGTCCCCTCTTCTCTCCATCAAGGGCCTCAGGCATACCGATGGTACATAGACATATATATACAGGCAAAATACCCATATATATATAATAAAACACGTTTGTTTTTATCTACAAGCTTTATGGAATATTTTGTTCTTGAAATAGGGTCTCAATTTCATAGTTTTTTGCTCAGGTGATGGGAGTCAGATGGCACACTGAAACCTTTTTTAAGGTGAGTTGCCATTTTTTTTTAAACTTTGTGATTCCTAGCATGACAAAAAAAAAAAATTAGCCAACTATATTTTTACTATCAATTGATTTGTGAATTTTTTTTTTTTTGAAGAACCACCTGTATGGTATTTGAGAAGAGCATAACTCAAGCTTAGGAAAAAAAAAAAAAAAAACTGTTTGCCTGTCTTTCTCTTGGGGTCGTATGCTTACAGAAGGATACCTGACCTGAGAGCATTCGCTCACATGGCAGCTGTTCTCCCCAGAAATTCGAGCTCATCCTATTTCTCAATCAAAACTAAAACAAGAACAACAAGACAACAAAAAATAAACACAGCAAGCAAATGATAATAATGAAAGGAGACCTGAAAGCCGGGCGTGGTGGTGCACGCCTTTAATCCCAGCACTCCGGAGGCAGAGGCAGGCAGATTTCTGAGTTCGAGGCCAGCCTGGTCTACAGAGTGAGTTCCAGGACAGCCAGGGCTACACAGAGAAACCCTGTCTCAGAAAAAAAAAAAAAAAAAGGAGACCTGAAAACATCTGGTGTGGACATGACACAAAGACATGTCACAACAAAGAACACAGGAACATTCCATCTGAATGTAAGACAGATGAGCAATGTGTTTAGAAACCTGACACAGGCTAGGTTGCCAGAGGCCTTTGGCAGAGGCTTAAGCAGAGTAGATCCCAAGCAAATAAGCTCTTAACACCCAGGCAAGCATATATGAATAGTTACATTACCCTGGTAGAAATAGCCTCTTCTTGGTCTTACCCTCTCTCTTATGTTTTTTTTCTTGGGGAGATGTAGACAGACGTATATTCACCTGGCATAGGGTACCAATGACAGAACAAAGAAATAAATCCTCTCCAGTGTAGCTTGGTTAACCAGTGAGTTTACTGGGGCTACTCACAGGAACATGGGTAAAGTCTCCATCAACTGCATCACTGAAAAGCCCCCCCCCCCACTCCCAGCATGGTCTATGACTCACAAAAACTCCCCCATCCTTAGTAACACCTCTACTGGATTCTTTGTCTTGGTGAAATTGACTATATGTAAGTATGAATAGTACATTTACCAAAGCACCAAATATAGAAATAATTTCCTGAGAATGGAAAAAAATTCTTCATAAGAAAATGGACAGAATGAAACATGTTTAAATCAAAACCAAAAAGGTGCTGGGAAGAAAGCAAGACAAATCCATTTTATAAAACATGACATTTTATAAATCAGACATGTCTATAACAACTGGTTCCCCTGGTCTTGCTCATTTTTCTGCTCCACTCAGAACACCAGGTGGAGAACTTAAGGACTTGAGGAGCAATGGAGCCAATGACATTATTTTTTTCAGATTTTTTTTTATATTTACGTGTATGGGTGTTTTGCCTGCATGGATGTCTGTGCATCACATGCATGCATGGTGCCCATCGAGGCCAGAAGAGGGCATCAGATGCCCTGGAACTGAAGTTACAGACTGTTGGAAGCAGCCATGTGTGTGCTGGGACCTGAACCCAGGTCCTCTGCAGAAAGAGCAAGGGCTCTTAACTGCTGAGCCATCTTTCTAGTCTCACCATTGATCTTTTAATAGTTGACACAAGCCACCCTATCTCTTCTCTAGGTTGTGACATGAGCAAGAACTAGATTTTTACTGGAGTAAGCCATGGGAACTTAGCACCGTTTCTTGTACCAGCTACTCTTCTTCTGTGAGAATAAGCTGTTCCTTGTGTTCTATGTCTCTTTGACTGATTGTTTTAGCTAATGGAGATCATAGAGAAAACAGGCTGAACACGTTGGGTAAAATTTGGATAAACTCCTATAGAGGTTTACAAAGGCAAATAAGAGTCTCAATTTCAGTTCTGAACACCAAAATCTGGTTGCCTCCAGATGAGTGGATTCTCATTTTCCTTATGTAAACCTTACTCCCCATGTTAAAGCTATTAGTTAATAAAAGGCTAGAGACTGTGGTTGGGCAGTACATAGAGAAAGATGGAACCTGAGAATCCAGTGAGAAGCCTCAAGAAAGACCACGATGGGGATAGGGGAGGGGAGAGACAGAGAGAGCAAGAGGTTGCCATCAGAGGAAATGGATCATGAGCACATGGCCAGGAGAAGTGCACCCTGAGGACAGGCTGATGGAACAGAAACAGCCTGGGAGAGACTCAAACAGCAAGTAACGAGGGGCATATGGTTGGGATATAAGTTAGAATAACTCAGAACCTGCCCAATCTAGGCTTATAGCTTATTTTTTTTTTAATTCCAGGTTTTTGTGTCTTTTATAGTGAGCTAGCTAGAATAAAAAAAAATTCTTTTTATATATCTGATAATGACAGGACCAGGGGGCAAAGAAAAATACAGTGAAGTAGACGTCAAAATTAATTTGGAAGGTGAAGAAGTTAAAAGTGACGAAAGTAGGCAAGGAAGCCAGGTGTGGTAACAAACACTGGTAATCTCAGAAAGACCTGAGATTACCATGCAAATTCAAAATGACCAAGCAAATTCAAGCCAGGACCATGTAGCAAGCTCCAAGCCAGGCTGCGGTGCATACTGAGACCCTCTCTAAAAACAACAACAAAAACAAAAACAAAAATAACAGAAACAAACAAAAAACAGAGACTGGCAGTAAAATAAAAATGATTAAATATTAGCAATGATAGTGTAACATTTAATGCATCATAATGCAACAAGATAGTACAGCATAATGCCACTATATCAAGACCCAAACTTAAATGGTGACAGCAACTTATTATGATGTAACAGGAAGTCTTAAGGAGGGCAGCTCAAGTCTTGATTAATTCTGTGACTCCCTACTGGGTCAGCAACCCAGTTCTTCCCATCTTGTCCACTACTAACCTCAGCATGTCAGCTTGTTGGGTCAGCTCTACTCATGGACATAGAATGCTTACAGCTGATTCAGGAATCTCATTCAGCCAAAAACAGCATGCAACAACAACAAAACAAAAAACAAAAACAAAAACAAACAAACAAAAAAACAAGCCAAAATTCTGCCTATGCCTCACTTTTTACACTTACAGTCTATGTGTGTACTTATTTGTTCATTCAGTTTTGAGACAGAGTCTTTCTATATAGTCAGACAGTACTGAAAACCCCCTATGTAGTCTAGGCTGGCCTTAAACTTACCATCTTCCTACCCAACCTCCAGAGCACTGGATTTAATTACAGGTGTATGCCATCAGTCACCCACCTCAGTTTTTAATAAATTCAGAAATCTTTTCAAGAACCTACCAAGACTTTTTCTATGTCCCGTTGGCTATAATTGCATGCCTTTACCATAGCCAGTTGCTTGGTAAGCAAATGTGATCTCCATGGTTGCCTTGAACCAGTTGTCCAGAGTCCCGGTAGCCTATTGGAATCATCTGGGGAACTTTCAACAATACTTGCCAACACCAGAGAAATTACATATGCGTCCTGGTGTTTAAACATTTTACAATATAGGCAGAGCTAATGATACTGAAACAGGTATATTAGAGTCATAAAAGGGATAGTGTATGAAATGACTATTGGTTGGCATATTTTAGCCTGCTCTTAGTTATAACTAAATACCTCATGGAAACAACCTAATGGAAGACAGATTATTTGGGGGCTCGTGGTTTCAGAGGACTCGGTGCATGGTGGTTTGCCCATATGCTCTTGGACAGGACAAGGCGGTGGAAAGTATAACAGGGAATTTTTCACCTAGTTACATAGAGGAAGCAGACCATGAGGAAGGAACTGGAACCCTTGAAAGGCATGTTGCCAGTCAGGGACTTCCTCCAGCAAGGTTCTACTTCTGAAAGTTTCCAGACCCTCCCCCCAAATAGTACCTCCAACCAGGCAACAAGTCTGAGTCTGACAGGGACATTTCACATTCAACCCAGAATGGGTGGCTGTTAGCAGGCTCTGCTGAAGTTACTCATTTTTAATTTCCATTAAGATGTGAGTATATCCTGTTTTTAAAAATTGAAAAATTATCTCCCATCAACCTTTTTCTAGGGACAACCATTCTTAAAGAGTTCATCAGAAGGATGGAGATATGGCTCAGCCATTAAAGGTTAGCCTTGAAACCAAAATATTAAGGATGCAATATAACTCAGTGTGCTTGTCTAGAGTGAGTAAGGCCCTATGTCTAATCCCCAGTGCTAGAATGTGTAGAGAAGAAGATCAGAATTAATTGCACATTTTCATATATATATATGTATGTGTGTATATGTATATATAATTATATATAATTATATATAGACATAATTTTTTAAATTAAATCTTATCACACACACACATTTATCATTGTGCAGTTTATCTTTCTATCCATGTATTTATATGTGGTAATTTTTTAAATAATATAAGTTTTTTGGAATGGCAACTGCTATAATAATAGCATTCCATGTATATTTATACTGAGGATTAGGGTTTTTACCCCTGTTCAAGAACTTTGGGCATGTTTCTTGCTAGCCCAGGGTCTCCTAACATACATAGTCTAACGTCACTGTAGATGCTAAGAAGTAAAGAACAAGAGAGGACTAGGTGGAAGACTAGGGAGAGGAGCTTGGGAAAGTACAGGGAGATGGTTGGGTTGCTCAGCCTTTCATTGGTTATTTCAAATTCAGCGGAAGAATGACTTAATTTGGTTCAGAGGTTTCAGTCCATGGCTGACAGGCTCCACTGTTTCTGGGCCTTGATGAGGCAGACTGTCATAGTGCTAGGACATAGCAGAGAAGCACTTCAACTTAGCTACATTCTCAGAAGCCAGCCCTGCTTTCTCCTTGTCACAGGGCCAGGGAACCAGCCTGTCATGGACCATGAGTCTTGGGATGAATATGTCTGAAATGGAGAGGGAACTACCTGTATTCTAGATGCAGCTGCTGCTTCTGCTGCTGCTTCTTCTTCTTCTTCTTCTTCTTCTTCTTCTTCTTCTTCTTCTTCTTCTTCTTCTTCTTCTTCTTCTTCTTCTTCTTCTTCTTCTTCTTCTCCTTCTCCTTCTCCTTCTCCTTCTCCTTCTCCTTCTCCTTCTCCTTCTCCTTCTCCTTCTCCTTCTCCTTCTTCTTTTCTTCTTCTTCTTCTTCTTCTTCTTCTTCTTCTTCTTCTTCTTCTTCTTCTTCTTCTTCTTCTTCTTCTTCTTCTTCTCCTTCTCCTTCTCCTTCTCCTTCTCCTTCTCCTTCTCCTTCTCCTTCTCCTTCTCCTTCTCCTTCTCCTTCTTCTTTTCTTCTTCTTCTTCTTCTTCTTCTTCTTCTTCTTCTTCTTCTTCTTCTTCTTCTTCTTCTTCTTCTTCTTCTTCTTCTCCTTCTCCTTCTCCTTCTCCTTCTCCTTCTCCTTCTCCTTCTCCTTCTCCTTCTCCTTCTCCTTCTCCTTCTTCTTTTCTTCTTCTTCTTCTTCTTCTTCTTCTTCTTCTTCTTCTTCTTCTTCTTCTTCTTCTTCTTCTTCTTCTTCTTCTTCTTCTTCTTCTTCTTCTTCTTCTTCTTCTTCTTCTTTTCTTCTTCTTCTTCTTGTGAAAAAAAATGTGTATATGTAGATTTAGCCATCTAGACTCAATTTAGATGATCCCAATCTTGTTGGCAACATCTAGGGCAGCATAATCAGGAGCCTTCTTCTCTCCGTCAGGCCTTATCAGGGCTTTTGCCACATCAATGGTAATTTCAGTATAAGCATGATACCCTGGATGGAGGAGCCAGAGTAGCTAGCTTCTTGCAGCCCCCACATGGATTTGCTTTTTCTGCCTTTATCTAACCCCTCTGACATATATGTGAAGCCTACCTCAAGCCTGTCCCCTGTGTCACTGCTCAACTGCTTATCTCTTAGACCTGGACTGAGTCACACGTGTGAATCTTTACCCCCATACCCATAGTGTGCTTTGCTGCACAGAGAGCCTCTGGGCGTGCTTGATTCCCACCTTCCACGTGTCTGAGTCTTTGTTCCTGTTGCCAACACATAGAGGACATTCAGGTTCGCCTTCAATACAGTACAATAGGTACTCATTTCTTCTGTCTTGACTTCATTTGTGCACTTACTCAAAGCCTTGAGTTCAATATCCATCTCTCTCTCTCTCTCTCTCTCTCTCTCTCTCTCTCTCTCTCTCTCTCTCTCGCACACACACACACACACACACACACACACACACACACACACACACTACACAGAGACAGAATAGAGAAAAAAATAACAAAAGAGTTTAAAGGCTATTTCCAGGGAAAAGAAGATAAGTGTGAATAATGGAGAGAAATATGATCAAAGTACTACATCCACATGTGTGAAAATGTCATAATTAAACCCATATTTTGAATAATCAACATATGCTAATAAAAATTTTAAAGCTATGTTTTATTGAAAAAGGAGAACATTTATCAACAGATGCCCTTTGGATGCCTCAGAGCTGGGACCAATAAAGATGGATCCTTGGGCCAAAGGGTCATAACATTGTGCACATCTGTCTACCTCTTTGGGATGGCCTTCAACAAGGAGGCCATGAGGGCCACAACACAGAAGACGGAAGAGCCAGAGTTAATGAAAGCCATGTTTAGGGAGATGAATTGGTAGAGGCTCTCTTTTTTTGTGTTTATATGTCAAATCTATCTGATCATAATCCACGGTGGTGCTGAATGGCTCTGTAGTTTAAGCCATACTTATGTCAGTTCTCACAATAAAATACTGGCATTGAAAGAGACCTGACTGAAGTATCCATACTTTGGTCTTCCTTCTTCTTGATTTTCATGTGTTTTGCAGATTGTATCTTGGGTATTCAAAGTTTCTCAGCTGATATCCACTTATCAGTGAGTGCATATTATGTGAGTTCTTTTGTGATTGGGTTACCTCACTCAGGATGATATCCTCCAGATACATCCATTTGTCCAAGAATTTCATAAATTCATTGTTTTTAAAAGCTGAGTAGTACTCCATTGTGTAAATGTACCACATTTTCTGTATCCATTCCTCTGTTGAGGGGCATCTGGGTTCTTTCCAGCTTCTGACTATTATAAATAAGGCTGCTATGAACATAGTGGAGCATGTGTCCTTATTACCAGTTGGAACATCTTCTGGGTCTATGCCCAGGAGAGGTATTGCTGGATCTTTTGGTAGTACTCCAATTTTCTGAGGAACCGCCAGACTGACTTCCAGAGTGGTTGTACAAGCTTGCAATCCCACCAGCAACGGAGGAGTGTTCCTTTCTCCACATCCTTGCCAGCATCTGCTGTCACCTGAATTTTTTATCTTAGCCATTCTGACTGGTGTGAGGTGAAATCTCAGGGTTGTTTTGATTTGCATTTCCCTGATAATTAAGGATATTGAACATTTTTTTCAGGTGCTTCTCAGCCATTCGGTATTTCTCAGTTGAGAATTCTCTGTTTAGCTCTGTACACCATTTTTAATGGGGTTATTTGAATTTCTGGAGTCCAGCTTCTTGAGTTCTTTGTATATATTAGATATTAGTCCCCTATCAGATTTAGGATTGGTAAAAATCCTTTCCCAATCTGTGGGTGGCCTTTTTGTCTTATTGACAGTGTCTTTTGTCTTACAGAAGCTTTGCAATTTTATGAGGTCCCATTTGTCGATTCTTGATCTTACAGCACAAGCCATTGTTGTTCTGGTCAGGAAAATTTCCCCTGTGCCCATATCTTCAAGGCTTTTCCCCACTTTCTCCTCTATAAGTTTCAGTGTCTCTGGTAACCAGTACCCTCAGAGCTCGTGTCTCTAGCTGCATATGTAGCAGAAGATGGCCTCTTCGGCCATCATTGGGAAGAGAGGTTCCTTGGTCTTGCAAACTTTATATGCCCTAGTACAGGGGAACACCAAGGCCAGGAAGGGGGGAGTTGGGGAGCAGGGCGGGGGGGGATATATAGGGGACTTTCAGGATAGCATCTGAAATGTAAATGAAAAAAATACCTAATAAAAGTTGTTGAGAGAGAGAGAGAGAGGAAGGAGACAGACAGACAGACAGACCTGACTGAACACCTAACCTGGCCAGCTTACTCTGTGCCCAGACACAGTATTGTGAGAAAGTTCTGGATGTTCGGGTGAGTGGCTGAGTAGAGGGACACATATCTCACTGGACTAACAGACTGATTTTCTCTCTCCCATGTCTCCCTGAGAAAAGACACCAGGCAATGAGAAGAATATAAATCTTTATTTCTCTAAAAATTGAGGTAAAGAGAATGGTTTGGGGAGGGGGGAAATCTACATGGTAAAAAAACGGGAAGGCCCAGCTTCATACAATGGCTCCAGGATGCTCAAAGGAAAAAAAATGAAGCTTGGCCAAAGTGAGCTACGTCTTCCTGAGTTGGTCCAGACTCCAGGGCTGTGACTAACATTTCATTTCAAAGAAAAAGAGGCCAATCTAGAGCTGGAGGGAATAGAAATGTGTGATGCCGGTGTCCCTGTGAGCGTGTAAGCTCATGTCAGTGGTACTGGGGAGGAAACTAATCCAACTTCCCAGGATCCTCTACCACCCCCATGTTCAGCTCTCTTGCCCCGGAGAGCTGTGGATTCTCTAAGCCTTTGAGAATGAGCTGGAAATGTGACTATCATCCTGTACTCTGACCCTGCCTCACAAAAATGTTGTGTGTATACAGGGTTCCCGAAGATTCTTAGTAGGCAGGAGTCACAGCAGCAACAAGCCAGGATAATCCTTTCAGATCAACCTTCTCTTTGGTCCTTTTTTTTTCTGGCATGGATTGGGCCTGAAAAGGCTCTGGTCTTCGGGCCAACTATTCCCACTGGATTCCTAGAAGCTCGCAGCTGACGTTCCACAATCGCTCAGCTGTTTTCTTGTTCCGGGCCCTTGAGGATACCCACATCCTCTTGCAGTCACTGGTAGGCAGAAAGGATGAATGTTAGAATGAAAACTGACCCTCATGGAACATGGTCCTCAGAATAGATTTCGAATGATATAAAATATGTGTGCTGAATCTAAAGAAACTACACTGAAATGAATTAAGTATTTCAGGCCAGATGTGGTGGCACAGCCTAAATAATCCTAGCCCTTGGGAAACAGAGGCAGGAAGATCAGGAGTTCAAAACCATCCTTAGCTCCAGAGTGACTTGGAACCTATCCTGGACTGCAATTAGACCATCTTGACAAAGCAAAGCATAGGGGCTGGAGAGATGAGTTGGTAGCTAACAATATTTGTTGCTCTTCTAAAGGACCTGGGTTTTGTTCCCAGTACAATGTCAAGCAGCTTAAATCCACCTGGAACTCTAGTTCCAGGATACAAAACTCTAGGATACAAAAGCCTGTCTGGCCTCCATGGCCTCACACACATGCACATACTCATATATACACACACAGAGATTGAAGAAAATCTTTTAAAACATAAACATGTATGCACATATACATATAAACGTAAACTTCAAATAGCAATACATAGGCTTTTTCTTACTATAGTCTACAATAAGATATAATACCAGATGGATGAATGCTACTTCAAAGCAATTGTGAGCAAAAGAGACATTGTGAAATTATCTTCAATGATGCAATGTGATATGAAAATATCTGTAACCCTATGGTGGCAGAGTCACAGATAACACCATGGTTACTTTCTTACTAAGTTTAGAGAAACTCTGAATTTCTTCCAGAGCGATTTGGTTATTCCGGGAGGAATAATGGGAGAGAGATAGAATGCCCCATAGGATACGCTTCCACCTTTTATACTTACAAAACTTCTATATGATGCTTGTAAAATATGATTCTGATGGAAAAGAAAAGCCTATCCTTTGATCCACCTTTTCATCAGCCTTGTTTGTTTATCTAGATATATATATATATATATAAGTTAATGTATATTGTTCCTTTTATTCAAAAGTTGTATTGTGTATTTAGTTTGGGGAAGTCTCTCTTTTGTTAAAATGTATTTTAACTAGATAGACAGCAAATAAATGTATGCTCTTCTAAAAATGTTTAAAATGATAAAGAATGCCTGAGCTAAGAAGCTGCAATCCTTTCTCACACCTTGCCTGGATCTTCCTCAGACTCCCTTGAAGTAACTGTTACTATGCACAGCCTATTCTAGACTATTCTTTATGTATTTGTAACAAATGTTTACATGTTTTTAAAAAAAATTATTTTTAATTATATATGTGTACCTGTGTGAGGGTTTGTGCTTATGAGCTGGTCCCTATAGAGGCAGGAAGAGGGTGTCAGATCCCCTGGAGCTGAAGTCACAAGCAGTTGTGAGACATCTGGTGCTGAGAACTGAACTGGGTTCCTCTGTCAGAGCAGTAAGAGCTCTTAGCTGCTGGGCTATGTCTCCAGCACTTACAGTTTTGTATTCTATCATTTGTTTGTTTGTTTGTTTGTTTGTTTATAACATTGTATCATGAAAATCCCTTATTAATTAAATATTTTCTGAAATCACATTAAATGACTATATAGTATCTGTAACACTCATAAGGCAATACTATAAACACTCAGACTGTGGGGTAGATTTCCTCAATAGACATGGAATGTATGCCAGGCATGGTGGTGCACACCTTTAATCCCAGCACTTGCCAACCAGGAGGCAGAGGCAGAGGCAGGCAGATCTCTATGAGTTCAAGGTCTGCCTGGTCTACATAATGAGTTCCAGGACTACATAGACAACCCCTGTCTCAAAGAAATAAAACACAACAATAACAACAAAGGATGCAAACCAGAAACAGGAGCCACTACGTGACTTGAAAATTCCAGTGGCCACATTTAAAAAAGAAAAAGAATCTAGGCATACTGGGCCACAGCTATAATCCTAGCACTCAGAAGACTGAGGCAGAAGAATCCTAAGTTTGAGAGCAGACTGGACTGCATAGTAAAAAGCTGCCTCTAAAGTAAATCAAGAGATGGAAGGTGGTGGCATGATCCTTTAATCCCAGCACTCGGGAGGCAGAGGCAGCTGGAGATGACTGCATTAATCAAGACACTCAACATGCTTAACTGAGAGGCAAACACAGCCCAAGGGTTAGAGCAGTACTGGCTGCTGTCACTCATCCATTCCCCTATGACAGACACTAAACTACTCTCATTGCTCATTGAGAAATGGTGTCTCGGGCTGGAGAGATGGCTCAGCGGTTAAGAGCACTGACTGCTCTTCCGAAGGTCCTGAGTTCAAATCCCAGGAACCACATGGTGGCTGATTACAACTGTAATGAGATCTGACACCTTCTCCCGGTGTGTCTGAAGACAGTGACGGTGTACTTACATATAACGATAAACAAATCTTTGGGCTGGAGCAAACGGGAGGTGGAAGGGTGTTGGGGTGTGGGGCAAGCAGAGATCCTGACTTTAATTCCCAGCAACCACATGAAGGATCACAACCATCTGTACAGTACATTTGCTACAGTGTACTCATATACATAAAATAAATAAATAATGTGTGTGAGAGAGAGAGAAATGATGCCTCACTTAGCAAAGAGCAGCAGAACAAACTGGGCTGGATTAAATCATGGAGAGGGAAGGAACCTTTATCTTGGATTCCTTATTTGGAAGCTCTGGCTACATGTAGAGTTGTGTCCACATGTGGTACCCAAATTTCTATTCCTACACACCAACAGGCAAGGCCAGTCTTGACACAACTGAAGGGGAGGGTTCCCACTGGGTAGACAGGACCCCCCCCCCCCCATTATGTGATGCCAAATAATCCAAATGTCAAATCAGCCGAGCCTTAGAGGAAAAAAATCCAGAGGGCCTGCTAACATTCTTGTTATAGTACAACAAACAGGGAAAGCCTTTGCGGCTTTCAGAAAGGAACGGTGCTCACAGAAAGGTGGCCCATTGGAATAAAACAGAGCTAGAAAAGCCATTCTTTCTAACTTAAGTCTTGGAAAACTCACTGCAGTTGGTTTGCAGACCTGACCCAGGCCTGGATTCCATCATCAGGCACAAGGAGTCTGAGTGGTACTGGAATTCGCAGACACAGGGGGCACCGCCAGCTCCTACCTGAAGTACTTTCCACTCAGGGGCTCTAGGTCCTCCGCCAGAGCACAGTGCAGGCTGGTCTGAGCCCCCTGAGAAGTGGACTTGAAGAAGGGTGAGAAGAGCCGCCATAGCAAACACAGCAGGTAGGAGTTCCTGGTGATCTCTGACAATACAACGCCCGGGTGAACCGCATAGGCGGTGACTCCAGTCCCTAGGACAAAGAGGACACAGTAAGTCCAGGGACACATGGTGTAGGAGTCCCTCTGGCTTCTACAATCCTTTGCCTCCTTCTTCCATAGAATTTCCCCAGCTCTGCCTAATGCTTGGCTGTGGATCTCTGCTGCATCTGTTTGTGCTTCTCTGATGACAACTAGGCTAGGGACCAATCTATGAGTATGGCACAATATCACTAGAAATCATTTGATTGACTTCTTTTTTTTTTTTTCCTACTGCTAGTCCTGTTTAGTTCTATCATAGGTCTCTGGGCTATCCAGCCTGGTCCTGGCCCTCCACATAGTGTCAGTTGATGGGCTCTCTCAAATCATGGGACACAAGCTGGACAAAGTCATTGGTTGGCCACTTCCACAATTTCTGCACCATCTATTTACCCTAGCATGTCTTGTAGGCAGAACAAATTGTAGATCAAAGGCACAAGAAAACCCACAGAATCAACTAATCTGGGCTTGCAGGGGCTCACAGAGACTGAACCGCCAACGAGGGAGGCTGCATGGGACTGACCTAGGCCCTCCTCATATATGCTATAGCTGTGTAGCTTGGTCTTCTTGTAGCATTCCTAACAGTGGGAGCAGGGACTGTCTCTGACTCTGTTGCCTGCCTTTGGGACCCTTTCCTCATACTGGGTTGCCTTGTCAATCCTTGATAGGAGAGGAGGTGTCTAGGGTAACTGCAACTTGATATGCCAGGGCTGGTTGATATCCACGGGAGGCTTGCCCTTTTCTGAAGAGAAATGAAAGAGAAATGAATGAGGAAAGAGGGAATCTGGGAGGAGAGAAGGGAGGGGAAACTGTGGTTCGGATGTAAAATTAATTAATTAATTTAAAAAAGAAGAAGAAGAAGAGGAGGAGGAGGAGGAGGAGGAGGAGGAGACTTGGGTAATAAAAGCCCAGGCTTCAAAAGGTTCTGCTCACCCTGCCTAGTAATGAATTAACCTCTCCGAGGAAGATCTCTACTCAGCTTTCTAGGCTCCGAGTGCAGAGTCCTATTTCAATGTTATTTTATATGGGGGCTTACATACGACAAATAAAAGCGTGTGGGAGCTAGCAGTGTTAATCATTAATAGCAGTATCTTTGCCACTAGTATGGGAGAAGCTTTGGAACCAGGATCTGTTTAAAAGGTTGAGGGTAGAGGCTACTAGGCAAGTGCATTTATGAGGTGTGGATGGAAGGGTGTTAGTGGGAATTATGGGACATTATGCTGCCCCCAACACAACTCTGGTACCACCTCGCTGACTGTACTTTTTACCTACCAGGACTACACAAGGCACTTTGCCTGTGTTATCCCGTTTCTTTTTGGTTTTGTTTAGTTTATACCACATTACTGAAGGGAAATAAATCAGTTGCTAGCAGAGCTATCATTGGCACAATGAGCCACTAACAGCTTGCATCAGTGAATCAGTGAGATTTTAAACAGTGTGATAGAAGATGGGCGAATAACTCGGAGTTTCCCAGCAATTTAAATGAAAAGTACACAGGTTTTGAGATTCTAATTTAGAAGGTAGAACGTGCCTGACTTTCAGTTTCCACTCTGCTGACACACATAGCTTATATCACACTTTCCCTTCTGATGATGCTATGAATTCAATACCAGTTCTGCAGCCACCTCAGTTATGAATACAGAATATATCTCTAACAGCGGATGCCTTAAACAAGAAGAGACACAGCTAGAATGCCAAAGCTTCCTTTGATGTCACAACAGAGTGTCTCTCACAAACAAGTTAAAGTAAAGATACTGGCCACATAATACACACATTTTTTTTTAAAGTATCAATCTTGTACAACTTTTCATTTGTAACTATTTTAGAAAGTAGTCATTGTCCAAAGCTGGGAGAAAATAAAATGAAGGTGAGGTCTGACAGCTGGATAAGAAACTCAACAAAGGAACAGCCATTTAGACTTGGTTCTGGCTATCCTGCAGGTTCTTCTGAGTTTAAGGTGACATTCCACAGCCTTCCAGAGTCCGTTCCTGGGATGCACTCTCATCTGCAACACTGATTTGTAGATGAGGAGTCTCTGGCAATAGGGGAACCTGGGGCATGCAAGTTTGGATCACTTTGCAGTGGACAAAATGGACAAGGTAGCTTAGGGAATAACTCAAGCAGGAGACTGCTGCAGTCTCAGCTGAGACAAATGATGCCATTCCTGTTAACATTTGAATGATAAATCTGGTTGTAAATGCATCCTTGGCTGGTTGAGAAAGATGGCACCATGGGGAAATAAATTGGTTAAAAAAAAAATACGGTTTGGTATAGGCTGCCATTGGGCTGCTTAATTATGGCTTGCTAGAAAAAGATTATCCTCAATTGACCTGTAGGACATTGTGGGGGAGGATTATGGACCAAGTCACTAAGTTCCTTATTAATCCGTTTCAATATACAGTCTGAGCACCTAGTTCCTCACTGCCTCAATAATGTCCAAAGGTCTGGCCAAAACTCCTGATCATCTGATGGTGAGAGAGTGTCTCTTCCTCATACCAGCTCTACCCAACACAGGTGTCACCTGCCACCAAGGTCAAACATTTCTGTCCCACCCTTTGCTTCTCCTTTTTTGGAATAGCGCCTTCTTAACTAATCAGAGGTAGGAGGACTTGTTGAGCAGCGGGCAGAGGATGGTCACGTCTCTATGCTAAAAAAGAGGCTTATGCAGTAGGTAACATTAAGATGCTCACGTACTAAGGAAGCTGAAATGCAGAGAAATTAAGTAAACCACCCAAGGTCATATCTAGTCGGCTGCAGATTAAGATGTAATGCCTCACGTGAGGGAAAGAGTGCTAGATTCCCATTGCTAGATTGCAGAATGAGACCTCTCAGCAACCTTCTTTTTTTTTTTTTTATAGTGCCTGTTTTTTTTTGTTTTTTTTTTTTGATTTATTTATTTATTATATGTAAGTACACTGTAGCTGTCTTCAGACACTCCAGAAAAGGGAGTCAGATCTCTTTATGGATGGTTGTGAACCACCATGTGGTTGCTGGGATTTGAACTCTGGACCTTTGGAAGAACAGTCGGGTGCTCTTACCCACTGAGCCATCTCACCAGCCCCTCAGCAACCTTCTTAAACAAATTCCTTAATACAGCTGTGCCCTTCTCTTCATTTGTAGAGGGAGTAAAATAATAGTGCTAATCTCATTAGAACAGTTTGAGGCTTGTACAGTGCCGGGTACACAAAGCTTCCTACATTACTACTCATTTCCACAATTGTCCTATTCTTCTGCTTTGGCATTCTGATACAGGCTATTCTCAAATTCTGAATTATTCACAATATTAAGTAGTCCCCAAGACTCAGAGACATCAGAGACTACAGATTACCTAGACCCCAGGGAAATGCAGAATTAGTAATAATTAAAATTATTAATCCTGTAACAGTTGAGGAGTCAGCTGGGGAAGTTAAAGGAAGAGATCTACATATACACAGCCCTCATATATGGAAGAGCAAGAACTCAGGCCCAGGATCCCGGAATCCAGTCCTAACTCCCCAATGGTAGGCAAGGACCCTTTTGGAGCTTAGCAGAACTCAGAGAAGGACACACAGGAGGAAGAGCTCTAGGCTTAAATTAGCAGAGAGCCCATGTTCCAGTTCTGACTCCTTTACAGAAGTAATTCCTGAGGTACAGACGGATGGCTCCATTTGCTGTATAATCCTGATCTAGCCACTTCTACCATTTCAGCTCTGACCCATAAAATAGAAGAATACTACCCACTCTGACTGTGACAAAGGGTTGTTGTAAGAACAAAACGAAACAACAGGAGGCAAAAGTGTAACAGATGTCAGGTGAGGTTAGTGTTCCAGCATCTCTTAGATGCAGTGTTCCCTTGTGCAACAGCACCAAGATTCTGCACACGGCCTCATTCCTCTCAGCACACAAAGTCCCTTCTTGGAATGTACATTGCACTGGTAAAATTTTTCCGTGCTGTTTGAACCCACGGAGAAGCTAGCTGGGTTGCCCTCCTTCAGGCTCAAGCATATTTATGTCAAATGTCTTCCAAAAGCCCCTGCCCTTCCCTGGGTCAGGATGGCTCCTGGCTCTGTAACAGGGAAAGGGAAAAATGCTAAGAGTGTAAAAAACAGAACAAAACATTGTGTTCTTAGCCACATTATGGCCCATGATCCCAGCACTTAAGAGGCAGAGGCAGGCAGATGTCTGAATTTGAGGCCAGCCTGGTCTACAGAATGAGTGAGTTCTAGGATAGCCAAGGGCTATTCAGAGAAACCTTGTCTTGGAAAACCAAACCAAGCCAACCAACCAACTAAACGAACAAACAGACACTGTGTTCTTGAGGACAGCTAGAAGGTAAAGTCTTTCCAACCAAGGTTATTACTGTACATCCCATAATAAACAATGCCTGGAGAGGGACCAGGGATCCGGAAGTGCAGCCACTGGAAGTTCATCTGTGGAGAAAAAGCTAAAGGAGGGGGTTCCAACTGACTGCTTCAGTCCCAACAGTTGGTCTCTGCTGGCCCTTGTGGTGCCTGCTTTGATGATGTTGTTAATGTTCGCCTGAGGCTACTTGTTCTTTTACTTGGAGGCCGTTCTGTGTTCTACTCAGTTTTCTCAGTCACAATTCCAACCTATTTAGTCTTCTGTTTTTGTGTGCTATATACCTAATATACTCACTTATTAACTTTTTGTTAAGCACGGTTATCATTTTCTAGACTATACAGAAGACTACTAAAAAAATGTATGTTCAACAGCCTGGTTCCAGAAGTTTCTACCTATAATCTGGACCAAGGATTTCGTTCTTGTTTTTTTGTTTTTGTTTTTAAAATAATAAAACATCTATTTTATTATTTTTCTAATTAAATATTAAATATATATAATATCATTGATATCATAAAAGCATATAAATAATTTTTAAAATAATAAGATGCTTAATATTTTATTATTTCTCCATACTTACCTTGGAGCCGCTTAGCCAGTTCTCGAGTGAAGAGCAGATTGGCCAGCTTGCTGTGGCCATAGGCAAAAGCACTGCAGTATCGTTTCTGGCCTTGGAGGTCATGGAAACGGATCTTGCCAATCAGGTGAGCTATTGAGGAAAGGTTGACCACCCGTGCGGGAGCAGACTCCTTCAGCCTCTCCAACAGCAGGTATGTAAGAAGAAAGTGTCCTGCAAAGCAATCCAGAAGGAAAACTTCCAGGTAGAACATCTCTAGGCTCAGGGGTGTGTGGATCGAATGGCAGGACTTCTGAACCAGCTCTCTGTCTTCTGAGTGTGAATAACGTTTGTTACATTGAGTGCTAACTGGTCACTTACTCTAAGTTAGTTCATTCTCCAAAGCAAGGGACAAAGCTAGACTGCAGTAAGACAATATCTAACCTATATTCATGTATCTATTGTTTATATACCTATTTGCTAGCCTCCAATATCTATGTATAACTGTGGGTCCTCACACTCATACAGAAAGAAAGCTATAGTAGTCAGGGAAAATAACATTTGCCTAGGATCCAGGAATATGCCACATGCCCCTTTGACTAGAAGGAATCTTCACCAGAAACTCTGAGCAACAATTTATCTTGTGTGTCAATGTCTCAAGGTTTGGTTCCAGCAACCCAAGGCTTGTTTCAGTACTCATACAAATGTTACTTCCCCTGCCAAATCCAGATTCCTGAGTACCCACAGGTTGACCCTGCGCAGCAAGCCCTGCATTGCCACTGCCCCATCCAAGGATGATATTTTTTCTCCCTAGCATCTTCCAAGATGAGGTTTCTGGACAGAATGCACAGAGTCACATTTTTGACTGCTTAGCCATGTGTCTAGTGTAGGGGGAATCCTATGAGGATTCTGTGAGGCTCTATGAGGACCAGTGGAGATCCTGAACCTTGGTGCAGAGCTATCTTCCTACAAAGAACCAGGTAGGTTAGAACTCACTTTTTATCACCCAAAGATACTTACCCAGGTGGTTGACTCCAAAGTGGGTCTCAAAGCCATCTGTTGTCTTAGAATATGGGCACATCATCACTCCTGCATTGTTGATCAAAATATGAAGCTTCTTTTCCTCTGTTGAGAACAATCAAGAAGACCCATGGAAAGCAAGGTATCTTCTATCTACCTGTCACTGTCCCAAGTGTTCACCCTGGCTTCCATCTGTGCATACTCTTTGCTGGGCAAAGCTAACACTCATCTTTCTCTTGCCTTCCAAGATAAGGTGTTGGCTCAGAAGTCAATAACTATCCCCAGCCAGACCTGTCTGTGTGATATGGACTCTCCATTGCCACTAGGTTTCTAATATTACTTGCTGCTATCATCCTGGACACCATTTGTTCATTTATAAAGCCAATGCATACTAACTACCAACTCTGGAGCAGGCCCACATTGATGGGCCCTGAGAAGACATGGTAAAATAAGGCAAATCTAAACCTTGTCCCTCAAGAAGCTGTAGTTCTCTTCTTTTCTTTTCTTTTCTTTCCTTTCCTTTCCTTTCCTTTCCTTTCCTTTCCTTTTCTTTTCTTTTTAGATATTTCCTTCATTTACATTTCAAATGCTATCCCTAAAGTCCCCTATACTCTTCTCCTGCCCTGCTCCCCAGCCTACCCACTACCAATTCCTGGCCCTGGCATTCCCCTGTACTGGGGCATATAATCTTCGCAAGACCAAGGGCCTCTCCTCCCATTGATGGTCAACTAGGCCATCCTCTGCTACATATGCAGCTAGAGACACGAGCTCTGGGGGTGCTGGTTAGTTCATATTGTTGTTCCTCCTATAGGGTTGCAGACCCCTTCAGAGGAGCTGTATTTCTTGGTATATGTTTCCCAAGACACAGGAGCCTTTTGACAATGGCACAAACTCATCTAGTGCCTGTAGCCACAGAAGGTTGATTTTCTGGATGAAAGAAAAGAGCAGAATGTAGGCCACACCTTATGCCAAGGTACAAGCTCAGACATGGAGACGACACCTCCAAGATTCCCACTGTGGAACGAAATGCCGATAAGGATCCTGCCCAGCTTGTCCACCCGCCATCCCTTTGCCAATTCCCTGCCCAGCTGGTTTATCTACATAAACCTGCCCAGTGGGATCATGGGTATGATGCAAGGGCCATAAATGTCCTGGGTGGAGTAGCCATTCCACACTTAGTTTCCTGCCTTCCTGGCTACTCACTGGAACCTTACCTGCTAGGAAGCGTTCAGCAAAGGCTCGGATGGATTTGGTGTCAGACAGGTCCAATTTCCGCACTAGCACCTGGGAGTTCTTGGTATCTGCTCGGATTTCACTAGCAGCAGACTCTCCCTTCAGCACATCTCGGCAAGCAATGTATACTCGTGCTCCTGGGACCAAAGTAAACAGGGCAATGTGTGTAGAAGTACAGGAAGTGAGCTAGGGCTGATAGGTAGAGCATACTCAAAGCTGTCCCTACAGCAGTGAAGTGGCCATATTGCCACTTCCAAATTCTCCCAGTGGGGCCAAGAACCCTCTATTTAATTCTGCTTAGTAGCTACCTTACAATAACTGACTTAACTAATATTACACTGAGACATTATTCTCCTTACTTTCTGAAATTGGAAAGATGCAGGAGGGAAAGGAACTATGCTGAAAGTCAGAATAAATTAGTTGGACTTGGATTGGGCTTGGATTCCAGTTTCCCTGAATTCCCTTCAGAGCCTTCAAGGCCAGGAAGAAAGAAGGAAATCCAGGCAGAACCTGAGTGAAGAGAGCAGAAAGTGTGGCCCCGCAGAGACCGAAGGAAAGGACTCACCTCTTCGAGCAAGCTCTCTGGCTGTCTCCTTGCCAATGCCTGTGTTGGCACCTGTGATGACCACTACCTTCCCTGGGATCTGGACATTTGTTGTACAAACTCCACCAGCAAAGAACTTCCTGTCGCCAAAGGAAGGAAAATCATCCACCATTTCCCCAAAGTCACGCTGAGATGCATTAAAGAAAAAGGCCACATAAACCCAAAGAGGGAGGCCTTTAACTTGGAGTTATAAATAAGACTTTATCATCGTTAGAAATTAATTTGCATGGACCACTTTTTGGTTGGGCAAGGTAGTGGCCAGCTCATAGACAAGAATTGAAAGGTCATGTGTCCAGAAGCTAAAAATAGTCACCTGAGCAAGCAGAGAAAATGCTCCTGAGCCAGGGCCAATGGAGACATTCCTTGTCAGATAAAAACGCTATCAGTCTAATCTCTAGACTTCCACGGGTCAGCTTCCTCCTCTGACCCACATTGGAATCACATGGGTGATACACATTAGAGGACTCAATGGTCCTGAGCCCTATGGCTCCAATAGTTACTATAGGAACTAGCAGATAGCATCTGGGTTGACACATTAACTACTTCCCTCTCAGTTGTCTTTTTTGTTTAGAGAGAGAGCATCCTGAGTGACTTTCTGGCACTTTATTATGGATTTTATTTAGGCCATTGGCACACAGAGAAAGCTTTCTTGTTGAAAACAAGACCAGAGAGTCTAGAATACTTCCTGAACATCACTGGATGGCAGACACTGAGCTAGACACTTTCTATACACTGTCTTTTCTTGATATTTTCTACATGCACTGTCTAGCCTAGGCTAGACTTTCTACACCCAATATTTAGACTAGGCTAGACACTTTTCTACACTCATGAGGTCTATCCCAGGCTTGATTTTCTATACATTTTCTGTCTAGGTTTAAACACTTTCTGCACCCAGTCTACCTCCATGCTAAATAGTTTCTGCACTCACTATCTTTCCACATTTTCCATACATATTATCTTTCCATATGCCATTTATATTAATTTCCCCTGCCATTTCAGTATTACTTCTATATTACAAAAACAAACACACACAAGCAAACAAAAAAAACCTCTGAAGCCCAAAGATGTTTAAGTCATTTCTAAGGGTGGCCGGGACCAAGTATGACACTTTGACACTCTGTCCTCAGTATGCCTATCTAACCTTCCTTTGGGGTGGGGGTGGGGTCAGGTCAGGGGGCAAAGGTTCAAGACAGGGTCTCTCTGTATAGCCCTGGCTGCCCTGGAACTCGCTCTGTAGATCAGTCTGTCCTCTAATTCAGAGTTCTTTCTGCTTCTGCTTCCTGAGTGCTCGGATTAAAGGCACGTACAACCACACCTGGCTCCTAACCTTTCTAATCATCAACAAAATTTAAAGCCCCCACATAGAATAGCCATTTCTTGGCACCTCCACAAATCCCCAGTGAATCATTTCCAAAACACTTCTTGAGAGAAGTATCAAGGGAAGAGAGTTTGCTTCCTTTCCAGAGTGCCTAAGACTTGACAAGGAGTCCCTTAACGATGAAGTCCCCATGACACTCACCTCATCTAGGGACAGAAAAGAAAAGGAAAGTGTCAGAGAAACCTAAAGGAATCAGAGGAAAGTGCCACAGGACTCATCTACTCCGCCTTCCTCCTTCCTCGGCATCCGAATTCAAATCAGCCCCACCTCCTCCCACCCAGGTGCTTCCTTCTCGTTTTCTGCAGAGGCATCCAGAACCCCTCCTTTCCTGTTTTTAATGTACTAATCTCGCCTCCGCCACCTTCCCTCCTTCTTCTTTTAGAAGTCAAAACCATCTTCGTAAAGTATCTTTGAGTTGCTGGATTAAAACAAACCTGATGGATGGAGCTGTCAGATACAAGATGGAGAGGAAGGACGTAAGCAGTACCAAGATAAACAGCATCTTGTCAACTTTCTTAGTTGCTGCTTCCCACCCTCAACCTAGCCCGAGGATCCTTCTCTGGCTCCAATTCCTGGCAGCTTCTGTTGGTTCTTGGTTCCTCTCACTCTGGGACACTCAGCAACTGGCTGGCTTAAGCAATGCCCAGAATCTTACTTAAATCCGAGAGCCGCCAGAGCACAGCCTCCTGGGAGTTGTAGTCCTAGAGGGGTGGGGCTTAAGGAAAGATTAGGGCTTCACCTTATATTGGCAGTGAGAATTTGGCAATACTGGAGTTCCTCCTCAACACGCTATTTTCAAGATAGAATATGTTACACATTATCAGCAGGCTTCAAAAAAGCCAGGCATAGTGACAACGTCTTATAATCAACGTATTTGGCAGGCTGAAGCAGATGATCACTTGAGTCTGTAGTTCAAGACTGGCCTAAACAACATAATAAACTGTGTCAAAACAAAACCAAACCAAAAAAAACAAAACAAAGAAAAAAGCAAGCATGCGAACAAACAAAAAAAAAATCCTCCAAGTCCTAATGATGCTTGAAATATGTGTGATTAAAAATGGAAGAGAGATAGTAAGAAGGATGGCTAAGTAGGTCAAAGCACTTTCCATGTGAGCTTGTTGGTATGTGTCCAATCCCCAGGATCCATGTAGAAGTCAGATGTGGCAGCTCAGGCCAGAAGAGTGGCTGCCGTCTGTAACCACAGTAGTCCTACTTCAAAATGGAAACTGGAGCTCAAAGGCCAGGTAGCCTCGAGGAAGTGGAACTGCAGGATCAAGAGGTAGGTACGCACAAACCTTGCTTCGAAGACAAAGTAAAAGGAGTGACCTGACTTTTGAAAACTTGTTCTCTAATCTCCATATGCATGTCCCTACAAACCCCAAAGTAAATTAACAGGGCAGGGAAAGTGGCTCAGCAGGTATCAGCAATAGCAAACAGGCACAGTGACCTGAGTTTGGTTCCCAGGTCCCACAGCCAACTCTCCAAGTGACACTGTGACCTCCACACATGCTGAAGCCTGTGCATTCCTGCACTCTCATGTATATATAACCAATTAAATAAGTAAAAGTTAAAAATAAATAAATGGAAGAAATAGGGAGTGGCTGAAGGTCCTGTGGGGCTGGCAATGTGCTGGTCTTTGATCTTCGTGCTAGTACACAGGTGTGCTTACTGTGAACAATCACTGAGTTGGGCGCTTTTGATTTGGGCATTTTGTGTGTGTTCTTTACATTACACTTCAGTGAAGTTGACACACCCAACGACATGTCAAGCAAGAGTAGAGTGTTTAAGTATTCTCGAGCTAGACTCAAATTCCTGACTCAAATCCCAGCTCAGCATCCTTCAAGCTTCAAGGTCCTGGGCAAGTTATTGAGTCTTTCTGCTGCCTCAGTTTACTTGATTATCCAATGGGAGTGATTATCAGTTGCAAGTCTCCACATGGCCACTCGGGCCACTCACCTCAGATGATTCTCAGGTCAGGTGGACTCAGGGGAGGACACAGCAGTGGGACAGCAGCTTTGTAAAACAGAGATGAGGGGCTACTCTCTGATTTGACCTTTGGTGGTGGTTTGTCAAGTGGAGTCACACAGCTGTGGCCGATGTCACCATGGTCTAGAACATTCTGTAAGAACAGAGCCTACAGAATAAGAGCAAGTGTGAAAACTGTAAATGCCTCTTCCTCTTCTTCCACTCCTCCGCTTCCCCCTCTTTTCATCTTCCAATGACATATCCTGGCATCCAGATGAGAAAAGTAGGAGCCTAGCATGGCCCCCAGTGGTTTCCCCAAAAGATCTTTTGTACAATAATGTGTCCATTTCTAGTCAGGAGCCGTTTGCTGCCACACTCAAAACTGTCCCAGAATGAAAGAATGTTTTTTTGTTTTTGGTGGTGGTGGTGGCAGTAGTGGGTTTTTGTTTGTTTGTGTTGGGTAGGGGAAAGGTTTGAGTCAGGGTCTTACCATATAGCCCTGGTTAGTCTGGTACTAGACCAGGCTGATGTCATATTCATAGAACTCAGCCTGCCTCTACCTCCCAAGTGTAGGATTAAAGGTATGTTATGCCATCAGACCTGCTTGTATCTTGTTTATTCAATAGTAAGTCTTTGTTTCTCTTTTTTCTTTTCATCTTTTTAAATTTTATTTTAAATTATGTATAGAGAAGATATACCCACGAATGCAGGTGTCCGCAGATGCCTTTGGATCTCTCTGGTACAGGAGTTATTTACAGTGGTGAGCCACCCAGTGTGGGTGCTGGGAGTTAAATCAGGGTCTCCTGTAATAGCAGTGCTCTTAACCACCACTGAGCCATCTTTCCAGCCTCTCTTCTTGATCTTAAAGGGTAAAATATCTCATCAACTTTCTAAAATAAAAAAATTGTTTGCTTTGAGGGCAAACTGTGATTGACTTCCTCCTATAGCATACCTGTAACCTGTAGCAGTTGTCATTTGGGGATTATAAAATGGTAAAGGACTGTTCTGTATACTGCAGAGTGTTTAGCAGGATGTCTGGGTTCTATTCAGTAAAGTGCCTAAGCACTACTCCTGTGACAATCAAAAATGTCTCGAGACATTGTCAACTGCTCACTGTGGGGTACAATCACCTCCCCAAGTGGGAAATGCTGTCCTTCAGGTTGTTGGGCATATGGGAGAATCCTGGTGTGAGATGTTGGGTCTGATGCTACAGAGTGAACACAGAGCCTCATACATGCTAACTGCATTCTCTAACACTGAGTCACAGCCCAGCTCTGGTAGGTGTGATAGTGAAAGGATTTGAGCACAGCAAAGTTTCATTTAGATCCCATGCATTGAATGCTGGTTCTGCCAACCTAGTCTGCTCACCAGAATGCGGCAAATGACTAGTATCTCACAGGGTCTGGGATACTGATCATCAACTAATCATTTTGATCTCTTAAACTTTATTTTTCACAGTTCTATTCTGTCTAACTCTGCCCACTCTATTGACTTACAATATCTGGGATCTGTATACATGAACAAGTTAAAAAGCCCCTCCTGCTAATGAAAAGGCTCATCAGGTAAAAACACTTGCCACCAAGCCTGATGACTTGAATTCAATATTCAGGACCCAAGTGATGGAGTGAATCAGCTCCCTGAAATTGTACTCTAACATCTGCATGCTTTTTATGCCATGTGAGCACGCACACATACATAAAATAAAACATATTACAAATGATTAAATAAATGTAATTTTTTAAAGAGTTAAAGCCATACCTCTTATGAATGCCTTTCTTGGATGATAAGAATATTTTGTACTGGTAGAAGTTTGGGTTGGACTTTAGAGTGGCCAGTCAGATGGCTCACTGGGTAAAGGCATCTGCCACAAAGCTTGGTGATCCGGGTTCAATCCCTGGGACCCACGATGGATCTATGCATTGGTCGAAATGGCAACTATACATTTGAAACTTTTACATTTCATCAGATGTAAATTTCACATAAAAATAAAAAACTAGATAAAATATTGAACTATAATTAATGATATACATGCTGAAGTTTTAAGAGTAACTTGATACATTCAACTTACTTTGAAAAAAAAAAAAAGTCTATTAACCGGGCTGGAGAGATAGCTCAGCATTTAAGAGTACTGCAGAGAACCCAGGTTCAGTTCCCAGCCCCAACACGGTGGCTCATAACAGTCTGTAACTCCAGTTCCAGGCATACACATGGTACACATACATACATGCAGGCAAAACATTTACATGTATACAATAAATAAATAAATAAATAAATATTTTTAAAATGTCAATAGCATATCACAATTTTTTTAAACTAGCACTTGCCACAATATCACACAGTTCAGAAAAGCTTATTGCATTTGTATTAAGTAGATTAAGTACATCAATAAAATACCATAGTTTGATGGACAGGGGGAAGTAAAACCAATGATACACTGTACATTTACTGTATTTAAAATGTTTTACTCGTATCTATTTATTGGGGGGTGGTATGTGTGTCATGGAGTGCAGGTGGAGGTCAGAGACAGCCTTCAGGAGTCAGTTCTCTCCTTCCACCAGCAGGGTCTCAGGAACTGAACTCAAGTCATCAAGGCTAACAGTAAGGTCATTTGCCCACTGAGCCATCTCTGTGGCCATGCGGTGATCTATGTTAAGCACGTGGTAAATCCAGCATGCAAAAATGTAAGCGCAGAAAGTAGGCGGTACTGGTTGGATATTTACCCTGAAACTCTACAAACACTATAAATGTTCAAGGAGGCGGTACTAGTTGGATATTTACCATGAAACTCCACTATAAATGTTCAATATTTTTCAATTTAAGATTTTACACACATTTTGAAACTTTTTGCTGTGGAAGTCAACCCAGGAAATATTTCAGAATGAAAACTTGGGACACTGCTATATTTATTGTTTTTACTTTCTAACATCATATAAATGTTCTTAGGCTGAATAAATCTTTAACCCCCCGTATGTCTTACCTCGACATTCTCTGCAGTCCCCAGCCAGCTTCATCAGCCACTCTCTCTCCCTGCCCCCTGCTCCTACATACTATATTTATTTACCGCTTCCTTAAGACAATCATAACGGTTTGACATATACCTCTTTTGAGCACCTTTTGTTCATGCTTTTTTTCAAGACAGGGTTTCTCAGTATAGCCCTGACTGTCCTGAAACTAACTCTGTAAACTAGTTGCTGGCCTCAACTCAGAGACCTGCCTGCCTCTGCCTCCTAAGTGCTGGAATCAAGGTGTGCACTACCACTGTCCAGTCACCAGCTGGCTAATCAGCCCCACCCTACTAGGGCTCAAGCATTTATATATTCTCTGAAAAGTCCCCAGAATTCCAAATGTCCCACACTCACACAAATTATCTGCAGCTGGCGAAATCACACCCCTGCCAGAGTACAATGCAAATCATAGTCGGCTGCTGTGGTCAGCCTGAAGCAGCCCCATAGCCCACACCTGGGATTAAAATGAAAACACATTCTTATAATATTTCTATTTTTAAAGCAACCAAAATTCTCATTACAAACCTCCATGTTACTTTCTTGAACTACACACCACACGGAAGTGGCATCTTTCTAGGTTCAGATTTAGGAGTCTTCCTGTCTCTTGACTATCACTCCTGGAAAACAAAGTCATCTTATTAGAAATTCAACACACAAGATTTGCATGCATAGCTAAAATTATATTCTAATTTTTATTTTCTAAAATTTCCTTGAATCCATGCCTATATGTAAACACGAAACAGAAAGATATTAATCTATAAGTCAGTGCTATCTGGGAGCCAGCTTGTTGCCTAGGCCTCAAGCTTGCTTGTTTCTTTCCCAATGTTGAGCACTTTATCAGCAGGGATACATGAAATTTTATTCTAAAATTATTTTCTAATTTTTGTGGATGGATGTAACCAGCTTTCTATTACCAGAAGTTTTGCTTTATAACTATTCTATGCAAAGGAATTTATAAATACTAAATAAAATTCCTTAAATATGAGAAGAAAGCAGGAGGAGAAAGAAGAGGAAAAGGGGGAGAGAAGGAAGAAGAAGAGGGGCAATAAAAGAGGGAGGAGGAGGAAGGAAAGGAAGAGGAGGAGAAGATGACCAACCAGCATTCCGAGAAGGACCATAGAGCGGTACTGAGACTACAAAGAGTAGCCCAGCCCTAGCTCAGCTTTACTGCCAAAACTTGAGACATTTGAGAGATCCCTTCTTGAACTTCCCCAGACCTACCCAAACATCAACTGTACCCCACAAAGCTCTCACAGTCCATAGGGCGCAGAAGAGTCACCCTGGGCAGCCCTCCCAAACTTCTAATTATCACCAGATCATGACCATTGTGAAATAAATTTTATTTAATTCCCAAGTGTAAGTAGATTGTTACTCAACTATGGATAATTGGAACAATGGTCTGACAAAACTGCTCTGGAGAACTCTTGCTCAAATGCATTTGCAAAATAAATATACCTTAAGCAATAAAGCAAAGACTCCTTCTTAACTACATTTTACTCTCCTTGAATCCATGCCTATATGAAAACACGAAACTGAAAGATATTAATCTATAAGTCAGTGCTATCGGGAGCCAGCCTGTTACCTAGGCTTCAAGCTTGCTTGTTTCTCTCCCAATGTTGAGTACTTAATCAGCATGGATAAATGAAATCGATATTGGATTACAGCTGCGGAGGGGTGATTTGCCAGGTCCCAACCTACCCCGGGGAGAGCTACTCTCTAACAGCTCCATCAGGCTCTCTGGAGGCATGCAGAAGGATGGTGCCATTCACTAAAGGAATACTCAAGGAGTATACTCAATGGAGAGAAGCAAAACACCCAGATAGAAGACCTGCCTGGTGGGTGGTGGGAAACAGGTATGGGTGGGAGAAATGGCTTTGTTGAGCATTGTAATCTCTTTGGGGGATGAAGTAGAACATGAATTCAGTGCCTCGTTCTTCCATCTAAACCTTTCACTGCTTGATATACAGTAAAAATGTTCATTCCAGGCCCATCCCGATCTCCCTGGCTTCTTGTCTGTGCCTCTGGCCTTAGCCGCCATCCTTTGTCTGGACCCACCCTTCTAAACTATTAAAATTAGCAAATAAGATAATGGGGTTTGTTATAAAACTTTAATATATGCATTATAATATGTGTCCCTTTACTATCCTCCCCTATCCCTCCTCCCATCTCATTGGTTGCTTTTCCCCAATAGGTGTGTGTGTCATAGGTATGTGTGTGTGTATGTGTGAGTAGATAGATACACAGGTAGGAAGTAGATAGCTAGGATATATAGATAATTTCCACTGTGTATGTCTATCACTATGATGGTTTGAAGGAGAGTGAGCCCATAGGCTCACTGAATACTTGATAGGTCCCTAGTTGGTGGAACTGTTTCAGAAGGATTAAGTGTTGTGGCCTTGATGGAGGAAGTATGTCCCTAGGGGTGGGCTTTGAGGTTTCAAAAGACTCATTTTATTCCTCGTGTGCTCTCTGCCTCGTGCTTGTGGTTTGACATGTGAGCTCTCAGTTGTTGCTGCTGCCATGACTTTGCTTGGCTATCAGGAACTCTGGAACCGTAAGCCCAACAAAATGCTTTCACTTATCAGTTGCTTTGGTCATGACCTTACCACAGCAGTAAAAAAGTAAGTAATACAACCACATTTCCTTTAGCCAGTCATCTGGTCATGGGCACCTAGGCAGTTCCATATCTTAGCTACTGTGAATAATTTAACACACATAGATTTGCAAGTATCTATGCTCATTTGACCCTGTAGAGAGACTCTCTTGTGCACTGTGTGGAAGCTTCACTTGTCAATAAAAATGCCAGTGGCCAATTAGCTTAGAAGATGGGACCTGGCAGAGAGAGAAAGAGAGAGAAGATGCTAAGATAGAATGGATGTGGGGATTTTCACCTGGGAACACTGATGAAGACAGATGCATGAAACAAGGTGAGGAAACCAACCTCGTGGCAGGACTTAGAGTAGAATATACAGGTTAACCGAGTTATGAGCTAGTTGGGGAACAAGAAAAGGCTTAGGGCCTAAGCATTTATTCATAATTAACTAAGTCTCAGAGTTGTTATTTTGGGGAACAAAGAGATTATGTGGAAAAACCCAAGGTTACATTACCCTTTGATCCAGATTCAGCCTCATTCTGGAACATCTGTCTTATTTAGGGTTTGTTTTGCTGTGATGAAACACCATGACACAAGCAACTTGAGAGTGAAAGGATCTACATCCACAGCAGTGTCCATCATTGAAGGAAGTCAGGACAGGATCCTGGAGGCAGGAGCTGATGCAGAAGCCCTGGAGGGGTGAAGCTTACTGGTTTGTTCAAATGGCTTTGCTCAGCCTGCTTTCTTTTTTTTTCTTTTTTTTTTTTTTTTTTTTTTTTTTTTTTTTGCAAGTTCAAATTACTTTGTGTTTTTTTTTTCCATTTTTTATTAGGTATTTAGCTCATTTACATTTCCAATGCTATACCAAAAGTCCCCCATACCTACCCACCCCCACTCCCCTACCCACCCACTCCCCCTTTTTGGCCCTGGCGTTCCCCTGTACTGGGGCATATAAAATTTGCGTGTCCAATGGGCCTCTCTTTCCAGTGATGGCCAACTAGGCCATCTTTTGATACATATGCAGCTAGAGTCAAGAGCTCCGGGGTACTGGTTAGTTCATAATGTTGTTCCACCTATAGGGTTGCAGATCCCTTTAGCTCCTTGGGTTCTTTCTCTAGCTCCTCCATTGGGAACCCTGTGATCCATCCATTAGCTGACTGTGAGCATCCACTTCTGTGTTTGCTAGGCCCCGGCATAGTCTCACAAGAGACAGCTACATCTGGGTCCTTTCGATAAAATCTTGCTAGTGTATGCAATGGTGTCAGCGTTTGGATGCTGATTATGGGGTGGATCCCTGGATATGGCAGTCTCTACATGGTCCATCCTTTCATCTCAGCTCCAAACTTTGTCTCTGTAACTCCTTCCATGGGTGTTTTGTTTCCAATTCTAAGGAGGGGCATAGTGTCCACACTTCAGTCTTCATTCTTCTTGAGTTTCATGTGTTTAGCAAATTGTATCTTATATCTTGGGAATCCTAGGTTTGGAGCTAATATCCACTTATCAGTGAGTACATATTGTGTGAGTTCCTTTGTGAATGTGTTACCTCACTCAGCCTGCTTTCTTATAGAACCTAAGACCATCATCCCAGGGATAGCACCAACCACCATGGGCTGGATCATCCCCCATTAATAATTAATTTTTTCTTTTCTTTTCTTTTTTTTTTTTTTTAAGAGAGCATCAGATCCTATTACAGATAGTTGTGAGCCGCCATGTTGTTGCTGGGAATTGAACTCCGAACCTCTGGAAGAGCAGCCAGTGCTCTAACCGCTGAGCCATCTCCTCCACACTAATAACTAATTTTTTAAAATACCTTACAGCTGGATCTTATAGAGGTATTTTCTCAATTAAGGTTCCCTCCTTTCAAATGAAGCTAGCTTATATCAAGCTGACAGAAGCCAGGACAAAGGACACCTTGTTAACTTGACACACAAGCATATGTCACTATTCAGCCATAACCTACCTTTCATCTCCACGATCACACATTAACACCAACATCACAGCATACAACATTTTACAAATGTTAAAAGGCCCACAGTCTTTAAAATTAAAACACTTTACAATTCAGTCTCTTTAAAAATTCAAAGTCTCCGCCGGGCAGTGGCTCACGCCGTTAGTCCCAGCACTTGAGAGGCAGAGGCAGGCAGATTTCTGAGTTCAAGGCCAGCCTGGTCTACAGAGTGAGTTCCAGGACAGCTTGGGCTACACAGAGGAACCCTGTCTTGAAAAACAAAAACAAAAACAAATATTCAAAGTCTCTTTTAAAACCTAAAACTCTCTAAAAATACAGTTTCTCCAGGCTGGAGAGATGGCTCAGAGGCTATGAGCAGTTGCTTCTCTACCAGGGGACCTGGGTTCAATTCCCAGCACTCTAATAAACAACCATCTATAACTCCAGTTCCAAAGAATCTATGCCTTCTTCCCTCCTCTGCCCCCACAAACATTGCACACATTCGGTACACAGACATACGTATAGGCAAAACACCCATCCACATAAAATAAAAATAAATAAATCTTTTAAAAAGTAAAATAAAAATTCAACCTCTCAACTGCGGGTTCTTGTAAAATAATCTTTTTTCTTCTAGCTCCAGCCCCGTTCACTCCGGCCCAAAGATTTATTTTGTTTTATTTTATTATATGTAAGTACACTGTAGCTGACTTCAGACACACCAGAAGAAGGCATCAGATCTCATTACATTTGGTTGTGAGCCACTATGTGGTTGCTGGGATTTGAACTCAGGACCTCCAGAAGAGTAGTCAGTGCTCCTAACCCCTGAGCCATCTCTCCAGCCCATAAAAAAAAATTAAATTAAATACTTCCTTACTTCAGGAGGGAAGAATGAGGGCACAGCCACAATCTAAACAAAGTAAAAACTGAACTCCAACAGTGTAAGTGGCTCAGTGTTCAATGTCTGGGATCCATTCACAATCTTCAGGGCTTCTCCAAGGGGCCCTGAGTCACTCCTCCTACTCTGCCCTCTTTAGCACACACAGCTTGTCTTCCAAGGCTCTGGCTGGCTCCATGCCACTGCTGCTATTGCTCTTGGTGGTCATCCCATGGTTCTGACATCTCCAAAATGCTGGGATCTTGTGCTGCAACTGGGGGGTACTTTCACCTATAGCTTCTGCTCATCTCCCCTCATGGTGGCAAGCCTCAGCTCCTCTGCATGGCCTTCAGTCTGGGGCATACACTGCTCTTGAGGCTATAACCTTCCCCAATGGCTTCTCCTGGCCTCTCACAGTGCCAAACCTCAGCTGTTCTCCATGACCTCTTTGAATCTTCAAAACTCACACCACCTGGGTGACTCTTACACTACTAAATTCTGCTGCCAGTGTGAATTATGACCTTGGCTGCCTCTGGGACACACTTTCCCAGAAGATTTCACCCCAGTGATGCTGGTCTCTTCTTAATCATCACTAACTTCTTACTCCAGCTAACCGGCATCAATAGTCCCAGTAACACAAAGGTTTCACTACAACGGCACTGGTCTCTTGTTAACTACAGCTGACTTTTCAGCTCATGCGGATCAGAATGACAGAAATATTCATTCAAAATAGCAAACAGGCCTCTAAGAGTCTTTAAACTTCCTTTTGAAACGTCACAAGCCAGGCCTCCATCGTCTGCACTGCTTTCAACACTCTTATCTTCCAAATGTCTATAGAACATCCCACTGAGCTCTCAACACTGAGTGGCTTTTCTAGCCCAGAGTCCCAAAGTCCACAATCCTCCCCAAAACAGCATGGGCGGGTCTGCCACAGCAATACCCTACTTTGATACCAGCTTGGCTCCGGTGGTTTTGTGGCATTTCCTGGTCCCTAAGGATTCTAAGGCCTGCTTCTCAGTCTCCTTGTCTCAGCTCTGCTATGGCCCATGTCACTTCATTATCTTCATGTCCTGCTCACTTCCCTCTTTAATGCTTATCATCCCAATGCTCAGAACACTGAGGCAGCTGTGGATTCAAGGGCCATCCTGGGCTATCTAGTGAGTCTGAGGCCAGCCTGGGCTACACAGTAAAATTCTGTTAAATAAAATTAACAAACAAATGAAAACCAAATAAAAACCAAATGGAGCCGGGCAGCGGTAGCACACACTTTTAATCCCAATACTCGGGAGGCATAAACAGACAAATCTCTGTTAATTCTAGGCCAACCAGGGACTTTATAGTGAGCCCATCTCAAAAAGGGATGGGGGTGCAAAGCCAAACCAAAGCAAAACAGAATGTCCAAATAGAAGTTGAAAAGGTTTGCTTTTGGCAGGCATTTGTAAACTTATCTCACTGGGTTTCACTCATTCATTTTTTCTTCTAATTTTTTAATTGTGGGAAAATGCTCATACTATAATTTTTTAAAAAAATCTTCTTCCTTTTTAAAATTATTGTTTATTCTTCCACAATTTCATGCACACATATATGCAATTTGACCATATTCCTGCCCATACTATCCTCTCATGTTGCTCTCCCTCTTCCACTGAACCCTTCCACCTTCCCCAGTTTTATGTCATTGGGGGGGAAGCGGTCTACTGTATGCGTAAGGTTACACACATGAGTATAGGTGTGGCATTATTTACTTGTGCAACAAAATTGTCTCAGTGGCTGTAACACTGAGGTCTAATACGACTTTCCCTCTGGAAGCAACCTTTTCTGTGTTGTACTGTACTCTTATCAGTACTGGTGTGTTAGGATGACTCACGCCCACACACAAATTGTATCAAATGGCACTGTAGGCGTGCCACTGTATTTTCTAGTGTTAATTGCTGAGCCCAAGTGCTGGCAGGATACTTGGTATTGTCATCTCTATGGAGCATTAACTGCTTTCTATATGTGAATGCTTGTCAATTCCTCACTTGCCCCAAAAGAGATTAGCCTGTTAAAAAGCAAGCTGCTAAACCAGGCGTGGTGGCGCACGCCTTTAATCCCAGCACTCGGGAGGCAGAGGCAGGCGGATTTCTGAGTTCGAGGCCAGCCTGGTCTACAGAGTGAGTTCCAGGACAGCCAGGGCTATACAGAGAAACTCTGTCTCGAAAAAAACAAGCTGCTGTCTGGAAGGTCCCAGAAGATCACATTGCCCTCAATCTGCCCAAAAGTCGACACTAAGATGTAAACTGGGCAGAATGGGTGATCTGTGGAACATCTCCCACTATGCTAACAGCTTTTTCATATAAGAAAGGAATGAGGCTTTTTGTAGGATAAAGAGGTGGCAGCTGGGGCTGGGGCAGAATGACAGGATAGAGGATGGAGCAGAGAGGGAGAGCAGGGAGAGCCATATGAAGGGAAGCAGTGGCCGAGAAGTTAGAGGTTAGCTGAGAGACTTCCCCAGCCAAAGGGCCAACAGCCTTAAACTATATAGATGTGGTCAGCCTTTTGACACTAGCCATTCTTTGTAGGAGTGTAGTGATATTTATTGTGGTTTTAATTAAATTTCCCTAATGTCTGACAGTAGTAAGCAGTGTTTAGTGTTTTGGTTACATTTGTTCAAATCACTTGGTCATTTAAAATATTTGTCTTTGTGTCCTGGAGAGATGGCTTTGATTTCCAACACCTACATGGTAGCTCACGACCATTTGAGCCTCCAGTTCTAAGGGATCTAATGGCCTCTTTTGGCCTCCATGGGCACCAGGCATGCTATGATACACAGATATACATTCAGACAAAATATTCCTACACATTTTAAAGTTTTAATTAAAAATTTAAAAATAAGCTCTTTCCTTATTAAATCTGATACATATCCACCTTCTCTGGCCTTTCTCAACATCTCTCCCACTGGTGATGCTCCAGCTTCCCTGTGAAGCAGCTGCTCTAAGGAACCCACCCGCCTTATTATTACTATTGTTGCTATTGATGAGGGCAGGGTTTAAGACAAGTTTCTCTGTAGCCCTGACTGTCCTGGGCCTCATTTAGACCAGGCTGCCCTGCAGTTCATGGATATCAGTCTGCCTCTGTCTCTGGGGTGCTGGGGTTAAAGGAGTGTGCCACTGCTCTTAGTTTAACCAATGTTCTTACTTTTTAATTCTTATATTATGCAAATGGGTGTTTTGCCTGCATGCATGTCTGTGTATCATGTGTGTGTGCCTGACCACCTGAAGAGGCCAGAATAGGACACTGCATCCCCTGGACCTGGAGTCACAGATGGTTGTGACGATCATGTGGATGCTGGGAACCGAACCCATGTCTACTGGAAGAGTGAAGAGTACTTGTAACTGCTGAGCCCTTTCCCCAGCCCTTTAGTTAATAGTTTTTAGGTCTTACCGATAAGGATATCAAGTCACCTAAAATTATATGCTAATATCACATGGATATGAAAATTATGTATATGTATGGGGAGAAAGCTTCCCGATTCATCTTTTGGCAGTATGGTTGAATGTTAAGGATGGAAGCCCAAGACATCCTCTGTAGAAGTCTGAACTCAAGTTCTGCTAATCATTCTTTGGCTAAATAACTTAATGTCTCAGCTGAGCTTTAGTTGCCTTGTTTGTAAAATAGGAAAAAATTATAGTATCGGCTTACACTTAATAAGAATGAAAAGAATTAGAGCTGAAGAAATGGTTCAGTGGCTACGAGCATTTGTTGCTCTTGCACAGGACCTGGGTTTAGTTCTCAACACCCACATGGTGGCTCATGACCCTCAGCAATTCCAGTTCTAGGGAAGCCAGTGGTCTCTTCTGACCTCTTGAGCACCAGGAGTTTTTTTTTAATGTTAATTTTTCTTTATTAATTTCATTATACATACATATATATGTATGTATAATGAAAGTGTCTGTGTGTGCGCGTTTGTATCTGTGTGTGTATTTGTGTTTTTGTTTTTTTTTAAATATTTTTTATTACATATTTTCCTCAATTACATTTAGAATGCTATCCCAAAAGTCCCCCATACCCTCCCCCCCACTCCCCTACCCACCCACTCCCCCTTTTTGGCCCTGGCGTTCCCCTGTACTGGGGCATATAAAGTTTGCCTGACCAATGGGCCTCTCTTTCCAGTGATGGCCGACTAGGCCATCTTTTGATACATATGCAGCTAGAGTCAAGAGCTCCGGGGTACTGGTTAGTTCATAATGTTGTTGCACCTACAGGGTTGCAGATCTCTTTAGCTCCTTGGATACTTTCTCTAGCTCCTCCATTGGGGGCCCTGTGCTCCATCCAATAGCTGACTGTGAGCATCCACTTATGTGTTTGCTAGGCCCCGGCCTAGTCTCACAAGAGACAGCTATATCAGGGTCCTTTCAGCCAACGCTTGCTAATGTATGCAATGGTGTCATCGTTTGGAGGCTAATTATGGGATGGATCCCTGGATATGGCAGTCTCTAGATGGTCCATTCTTTTGTCTCAGCTCCAAACTTTGTCTCTGTAACTCCTTCCATGGGTGATTGTTTCCAATTCTAAGAAGGGGCAAAGTGTCCACACTTTGGTCTTCATTCTTCTTCAGTTTCATGTGTTTTGCAAATTGTATCTTATATCTCGGGTATACTAAGTTTCTGGGCTAATATCCACTTATCATTGAGTACATATCATTTGAGTTCTTTTGTGATTGTGTTACCTCACTCAGGATGATGCCCTCCAGGTCCATCCATTTGCCTAGGAATTTCATAAATTCATTCTTTTTAATAGCTGAGTAGTACTCCATTGTGTAAATGTACCACATTTTTTTTTTGTATCCATTCCTCTGTTGAGGGGCATCTGGGTTCTTTCCAGCTTCTGGCTATTATAAATAAGGCTGCTATGAACATAGTGGAGTATGTGTCCTTCTTACCGGTTGGGACATCTTCTGGATATATGCCCAGGAGAGGTATTGCGGGATCCTCCGGTAGTACTATGTCCAATTTTCTGAGGAACCGCCAGACTGATTTCCAGAGTGGTTGTACAAGCTTGCAATCCCACCAACAATGGAGGAGTGTTCCTCTTTCTCCACATCCTTGCCAGCATCTGCTGTCACCTGAATTTTTGATCTTAGCCATTCTGACTGGGAGCACCAGGAGTTTTATGTGGCAAAGCCAGAGGAGTAGTGCCCAGGTTATGGATTGTAGGTGAAGAAAAATGACGTCAGCCACAAGGTGGTTTTATCTGTGTCCTTGACCAGCAAAACAGCAGCTGCCACAATACGTAGGTAAGCTGGCCAAGCCTCGTGAGACAGGGTCCAACTTCTTAGGCAGATAGGCACCTGGTCTCTTCCAAGGACCCAGGGTCTGATCAATACCCTTTGGCTATGCCTTTGTTTTCATCTACATACAAGTTGAAAGGCTTGTAGCTGTCTGGCAGGGCAAGTGCTGGGGCTTCAAGTAGTTCATTCCTTGAGACTGAAAAGCTTTGTCCATTTGGGGAGTCCAGTTTAAGACACTCTCCTGCCCCCTAGTGGCCTCGTAGAAAGGCTTTGCAATCTCTGTGAATCCTGGTACTCAGAGACTGCAGGAACTCACAAATTTGATACCAGGTCTTGGGGACTGAAATGTTGAGAATCGTTCCTTTGCTAGCCTGGGATAGCAGATGTTGCCTGTCCACCCCCCCCCCCCGCCTTGGTTTTTCCCCAAGGTATGTTACATCATTTTGGCAGAGCTGCACTTTCCTCACAGACATTTGATATCTCATCTGGTCTAACTCTCTGAGCAAGGCATAAGTTGCCAAACAGCAAGTTTCTTCATCTGGGGCAGCTATGAGCAAGTCATCAATATGCTACTAGAAAGTTATCTGGGTGTGGGCCTGCCTGTATGTATATGTATATGTGTATGTGAATGTGTATATAAATATATGTCTGTCTGTCTGTATATGTATATGTATATGTGTATATGTATATAAGTAAGTATATATCTGTCTGTCTGTCTGTCTGTCTGTATGTATGTATGTATGAAAAATGGTTGGAGCCTTGCTCTATCTGTCACATGTGTGAATGTATGTGTGTGTGTTTATAATTCTTCCCCACCACCCCCTCTCTCTTTTCTTTCTCACTGATCCCCAAAGAGTTGTCTCAAGAAGGCTGAAGGTTGAAGCAGGAAGGAGAAAGCTGCAGCTTTGACAACTCCTGAAGCAGTACTTCACAGCTGTCTGTGTCACCTCTCAGAGACTACACCAGTTTATTGTAGAAATACTGTTAAACATGTATAAAATGAATAAGAAACAGAATACGTAAAAGACTTTTTTCTTTGAGCTGTGAGCTGCTCTCTACATACTAGACACTAAGAAAGCGTTAAATGCTGATGATTACTAGATAATCCAATACTAAATCTGTAAGAATATGTCTTCTTCCCAGGTGCTATACAGTATATGGCTCCAACTTGACTGTGGAACAGGTATCTTCCAATGAATGGAAATTAATTATGCAAATGAACCAGAAACTGAATAGTGAAGGTGGGAAACCACAGACAATGACTTTTAAAACTTGTTAAACATGATAACTCATGTTTATCCCCATGAGGTACACCTCAAAGGAAAGAAAAGTTTGAACAGGGAGTTTGCCTTTTCCCAAAGAAATGTTCCTGGCCTTAGTTCAAGACGGGATTAAACTCTTTGACAAAGTGATAAAACCAACTGTGCCAATCTGAGAAATGCATTGTTTCCTTGAAGAGTAATACATGATATAGTCATCCAAGAAACTATTTTATTATCAAATAACAACCAAGGGCTTGGGAAATTATGAAGGATACTATCATAGATCGAAGTACACACAACCGTGACTCTCTAGGAGGTCTTAACTTGCTTTGCCCCATAGGGCAAAGGTCATCTCTGAGGAAGGACATCTTCCGCCACACCAACTGTCCGACTAACGGCTCCTGCCCTTTGTAATTAACCTCAGAATACTTTCCAGACGCTGTCTCCCAGACAAAATGTAATTTCCTAATAATGATTGGGGAAAATTGAACCAAACACTGGACTTGGGCTCCAGGAGATAGCAAACCCGCGAGACTTCCAAAGAGTCAATTAGTGGCCAGAGGAGTGGTAGAAGGGCTGGCTCAACGATCCCACAGGCCTAGGCCCTGGACCACTGAAGACCATTGCTCCACGGTTGTGTTATTCAACTTTTCATAGTGCTTGGAAGTATACTCTGAATGTATCACCGCCAGGCGGCCGCCAAATCCAGGACTACATTTCCCAGAGGGCTTTGCTCCCTGGCGGTTGCAGTTGAACCGGGGTGTGTCTAGGATCAGAAGCCATAAGTCCCGCTGTCCTCTTTAGAGCATCAACTTCAACTGCGCTTCGGTGGTGCTGAGATGTTCGGATTCCTGCTTCTGCTCTCTCTTCCCTTCATCCTGTACTTGGTCACGCCAAAAATCAGGTCTGTGCGAATGTTGCTTTTTCTTGCCAGGTCTTTTAGAGAAGATAAAAAATCCCTACTGAAGCCCTCTCCCTAGCCCCCGTAAAGAAAGACTAGGAAAGGACTGAGAAGCCCTTTAAGGTAGCAAAGATCTGGAGTTTACTGGACTGTAGGCGAGATCCTGGTGCCCTGGATGTGGGCACGGCCAGACGTCAGACCCCAGGTGGTCGTAAAAGCGCTCCAGGTCTCCATCATCCTGTATTGCTCTTTCTGGCCTACCTTATTTCCTCTAGCACTATTTGCTCTCTAGCTTCGGGAAGCCGCTGAGTATGGCGGGCTTTAGATTCTAACTGTTTTCTCCACTCCCAAGCTTTGAACCAGCCTTTGTCTAACTATTTGTCTCCAGCCCTTGAGGTACTACAGGAGGGTTGCACTTTTTGCTCTCTGAACCCGATGCCAATGTTATCTGGGGCATGCTTCCTTGTTGCCGTTATTCACTTGTTTAGGTGTTTGTGACAACTGAAGGGGAAGATTCATTGTCCTTCGGAGTAGGAACACGTGCTTGTTTGCCCTAATTAGATTACTAGGAGCCAGGAGAAGAACCACGTGGTCAAAGGATGGTTTCTTAATTAAGTGTCAGGTCAGCCCAAACCTGGAGGTGTGTGTAATCACCTGAGAATCAGCGGCAGGCTACCACAAGGGGCAGTCCACTGATTGGTTCTGAGTAAGTCACCAGGAGTGACGGTGGACCAGTAATAAACGCCACCTTCTTTCTGGGCGTGGCCATAGTTCCTATTGGAGCTGAGGCTGTGCCATCCTTCTGTCATTTCTTACCATGACCAACATTTTTTCTTCCAAGACCTACTTCCCACTCTTTTTGCTTTTTCTTCTCTCTCTGGTGGCTACTTTCATTTTTCCCCTCTCCTCTCTGAATACTTACAGCTCCCATAAGTAGGCACACATGGGCCTTGTACTCAGGTAAAAACTTGGGTTTCTTTTTACCACAAGATCTTCATATCCATATAGAATCTCAACAAAACATGAACCGGAGCTACATCCAGTGAAATGTGTCTTAGAAGCGAGCACTCTAAGGACTCTACTATCCCCGTTGGAGCCAGCATGGGAGAGTGGGGCCAGAGCTGCGCTTTCAAAGTTGATTTCTTGTTTTCGATGATGACAGAGGAAGGAGGAAGAGCCAATTCCTGGTCCCCAGGATTTGTCAGTGTTGAAGTTCAGTCTGAAGGGACGTGAGACACAGAGCCAGGGGCCTTGATCGCTGAGGAGAGAGAGGTTCCTTTGGGTACCACAAGTTAGTTTGTCTTAAGTAGTGGCTGCTTGCAGATAACAAGTTTAGTGGAATGGTTGAAATGCTCCTTAAAAACGCACTTCTGAGTCAACAGATCCTTTTAGTCCTAAAATTGAGAAGAGAAGAGGAAAATCTGAGGGTTGTGTTTGTGCTTCATCCATTTGGAAAGGCCAGCAAAGCCTACGCACAGGTGCAAGGACTCCAACCAGACAAACGTATGGATCCTCACTCTGCTGGAACTCTGCTCTGTTGTTGTTTTGTTGTTGTTGTTCTGATATTAATGTGTGATGTCAGTAGTCAAACCCAGGGCTTGGCATCTGGGTAAACTATGTATGCTTACCCTGTTATATTCCTAGCCCTTGTCTCATTCTTAAATGTTTTGTTTTTGTTTTTAAATGTGTGAATGTGGCTATCTTTTTCTTATTTTTGACCTAGATTCATAAGCTTATGATTTCTATTCTTTGAATTGGATTAGCCCTTCTTAAGATTATAAGATGCTGTTTGTCACAGATTGGCATAGAAAGGCCACTTTTCTTCTGTTTGGTTGAATCTTATGATTTCCTAAGCCAAGCATGCCTGATTGGAAACTAAACTGAAGTCAGGTGCCTGACCAATCAAACACTTATCTAGGTCTTGTGCTTTGGGGAGCAGGTATAACTTTGTTTCAGTTATTTGAGACGGAATCTCTCTATATCTCCCTGGCTGTCCTGGAACTCACTATGTTAGACCAAACTGGCCTTGAACTTAGAAATCTGCCTGCCACTGCTTCCCCAGTGCTAGGATTAAAGGCATGGGCCACCATACTCAGCCAGATCTAACTTTTGTTTTTAAAATGCTATCACTTTTTGTCCTTAAACAAGAGCATAAAATTTTTGTTTTCCTTTTTGAGACAGTTGTAACCCAGGCTGGCCTCGAACTCATCTATCTCCTGAGTGGTATATACCTGGCCTAAGAGCAGAAAGCTGTCTTCTTTATTCCTTACTTCCTAATATTTATTTACTGTGTGTTATTATATGGTGGTACGGGTACACATGCGTGTACTATGGCGTGCATGTGGAAGTCAGAGGATAACTTTGAGGAGTCAAACCTCACTTTCTATCATATAGATCCTGTAGACTGTACTGATGTCAACAGGCTTAGAGGCAAGCATGCCTAACTGCTAAGGCATCCTGCCGGCCTTGCCTTTTTTTTTTTTTTTTAACTTAACCTTATAAAAGAATAACATTGGAAGCCATAAAAGCAAACTCAGCCCTGGAATTGGAAGAAGAATGTAGCTTCAGGAGTCCTTGGCAGGAATGGATAACGAAGGATTGATGTTTTCTTGTGTTTCTAGGAAAATGCTGTCCAGTGGGGTGTGCACATCTAATGTTCAGCTTCCCGGGAAGGTAGCCATAGTCACTGGTGCTAACACAGGCATTGGGAAGGAGACAGCTAAAGATCTGGCCCAAAGAGGCAAGTGCACATGTTTCTAACTCACCTATGCTGATATTTTACTCCTCACAGTGATGGTTGTTTCTTCCCAGACTTAGAATGTAAGAACACTCCAAGTACCTTATTAATTTCCTGTTATAGTCTGAATCTAGTATGGTGTTCTACATATAATGGGCACTTAAAACTTTAAAAAATAGCAAATACCATTTTTATTATTTTTTTCTTTGCTAAGTTGCTTCAGATACCATGGTCGTGAAATAAGGGATAAAAATTCCGATTTTGTAAAATGTCAGGAGCACTCAGCATCTGTGTTCAGTCTCTCAAACCACTTGAAACCAGAGCTGACTGGTTTTTTGCTTCGTTTGGTTGACAGGAGCCCGTGTGTATTTAGCTTGCCGGGATGTGGACAAGGGGGAACTGGCGGCTCGTGAGATCCAAGCCGTCACAGGGAACAGTCAGGTCTTCGTACGGAAACTGGACCTAGCTGATACCAAGTCTATTCGAGCCTTTGCCAAAGACTTCTTAGCTGGTAAGTGGTGAGAGACGATATTATAATCATTGGGATATGATTTATGTCAAAGGGACATCTTCAGGATGCAGAAATGAAAAGAGAGCCTGTTTTAGTTCCTTTACTATTGCCATGCTGAGACACTGAACAAGGCAACATATAAAAGAAAGTATTTAATTTGGGGTTCCCAGTTCCAGAAGGCTAGAGTCCATGACTGTCATAGCGAGCAAGGAGCGTGGCAGCAGGTTGGCAGACATGGCTGTCAAGCAGTACTGTCTGGATCTGCAACCATGAGGCAGAAAGAAGTAGCTAATTGGGAATGGTGTGGGCTTTTGAAATCTCATAGCCCACCCCGAATAACATACCTTCTCCAACAAGGCCACACTTCTGAATCCTTCCCAAAGAGTTCCTCCAGCCCCAAAATTATAGCAGTGAGCAAGAGCTAAAGCTGAAACTGTAGCAGAAACATCAGAACTCAATAGGGGCTTGGTAGGGTATAGCACAGTCATCCAGGCTAAGATAGGAAGCTGAGGAGGCCCTAGGCTCTTGAGAGCTGGAGCTATATAGAAGGTTGAGATTCATAAGAGAGCCATTTGGTCCACAGTCTATGTACTAAGAAGAAGAACAAAGCCCTGGCCACCTTGGACATAGTACAGCAGCTTACTAGCTCTGGATCTGTTGCTTACTTTTCCTTTGCTGTGACAATACAGTTGCAGAAGGGTAGGGTCCATGATGGCAGACTAAGGTGTGGCAGCAGGTGTAGCTGAGAGCTCACATCTACAACAGCCAGCAAGATACAGAAGGCGTACTGGGAAGGGCATGAGGTCTTTGAAACCTCAAAACCAGTCCCTAGAGACATGCTTCCTCCAGCAAGGTCACACTACCTAATTCTCTCCAAACAGCTACCAGCTAGGAACCAAGTATTTAAATGTTTGAGATTCATGGGGGAATGTCTCATTCAAGCCACATTCTTAGGATCTGGGTAGAGAAAGAAAGAGTGGTGATTTGTGATAATTAGAAACCAGGCTGATATCATGTTTAAAAAGACCTATGGGGCCAGCAAGATGGCTCAGCAGGTAAAGGTGCTTGCTGCCAAGCAACCAGAGTTCAATTTTTAGGACCCACCTGGCAGAAGGAGAGAACTAACTCACATGTGTTGTCCTCTGACCTGCACATACTCCATGCCATGTATTTTCTGTCTTTCTCTCTCAAATAAATAGATGCAATAACACTTTTTAGAAGGCTGTGGTATCTCCCCATAAGTAGGTATGCCTCACCCCCATCACCCAGGGATCTAGACTTCTTGAGAAAAATATTTCTACCCTTAAGAGTTTACAGTCAGGCTGGAGAGATGGCTCAATGGTTAAGAGCACTAACTGCTTTTCTAGAGGTCCTGAGTTCAATTCCCAGCAACCATATGGTGTCTCACAACCATCTGTAATGGGATCTAATGCACTCTTCTAGTGTGTTTGAAGACAGCTGCAGTGTACTCATATTAAAAAAGATAAACTTAAAAAAAAAGTTTATGGTCATAAATTATAAATCACACAAGGAAATGAACTGAGAGAGAGAGATGGCAGGTTTCTTTGAAGGCCTGAGTCCCACAAGTATGGGTGTTCACGGGGCACCCAAGCCTCACCCCTCCACCCCTGTTAGCTTCTAAGTCTTTCCATTCAGCTTGGAACGTCTTTCTGTTGGGAGAGGTAGATGGAACACTTCCCCAAACCAATGAGGAAGGTGCTTTGGGGGAGCCTGGATGTGATAGTCTGTGATGTAAAATGGAATTTTGCCCTGTCAAGGTGTGTAGATTAGCCCTAGTCTTATAATAAAAAAAAACCAAAAAACAAAACAATACAAAGTCACTGGAGGAATAAGGGCGGAGAGTGCTGTCTCACACCCCTGCTTTCATCCCCCACTTGGGAGCCTGGGCTGTGAGGAGGCTGTCTGAGATGTGAACACCCTGGCTGTCTTCTCTTCCTGCAGAGGAAAAGCATCTGCACCTTCTCATCAACAATGCGGGCGTGATGATGTGCCCCTACTCGAAGACTGCAGACGGCTTTGAGATGCACATTGGCGTCAACCACCTGGGTAAGAAGTCTGTCTCCAACCAAAGCCATGGGGAACCGAGAACTCAGAGCCTTATCTGTGGCATCATTGGGGCTCGGGGCTATAATTAACCATGCATGCATAGTACATAGTTAAGAACTGCCTAAAAGATGAAGGCTAATCCTGAGGCTTGCTTCACGTTCTGCCTACACACACACACACACACACACACACACACACACGCATGTATATTTATACGTGTATGTATATATGTATGTATAAAGATTTGTTTTTATTTGCGTGTATGTCTATATGCTACATGTATGTATGTGTCTGCAGAAGCTGAAAGCATCAGATCTTCTGGAGCTGGAGTTCTGAGTAGTTGTGGCCTTCCACATATGATTACTAGGAAACCAACTTGGGTCCTCTGGAAGAACAGCACACACTCTTAACTGCTGAGCCATCGCTCCAACTTTTTTCCCTACTTTTTAAATCTGTAATTCAGATTTGGCTTTTGTTGAGAGTAATTTGAATAGCTTGATTAGACAGAGGGCTGTGTTGCTAGTCTTAACAATCGATCTTTATAGTTAGCAACAGGTAGAGGCCATGTGTTCTCCATGTTCCTTTGAGGGTTAAGGTTTTTCTTAGACTACCTCCAACTCGTGATTTTCTTGCGTCAGCCTCCTGAGTGCATGTGTGTGCCAATGTTTGCTCTTAAACAGTGATGGTAAAACAGGATTCATATCCTTAGCCCAAACATGTCTCACATAAGGACGTCTCCTATCTTTGCCTGCTTCTTGTTCCTAAAATCCCCTCTGAACCTGTTCTCTAACTCATAATGAGAAGTTGCTGTGGTGGACCTCATTCCCGAGTACCATCCATCTCTCTCTCTCTCTCTCTCTCTCTCTCTCTCTCTCTCTCTCTCTCTCTCGCTCACTCTCTCTCTCTCTCTCTCCCCCTCCCTCCCTCCCTCCCTCCCTCCCTCCCTCCCTCCCTCCCTCCCTCCCTCCCTCCCTCCCTCCCTCCCTCCCTCCCTCCAAGAGGTGATCTCTGTTTATCACGCTCCTTCTTATCTGCACATGGGTGCTGAACAACCCTGATAATCCTACTTTTTCTCAACAGGTCACTTCCTCCTGACCCATTTGCTGCTAGAAAAGCTGAAGGAGTCGGCCCCATCAAGGATAGTCAACTTGTCTTCTTTGGGACACCATCTGGGCAGGATCCACTTCCATAACCTGCAGGGGGAGAAGTTCTACAGTGCGGGTCTCGCGTACTGCCACAGCAAACTAGCCAACATTCTCTTCACTAAGGAGCTGGCCAAGAGGCTGAAAGGTGAGTGGGCGTGAGCAGTGTGAGAGACAGGAGACAGTAAGAATAGCAGAAAGCCACAGGACGGGGGTGGGGGGTTGGGGGGGAGGTGCTTTCCAGAGCCTGTCACCTGCACAGACCTGCTTCCATGAGTCTAACTGGGTATGCTTTTAGTAAGTAGCCCCCACTGAATATTGGAGGTGGCTGGCTAGGGACAGGGGAACTCTGACTCTGAGGACTTGGCCTCACTGCTTACTGCAGCACTACCTGCATGTTACTGAGATTTCCAAGATTTAGTCCCTCCTAGGTAAAGTGAGAACTGCTTCACAGCTTGTGGTCATAATCCATTCAGTCCTCACAAGCAGTCTGGGTTTTTACTCCTTGTGACAAGTGAAGTGGTACTTAATAACAGACATTAGTATGAAACATGTACTGGGAGTGATAGACAGGGGAGGGGCATCTCTCTAATAGCAAAAGGTCAAGCAAGGGAGAGATGGTTTAGCAGGTCAGAGCACTTGCTTTTATAAAGACTCAGGTTCGATTCTCAGCGTCCACATGGTGGCTCACCCATCTGCATTTCTAGTTCCAGGAGCTTCTGACCTTCTGACCTCCTGGGGATACTATGACACACACATGCAGGCAACATCGTCATAACTATAAAATAAATATTTTTTTAAAGAAAAGAAAGATCAAATTTAAGGGAAAAATATGCTTGAGAAAGGGAATTTCTAGTCATGAGTAAACAGAGGTCGTTAGCGTTGTCTGCTGTGTATTTCTAATAAAGAGAAAGGGAGTCTAGGGCAGGCAGTGCCTAGCAGTTGAACCAGACAGAACTGAAGCTCAAGGAGTCAGGAGCAAGAGCCTCACTGTTGAAACAGGGTGACCAAACCACAAGGACAGCTACAGAAGTTGCAAGATGAGAAGAAGGAAGCCAGTGGTCATCTCAGACCCGGTGTCCAGTCTGTGCTAGGGCAAGGCATCCCTTATCGGTTCAGGACAGTTAAGGAGAAAATGTTGTAAGAACTACCAAAGGGTGGGTGAAGAAGCTAAGATGATGCAGAGGTAGAGAGATGCATCCATTGTGAGAGTTAGGGAAAAACAGTAAGGGAGCCCTGGCAGTTGGGTTCATTAAGTGGGAAATAGTGGTATGTATAATACAGGAACCCTGATGTGCAGGAAGATTGATCATCCGTCCCACAGACATGCATCCCATGTCCTTCGTAGGGTCTGGGGATGAAGTAGAGGATGAGGCAGGTTCAGGGACTTCTTGATTTGCTTTACAGCTCTGAGGGAAAGTGAGGCTAATAGGTGTTTAACAGCCGGCACATGAAGTTTTTCTAGTTGTATGTCACATTCACTTTATGACATTCAAATAGTTTAGAAGTACACAGAACTAAAGATAGAAAGCCTCTATTAATCCCCCAGCCTGAGCCCGGAGCGAGCAGGGGCTGGAGCAAGAGGGAGAAGGGAAGGGGAAAAGGAAATTCCCCCATCCTTCAAATTACCACTGTCATCAGCTGCCAGTCACCTTCCTATGCGTTTGCTTCTGTGTATTCGTCATAGACGGATCTACAACTCTAATAAAATCTCTGTGACCTTTCCATGTAATATGTTACTGCTATTCAAAGGAGCAGTTGCCCACAACTCCAGCTCCAGGGGATCTTCTGGCCTCTGCATGTGCCCCACACATGGCATACATACACAGAAACACACACAGTGTTGATAAACACATCAGTCCCAGCACTTGGGAAGCAGAGGCAATCAGATCTCTATGAGTTCCAGGCCAGCTTGATCTACAGAGCCAGTTTCAGGACAACCAAGGCCACACAAAGAACCCCTATCTCAAAAAAAAACAAAACACCCCAAACAAACAAAATTGTATGGTGGGAGTTTAATGCACTGTGAGAATTCTGAGGTTTGGTATCTGGGTAGAAAGTGATGACTAAGGAAAGGAGTTACAGCACCTGGAGATTTAAGAACATTGGAAGAGGCATGGGGTCATGGAAGGCAGTGGAAAGAAGCCTGAGAGGGAGGGATGAGGAAGACCAACCGTGCGAAGGGCTGCTGGGAGGCTGGGACTTGGCTCTCCTACCCTAGTGCAGCGGCAAGCCTGTCTCTTAGGAGCCTGCTTCCTGAGTCTGCAGCGTGTATAAATTGCAGTGAGTAGGTGCATGTGACATAGATGCTCACCAGGAGCAGAGATCGCCTGTGGGTGTCATAAGTGTCGTCACATGCTTTGCTCTCTTTGTCTAGTTGTTAAATCAAATTTTGTCTTCCTTCTTGACATGTCCCCTGCCTGCCCCAGGTTCTGGAGTGACAACATACTCTGTACACCCTGGCACAGTCCATTCTGAATTGACGCGGTACTCCTCTATTATGAGATGGCTTTGGCAACTTTTCTTTGTTTTCATCAAGACCCCTCAAGAGGGAGCTCAGACGAGCCTGTACTGTGCCCTGACAGAAGGTCTCGAGAGCCTAAGTGGCAGTCATTTCAGGTATGAGGGTATCTGTCTTTGAAATGAGTTGTTACTGCTTTGGGGAAATAACTTGGGGTTTGCTTGATCTGGTATATGCATTTTTGTAAAATGTGTATTTCCCAGAGTCAGAGAGATGGCTGGGCTAGCACAGGCTGCTCTTCCAGAGGGCCTGGGTTCCATTCTCAGCACTCAGTTACAATTGTGTGTAACTCTAGTTCCAGGGAATCGGACATTCCCTTCTGGCCACTGTGGGTACTGGGCATGTACAGGGTTCATAGACATACATTGCACATAAATACTCATACATATAAAGTAATAACAATAGATTAAAAAAATTTATTTATTATATGTAAGTACACTGTAGCTGCCTTCAGACACTCCAGAAGAGGGTGCCAGATCTCGTTACAGATGGTTGTGAGCCACCATGTGGTTGCTGGGAATTGAACTCTTAACACTGAGCCATCTCTCATCTCCTAAAATAGCTTTTGTCGTTTAATAAAAGAATTTGCCTGTTCACACTTTTTTTAGTACCCACTAGCTTTGATTTTATTTTTATACCATCTTTTATAGTAATAATTATGTTTTTTTTTAGCTTTTGTTCTCTCTCTCATGTCAATCCTGTTTTCTTCCCTTTTTGTACCCCAACTTCTTCTTTTTTTAAAAAAAAGAATTATTTATTTATTTTATGTGTTTGAGTGCACTGTAGCTCTCTTCAGACACACCAGAAGAAGGCATTGGGTCCCTGTAGGTGCTGGGAATTGAACTCAGGACTCTAGAAGAGCAGCCAGTGTTCTTAACGGCTGAGCCATCTCTCCAGCCCCTCTATTTTGTTTTTAATCTGTATTTCTCTATTATCTTCACAATTGAAATAGAACCAATCGAGTCCCTTGTTGTCATAGTTAGGGTTTTACTGCTGTGAACAGACACCATGACCAAGGCAAGTCTTAAAAAAAAACAACATTTACTTGGGGCTGGCTTACAGGTTCAGAGGTTCAGTCCATTATCATCAAGGTGGGAGCATGGCAGTATTCAGGCAGGCATGGCACAGGCAGAGCTGAGAGTTCTACGTCTTCATCCAAAGGCTGCTAGTGGAAGACTGACTTCCAGGCAACTGGGGTGAGAGTCTTAAGCCGACACCCACTGTGACACACCTATTCCAACCAGGCCACACCTCCAGATGGTGCCACTCCCTGGTCCAACAATATACAAACCATCACACTTGTATTTTATTTTATTATTTTCTCAGTGCTGGGGATGGACCCTGAGGCCTCTTGGGGCAAGTTCTATCACTGCCACGTCCCCTGCCTAAGTTTTGGTGTTTTGGGTGTGTTGTATGCATGTTTGTATGCATGAAGGCTTGCATGTGTGTCTGTCCTTGGGGAAGCCAGAGGATAACTTCAGGCACCATCCACCTTTTGAAGGGGGTAGGACACAGAGAATGACAAGATTTCTTGTCTTTGGCTTGAGACATGCCAAGAGAGCCAGACTCCCTGGCCAGTGTGTCGCAGGAACCCACCTGTCTCAGTCCCCTGTCCTGGGATTACAGGTTTGTGCCACCACATCTGGTTTGTTTTTCTATAACGTGCATCCTCATGTTTGCAAAGCATGCCCTTTACCCACTAAGCTAATCTCCCAGCCCTGTTATCTACTTATATATTTATCTTTTCAGACATGGTCTTGCTGCATAGCAAACTGATCCCAAACTCACAATCTGCCTGCCTCTGCCTCAATTTTTATTGTAGAATAAATAGCATATTAACCCCATATTCACCCACTGTCCAGCTTAAGCTGCCATAACTCATGGCCAAACATGTCCCATTCCCATCCTCAAGCCTGTCACCATATTTTTATAAAGAAAATCATGTGTCACATAAGTTCAAACTTATATTTTATCCCCACCTTCAAGATATTGTTGGTATTTTATAGACAAGACTGTGGGTAGAGTTAGAGTGGAAAGATGAATAAACATACTGTGGGTAGCGTTAGAGTGGAAAGATGAATAATAGCATTAGATTGGAAAGATGAATAAACAGATGACAAAGGGTTAATAATGCCAGCCTGGTGGAGCAGTCATAGAAGTTAGTGCAGCAGAGAAATAGAATATGATCTGATCTCTGCTTTGGGAGAAACAAAAAAGGAATAAAAAATTTTTAAATTAATTTATTTATTAATGATTGAATAAGTAACCCCATAAGTAACCAGTTCCTGGTTTCAAGCAGTGACAACTGGAATGAAAAGGCAGCTTCCATGAGCGAGGCCTGCCTGACTTCTTAATGGATGCCTAGTTGAGTGTGGGGCTGAAAGAGGATTTGGTAACCCAGTTTCACATCTGTGGAACCTGGTTGTTGATGAGAACGGGAAGGGAGATGCAGAATGGGGAAAGAATGCATGGAACTTAATTCCAAAGCAGTGGGCATGAAGTCTGGCAAACAAGCAAGAGGGAAGTGTACTGCAGTGTCAGTGCAGACTGGGAATGTCAGTGGCCAGCCAGCTGTCTTACATACCTCGAGGGGAACTGTTTAGGAGTGTGGGGACACCAACTGTCTTGAACCTTAGTTCCATTGTTTCCCATCCACTCTTCAAAGAGGACAAGTTGATTGGGAGGGTAAATTTGCTATTGCCAAAAGAATAAAAATTAGATATTCAGTTGAAGTGACCTAAGACTATATATTTGTCTAGTATGTGATATCTGCATGCATACAAGTTGTGTATCAAATAGTTGGAAATAAAGATCTGAACTTCAAAAACTATATAAAGTATAAAAGCACTGTACACTAGACACATAACACTGTGTGTTGGAAGTGTTTTATTCTTTTGAGTCAAGGTCTTACTAGGCCTTCGCTGTCCTAGAACTTGCTCTGTGGACCTGGCTGACCTCAGACAGAGAGTCACCTGCTTCTGCATCCCAGGGTGCTGGGAAGAAAGGTGTGCGCCGCCACACTGGCCCCAGATCTATCTATCTATCTATCTATCTATCTATCTATCTATCTATCTCTCTCTCTCTCTCTCTCTCTCTCTCTCTCTCTCTCTTTTTGGAGACATGGTCTCATGCTGATTTCAAGCTCAATCTCTAGTTGAAGCTGGCTTTGAACTCCTAATCCTCCTGCCTTTTAATTCCCAAATGCTCAGATGTGTGACTCTTAAGGAAATTTTCTTATGCTGTGAATATTAATTTTTTCTTCATTTTGAAGGTCTAGCAGCAGTCACAGGTCTCTAGAGGTGAATTTGAAGCCTGTCCTGATAGAGAGAGGCCTTGACTATTTTAGTAGCTATTCCCTTGCCTGCTCCTACTAACCTACTTTCTGTCTCTATGGATTTGCCTAGTCTCCATATTCGTATAAGTGGAATCATAACTAGAATCTCTTGTGGTTTCTTTCACCTACCTAAATGTTTTCAAGTTTCATTCATGTGAAAGTATATTTCACCTTTTAGTTAAAAACAATATTTCATTGTATGTTCATATCATTATATACCATGCATAAAATGAACATACCATTCTGCTTTCTGGCTATTTAAATAATACTGTTATGAACATTCATTTAATATTTATTTTACTATTGTTTGGCTTATTCCATTCTGGTTTTGGAAACAAGGCTGGCCTGGAACTTGTGGCAGTTATTGTACCTCAGCTTCCCAAGTTCTGGGATTATAGGTGTGAGCTGCAATGTCTGGCTGTGGGTTTTGTTTTGTGCTGTATGTGTTTGTTTTTGAGATCAGTTTTCACTCTGTATCTCAGCTGGCTTTGAATTTGCAAAGTAACCCAGGTGGGCCTTGATCCTCCTGCTTCTGCCTCTTGAATACTTGGATTAAAGACTTACACCATCATACTTGACCCACATGGGAATTTTTGTATGGACATTCCTTAATGATCTATGGAGGAATCTCTGAGCCATTCGGCAACTTCGTATTTAATTGTAGAGGAACTACCAGGCTTTTCCAAGTAGCTGTCCAATTTTGCATTCCCACTAGCAGTGTGTGAAGGCTTAGGTTTCTCCAGCCTATGGACAGCACCTTCCTTCCTTCTAGTCTTAGCCATCCTAGTATATATGAAATTGCAGCTTATCCTTTTCATTTTCCTGCTAATGTTGAGCATTTTTGTGTGCTTTGTTCATTTGTGCATCTTTATTGGAGAATTGTCTTTTCAGCTCTTCTGCCATTTTTAAAATTAGGTTTTGCTTTTTACTGTTCAGTGTTCTTTATAGGCTAGATACAAGCCCTTTATCAGATATATGATTTGCAAATATATCTTTATATTCTGTGGATTATCATCCCATCTTTTTTGATGGTATCCTTTAAAGCTCAAACACATTTATAGCATGCATGTATGTGTATGTGCGCATGTGTGCGCTCGTGCATGTGTTGCTGGGACTGAACCCAGAGCTTCTGCTGCTGAGCTCTATCCCTAACCCAAGTGTCTAATTTTAATGTTGATGAAGTCCAATTTATCATGTTTGTTTGTCAGTTGGACTTTTGGTGTCGTATCCAGGGATCCACTGCCTTACTTGAGGTCATAAGGATATACTACGGTACTATCTTTCCTTCTAACCATCCATTCAAGTTAATTTTTTAATGTGATTGATACACTGGAAAGGCCCGTGTTAGTTACTTTCCTTCTTGCTGAGACCAATTAGCTGACAAGAGGGAGGAGCAGTCAGTTCAGAGGAGTGGCTAGGTCCTGCAGAACAACCCAGATGTCTCATTCACCTGTGGCCAGCCATGTGAGTTGAGAGAATTTCTGATTCTCTTTATATTTATGCTGGGGAGGAAGTCTTGCTCAGTAAAGCTTTTGAACCTCCTTTAACTATGAGACTGAAGACAAAGTTGCTTACACATGGTATTGTGGGGAGGTCAGCAGTCCTCAGAGGAGGCCTTTCTTGTGGGAGGCTGCCTTGTGCAGAGCCCTACCTTCCCCCTCCTAGACACTGGTATACCTCCATCCTCTGTGACAGCCATAACTGTAGTCAGACATTGCCAAGCTTCCTCAGGAGGGATCCCACCATGTTTGAGAACCACTGCCCTGGAGCACAAAGCGGGGACAAAAGGACAAGGAAAATCCCAGTATGAGTACTAGAGGGGCAAGGGGGTTGCTCGAATCGGTAAACACTTGGGGTTTGTCCAGAGTTACTCTGCTTATGTTCCCACCAGCATTTCTTGCAAGATCTTGGGATGAACTGATTCTCATGTAGCTAGCACATCTGATATTCAGACCTAAGTTCACTTGCTAGCATCCACAGAAAAGTCAAGTGCATTGGTACACACCTGTGATCCCAGGACAAGGGAGGCAGAGACAGGAAGATCTTTGAGGCTTGCTGGCTAGCCAGTCTAGCTGAATTGGTGACCTCTAGTTCACTGAGAGACCCTGCCCTAAAAGGAAGGTGGAGAGTTATTGAGGAAGACATGTGATGTCAACATCTGCCTTCCTTATACATGAATACACATGTGCACATGTGCACACATGAACATGAATGTATGCATGCTGATGTGTACACACACATGCATGCACAAAATGTACTAGATGCAGAGAGTATAAAATGAATAAAAGAGAATTGTCCTTGAAAGAAGTTTCTAGGTGGTACAGAGTTTGGATGCCTGTCCTGCAGAGTTATGGCAGTGTAGAGGAGGATTCTGAGAACACCTCTCTGTGGCTCGACTGTGTCCCCAACACAACAGTGTGGAGAACGAAAATCATCAAGCTCATGGAATACTGCTGCCATTATTACTGAGTGGGCTTGGTATTAAAAAGTGATTTCCCTCATTCTCACTTTTATGCTTTTTGTTCTTCCTCGCCCTTTCTCACTGTGCCCCCATGTGCTAGGACTTAAGTGGGCCAGGCAGTCAGTACTCAACCACTGAGGTAGCTCCCGATCCTTCTCCACTCCTGTAACAATGCCTTCTGCAGCCAATGTGAACAGCAGGATGTTAGCCACAGGTCACTGCCCAAGGCCTTGAGGGGTAGACCTTTGACCTCCTTTGAAGTAAATGGACCTGTCTGTACAGTGTCTGGGCGACACTGATATAGCTAAGCATATACACAGACCACCACTTTATAGCGAAGCATTCTGATCGGAGATAGTTGATTGAGAAGATAGAAATATTTTCTTGAGGGAGAGACTGAAGAATAGTCTGGCTGTGGTGGCATGTGCCTATAACCCCAGCATTTGAGAGGAGGGAGTCAAAAGGATCATGATGTTGAGGCCAGGCTGGGCCAACAGAGCAAGTGGTCCAAGCCAGCCTGGGCTACATAGAGAGATGCAAATAAATAAAAGGATCAGCAAATGAAGGAATAGGATAGCATTGTTCTGTAAAGTATCTGGGGGACCCGTGAGCTCTAGATTGTTTTCCTGGCATATTCTTTATATTAGGCAAAGAGAAAATGCCATTATTGACCCTGTGTTTCAAGTCTCTCTGTTTCCCTTCCAGTGATTGCCAGTTGGCATGGGTCTCTTACCAAGGTCGCAATGAGATAATAGCCAGGCGGCTGTGGGATGTCAGCTGTGACCTGCTGGGCCTCCCAGTGGATTGGTAAGTGGTGGTTTGGACTCAAAAGAAGATTGGAGGAGATGATGATTATCCTTCAAAGTGGCCAAAACCTTGAACCTGAAGAGCGAAGAACTTCAAGCCTTTCCTGCTTGGCATCCAGTTAAATCCTAGTACACTGCCAGGTTCCTCGAAACCCCTTGAGTTTGTATTGACTTATTTTGTTCCTGCTCCTGCCAGCGTTTCTAGTGGTATCACTAAGACAGAGGACCTTCATGTGACCTACACAGCTCCTATTTTCCTTTGGAAACTCCCCCTAACCAGGAGCATGAAAGCCCTATGAAGATTGGTACATGACAATGTGGATTAGATGGAGCTCCTCCGAGCCGACCATCCTCTCCTTGAAGAACTCCATTGTAACCTCAGCTGAACCTCAGGAGTCCCGGAGCCTGGCTCAAGGGCAGGCAGGGCTTTGTGGTCCCAACATCTGGATACTTAAGAAAAGTTTTTACTAAATCTGGCAGTCTGAAGCTTTGGCTTCTGAGACACTTTTCTATGTCCAGACCACTGAAGAGCTTCCTTCTCTAAGAAATTTGTGGGATTTGAAGGGCAGAGATAAAAATAAAGCCAAACTGTCATTTTCTCCCGCTGTTTCTCAGCCTAGTAAGGAGGTAATGAAAGGAACGGTATGAGACGATAGGTCACTGGGGTCAGTTACTGACCCCAGACCCACAGAGGCCTCTTTTTTGTGCCTTAGTTTCTCTTAGGAAACTAGAAAAGGAAAGGCCTTCTCATTGTCATTGTGTCGATTTTGTGTGTCTTCTTGTGCATTCATGCAGTTGAATGTGTTTCCACAAAATTCACAATAGCCACAAAGGAAAAGTTCTTAATCAGACTGTAGTGTAGACAAATTACCAGAGATGGGACAAATCACTGTGGAGTCTTTGAGTACAGTTGCAAAGCAAGGGAGACACTATCTGTGTTGTAATCGGTCACTGAGAAGCACAGATGCCGCAGGGAAGAAGTTTAAAAGAAAAATCCTAGGAGGGGACACATGATAATGAAGGGGTCAGCTGAGGATCTAAAACCATAACGGAAAGGCAGTAATAGACAGCTACAGAAAGGCACACTGTCTTAATCACCAGTCAGTCAGAGTGATAGGAAAATGTCCAAAGCACAAGAGTGAAATATTTCTCTATTCAGAAATGTTATCCTAAGGATTGGTAATTATAGTCAGTTCATAATCTTTTAGAGCATTTTCTTACATTAGCTTAACAAGATGTCCATTTCAGGAATGTGTATGGAGAGATGGGATGGCTTAGTAATGCCTGCTGTTCCAGAGGACCCTGGTTCAATTACTAGGACCCACTTGGCAACCACAACCATCTATAACCTCAGTTATAGATGATCTAGAGGATCAGACAGCCTCATCTACCTCCACAGGCCCTGCAGGAATGTGGTGCATAGATATATATGCAGGCACACATACAAATAATTTTGTAAAAAAAAAAGAAATCAATTTTGACTTTGGGGGTATGCTCTCCTGAAATGTTGAGGCCCCTGGGTTTGATCCCAGCACTGCAAAAGAAAGTAGAGATAGCCTCAATTTACTACGATTCTGCTTTATTTGGAGAGCTTTTATCAAAAGCAATGCAGACCAAGGGTGTCAGGAATCCCTCATGTTCCCATCACTGGTTTGGAGGATGCTATTCTAAGGGAGTTTGCCATTTCCTCGGGCTGACAATTATATTTTAAGCTTGAATATGTAAGACTGACAGGACCACAATCTTTAACTTCTAATATTTGTAAATTAATAAATTTATGGGTTTGTTCTGACCAATAAACGTATTTTAAAATTAGTTTATGGGGATATTGGAAAATTTTTGACAATGCAGTGATTAATTAAAATAATATTTCACTTAATTTATATTCACTTGTCAATGAAAACAAAGGTTCTTTTCAATTACCTTGTTTTTAATTCTAGATTATAACTGTTAGAATTAAATGAAAGTAATTGTAGCTTAAAGAAAACACAGTTATGCAGTTATTTCCCATTCTATTGGATGCCTGTGTCCCAGAATCACTATAGTACACCTAAAATGCAAGTGTCGTTAATTTGGTTTGTGATCACCAGACCAATCATCAAATCATTTTCTACTTACGTGACACCGACCAAAGGTCACTGTTTCCACATCTCTCGGTCTTGGCAGGAGCTCCTTTTTATATCTATTTCTGCGACAGAAAGATAAGACTTGGGGTTGAAGAAATGTCACAGTTCTTTGGATCACACACAACTCTTAACAGCATGGCAGGCAGCCCACCTGTAACTCCAGCTCCAAAAGACCCAACACCCTCTTCTGGGCTCCACAGGCAGGGCACTTGCCCTCACATGTGTTCATACATATTCAAGTATAAATTTTTTAATTTTATGTTTTTTGGGCATGGTTTCTCTATATGGTCTGGCTGTCCTGCAATGTGCTCTGTAGACCAGGCTGGCCTCGAACTCAGTGATCCATCTGCCTCTGTCTTCCAAGTGCTAGGATTAAAATTGAACAACAACACTCTTGAACTACCTTTTAATTTTATAAGAAAAATATTAAGACTTCGCACCACTGCTAACAACATCAGACTTTGTCATCCCTGCACACTGCGTTTTGTTTTTATTTTTTCATTGAATTTAACGGTTGGTGGATTCAAGCTTGTAAAACCCAGGGCTTCAAAGACAAAAATCACCAGGAACCCACTCCCACACACACCTTAGAAGATGGACTATAGGATTTGCTTATGCTAGATAAGTGTTGTACCCCTCGGTAACACCCTTTTATATATATATATATATATATATATATATATATATATATATATATATATATATATATATATTTCCATGTATAAATATTGAATCACCACGAAAACTTTTGTGAGTGGGCCCTTTGTTGGAAACCCTGCCAACAGTATACACAGGGGTTTATATCTATGGAAGGACAGAAAGGACTTCGTAATTGTTGATATATTTCACATAAGGGCAGATAAGATGGGTCTGTCTTCCACACCAAATCATACATTACCCAAGGGCAGAGACAAAATTACTTTGATCAATATATAACTTTGGTTTATCAAAATGTCTATTCTTAACATGTTGTGAATGAGAACCCGGGGCAGCCTAATGGTCTGGACTGGTTCAGCCGCTAAAAGCTGTGGGTATTCTGGGATCACACTGCCCATTTTCCGGTTCTGAAAACATGTGACCCTGGCCACTTAATCTCTCCACTTTTATTAGAGTTATACCATCCGAGGGTAGGCAGGCCTCTGCTCATCTATCTAGGGCTGAGACTGAACATTTAGACGGGATATGAAGTCAGGTGGCAGAAGGAACTGCGATGACAGCGAGGGGCGTGTGCTAGCCAGTCTGCGCAACACCGCTGGCACTCCGGGCCCTCCCTGCACGGCCGTCCTCCCTCACTTAACTACAATTCCCAGTATGCACTGCAGGACCGGCGGGCCCGGATGAGGCGGCCGAGGCGCCAGTCCCGCGGGCTCCCTCGGGCCCTTCCCTTTGGTACCTCCTCTGTGCCCACTGTTTGTCTCCAGGTCGGAGCCACCGGCTCGTCTTGGCGCGAGACCGCGCCCCTGTAGTAGCTGAGTGTCGTCCCCGCCCCGGCTTCTTGTCAGGCTTTGGCGCCCGGCGCCCGTGCAGTGACAAGCAGGGGGAGGGCGTCCGGCTCCGAGGACCCCGGAAGCGCCTGATTCCGGGAGGCCGAGGTGCGGCTGCAGTGATGGCTTCGGGGCTGGGCAGCTGATTGCTGAGGTGGGAGTGGGCCCAGCGCCCGGTGGCCGCAGCTCACGCGCAACCTGCGCCATGGCCGCCTCCGCCGCCTCCTCCGAGCATTTCGAGAAGCTGCACGAGATCTTCCGCGGCCTCCTTGAAGACTTACAAGGGGTGCCGGAGCGGCTGCTGGGGACCGCGGGGACAGGTGAGGCGGGGGCGGGACCAGGCCGGGAGGACTCCGCAGGGTGCAGGATCCCAAACACCGACCCGGGGCTCCCCGCTTCCCCTTTGGGCACGCCCCCTGCTGCTGTCGGGCCCCGGACGCCCAGGGTGTGCTGCCTCTTGTGGTGACTGGGGGCGTGCAAAGGGATAGACATTAGGATGTCCTCTCCTAGCGAGCCTTTAGTTATCTTCCTCTCCCAGTAGCATAGGGCATTCTTCAATCTGTGCTCCTGTGACAAAACAAAAAACAAAAACAAAAAACAAAAAAAACCCTTAATTTGGAGTTGGGCATGTAGGAGTTTGGCATTTTGGTAGGCAATGAAATTTTAAAAATAGTTGTAACCATGGAGATTAGCTTATATGTGAGACAGTGGCGGGAGGTGAGGGGAGGAAGACAGCTACATTGGAGAGGAACCGGAAGTCTCACATTTAGACTTTTTTGACGTACTAGGGTAAATCCTTAAGGAACATAAGCAGCGGAGTAATGTGGATTTCATTTTAGAAGCAAGGCGGCGGATAGCTGGATAGAGGATGTGAGAATGGCTATAAGAGACTGTGTTAGGAGCTTCTATGACAGTTGACTGGGTAAGCATGCGAATCTGGAGAGTGAGCATTAAATCCAACAGGTGGTGCCGAGATTTATGAGACTGGTGGATGTGAGGAGGAAGATTGAGAAGGGGCCGTGTCTTCTCACGTGATCAGTTGAATGAATGAACTTAAATAAGAGGCGCATACTCGTTTGAGCTGGAGATGAGAATGTCTACCTGTGCATTAAAGATAACAGTGTATGACAAAATATTTTTCTGCCATTCAAGAGATTGCCAGTGGTGAACACTTTTAATCCCAGCACTTGGGAGGTAGAAACAGAATCTCAGTGAGTTCAAGGCCAGCCTGGTTTTACACAGCAACACAGAGTTCCAGACCAGCTAGATTCTTCTATCTTGAGACTCTATCAAAAATTAAAAAAAAAAAAAAAAAAAAAGGAAGGAAGGAAAGAAAAGAGTTCTAGAGTCAGATTATCTAAGTTACATACACCTTTTATTAGCTATGTGACTTTGCAAGTTATTTTAACCAAACTAGTTTCCACTATAAAGTAAAACGTAGCATCTGACTTCATGGAGTTTTTGTGGGGAGTAAATGAGATATGTAAAGCTATTAAAAACACCGTCTGGCAACAGTAAGAGCTACCAGCTATTATTAATATGTGTTTGTTGTTTTATTTAGAAATATTAGCTCTCTACACAGTTATTCTTAGGATGCTCTTTTTGCTTGCTTGTTTTTGTTTTTTTGGGTTTGTGTTTGTTTTTCAAGACAGGGTTTCTCTGTGTAGTCTTGGCTGTCCTGGAACTCTCTCTGTAGACTAGGCTGGCCTCAAACCACCTGCCTCTGCCTCCCAAGTGCTGGGATTAAAGGCTTGTATTGCCATTGCCCAGCCTCAGAACACTATTTTCTAATGTACTCATCACTTTGCATATTTATGATACAGTGTATTGTTTTTGTGTTACTAGGAAAGTAGTTTGGAATTGTAGTCTGTGAATCAGCCCATCAACACCATCTGGGAACTTGAGAACTGCACATGCTCAGGCCCCATTCTGACTCACAGAATCCAAAGCTTACGGCAAGCAGTCTGCCTTAACTACACTCGAGGGATTTCTAGTGCTGGCTTAAGTTTGAGAGCCAGTGAACTGGAAATGAAATAGTATTTTTGTTTGTTGTTTGTTTGTTTGATCGTTTAGCATGTGTCCTAAACTCCCTGGAACAGTACACAGCACATCCTAGGTATCTGACAAATATTTACTAGATATGTTTGGGGTGGTGGTGCATACCTTTAGTAGCACTTAGGAGGCAGAGGCAGGGAATCTCCATGAGTTCAAGGCCAGCCTAGAGTACACAGTGAGACCCTTTCTCAAATAAACTACATATTGTATTTGTTAAATTATTGTAAAAATCAATTTTTGGTTGTTAAAGGTCTTAGAAGGTCTATGAGGTCTTAGAAGAAAGTACCTGGGTATTGAAGCAGAATAATTTCTCTTTTTTTTTTTTTTCACATTTTCATTACTCTTCATATTGATGTATATACATTGGTTAAAACAACCAGAGTGAAAGAGATACTTATTTCCCCAAAGTATAGTCTGTATTCTCATGGCCCTTGAAGGGTAGCTGCCACCATGTATCCTAATTTAGGAGGGTTTTGTGGCAGTAACAGTTTTACCATGTATGGTAAGTATTAGCCTAATTATAGCATTCATCACCTACAGCTGTAATTTCTTATCTTGGCTTTGCATCATCTGAAGAGGTTTCTCTAAAGCCTCAGAAGGGATGGAATTTTGTCATCTGATTAATATGTTAAGTGCTAATAGTTATTGTTTCAGGTTTTGGTTTTCTGGTACTTGGAGACATTTGTCCTTGTGATAAAATTATTGACAGTTTTCCATTTTAATTTGCTTGAAGTCCAGTATCGATACCTGAGACCTCAGTTTTGTTTGTTGTGTGTATACATGTAGAGCTCAGAGGACAGTTTATGCTTTCTTGTTTTACTGCATGGGTCCTGGGGATTAAACAGATTATCAGGCTGCAGCAAACACCTTTACCTGGTAAGTCATCTATCCGGCCCTAAGATGCTGTCTCTTTAGAGCTAGGAAAGAAACAGAAGTGCCATGCAGGGCAGGCTGGTAAACACAAATCACTCACAGGTTACAGAAGTTCCATTACTTCCCACCCTGTATACTCTGCTGAATTGTGTTTTGCTCCAGGTCTATGCATTTACTTTGAGAATCAATGGTAGTGCCTAATATTTGAAAGTTCACTGTGTCTGGTGCTTGCTAAGTGCCCTCTGGAGTCAGCATTACTGCATTGCACTTACAGTCTCCCTGTCTAATGCATTAATATTCCATAAGAAGAGGGTTGTCAACATTAATGGTACATTACTTTGAGATCCTATGGCCTTAGGGAGGGCACTTGTCCAGGTTAGTTTCTTTTCTTTTTTCCTTTTCTTTTAGATTTATTTATTTATTTTATATCTAGTAGTACACTGTCACTGTCTTCAGACACACCAGAAGAGAGCATCTCGTCCCATTACAGATGGTTGTGAGCCACCATGTGGTTTTTGGCAATTGAAGTCAGGACCTCTGAAATAGCAGTCATTGCTCTTAACCCCTGAGCCATCTCTCCAGCCCCTTAGGTTCTAGTTTCTACAGCTGTAAAATGAGGTTGATAATTTCTGAGAACTATCCCAGCTCTAATGCTGATTGATATGTGAGACTGAAGCATCAAAAACAGCTAGTGACTCCTCAGTTCAGTAGAGACAAGCCTCTTTTGATTCTGAATATTTGCTTTTCTAACATCTATTTTCCTAGATGTTTTTCAGCCCTATGGGCTTTGATGGAGGTCTAGGGGCAGCACCAGCTGGCCTAAGTCATGGTGGGGGGTGTTAGGTCCTTCCAGCTTCACGAGATCAATTCTTGACTACCTTGCTATGAATGTCACTGATCCCTGGGTAGTGCAGCTTGACAGAGCCCTTTTGGGAATCACAGAAGCATCAAAGACACTCAATTTGAAAATGTCCCCGATGGTAGTTTGGAACTTCTTTATGGCTTTGTCCTTGGACATAAACCACGTACAATTCACAGAATGATTCATAGAATGAGTTGCCTGCACATGCCTGTGGCCTTTTTTGGTATGACTTGTTTCTTCTTCCCCCCTTTTTTTTTTGGTCATGTTGGAGCCAAGACTGGAAAGAGCCCTTTCTAGGTTCTTAGGTTTTTCCTTTGTTTTAAATCTAGGAGTCCATAAAAGAGCTCAAAGGTGAAGTTCTGTTTTGAAAGGTAATAAATAAAGGTGACACAGGAAAGTTGATGAAAGCAGTTCCCATCTACCTCCCCCACCACTTTCACTGACACTCTTTTCTTGAATTGTTCTAGAAGTTGCCTCTTTGAGTGTAGGTAAAAAATGACACTGCTGTAGAAAAATCTGAGCTAGGAAAAGGGACACTGCCTAGCTTAGATCAGGAAGAGGGTGTACTTGAGTTTGGATATATGCTGGTTGTAGGAGTAGTGACAGTCAGCTCTGGTGGAAGTAGCTATTCTTGACTGCAAGTGTTCTTTTTCCATTCTTGGTGACTAAGAGCACAGCCCCTCAGGAAGGGGGACAGATGCTTTGCTGTCCGTCTCAGTACATCACAGATAGCGCAGATGTGTACCATTAATTAAACTTTTTCTCTTTTTAATTAATGGGTCCTTGGGTCTTGTTTGTTTGTGGTTTGTTGTTTGTTTTGTGTTGTGTTGTAAGTAGTATGAAGAGTGCCTTGTGTATGTCCAGGGAGTATCAGACAGGTGGGTAGACATAGTAAGTAGTGAGTTGGAAGGTGGTGGCAAGAGCGTCAGAAGATCAGGGTCATCCTTGGCTACCTAGGCAGTGCTGAGTTTTAGCTACATGAGACCCTGTCTCAAAAGAGAAAATGAATTTTAAAACTATTGTAAGCAGTGGTAACTTTGTAATAAGTAAATTATGTGTAGATTTCCACATGTAGATCATTCAGGTGAATGTTTTTGTTTGTTTTTGAAGCAAGGTCTCACTGTGTAGCTCTGGCTATCCTAGAACTCACTAGACCAGGCTGGCCTCACGCGCAAGGATTAAGATGCCCACCTCTGCATAGGATTAAAGATGTGAGCTACCACACCCAGGGGATGCATCCATTTTTAAAAAATCAAATTTTTCACAAATAAAGCTGACTGCTGCTTGTCAGATGTGAAGGAATGATCGGCTTCCTTGTTTTACAGCCAAGAAATGAAAATTTCCCATGCTTGCTTTCATGTCAAGGAAGGTTCAGCACTGATGCCTAAACCTAACCCCCTGACCAACCAGGGCTCTTCCCTCTACAAAGGTTTACCAGGTGTCATTTTTACTCTTAAACATTCTCACTTTATCCGTGTATTCTTGTAAAAATATATGTGTCTAATACAGATAGCTTTAAAGGAAATTTTATTTTAAGTGAAAATCTTCATATTATAAATGATCAAAAGAAACATAGTAAAGATGAAATAATATTTATTTAGATATTATTGCTTTGAAACTGGGGCTTTTTCTCTTACTATACTGCTAAAAGGGAAGATCAGTAACTTCTATTAAAGACAAAACCAGCCAATAATGACTGTACACATTATAATTCTAGCATTTGGGAAACTAAGGCAGGACGACTGCAAATTTGAAGGCAGCCTGGCCCACATAGTGAGCCTACTTAAACAAACAAACAAGCAAGTGCAGCAGTTTAGATGACATGGGAAGGACCGAAAGAAAAATGACAGTCTCATGGACAAGTCGTTATCCCTGCCGCCATAGGGGAGAGAGATATCACACTAGTGAGCAGACGACGTGAATATTGAGTTTGTTTTGCACAACAGTGGTGATTCCAGAATCACTGTGGAGACTGTGTTGATAGACATTCACATTGATGAGAGAGCGCCGGTCCTCCACGAGGTTGGGGAGGAAAAACAGTTACAAATGATTGTTAATTTAAACCTGTAGTAGGGATGTTGTTGGCGTTAGAACCAAATAATTGTTATGCTGGGCTTTGTCCTCAGCAATAGTATTTCCCTGGGTACGAAATGCCAACACAGTAGGCACCCTTCAGGCACAGTGAAAGCAAGTCTCCAAATATAGCTAGGCCTCTAGGGGTAGTTAAGTGTTACTACCCCAAATCAGGGGAAAATGGGAAGGTTATCCTAAGCAGAGGGAATGCCTCTACAAATGTACAGAAGCAGTAATAAGTGTTTGAAATGCACCTGTCTTTTCTAGAAGAGAAGAAGAAGCTGGTCAGAGATTTTGATGAAAAGCAACAGGAAGCAAATGAAACGGTGAGGACAGGGAGCAAGTACTTGTTTCTTGTACTTGGTTTTGGTCTTTTCTAGAAATACTATGGCTTCATAACAGGTAACCTTTTCCTGTCTTCTGACCTTGATTTTGACTGTTTCTAAGTCACTTTTAGGTTCTCTTTTGTTATTGTGATGAAACATTCAGACAAAAGCAGCTTAAGGAAGAAAGGATTTGTTCTGGCTCACAGTTCATGTGGTAGAGAAGTCAAAGCAGTAGGAACTTGAAGCAGTTGATCACATCACAGAGAGTGATGGTGAATGCATGCTACTGCTTAGCTCCCTGTCTCCACTCTATCCCAGATCCTAGGTAGGGGATGGTGCTACCCACAGTGGGGAGGCCTTTGGATTTTTGAGTGATACAGTCAAGATAATCCCCCAGAGACTAACCTAGGCTAACAGGTGTGTCCAGAAGTTTGTCTTCCTAGGTGATTCTAGATCCTATCAAGTTAACAGCACTAACCATTGCACTTATTAAATGAGGCTAACTTGTGGGAATGGGTGTTGAGCTGGCTTAACAACACAAATAGGTAAAGTTTGAAGATTTCTGAAGTACAAGCCTTTGCTGACACATTCCGAGTATGAGTAGTAGGGGCATTCCCGTACCTTTGCTGAAGCTGCCCACTGAGATCAGTTACTGACCTTGGTTAAACTTACTGACACAGAAGATATATAATTCACGGAGCATGCATCTATGTACATGCTCTTATTTGCATTGTTAGGTATAGAGCCTAGGTCTTTATGCATGCTTGCTACCACTGGTGCATTCATCAAATACTTGTGTTTGTTGTGAAAGTGCATGTGTCTTGTGTGGCTGCACATGCATGTGATCTCCTTCTTCAAATTCCATCCACCTTGCCTTTTCTTTCTCTTTAGTCTTTAAAACCGGTTTTGTCATTGCCCTGGAACTTGCCAGCCAGCACTGGGACTATAAGCACACGCTGCCATCCCCAGTGTTATCTGCATGGTTCTGGACATTGAATTTAGGTCCTCACATTTGCAGGGCAAGCACCTTCCTGTCTCTCCAGCCCACCACATGCTTTCGTGAGTGAATGTCTGCTAGAAACTATGTCAGGCACTTCAAGTGGATGTGGCGTTTGTGGCCTCTGCCACAAAAACATACTTGTTATTTTGGATACCTATGCCCAGGTTAGGGGAAAAAAAGGCTGTCTACTTATCCCTTTTGGCTTTCCTAGTTGGCAGAGATGGAGGAAGAACTACGATATGCACCCCTGACTTTCCGTAACCCCATGATGTCTAAGCTGAGAAACTACCGGAAGGACCTTGCTAAACTCCACCGTGAGGTGAGAAGTACACCTCTGACAGCCGCTCCTGGAGGCCGAGGAGACCTGAAGTATGGCACGTATACCTTGGAGAACGAGCATTTGGTAAGTGTTAGCTGCTCCTTCCTTACGGGCCTGTGGTACAAGAACTAGAGGGTTTATGTTGTCAATGTATATTGAAGTCTCGGGTTTCTGTTTTCTTACTCTTGGCCTCTTTCCTGCCTCTAGTTGCCATTCTCCACTCTACTTGCTGCTTTTAAACTCCAATCTGTCTAACTATGTGCCTAGAATTCTTTGTGAGCTTAGATAGACAGGTAGATAGGTAAACAGACAGACAGAGCAGTACTTTGTCTCTCCCAAACCTAGAAACTGTTCCAAGCTAGACTCTGTATTTTGACCTGTTGGTCGAATTCATTTTCTTCTTGGGCTTTTCTTTTTTTCATATACATTTTAGAATCATTTTCTTGGGTATACTCTCAACATTCAGTTGGATTTTAAGTGTTTGTTTTGTTTTTGAGATAGAGTCTGGTATTCTCAAGTAACTATCCCATCACAACCTCCCAAGCAGCTGCTGCTCAGTTAGATTTCTAATTCATCACAGTATTTTTTACAAGATTAATCCAAGCTTTCTGTTAGCTTAATATATCAAGATGGCCCTGAACCTGGCAGAGAAACACAGAGTACTTCTCAGTAGGGCCATTCTGACACCTTGTCTTGTAAAATCAGCCAGACTGCTTCTAAGTCAAATGATTCTGACATAATATTGGGCTTCAAGAACCCATATCTTGAAACCATCTGGAGAAGCTGACTAGTTAAAGGAATAAAATAAAAAAACTTCCAAAGTTTAATTTAGTGTGCTGTATTTGGATTATAGTCCACAAAGAGCAAAGTTCACATAGAATTTGTAAAAGGAATGGAAAGGGACCCAGCACTGCAAAATTAATATCTATAGAAGGGCTAGCAGGAAAACTGTAAATGCTATGTCAGGATGTATTTTTATTAGAGTGTGAGAAACAATGTTCTACTGACTTAACATTGCTGAAGTTTAAGCACATCTTTTGGAGAGGAATGTAAAACATTGGCATGGAGACAGATGGCAGCAAAGGTAAGAGGCTGGGAACCCCAGAGTCATGGGGCAGGCCTGGGAAGCCATACAGTGAGGAGATGGAGGAGTTCAAAATGAGGCTTCCGTCAGTGCTGCATCCCTTGGAGGCCCCATAGACCTCTCTGACAAGCTCCGTAGCTTCTATCTCAAAACACAAAACACAAGACTTGGTGCTCACAGTGATTGGACTTAGAGACTTAGAGAATGGAGAGGGTCAAGCAGCTGCAAACGGTCATTATCCAAGTCAGAGTCTGTGTCAGCTGCAATCCTCCTCAGATGGCAGCCAGACCAGCACATTTTGTGTGGCAGCATAGGCAAGCACTCATTGCCAAGGTCACAGGCATTGATGGGTTGCTGGATGCCTTGTATGGCAAGGTGCTGACTGAAGAACAATGCCAGACACTTTGTGCAGAGACCACCAATCAAAGCAAGATAAGGGAGCTTTTCAGCTTTGCTCCAGCCTAGAACCTGACCTACAAATACTTCAAGTTCCTGGGGTATGCACAGCCCTACTTGGTAGCTGATCTGCAGCAGATCTGAAGTATCTTCCCTAGCAGTGGCCCCTACATTAGTTCCTGGCTTCTTAGACACAATTTTTGAAGAGAAAACAAAACAATTTTGAAATGGATGCATGTGAGTACACCAGTGAAGGAAGGCTGAAAAGGGCAAATAGAATTTGTTAAAACAGATATTATAAAAAAAATCACTCTGGTAATTTTTTTTTCTAACTTCCCCCTCAAAAAAAGAGTATTGAAAAGTCCAAACATTTACTTTAAATTTATTAATTTCAAAACATGTAAGTCAACTTGAAAGAGGATTGTCACCATGATGCCAATACTGGCCTCAAATACCCCGTAGAGCTGCTGACTCAGCAGCCCGAGTCCATAGTATAGATAACACCTATACCTTCAGTAGGATTATCCCATGTCTATCTGAGGCTGATTTATGTAGCTAAACATGTGTGCCTTTAGTGGGACTATCCCATGTCTTTCCAAGGTTGATTTATGTGATGTTATCTTTTCTTGCTCTATTTTATGTGCGTAGGTGTCTACCTCCATGTTCACCATGTGCATGCAGTTCTCACAGAGGCTAGGTGAGGCTACTGATCCCTGAAACTGCAGTTACATATGGTTGTGAACCAGTACGTGGGTGCTGGGAATTAAACCCATGTTCTCTGAACGACAGCCAGTGCTAATCCCGGAGCCATCGCTCCAGCCTCTCTTTATTACATTATTTATTTTGTATGTATACATAAGCACGTGTGTGGAAGTCAGAGGACCACATGCAGGAGTTCCCATAACTGAACTCAGGTCTTCAGGCTTGGCACTGAACCATCTCACCAGCACCATTTTAGCTGCACTGAACCTCACTCTATTGACCAGGCTGCCCTCAGAGCCATCCTCCCACATCTGCCTCCTAGATGTTAAGATTGCAGGCGTGCACCACACACGATGGGATTTATTTGATCCTCAGTGGTTTCTTCACTTACTCGTCTGTATGCTATTTGTAAAGTAGACATTCTTATTTTAAGAATCTAATTTAAGAAAAAATTTGAGAGAGTATATAGTCCTTGAACTCCCTATTGTGCATCAGGCTAGCCTTGAACTCACAAAGATCCTTTTGCCCCTGCCTCTCTTGTGAGTGCTGGAATTAAAGGTGTGCACCACTGTTCCAGCCCAAGAGGCTAATTTTCTCTTCTCTTTTTTCTTTCTTTTTTTGATACAGGATTTCTCTATGTAACCCTGACTGTCCTGGAACTCAGATCTGCCTGCCTCTGCCTCCTGAGTGCTTGGATTAAGAATCTTAATTGTTGATGACATCTTATGCCATTTGCCACCTGCTCTGTAGTAAGTTCTGTGAGCTGAGCCCCTCTTGATTATGTGTGCTACCCCATCTCTGCCCATCTTTATTGATTCTGGCCAGACGTGGGCTGCTTTTGTAGTCGTGCTGCATTTAGGATTAAAGAGAAAAAAACTTCAGTGAAGATTTAGAGTTCTTGGGAAGTTAGGGAAGCTTGCTTGAGGTCCAGATTCCCCTTCTCTGTGAGCAAGTCACCAGCGTGATCACTTGAGAGTGCTGTTTGGCATGAGGTGATGTTCTTTTTTGGTGGTATTGGTGGAGTTCACAAACAGATTGTAGCCATAGAACTTTTTTCAAGAATGTATCAATGTCTCTAGCTTTTAGTGACTTCTATGCTGAGAAAGAATACCTTATTTATGGTCTATAAATCTTCAGGACCAGTCAAATGGGAATCTTGAGGGAACTAATTATTTTCTAGAGTTCTGGGGAGTTAGTTGTTTACTTGTGGCCCTATGAAAGGCTAGCCAGGCATGACGACACACATTTACGGTTCCAGCACTTGGATGTTGAGCCAGGAGGGTCATGATGAGTTTGAAGCCAGCTTCAATTACAGTGAGACTGTCTCAAAAAACAAAAATGAATAAATATTTGAAAAAGTTTTAACTTTTAAAGTCACAAGCTTAATCAGGTCATTTTTGCACACACTACCACCTTCTCAAGTCTGGATGCTGACTGAAGTTGCTAGTAACCAATTACAAGTTTATAATGGATTTTAACTGGTCTACAGGAAAAATGCTCCGATTTTTTTCAATCTATTTTCAGAAGTATAACAGGAAGTGGGATGTACCTGCTTTAGTCTAGGACCTTGAAGAGGATCTTATGGTTCATTAGAATCTTTGATTCAATTTTAAAAAGCACAGCTAACCAACTCTTCATACCCACTGCAGCTGAATACCCAGTCAGCTTTGGATTGAAAATATTTTTTAAAAGTATTATATTTATCCAGGCATGGTGGCACCTAGCTTTTCATCCTTGCACTTGGAAGGCAGAGACAGATGGATCTCAGTGAGTTGAAGCCAGGCTGGTCTACATAGTAAGTTCAAGGTTTGCCAGGACTACACAGTAGAACTCTGTCTCAAAAAAAAAAAAAAAAAAAAAAAATTCCAGTTTTGAGGGATCCAATACCTTCTCCTGGCATCCATGGGCACCCTGGTGCACATGTACACATGCATAAATAAATCTTTAAGAATGTTTTTATTTGATGAGCATCTATTGATGATTTTCTTGTCATGATTCTCTTGAACAATATTTACATAATATTTACCTTTTCTCAGGTATAAGTAATCTAAAGATGATTTAATGAATTGGGAGGAGAGAGAGAGAAAGAGAGAGAGATGTTATATGTAGATACTTATACATAGGACTTCAGTAGAGTGCCCTAAAATCAGTTTCCTGCAGAAAGAAAGGAAAAACTGTAGTGAAAGAAGAAAGTCACAAGGAATGTATTGACAAAAAATTCTTAATAATGGAAGTAGCCTAAAACTTTTCTTCCTTACTCCTGTCAGAATCGACTACAGTCTCAAAGAGCATTACTCCTACAAGGCACTGAAAGCCTGAACCGGGCTACCCAAAGCATTGAGCGTTCTCATCGGATTGCCACAGAAACTGATCAAATTGGTACAGAAATCATAGAAGAGTTGGGGGAGCAACGAGACCAGTTGGAACGTACTAAGAGCAGAGTAAGTCTGGGCAATGTGTAAAATCGGAGGGTCCTTCATACCCAGATGTCGTACTAAAGCCAGACACTACAGCAGTTCTGAATTCTGGAAATAACTCTTTTATTCTCTCTCTGGGAATAACAGCCCCCTCCCCTTTTCACAATTTTTAAATTGCTGGGCTAAAAGATTCCCCATTAGAATTAATACAGAGCCAAAGGAGATGGATTAGTCGATAAAGTCAGTACAGATGTCCATGCATTTGCAACCCCAGAGTTTGGGGGTAAGGATTAGAAAAAGTTGGATTTTTGGAGCTTGCTGGCCAGCCCAGTGTATTGAGAGGTCCTTTAAGGTGGTGTAGCCAGTTTTTGTGGGTTCTTCTACCCTTCCCCACCCTCTCAACCCCCAACACAAGATAGGAGAGGAAAAAGGAAAGAGAGGAAAGGGGGTGATGTTATTGTTAGGCTACTTCCTGCTGACTAGGAGTATAGAGCTTCTTGTGTCAAGTTTGATCTTCAAGATTTCTAATTTCTTCTCATCTCTTTGTGCTTAACTGCTTGAGAAACCATGACCAACCACCAACAGCAACAATCAATCCATCTTGTTTCTTGGGACTCTAGCATTTATATACCCTCTGAAAAGTCCCCAGAATTCCAAACATCACACAGTCACAGAAACTATATGCTGCTGGCAAAATCACACCCCTGCACGAGGCAAATCAAAGTCAGCTGCTATGGACAATCTGAAGTAGCCCCATATCTTATACCTGGGATTAAAACAAAAACATATTCTTATATCTCTGTGGGGTTTTTTTCCTAAGATTTATTTTTATTTTATGTGCATTGGTGTTTTGACTACATGTATGTATGTGTGAGGGCACCAGATGCCCTGGAACTAGAGCTATAGATAGTTGTGAGCTGCCATGTGGGTGCTGGGAATTAAACCTGAGTCCTCTGGAAGAGCAGCCAGTGCTCTTAACCACTGAGCCATCTCTCCAGCCCCTATTTCTGTGTTTTAAAGAAAGATAATAATGCCAAAATTGCCTACAGTGTGGAGAGCAGTCAAGGAAGGTACCCTCCATACCCACACAGATGTGCACATACAACAGACATAAACACACAAAAATACGTAGATGTGTCTATAATATTTGTGAGTTGAATCTTGCTATTTAGATCTGACTGCTGGCCTGGAACTCAGTGATCCTCCTGCCTCTGCCTACTGGGATTAAGGTTGTGTGCCACCATGCTGGGCCGCAAAGCAATAATGATTTATACTATTTCATGTCTCGCTTTATTCATGAAAAGAGAATGTGAAAACACCAGTAAGGATTCAGTGAAAGGAGATTTTAATTTCAGGTCTAACAGCATATTTTTCTATTCTTAAAAAAAAAAAAAATTGTGTGTGTAGGTTTTTTGCCTGTATATATATCTCTGTATCACATGGTCCTGGTGCCTAAGGAAGCCAGAGACATCAGATTTCCTGGGACTGGAGTTATGCTTGTAAACTGCCATACCCATCCCGGCAATAAACTCAGGTCCTCTGGACAAGCAGCAAGTGCCTTTTTTTCTTTTTCTTTTATTTTTTTCTTTTGGTTTCCTGAGACAGGGTTTCTCTGTGTATCCCTGGCTGTCCTGGAACTCACTTTGTAGACCAGGCTGGCCTCAAACTCAGAAATCTGCCTGCCTCTGCCTCCCAAGTGCTGGGATTAAAGGCATGCAACACCACTGCCCAGCACAGCAGCAAGTGGTTTTATGTGTTGGGTCACCTCTCCAGCTCTGTTTTCCTATTCATGACAGCTCACAACCATGTCTCCAGTTCCAGGGGATTCGATGCCCTCTTTTGACTTCTGAGGACACCACATATCCATGCGGTGCACATACATACATTCAAGCAAACACTCATACACATAAAAGTAAACCCTTAAAAACACAAGCAAATACCAACTCAGGAGGCTCTCCAAGTATTTAAGTGATAAGATTCAAATCATAGGTTGCCCTGCAGTCACTGGCCCAGCATAGGTAAAACCTTATAGCCTATATGGCAGTCAGAAAGGCTTGGTTTTAAAACTGTGGCACTATTCTCCTCCCCGCCTCCCTTTTTTTTTTTTTTTTTTTTGTTCTTTTCCTGAGGCTGGGTCTCATGTAGCTCTGGCTGTCCTGGAACTCTCTGTAGACCAGGCTGGCTTCAACTTGCCAAGCCTGTTTCTGGGATTAAAAGTGTGCGCCACCATGCTACCATGCCTGTCGCTTTCCTATCTGAATAGCCAAGGTGAAGGATTAGTGACCTCACAGCCGCCCATGCCTATAGGAACAATGAGATATAGTGCTTCCCTCCTTAATGAGCACCCAAACACCTTGACTTTTCTAGGTTCCTTTACTTATACTTAATAGCTTAGATATAAGCTATTAAATTCATTTGATTCTTTGTGTCTTAACAAAGACCTTTTTAATGCCCATGTTCAAGTTCTATAGATTTTTTTTTTTTGGAAAGGATTAGGAGATGACCTATTATTTTCTCTTCCAGCTGGTAAATACAAATGAAAATTTGAGCAAAAGCCGGAAGATTCTTCGCTCAATGTCCAGAAAGTAAGTTTCAAAAACCCCCACAAATTCTTGACATTTAATGTATTTCAACTAAGAAAGCTTAAACCAGTGACTTAACAAATGTCCTGGTAAATCACCTTGGTGCTCCCCAAGCCCTGCTCCCTGCCCCGAAGTCACTCAACAGCAAAGGACAACATAGTCTGTATGTTACATATCTCAGGAGATTGGTAAATTCATAGATTGTTCCAACATAAATAGTGGGAAACCTGTCTGCTGAACAATGTCAGTCCCAGTTTCTCTCTCTTAGAGGGGACCTAAGGAACCAATAGAGCTTTTCTGCTCCCGGGAACATGTTTATGAACACCCGGTGTGGGAGCACGGATAGTACTTAGTTCTTGCCTTTTATGGCAGGCCTTTTTTGGGAGTCCTGTCTTGTTAGCAAGAAGTATTTTAAAAGAACAAAAACAAGCTAGCGGGAGGTAAAAGCGGTTGTGGCATGAGCCTGACGATTGATAGGAGAGCGCCATCCCCAAAGCTGTCCTCTGACTGCCACAAGTGAACTGTGTAGGATGCACATACCTGTGTTCACTAATTTTAAAAAAACTAAACAAAAAAACCAACCTTGAGGTAACTCCTAACTGTAGTTAAAAAAAAAAAAAGGCCGAAGGGAGATGGTGCCATTTGGGCTAAGCTGGGTACCTAGTGTGGCGTGTCCTTGGTGCATGTGAGCTAACAAGAGCTTCAGAAATCCATTCATAGAACAAGCAGTGGGAGAAGATTTCCCCCAAACACTAATAATTCCTTAAAGTAAGGAGAAACGAGATGATAACCTGAAGTAAACTTTTTGGCGAGTGACTGTTGAGGTAGTAGAGCAGAGGGAGAAATAGGGAAGAGTAAGAAGGGAGAAGTTTACAAGACACTGAAAAGCAGATCTCAAGGCCACTAGTTCCTCATCCTACAAGCAGGACCCGGCCGTGAGCTTAATCGACTTTGACACTAAAGAGTGCACCCGTAGCGTATGTATGGCTGGTAGGACCATATTTAAAACAGCAGGACAAGTAGAGGAATTTTTAGAGTCAAGAAGTCATTACGTTTTAGTGTTATATTCCTGTTTCCCACATTTTTGTGATGTAGTCAGTGTTGTCCCTCACTTAAGCCAAGAGCACCATGAATTGTCACTGTCCAAAGGACAGTGCTTTCTGCTGTGTGGCTGTGTAGCCAAACTCAAACTCCATCTACCTCACTGTGTCTAGCATTAGAAACAGCTAGAAATAAGATTGCCCAGACTCATGTCTACTTACTCTGCTTGTCTTTGTAGAGTGATAACCAACAAGTTGCTGCTCTCCGTCATCATCTTGCTGGAGCTAGCCATCCTGGTCGGTCTGGTGTATTACAAATTCTTTCGACACCATTGAACTTCTGTAGGGAAAGCCTTGTGGACCAGCATCTTACTCTGAATGAATGGTTTTACATAGGAATATGTGTTGCTGCTGTGGGCTAACAGTTCAAGAATGTATTGTCTTGTCAGACTATGGGAGGGAGGGCAATGGAAAACCTCGAAAATGTGAAGGAACAGCAACAAGACCAGTATGATATACTAAGGTAATAAATGTTGTTTATGACTCCTTCAAACTTACATGTATAACATTAATAGCTTGTAAACTTCAAAAACAACAAAAAATACATTTACAGTAATAGTGTTGGTGACCAAAATAGAGAAGGGAGTTTTACAGTTGTGAGAGTGCACAGATGTTCTCATTAAGGCAATATTGATCCAGACAGCCATTTCATATCTGTCCCTTCGAATGCCTTGCAACTCTGTAATGCTGTTGTGAAAGGTGCCAGAGTACAGTATTTCCTAAATTCTCACACATTCTTCATTTTCTGATTCGTGTGGTGAACTAGGAGTAGGAAGGTGGTCATAGACAATGTGTCCTCCTTCTCTTGTCTGACCAAAACTTGAAGCAATCACATCCACTGCTAGTCTGGCTGTTGCCTTGGCCTCTTCCTCAGAAGTGGCCAAATGAGGATTGACTTCAACAAGATCCAGAGCTGACAGCAACCCTGGAACAATAAAAGGTAAAAGACGTTAGAACATGCCCTGGCTGCCACTTTCAGTGAGGGTTGTTCCACCTCATAAAAACAAGTCATTTTCCAATATAAAATGACCACAATCAGAAAGCCCTCTGCAGTCTGGAAAGGTGGCTCTGTAGGTGAAGTGCCTCAGCCAAGCCTGATTAGCCGAGTTTGAACCTTGGGCCCCATGTGAGATTGAGAGAGCCAGGCCAGCAAGTTGTCCACTGATTTCCACATGTACTCCCCACTCCACAAACAGGGACACAAAAGTAACTTCAACAACAAAACACCCAGGCAGTAGTAGCACAGGCTTTTAATCCCAGCACTCAGGAGGCAAAGGCGGGCGGATCTCTGCGTTCAAGGCCAGTCTGGTCTACAGAGTGAGTTCTAGGATAGCCAGGACTACACAGAGAAATTGTGTCTCGAAAAACCAACCAACCAAAAACAAACTAGAAAACGTGAGAGGCTTACAAGACGCAATAGTAAGAACACTTGCTCCTCTGACTGAGGACCCAGGCACCCACAGGGTGGCTCACAAGTGTCTCTTACTCTTAATCCCAAAAGATCCAACACCCACCTTGGATTTCCATGGGCACCAACCAGGTGTGCATGTCCATATATGTAAAAACCCGTGTACACATACAGACATTTTAAGAAAGCCCGTTGTGTCTCATCCTCTTGACTACATGTTTAAGTTAAGATAACTGTGCTAGTGCAGAGCAATTATAAAATCCTACCCCTGTTCCAACTCCTGTCATAGGTAAGCACTGGTGTCAGGATTGTAGGCCCCTTGTCTGTTTGGGAGTTTTATTGGTCCTTTTACCTCACACCTAGGACTGTGGATTGAACCAGGGTCTTTATGCACACTAAGCATGTACTTTACCACTGAGCTGCATCCTAGCCCACCAGTACTTGTTTTATCCTTTTGTGTAAGGGGTGTGTGTGTGTGTGTGTGTGTGTGTGTGTGTGTACACCTGCCACCATGTGCATGTGGAGGGCAGAAGGCAACCTTGGATGTTGGCCTTCATTCCTGCTTTGAGGCAGGTCTCAAACATGCCAGGATAGCTGGCCCTCAAGTTTCTGTGGATTCTCCTGTCTCCATCTTACCAAACAGGATTACTGGTGTGCGCTATCTCTGCAGATCCAAACTCAAGTCTTCATGTCTGTGCAGCAATTGCTTCACCAAACACTTACTTAGCCATCTCCCTAATTTCACCATCAGTATCTCTTGAGGTGCCACGACATGACCAGAAGTATAGCTATTGCTGTAAACTATTTTTTTATTTTGAGACAAGGTCTGCTATGTATCCCAGGCTAGCTTCAAACCATCAGTCTGCCTGCCTCAGCCTCCTGAATGGCATTTACTCCCACAGCTAGCCCAAACTTCCATGACTGAGTTCTAAGAGCAGATTCCACATATGACATAGCTGGCTTTTCCAGCCATATGTTGACTGTTTCAATCCTGATTTCAGTCACTTAATCTGAGGGTTTGAGTTCGTGCCCAAGTCCTCAGCACTGGTCCTTTGTTTGGGGTAGGCTGAAGGAAAGAACTTAATCTACAGCTGCCTTCCACTTCGATCCCTCCTTATCTGGCCTACTTCCCGAGATTCCTAACACTTACTCTGGGTTAATCTACCCTTTAAAGAGTGATCTGAATAAACTAAAATTAAATATCACAAGTATTTAAGAATATTTAGGCTGACTATAAAGTATATATATATATATAAGGTATATTCTAATACCTAATGGTTCATTTATATTACACTATGGTACATGACAAACTCTCCAGTGTTTCTTACAATCTTAGTGATGCATAGTTGAGTGTATTATATAAAATTACAGTAACTAAGGATGTTAACATTTCATTGTCATCATTTCCTGCCCAGGAACCTGTGTCCCTAGTGAGTTGAGTCTTTTTTTCTTTTTTTATGGTTTTTCAAGACAGGGTTTCTCTGTATAGCCCTGGCTGTCCTGGAACTCACTTTGTAGACCAGGCTGGCCTCGAACTCAGAAATCCGCCTGCCTCTGACTCCCGAGTGTTGGGATTAAAGGCGTGCGCCACCAAGCCCAGCTTGTGAGTTGTGTCTTATTCCCAATGGTTGAACCTAGTATCTCTAGCATATCCTAAGTAGGAATCAGGAGGGTTTGCACCATCAAAAATATATATTGCCTATGTTTCCAGACTATTGCCATCCTACAGGTTAGTTTAAGCAAATTGCTATCTTTGTTGACAATGTCAGCAAAACAAGGAAACACAGACACACAACTGCTTGCAAAGTTTATTAATCCCTCTTGAATGAAGTAACAGAAATGTTTTAAGTTCACTGTTAACTGAAAGACCGTTGCAATATTTATGTTTGCAGGTCTAAGTCTGTCTTCCTACAGTCAGATTTAATAGGCCGGTCTCCCCTAAGGTTCTAGCAGACTATAAGGACCCAATCCCCATTTCTTTTCCATCTAGGTAAGGGTTCCTTACATGACTGGTGGTGGCTCAGAGGGTAAATGCTTCTGCCACTAATCAGACAACCCGAGTTCTATTTTCAGACCGACGAGTAGAAGAGAGGCCACTAACTACAAGTTGTCTTCTACATACATACTCACATAATAAATACTTTCTAAAGGGTCTCTTGTCTGTTGTGAGGTGTGCACCTTTAATCCCACCACTTTGGAGGCAGAGACACAGATCTCTGAGTTAAAGGCTAGCCTGGTCTAAGTGAGACCCTGCCTAAAAACAAAAAACAATTCCTTGTAGGTCTTGGCCTTTGAAATCTTGGAGTTTTTGCTCTGTCTCCTAGTTTCATGAAATTGTTAAGGTTATATCATGTGATAGTTGCTCTTGATAATCTAGAATTCACCTCAGTCATGACCTTAGTGACCTTCATCAGCCATTTCTCTAACAGTATCCTTTTAAAGTTACCAACAAGCTCCAGTAGAAGGCTTATCTCTGATTTAAAAAGAAAAAAAAGATACTGTCTTCAAGATGGAGTCTGGGGAGATAGCTCAACAGTCGAGTGCTTGTCTAAGCATGAGGACCTGAGCTCAAACCATAGAACCTTTATGCAACTCCAGTGTTAGGGAGGCTGAACTCAGAGCTCACTGTCTAGCGGACTTGCCCAGTCATTGAGTTCCATACAAGTAAGAGATCGGGATGACTGGCACCTGAGAAATGACAGTTGAGGTTGACTGTATTTAAAAAAAAAAAATCTTTTCAAGAAATGTTCTTAAAATCTGGACATGGCGGTGCATGTCTGTACGCTCAGCACCTGGAAGATAAGCAGGATTCGGAGTCCCAAGTCATCCCCTCCTCAACTACATGAGTTTCAAGTCAGTCTTAACTACATGAGACCCTGTCTCAAAAAAGAAAAAAGGATTTGAGACAAGCTTAAGCTGAACTCCAAATAATTTCCAACTGCTGGTGAACCAGCAAACCCCTTACAACTAGAGGAAGCAAGCTACTTGGCTTGTTTTCTTAATCTGCCTTTAGGCAGTGTAGACACAGGAAATGTGTGTTGGACATTCTGTTCCATATACTAAATCTATTGAGTGTGTTAGTGACATAATTACCTGCATGGTATTAGCATACTTTGGTACAGTCCCGATCCAAAGATGCCTCTAAATATCTGTCTATATCCTTTATTAACCATATGATTCTGGGCTATAAAAGTTTAACCAAAAACAGAGTGACAAAAGATCCCCAGCAGAAAGAGATTTCAGCATGTTTATATAGTGAATAGGCTGAAGACCTGGCTACATACCTGTATTATGTATTTCTTCAGTAATATACACTCCTTCTCTGTAGGTTAATCCCCCTACAACAGGGGTTCCTGTGGCTGGAGCCAGTTTAGGGTCAAATGCATCAATGTCAAAACTCAGGTGGATTGGCCTCTGCCTTCTGAAAAGGAAAAGAATGAGAGACTATGTTATGCTTGCAGTCTTCATTCTGTGACTACAACTTGATTTTGTTCTTATTCTGGTGCTCTGCTGATTCAGTGCATTTCTAGATTTCTACCCCTAGAAGTGACGGAGATTGGCATATTAACTTCTTACATAGTACTTTAAGATACTGCCATTTGTTCTGCCTGCTTCAGAAAACCTCCAGTGCATTTTTCTGGGTTTCGAAGGGTATTAATGCCTCCCGGGAATGCTTCACTTCTATCATTAATTAAGTTAGCTTCATTAGGTTATAATTGTTGAATGAACATAATCCAGTTTAAAGTCTGCGAGATTATATTCCAATTCCAACTTGAGTGCAGGTATCCCATGACTAAAACCAAACATCAGCATCCTAGTAGCAAACAACTAATGTCTTGGCAGCTTAGAGAATGATGAGACAGCAGTTCTGATATTGACCACCCAAAAGAGAAGCCCCATTGTTGGGAAAATGAGTCTGACTACCATGTGTTTTTATGCTTAATACAGAACTCAGATGAAGCAGTAATGAAGTTAGGAAGAACAGGACCACTGGAGCAGTGATGAAGGCTTCTCATCAAAAGTCACGAAATCGAAAACAAATTTATGAGAAGCAGGATGGGCCACTGACTTTACCCCTCCCAAATCTAGAAGAATATGATTTATGATTGATCCTATGCCTTTCTAAACGATTTGAAAATACATAGACATGTTTTGCTTTTACTTGAGAAGTAGAATTCCTATGCCCAAGGTATGGGCTTAAGTGTGCTGCTGCTCTCCCAGGGTCTGCCCCGCCTCCTCCTGAGACCTAGAAATAGACATAATAGACGCTTATGTCATTTCTTACTTGCCAATCAGCCGATCAAATGTCTGTTCCATCACCTTCTGGATCCCAAGTCGATCAATCTCTCTCATGGAAAAATACTGGATGTCATAATTCTTTAAAATAAAACTGGCAAGATAAAAGGGAAGACTCTAGTTTTAAAAGCTTTTAATGTATATTTAGGGACTCTTGCCTTTAGATTGACCTAAAACAGGCAGGACAGGCCCAAAGCTTACCCCTTCTGCATCAACTTACTGTTCAGGAGGCTCCACATCTCTCAGGCCAATGTACACAATATTTGGGGGAGAGAGGCAAGGTTTGATCCAGGAAAATCCTGGCAGTTGTGGTACCTGTGAAGAGAGGGACGAAGCAGATCAGTCAGAAATCCTAACTCTCACTAAGATGTGCTCCCAAGAATGTGCTGTCACTTTCGTGTCCACTATGTTGAGGTGACACAGGACACCTGAGCTAGGAGGGAAACTGTCCAGTGAGATGATTTAGAAGGGCAGCTGCAAAACAATGCAGATTTCCTGAGAATGTAAAAGCATCTCTTCTAAGGTAGCCCTGGTTTCTCATTAACTACCTAAGTAGCAGGAAGATGCTGGGTAGGTGGCCTTTCCCACCCCTTTGTTCGGTACAGGTTGAGTCTTTAATCTGTCTTGGCTTAGAGCTTTGGCTTCTTGCTGAGCAGAGAGTCCTGTCTGTCTAACAAAGACTTCCTTGGCTTTTGAAGAGATCAGAAGAAATTTTACCCGAAGGTAATAAGCACAGTGGCACTTAGACTCTAAATCAGTGTGTTTAGAGTGTGGCCTCCACCTAAGTCCTTGGGCTATGGAAATACCCACTCCTACTTTCTCACCTACTACTACAAACTTAAAATTTCCTAAACAATTATGTACCCAACAGAGAACAGAGACCTAGCATCTAATTGACTGCCCAGTCCTTAGTAATGTACATAAAAGTGAGTTAGGTAAGTCACATTCAGCCCATCCTTTGTTCAAATCTCAAAGCCCCAGGATAACCATGCAAGCCTTTTCATTTGGGCCTGCTTACCTTGTCTTGTAGTTCTTTGATGAGAAAGGAAAGTGGCTGTCCATGTATATTTCCAGATACAGTGGTGAGAGGTGTATTAATGTCCGCATGAGCATCAACCCAGATGACACAGAGATCTGGGCGGTGCCGGGCGTGACCGATAATGGTACCTATTGCCAGGCTGCAAAAAACAAATGTAATAATCTTCAAGGCCCTCTACTTGGCAAACATGCTCAGTAACAGATAATCTCAGCCAACACTGCTTATACTCTGTCCCCAGGGCAAAGTCAGGGTCTAGCCTGAGGCTGGGTTACAGTGAGACAAAAGTCCCTTAATTGTACTTCCCAAAGATTAACGCTTAAGTGAATTAGACAGGAGAAAGGAAAAACTTTAAAGAGTCAGTGCTCCAGTGCCAGGGGACCCAACACCTTCTGGCCTCTCAGAACACTGTTCTCATGGTGTACAGACATGTGTGCAGGCAGAACACACATACACATAAAATAAAATTCAAAGTTAGGGGGGAAAAGCAGTGGTGGTGACTGGCTGTCCCTGCCGTGTGACACATGTCACAGCAGTTCCATGTTAATTTGTCCATTAGCACTAGCCCAGAAAAGGAGCTCAGATATTAACATTTGTCCAGTGAATGAAATTTAGTTGAGCAATGGGATCTTGTCTGTAACAACTTGAAGAAATGCTGCCTAATCTTTTTAATTCTAACTTCCGAGGAATCTGGTACATTAGAGGGGTTTTGCTGTTTGGTGGCAGTAAAGTCTTGCATGTTGCCTAGCCTGGTGTCGACAGAGCTCGGGCAGTCCTCCCAGTTCACCTTTGAAGGTAGCTGCGGACACAGGTGTGCACCACTCCATCGAACTTACATTAACTTTCTAAAGATAAATTAGGAAGCAGACTTGCAGTTGTAACTACATGACCCACCATTTGCCTTAGTATGTGTGAGGCCCTGAGTTTAATTCCCAGCACAACACACACAATCAGAAAGCTGTAAAAGCTTGTATGTAACACTGCTGAAAACCCGAAAAGGGGTGCTGTTAGGAATCAAAGTTACAAGGCAACCCCTACTGAGCTGAAGTATACCAGTGAATTAAACAGTCATTCAAATTAGGCAGGCATTTCTTCCCTCCTTGCTATAACAGCCACAGTCTTAGTTTTGAACTGGAAATAGTTAAGTAACCTGGTTGCAGTATGTGTGTGTGTGTGTGTGTGTGTGTGTATGTACACACATATATATATACATATGTATATACACACATACACATATATATGTATATGTATATGTGTATATATATATATATATATATATATATATATATATATATATATATATATATATATATATGTAGGCAAAAAGAAAAACTAAAGGCTCTGGCTGTCACACTTCATAGATGAGGCAGAGATGGGAGGCAAGAGACCTGCTACCCTCTCCTCTGGTTGATTCCATTGAGTGGCCAGTCATCTCTAGAGAACCTGAGTTCCTTTCCTTCCTGAATTTCTACTCCTAATGAGGAATCTACTTGCTTCTGAAGCTGGAGCAAAGGTTTAACTTCTGATAGTTATCTAGAAAGTTCTCTGAGCACTTCAGGGGAAATTGCTAGGCTGAGTCAAAAAGAAAAGCCAAGTGGATTTGAATGCCAGCTCTCCTCCTTCCTGGGGTTAGGCCTTGAACAAGCCATTTAACCTCTGTCCCTCAGAGCTTCTAGCAATAAATGAGATAAAACTGTATCTCCTTCAGGACATCGTTAGGATTAATTAACTGAAAGTATCAATAAGGGTTCACTACTGCTGCAATGCCTCATTCCACTTCACTGTTTAGCTTACACCAAACTCCCTGGTGGAATCTGGCTACACTAGCCCAGACCTCTCCCTCTGAAATTCTATAGTAGTCAGTATTTTTCAGTCTTTAATTTTACATGTACTTATTTTACAGTAGATCTCAGTTGAGCATTCTCTCATACTTTGAAAAAATAATTCACTAAGAAAGACTTAAACGACTGACCATGTCCATATTAGAGAGAAAAATGTGTTCACAAGCCAAGGAAGGATTGCTAACAAATGAATTAGCAGAAATGCTAAGGAAAGCATGCAAATTCAGTCTATGGATAGATGGATCCTACCAGTTCTCCAACACAGCCAGATGAACGTCTTAAGAACCTTGCTTAGTCTACCCCTGCGCTTGCTGGGTTGAGTGTGCATAGTCTCTTCTGTGCTGTGTTTTCCTCCACGTAAGGACACTGAAATAAAGAAGCTAATTACTAAGCCCAAAGCTTACCTGTGGTCTCCTCCCATGGTGACACAGCTGTAGCCACCTGACACAGCTCTACTAACCACTTCAGCCAGTTCCTGGTTGGCAAGGCCCACTGAACGAGGATACACAACCAGATTATTGTAGGGATCATCTTGTGGGACATTAGTAAAACTCAAGTCTCCAAAGTCTTTTAGGTGGCATCCTGCAACAGATGGAGAACAACAGAATGAACCATTTGTGCCATTCCAACGTCTACTGGCCTGGGCTACAAGTAATTACCTGGGACAAAGTGGTGACACGTCATACTCATTTTGTCCGACCACAGTTCCACATGTCACCTGCTAGCAAGGTAAGCCCTTTTATGAACACCATTTTCCAGAAGCTTCACGTTGGACATGAAATCCAGAGATATTATTAACCTAAGAATCACCAAATAGGTAGCAAGCACTTTATAATCTCAAAATTATAAAGTGGAATTAGAATAAAAAACTCATTAGGATATAAAGTAATTAAGTGGTTTTCAGGGCAAAAATACATGTGTAGAAATTCTCATGGCCCTCATTTGATCTTCAGCAATGCAACAGAACAAATTCTCAAATATATTTTTTCTAGAATAAAAGGTCAGGAGCTAAGGCTGGAGAGATGGCTCAGAAGTTGAGAGCACTTTCCGCTTTTCCAAAAGATCTGAGTCATGCATCCAGCACTCACATCAACTGTCTATAGCTCCAGGAGACCCAGGGCCCTCTTCCATCTTCTTCAGGCACCACAGCACATAGAGCACGTACATACATACATACATACATACATATATACATACAAATAATATGTCTCTTTTAAAAAGTCAGGAGCTCAGGTACATATGTAACAGAGGATGGCCCTGTCAGTCATCAATGGGAGGAAAGGGCCTTGGTCCTGTGAAGGCTCTATGCCCCAGTATAGGGGAATGCCAGGGCCAGGAAGCAGGAGAGGGTGGGTTGGTGAGCAGGGGGAGGGGGAAGAGATAGGGAGTTTTTGGAGGGGAAACCAGGAAAGGGGACGACATTTGAAATGTAAATAAAGAAAATACCTAGTTAAAAAAAAGTCAGGAGCTGGGAATGTAACAGTGGTGGAATATTACCTAGCTATACAAAGCCCTAGTTCTGGCATTTGAGATGTAATTGCAGGAGGACCAGAAGTTGTCTGTCACCTTGGTTACATAAACAAGCTCAAGGCCAGACTTGTCCCAAAATAATAACAAATCAATCAGAGGACATAAATAGAGAAGCTATTGAACATTTATTTGTTACAGGGGCTCAGGCACTGATCTAACTGCTTATCATAAATTTTTATTTCAGACTCCAAATAATGAGGCAACTGAAATAATGTTTACTGTATAGATGAAGAAACAGCAGAGAAGGAGTCTGCTGAGCGCCAAAGTCAAAGCCTACAGCTAAGACATTTGGAAGGCGTTTGATTTTTGTTACTGTTTTTGTTTTGGTTTGTTTGTTGAGACAGGATCTCACCGTGTAGCCATGGCTATCCTGGAACTCATTATATAAACCAGGTTGGCCTCAAAGTCACAGAGATCCACTTCTACTTCTGGAGTGCTGGGAAACCATACATTTTATTTTAACATTTGCAGAGGTCGGTTAAAGATTTAGGCTATGACCAATGCGGTTTCATCACGAATTTAAGCTGTACAGTTAGGAACTTTCCTCTTGAGCCCAACTCATTCTAAAGCAGAACTTGGAAAGAATACAAAGATGAGAAGTCTTAACTTGAAACATCAAAGCATAAGGCCAACAGACCAACCTTAATCATCAATAAAAATGGGTATTAGAAGCAAAACTATTCTTTCTCAAAAGATATACCTTAGCTAAAAAAAATTATGAACCTTTTGATCAGTGCACTGTTAAGAAATAATTATAAAACGATGCACAGGAGACCTAGTCAACTAGAAAAAAAGAAAAAAAAAGAAACTACAGCCAAGAAGGAGACAACTATGACAACATGCTGAAGACACTGAGAACTGGTCTGGTCTGTTTGTCTGCTGTGGTAAACACCGTGACTAAAATCAACTTGGAGAAGAAAGTATTTGGCATACACATCTCAGGTCACAGTCTATCACTGAGGGAAATCAGAGTGGGAACTCAATCCTGGAACCTGGAGACAGGAACTAAAGCAGAGACCATGGTGGAATGCTGCTTATTAGCTTGCTTTCCATGGCTTTTCCTGGCTTACTCGTGTATAACCCAGCACCACCTGTCTAGAGATAGCAATGCCCACAGTGGTTGCTACCTCTGTTGCTACCCACAGTGAGAGCCCTTCCACCTCAATCATCATTCAAGAAAATACCCCACAACTGGGTGCATGCCTTTATTCCTAGTACTCAAGAAGTAGAGGCTAGTGAATTCCAAGCCACCCTGGTCTTCATAGGAAATTCTGGGCCAGCCAGGGCTACTAGATAGAGAGACTCTGTCTCAAAACAAAACAAAAAGCCCCCACAGCCTTGGGTACAAGCCAGTCTAATGAAAAAATTCTTAATTGGTATTACCCCTTCCTAGATGACTCTAGCTTGTGTCACACTGACAAAATAACCAACCAGCTAAGAACCAACAGAAAAATTACCAAATAAAACAGCTGTCTTAAAAGGTTTGTGTGCAGGGGGCTACTGATGAGATAGCTCAGCAGTTAAGAGCACTTAACTGCTCATAGAGAGGACCTGTGTTTACTTCCTAGCACCCACATGGGTGACTCAAAACCTCTTTGAACTCAGTTCAAGATGATCTGACACCTTCCAGCTCTGGCACATAAACGGTGTAGATACATATATGTTTGGAGAAGGGCTGGACAAGGTGGCTAATAGAGTAAAGGCTCTATTAGTAAAGGCTCTATTTGTCCCCAGCCAAACGACCTAAGTCTGATCTCTGGCTCTGTAATATGCATGGTAGGTGGAAAGAACAAACTCCTAAAAGTTGTCTGCTGACTTCTACACATGTACCATGCCATACGTGTGCTCATACATACAATAATGTTAAAAAAAAGTTTGAAGATTCACAGACCAAAAAAAAAATATGTGTTTTCCAAGTCCGTGTGGCTGGAGAGGTGGCTGAGAGCATTTGCTGGTCTTCCAAGGGAGTTTCCACCCCAGTACCCACTTTGGACCACGTACACTCTCTTCTAACTCTAGCTCTGGGGGATCTGAATTCTCTTCCAGCTCCCCAGTCACCTGAACACACGTGGTACACTAGAGGAGGGTGTAAAATTCCCTAGAGCTGGAGTTACAGAAGTTGTGGAGCCAATGCAGCTACTGGACTCCAGTCCTCAGGAATAATAAAGTGCTCGTAAGGGCTGAGCCATCTCTGCAGGTCAGCGGGACAAGTCGTGAATGGTTACTATTCTAGAATGTTTCTGCCTCTTTGTTAACCACAGCAACTTCCTTAAACGTCATCAAGCATAAGGTTCTTTTTTTTTAATTAGGTATTTTCTTCATTTACATTTCCAATGTTATCCCAAAAGTCCCCCATAACCTCCCCCACTTCCCTACCCACCTACTCCCACTTCTTGGCCCTGGCGTTCCCCTGTACTGAGACATATAAAGTTTTCAAGACCAATGGGCCTCTCTTTTTCCACTAGGCCATCTTCTGATACATATGTAGCTAGAGACACGAGCTCCAGGGGGTACTGGTTAGTTCATATTGTTGTTCCACCTATAGGGTTGCAGATCCCCCACCTCCTTGGGTATTTTCTCTAGCTCCTCCATTTGGGGCCCTGTGATCCATCCAATAGCTGACTGTGAGCATCCACTTCTGTGTTTGCCAGGCCCCGGCATAGCCTCACAAGAGAGAGCTATATCAGGGTCCTTTCAGCAAAATCTTGCTAGTGTATGCAATGATGTCAGCGTTTTGGAGGCTGATTATGGGATGGATCCCCGGGTATGGTAGTCTCTAGATGGTCCATCCTTTCATCTCAGCTCCAAACTTTGTCTCTGTAACTCCTTCCATGGGTGTTTTGTTCCCAATTTTAAGAAGGGGCAAAGTGTCTACACTTTGGTCTTCATTCTTCTTGAGTTTCATGTGTTTTGCAAATTGTATCTTGTATCTTGGGAAGCGTGAGGTTCTTGATGTTGTATAGGAAACTGGAGCAAGTCTGGTATTTTGAAGACTATAGTATTTACTATTAAAGGCATGATGGCTATTCTTGATTATCAACTTGCCTACATCTGGAATTAACAAAACCCTAATGGCTTCTTCAGCCTGTGATGGAATTTTTCTTAATTAAATCATTTAATGTGAGAATTTCCAATTCTAATTCAGACTTTGGAGGTGGGAAGATCCACCTTTAACCCAGATCTTTTGAGGTAGGAAGATCCACCTTTAATCTGGGCCATACCTTCTGCTGGAAGCCTATAGAAGGGCATGGGAGAAAGAAGAGTTTGCCCATTCTTCTCTTGCTTGCCTTCACTTTGCCAGCACATCCATTCCTTTGCTGGCATTGGGACCTAGTTCTTCAGGATTCCAGTGTGTCCTCAAGACGTCAGCTAAGACATCCAGCTTCATGGACTGAACAACTACTGAATTCTTGAACCTTCTATTGGTAGACAGCCATTGTTGGACTAACTAGACCATAACCTGTAAACCAATCTAATAAATCTCCTTTATATATATATTTATGAGTGTATATATATATATATATATATATGTTCTATAAATACTATTTATCTAGAGAACCCTGACTAATCAAAAGGTTATAATAATGTTAATATTAACTTTCATAACTACTTGCCAAACCTTTAACTCATAGAAATCTCCATATGGCCAATAAGAAAGCAAGGGCATTAACGTTTCAGTGGATAAGATTAAGTAATAGAACTTAGGGAACACCTAAGTCCAATCAAGGATGCCAGGGCATAAACTGAGATAAGCCTAACAGAAAACAATATTCTACTCATTTAAATGTACTAGCCAGAAATGAGCTGCAGCAAGTACTCCAAGGAAGAGAGACTGCACTTCATGGGAGGATATGGTTATTAACTGTGCAGCTCAGGGGCTAAGCATGCACCAGATCCTGGGGTAGAATAATTGCTAGCATGCACCAGACCCTGAATTTGATCCTGACACCAATCAGCTGCTGAAGGTAGTTCAACAGATCCACTTATGTATGAATGTGGACTCTTAAGATTACCAACTCTGAAGGACTGGATAGATGTCCCAGTGATGAATAGCAATGGCTGCCTTTGTAGACCTGGGTTCAATTTCCAGTACCCACATGGTAGCTCGCAACTGTAACTCCAGTTCTAGAGGATCTAAGGCCTCATTTAGCCTCTGCTGGGCACCAGACATACAGGCAAAACATCAACACACATAAAATAAATCGTTTTGTTTTGTTTTTAGAGAGTAACCACTACTTCTCACCAAACAGCTTTCTTGTGTTCCCATTTGCCTCCCAGGTGCCTCACATACCCACAAGGGCTATTTCTCAATCTAATTATGCCAGCTGCATGCAATTTTGATAATTTACATGTCAACATGAGTCTGGCTATTAAAACCTGATAAGTTCTGCCTTGTGTTTCCACAACACTAAGAGGCAGACCCTGAATGGGATTCGCTCTTGAAAAGGTATGACTGCCTCCCTAACTCGACTCTTGAATTTTCACCATGTAAGTAGCAGGTAATGAGTAGGGACAATGACTGCAGGAATCAAGGACTGGCCCTCTGCAAGTACAATTTGTACCAACACTGTCTTGCTGTGCATTTTCCCTCCTCCCTTATAAACAATAGAAATTCTTTGAAAAAATGAATAAGAAAGTATCTAACGATATAGGCTCCCATTTTACTCCCCAAACCTGACAATGTATTCTTGAAGATCTTTATGTATAAGATTATGAGGTAGAATTGGCTAAGTTGCTGCAGCTAACTACTCAAAACATAGTTCAAATACCCATGTTTGCTTACCATCCGGGTAGACAGCAGACTTTTTTCTGTGCAGTGATTCAGAGACCTAGTTCTTGACTTTGTCATACCTAGGGTTTTGCTCTTGTATGTCTAAGGATAGGTCTCCCCAGGTTCAAGACAGCAGGAACAGGAAAAGGCACAGAGAAGGTCCTTTCCAACCTATGAGACACACCACAAACTGCACTGCCTACAGCAGACATTGCTCAGCAGAAAGGGCCCAGTTCTCCACAACAATGCATCACTACACATGACAAAGGCAGTAGTGTCTCAAAGGTTGAACCAATTGGGCAATGTAGTCCTGCCTCATCCACCATGCTCATTGATCTCTTGCCATCAGATCTCTTCAATCATTCTGACAGCCTGTAACTTAACCAGCAGAATACAAAAGGTGCCTCCCAGGACTTTGTCAAATCCCAGAGCAGGAGTTCTTTTTACTGCAGAAGAAACAAACTTATTTCACAATGTCAAAATGTGCTGATTGTAATGACTCCTATTTTGATTAGTAAACATATATTTGAGCCAGGCATAATGGTGTAACTCTTGAGTGCCAGTTCTAGTTTGAAGCTCGCATGGTCTATGTAAGCTACATAAGCAGACTCTACATTTAAAAAGAAATGTTTGGGCCTAATAACAACTTAAAATTCATGGTCTGAAACTATAAGCAAATACATTGGGGCAAGAGCCCCAGCCCTGTCACCAGAGATCATAGAGGAGTACTATCAAAGGACAGTGAGTTTCTAAGCCCTTCCTGCAAATTGTATTTAAATGGTTACAAGGATTGACATAGTAACAAGGAAGGGGGCAGGCCAAGGGGATTGCAGGTCACATGAGACAGCTTGCTAGTTCTTCTCTCCGCTCTTCCTATTATACTTTCTTTGAAACTGATGTTGTAACCTAGAACTTCCCAAAACTTGTTTACCATATGTCTGCGTCATTGTTTCATGAACCAGTTTTGGATAAGAAGACCCAAACAGAGTCACACAGTAAATAAATGAAATCACTAAAGGATAAAAAATAAATACACTTGCTGTTGGAGTTGTTGACTCGAGATTTTTTTTTTTTTTAAATCACATGGGGACTGGAGAGATGAGTAAGGGGTTAAAAACAGTTATTGCTTTTGCAAAAGACTTAGCTATAATTCCCAGCACCCAATCGCATCTCAAAACAGTCTGTAACTTCAATTCCAGAGGACCTAATGCCTGGGACCTCCTCAAGCATCGAGCACATACACGGTACACATCCATGCATGCAAGCGAAACAGCCATAGATAAAGGTAAACTTAAATTGTTTTCTAGTTTATTACATGAATTTTGGCTTAAATTTAGGGCTCTGAAATAGCCCCACACAGAATTTTTCCACTTTGTATTACATATTTATGTGAAGCAGCATTCTCAAAGTTGACTATAGACTAAAATCAATAAATATCAATCAACTCTGAAAAACATTGACAATAACTATGTCTGGCAAAATCAAATATTCAGCCAAGATTTGTTTATTTTTTTAATACAGTCTTACATTTGTACCCAGATCTGCCTGGAACTCTCTAGGTCCCTTGATGGCCTCAAACTTGTAATGATTCTCTGTTTTAGCCTCTTAAACCCTATTTGTCAGTGTAAGCTAGCATACTTGGTTCAGGATTTAATTCTGTATGTAAAACTAAACACATCCATCTCATAAGTATATGAATTTGCTATTGTCTTTAATAAATGTTAAAATAGGGATACTAATTTATGATGATTAGAAAATGTTTGACTTGTATACCTATACATATAGAATTGGATAAAAATTTTTCAGGTGAGCCGGGCGGTGGTCTCAGCACTCAGGAGGCAGAGGCAGGTGGACCTCCAGATTCAAAGCCAGCCTGGTCTACACAGTGCCAGAACAGCCAGGGTTACACAAAGAAACCCTGTCTCGAAGCAGGGGAAAATTCTCAGGTTAAAAAGAGTCACAAATGGTAAAACTTTAAGTCCTAATACAGATCAGGAGTTAACATGGTAGAGGCAGACCTTCCATCCACAAAGATTTTCCTCTGGAGTAAACCTGTTAGAGTAAACTAATCAGCTTTCCTAGAAACCAGACATGCCCATGTAACCAGCACCAGCCAACAATGTCCTGCCATAGCTTCTTAGAAAGGGAAAAGTTCTCCCTTTGTGCCTTTGCCCATCCACCTATCCTGCTTCTGCTTCTAGAAGTGAGTATACAACAATTAAGTCAGAGCCTTGCCAACAGCACACGTTAAGAATCTAGATCTGAGGCACAGAGCCACCAAACCAGTTCTGGGCCTCCAGATTGTTTGCTTGAAAGTGAAATTAATTTTTCCCCCCAGTTGCTGACATCTCAGGCTCTTAGGTGTAATGCTAGCTACCTAGATACAGGGATTGATGCAGACTCTGATGATAGTATAGGAAAAACTGGCTCTTGTAAATACAACTAATTTGGGAGACGACAGGGAGAACTTGAGAGAGTTTGTACCTGAGTTGGTAAAGCAAGGGCTTGAGATTACAGACAAGGAGCCATCACAGGAAGTAGGAGCAAGACTTCAGAGGAAGTTGGTGTTGAAGACCATGTGTATTTGTTTTCTGATAAAAGATCTCACTACATAGGCCAAACTGGGTTCTGTGTCAGCCTCCTAAGTACATACTGGGTTTACTGGTATGTACTACTATGCCTGCTAGACTGTACAAGTTGTCCTGACTTGTATATGTACACTGTAAAAAATTCAGAATGTGTCTTTAAAGGGATTGGAAAATAGCTCAGTAGTTAAGGGCACTTGATGCTCTTTCAGAAGACCCACTTGGATTCCCAACACAGTCTGTAAGTGCAGCTCCAGGGGATCCAATGCCCTCTTCTAACCTCTGAGGGCACCAGGCACTCAGGTGGTGCAATGTATACATACATATATACAGGCAAAACACATAAAATAAAAAAATAAGCAAAAGTTGGTTTTTAACAGAATACCCAAAATACAGTCCACAGAACTCAAAAAGATCAACAAGCTGAAGGGCCCAAGTGAGGACACCTCAGTCCCACTTGGGAGAGAGAAGAAAGCAATCACAGGATGGAGGAGGGAGGGAGGGACCTAGGAGGGAAAGTGGATGGGGGTTGCAGGGAGAAGGGAACCTGGCCTGGTTCTGGGTGAGGGAAAAGGACTGAAGCCCTGAGGGCCAGCAGAAAGAATGGAAACAGGCAGCCTCTGGAGGTAGGAGGTTGGAGGGACCCTCCAGATTGTATCAGAGACCTGGGAGGTGAGAGACTCTCAGGACTCAAAGGGTGGAAGATGGACCTAACCCTTCAGAGAGGATTGGAGGCCCCAGGGAGTTTAGAGGTCTAGTTGGCTGGGGGGGGGGGGGAGGTGTTATGGGATGTAGAACAGTCCGAGGGTGGATGGAGAGGGGCTAAAATCTGGAGTCTAAATAAATAAATGACCAAAAAAAATGCAAAAAAGAAATAGATCACCAATAGAGACATCCAAGGTGTAACAGTGTAGGGAAGCCTACTAAAAAGCTATTTCTCAGGCCTCAGCTCCTACTCCCCCAGGACCGATGGCTCATCCCACAGGCAGTGTAGCTCAGATAGGACCAAAGCAATGTGGTAATTTGTGCTAGAGTCTTGCTATGGTTTTGAATGTAGCCCCTCAAAAATCGTGTGTTGAAATTTAATTAATGCACCAGTACTGGGAAATGGGCTTAGTGGGAAGTGTGCACTCAGATCATGTGGGCTTCCTCATATGCAGATTAATGCCAACTACAAGAGAGCATGAGGCTACAAAGTGATTCTTGTTCTCTTTTGCCATGTGATGCTTTCTGCCATCACTAAATGTAGTCTCTTAACCATGGACTCATCGGTTTCTACACCTAGAGCCAATACATGTCTGGTTTTTTTGTTTTTTGTTTTTTGTTTTGGTTTTTCGAGACAGGGTTTCTCTGTGTAGCTCTGGCTGTCCTGGAACTCACTCTGTAGACCAGGCTGGCCTCGAACTCAGAAATCCGCCTGCCTCTGCCTCCCAAGTGCTGGGATTAAAGGCATGTATTGCCGTTGTGCAGTTTCATAACTTTAGATTTAGAGCTTTGATAAATGCCCAGTTGGTTAAAAAATGTAAGTCTTATTTATTTTTATTGTATGTACATGTGTGAGTGCCTGCATATGTGTATGTATGTGGCCCATGTGCATGCCTGGTACCCTTGGATGTCAGAAGGATGTGTCGATCTCCTGGAATTAGAAATACAGTGTGTAGATGCACGTGGGTGCTGGGAGCCAAGCCCCAGTCCTCTGCAGGAACAGGCAGCACTTCTAACCAGTGGGCCATCTCTCCAGCCTGAATTAGGAATTTTGATAAATGCTATGAGGGAGAATCCTTTTATACATTTTATTTATTTTCGTACAAGGGTATCTAGTTATCCTGAAACCATTTATAAAAGATTATTCTTTTCCCTACTGACTTGTGTTAGTCAAATAAAGACCAGCCGTGTAAATAGAGCATTCTAAGAAACTCCTGGAGTTTTAAATTAACTACAATTTCCTGTGAACTGTCTTTTGAAGATGCTAAAAAACCTGGATAGAAGACTCAACCCTTTGAACATAGCAGCCGTGCCTAGGGCTCAGGAATACGTTCTGTTCATAATGTAGACCCGACTCAGGGTCTTTGTACGTGCTGTTTTCTCTGCCTGAAATTTGCTCAGACAGACGTCTTTTCTTCCTTCCCAGGGTTTGCTGACTCAGCTGCTTTTCAGTGACCTCTATCTAAGGGTCGATGCTTACCCATCTCCAACCTTTGCTGTCCCCATCCCTAGCTTCCGTTTACTCTGTACATGGTCACCTGACATATTTCTGTGTTTTCCATTTCCATCTCCCATCACATCTCATTAGGGCATTGTTAACAGGAATTAATTTTGTCCATTAGGGTTAAATCTAGTATCTAGAATTCATCAGCACTCTAACACAAATATGCAAATTATACAACTCTGTACATAAATTATCAATCAGTAAGTGGATATACTCATATTTTTGTTTTGAGACAGGATCTCGCTAGCTACCTCTGTAACTTAGTACATAGACCAGAATGGTCTCAAGCTCACAAAGTTCTACTTGCCCCCACCTCCAAGTTAAAGATGTGCATGCTTTGCCCAGCTCACCATAGTCTTAGTGCCTAAAAGCTGTTCTAAAGAAAAATAACCCTGCCAAGCAGTGGTGGCACATGCTTTAATTCCAGCATATGGGAGGCAGAGGCAGGCAGATCCCTGTTAGTTCCAGGACAGCCAGGGATACACAGAGAAGCCTTGGCTTGGAAGAGAGAGAGAGAGAGAGAGGGAGAGAGAGAGAGAGAGAGAGAGAGAGAGAGAGAGAGAGAACAGAACCAAGCTGGGTACTATGCCACACACCCATAATTCCACAACTCAGGAGGCTAAGACTGGAGAGTTGTGAACTTGAGGCCAGCTTGGGATACATAATGATAGGTACTAAAAGAAACAAAGAGAAGGATGGGTGGAAGGAGGGAGGGAGAGGGAAAGAAACCTGAAGATGTTGAAATTTTTTCAAAACAGATTTGAGGCATACTTTATATTAACTCACATTTTAAATTCAACATGTTTTCATGGGTATATATAGCCCTATAACCACCACCACCACCACACTAAAAACAGACTGAAAAAAAAAATCAAGTAACAATAGGTCCATTTATTGAGAACTTGGTATCTGTAAGCCAATCAAGACTTTAGACTGCTGTTCCCAGAGGTCACATTAAGGAACGTGACAGTCCAAAAATCAGAGCAGCACCAGCAGGAAGTTGCTGAAATACAAAAGAATTAAGACACACTCCAAGATTAAAAGCCAAAGAAACTAAACTAGGAAGCTGTATTAAAAAAAAAAAAAAAAACAGGACAAAACAAAACAAAACCCAGACTGTGTAAAAGGGGAGGGAAGCAAATAATCAAGGTCTTCACAGTCCACTGTTCCTCAGTGCTGCTTATAAAGTAGCTTATTAATGGCAAACCACAGAAACCGGCCTAAGCAGAAAAACAACTTACGAGTCTGAGACTTTCCTAAAATCATTAAAGAGAATCTTTAAGAATCTAAGCCTAAAGCCAGGCATGGTGATACTGACCTACATGTAAGCCTAGGGCTAGGGAGGCAAAGGCAGAGGGTTGCTGTAAGTCTGAGGCTACCCTGGAGTTCCCAGCACTAGGGTTATACAGTAAGACACTGGAAAAAAAAAAAGTCTAGTTTAAATGCTTGCCAGGAATAATGACACAGGCAATACAGAATGATCCAGTGACGGGGTAGCATCACTGTCCCTTCTGGAATTTCAAATCAAAATTTGCTATGCATGCTTCCCTTGGGGAAACCTAGGTCAAATGGCCACAGCTTTAGCTGCAATAAAAAAAAAAAAAACCAAGGTGGAATGTGGAAACTGAAGACCTGAGAGAGAAGAGCCACAGCCATGTCAAGGCTTCATCTGCTCCAGATCCACACTGAAGCTCTGAGCCCCGTGGAGATCCACCCCCTTTGCCATTATAAGTAGAAAGAGTGTTCTATGCTTAGAGACAGCAGCAAGCCTAAATTACCACTTTGAGGTCTCACTCTGGAATTGTGGTCATGTGACTCAGCTGTGCTAGTGAAGAAGCCACACGTTCCCGAGGCTGCTGTACAAAAGACCTGGGCAGTGTTGGTAGGTCACAGGTGCTGAAACTCAAGAAGCCACTTGGGGATTTTCCGGTCCCTCATCACAAAGCTCACATTATTTTTTTCCTAGGACATTTCTTCTTGGGTTCACTTGGCACTTCTTCAGATAGCAGAAGAGAAATCTGTTTTGCTAATGCAAGACACTGCTGATAGAGAGCCTGAGGTGGTCGTTTAGACAGTAGAGATTTTAAGGCTGAGAGTGGAGACCCAGGAATTCCAAGTCTGCGTTTGCTTTCAGAGATTAAGAGAACCTCAGGAGGCGGGCGGGCGAGCTGCACTGTATGACGGTGATGGCTCAGCCTGGCTGCCTCCCACCAACTCACGCCCAGGGATCTGCCTGCCTTTATTTTGCTGGGTTTCTTATCATAAAGCTGCTTGCTTCCTCCTCACCTCCCAAATGTTCTCCTCTGGGTGAACACTTCACTCTCTCCTGGCCTCCTCTCCCCCTTGATTGGTCCTCTTCCTGAAAGATCCTCTAAAGCCTTCAACCGATGTGTTTCTGGCATTTGTCCATTACGACAGACCCAGGTGACAGACACGTTTTATGTATGTATGTGTGCATATCTGCATGTATGTGTGTGGGCATGATACAGTTTAGGGGTCTTGCCTGGGATTGTTTTTTTTTTTTTTTTTTTTTTTTGCCACCTAAAGAATTTAAGAACTACGAAAACTCTTGAGTGCAACAGGTTTGTTTCAGCAGAGCAATCTCAAACACTACCAACGGAAACAGACACCATCGGGAACAGACACCAACGGGAACAGACACCATCGGGAACAGACACCAACGGGAACAGACACCATCGGGAACAGACACCATCGGGAACAGACACCAACGGGAACAGACACCATCGGGAACAGACACCATCAGCAGTAGAAGGAAGGTGATTATTAGGGGTGAGGAAATGCATACATACAACAGAGGCACAGAGAAGACAACCATCTAAAAAGACTAGAAAAATCCATTCTCTTCTGGAGGGCTAGGGTTTCCAAGTCTCTGAAGAGTTGGTCAGTTTATAGAAAGAGAGGATGGGGCTGGAGAGATGCCTCAGTGGTTAAGAGCACCAATTGCTCTTATGAAGGTCCTGAGTTCAAATCCCAACAACCACATGGTGGCTCACAACCATCTGTAATGAGATCTGACGCCCTCTTCTGGTGTGTCTGAAGACAGTGACAGTGTACTTATTTATAATAATAAATCTTTGGGCCAGAGTGAGCAGAGGTTCTGAATTCAATTCCCAGCAACCACATGATGGCTCACAACCATTTGCACAGCTACAGTGTACTCAATATACATAAAATAAATAAATCTTTAAAAGAGGATGGCTGACTGGCATGCAACTATTGTGTGACTGGCTTTGAACTTATTGAGCCAGCCTGTCAGCAGGGCGCCTGCTAGTGGGAGATAAAAGCCTACAAGGCATGTGTTGTAAGCTGCCAAGCTTTTGTCTCAAGTCAGGAAAGTGAGGTAGAAGTTGGCCATCTTGGAAATTCTCCACCTTTATTAGATAACCATGGCCCCTATCCCTACCAGGAGTCTCTCATATGTATGTGTACTATGCGCATGCCTGGTGCCCATGGAGATCAGAAGAGGCATCAGATGCCCTACAAGTACAGTTGTGAGCATCCATGAGGGTGCTGGTAACCAAACCTGGGTCCTCTACAAAGACAGCCAGTGCTCTTAACTGCTGTTGTCTCTTAAACCTCCTCCCCTTCTTTCAGTTCTGCCCCAACTCTGGCCTTCCTCTAGAAAGCCATGCTTGCTTTTCTACCTTTGTTCTAGGGCCTCATCTTCCTTTTACAGGTATCTCAAACCCATCATGTTCAAAACCACCTTTATTTCATCTTCAGATCTGCTTTTTGCCTAGGCTTGGTGGCACACACCTTTAATCCCAGCACTTTGGAGGGAGAGGCAATTGTATCTCTTCAAGTTCAATAACAGCCTGGTCTCCATAACAAGTTGTTGTCTCAAACAACAACAAAAATCTGCTTTTCTTGCTATCTTTTCTTATTTTCCATTTCACACAATCACTGGTAATCTAGTTACTCAAGCCATTCCAAAGACATCACAACCTCTACCTTATGAGAGACCACCCCATCCTTGGACATTTGGCCCAGACTAATTTGAAAGTGTTTAGGCCACTACAGTTTTGATACTCAAGCTGAGGTTGGCTCTCTGTAATGTGGCCCCTCACCTGTATGCCATCTCAACATACTCACTGGTTCACCAACTTGCTGTTTGTGGTCAGCTTTCATCTGTCTTTGTTCCCTATCATGGCCCCGCATAAAAGGGACACATTAGACGATTTCATTATTCCTGATTCTGAAGGATGAGGGCCCTTGAAATGGCTTCATGATCATCAACTGTTTCAGAGTAAGAGTTGACATCTGTAGTTCACCCTGATTCTGCATTCCTGTCGCCAAAGCTTTCTATCGACTGTGTAAATCATAGTCACAGCAGCAGAAAAGATTTGTGAATGGTGCTTGAGACAACTGGGGACATGCTAGCCGTATTTGGGTCAGATACCAAACAGGTATTGAAATGTGATGCCACAGTACTAATAGTTCTCCACTAACTGTAGACATGGTGTTTATCTCGGAATTCTGATTTATTTCTGGTCCTAAAAGTCTAAACACTACCTTAATTACAACACAGAAAATTGCAAATCTGACTTCAAGGAATGCCTGTAAAAATGCACAGATCTATCTAGCTCTTACCTCATCTGCAAGGAGTCAGAACTCTTCCATGGAGGAGGCTAGCTAGGAACTGCTTTGAACAAGTCACCCAAGTGATTTCATAATTAGGTAGTTTTGGGGAAAAAAAAAAAAAAAACATCTACATCAGGGTTACAATAATACAAACCCACTAGCCCCAGAGAGGAAATGGTTTGGAAAGAGGCAACACGTGTGGTGGATGACTCAGGCTTGGCTCAAGTCTGAGTTAGGAAAGCTACCTTGTAACCAGGAAAGGTTAACTGAGCAGTTAGCTCTTGAGCGAGCTAGAATCCTTAGCTGCACTGGCAGTACACTGGCAGTACACTGTTCCAGGACCTACTTTGCTCTGCTTCACTTTCCCCAACACTATCTGCAAGAAGACTTCCTCTGAAGATTCCCTGATAGATGTTTATCTGCAGAAGGAATCCAAAGGATACCAGATGGGAACAAATTACAGGTGCCAAGCTGCTACCACAGGATCAGGATAGAAGAGATGAGATTCTGAACAGGTTTTTTCCCCTTCCGGAACAAACACAGAAATCCAACCACTTACCCAACCTGGAGAGCCTCTTCAGCAAGCCAGCTTCTCGAATGGCAGCTGGACCATATTCCACTCCTAGCTTCTTCTGTGAATCATACAAACCCCACAGACATAAGAGAAGGTGAGGAAAGGAGCAGAAACACTTTGACACAGAAATCTCTGCTGCTACCCGGAGCTCCTAAAAGACTCCTCTGCAAACCTTTCACAGCATCAAAACTTCTACTGTAGAAGGCTGATCGTTTCACTAAATGCTTAATGGGCGGAGGGAAGATTCTGTTCTTGAAAGCAAATCAACCTTCTGAGTCCCTCACTGAGAGCCAGACCAGGAAAGTCTCGGATCAGGAAAGGGCTCAGTGAGCTTTGATCCGGTACCTGTATCTGGCAGAACGCGGCACCTAGCTTCCCCATCAGTGAGTGCGCCCTCCGCGACAGCAGGTTCCTTTCATTGAAGGCAGAACAAAGCCCCTTCGTCCCTCCCGCAGTTGCAGAGACCGACATCAATTTCTTTCCAGGTTAATGCTCTTTCTGCAAGAATAGAACCTGAAGCCTGCCTTAATCCCCGGTCACCGTCTCTAACCTCCTCTCCGACAATTTCTCAACGATCCCGGTTTTGCCTTCTCCAGCTCCTCCATGGAATCCTCTCTCTTTTCCTTCCTGTCATCACCCCAAAGCTGGAAATGCCCACTCTCCGTCGTCCTGGAGGCCGCAGATGCTCGCTTCTCGATGCCCACTTCCCTCCCTCTCGATGCCCAGTGCCCTCTCTCACCCCCTTGCCTTCCATCAGTCCCTCATCTCCATCTGGGTCCAGGAAAACCCAACGTGCGCTCCACGTACCCGCCATGGGATCCCGCGAGCTCTTCCCCCCGTTTTTTCCCCCCTCCTCCCTCCTGGCCCCAAGAAACTCTCTAGGCTTAGTGTCCCGTCAGCTCGGGTCGCAGCTCTCACCTGTCCCCGAGAGAAAGGGGCTCCGACTATAGCTACAGAGTGGACGGATCTCGTCAGGACGCAAGGAATTTGCCCGTGGAGGAGACGGGAGGCGCTGCTCCTCAGGAACATGATTGGCAGGGAGGGGATTACCCTAGGAGAACCGGCTCGGTGCAACTCAGGACCTCGAGTGAGTGCAGCCTCCCACAGCTTCGATGCTTCACTAGGCGAGCGCACCGCCCTGTGACGTCAGCATCTCTCGGACACGCCTCCAACCAGCCCCCGGCGCACCTTCTCGGAGGACTACAGCTCTCCAGGGCCTGGGACGCGCCTGCCGTTAAGTCACCATTGGACCTGTCCTCTCTTTCCCTGGACACGCTCCCCCCGCCCCCGATGCCTAAGCCACCAAGGCGGATACCATAAAGCCGCTGATCAGAGTGGCACCTGTGTGGTTTCCCGGGAAGCAGCGTCCCTGCCAGGTTGGAGACCTCAGTGGAACTTGAGAACTTGACACATGTACCCGCCCCAGGCGCTATCTCGGCTGAAGAGTTGGCACTGGCCGTGGCCTGCCCGCACCCGGGGTCATCTGCTAACCCACACCAAGTCAGCATCCATCTGCAGCTTTCTATCTCAAAGCTTAAAATCCTAGAAACATTTACCCCATCAGTGTCCTCTTGAGTCTGGCTTTTTAAAAACTCACCTACCTTGGATCTTTGGGGAGAATTTAGAATTTACCAAGCAATTACTTTCTAGATTTTTTTTTTAATTTTTTTAAACAAAATTTTATTTCCTTTTCAGATTTTTTTAAATGTGTATGAGTGTTTTGCCTGTATATATGTTTGTGCACCACAGACATTCATGGTGCCCAGGGAAGTCAGAAGTGGATATAGGATTTGCTGGAACTAGAGTTACTACAGACCTTTATGAGCCACCATGTGAGTGCTGAGAATCAAACCCAAGCCCTTAGCAAAAGTAACAGATGCTCTTAACTGTTCAGCTACCTCTCTGGGCCCCTGTTTTCAGTTCTTTACATGAACAATAAGAGCACTGGTTACTAGAGGCCAACTATATCAACACATTCTGATCATTCTAAATTAAAAGGAGGCTGAAACAAATCCAAAAATATCAAGGAGCTTTTCATGGTTTTAATAGTAAATAGTGGCTGATGGCCCTGCAATTACGGACACACATTGCTCTTGCAGAGGACCTGGTTTTTGCAGAGTTTTATGCATAGCCATTAACCCCAGCTTCTGGGGAATCCGATGCTTCTTGCCTCCACAGACACAGCAAGCTAGGGGAGATAGAAGGATCTGCATTCTTTGTTGTAAGCACAAGTTTACAGTATGATAAAATGGACATATTGAGTGTTTCATACAGTGGCAAGATTGTCTAACACTGTACTCTTAACTGTGACTCTGTAGCCTGCTGTAGTGGCTATTCCTGGTTGTCAACTTGACAATATTTGGAATGAACTACAATCCGGAATTGGAAGGCTCACCAGTGACCCTTATCTGGAGGCTTGGAGATCCTTATCTGGATCTTGGTTTGAAGATCTTGAGCCGTAGTGGCTATGGATTCCAGAAGATTGAATCTCCGAGTTAAGGAACACACCTTTAATCTGGGCTATGCCTTTCATCTGGGATTAAAGGTGTGGTGGAACACACCTTTAATCCGGGCTACACCTTTTGCTGGAGACAATATAAGGACATTGGAAGAAGGGAGTCTAGCTCTTGCTCTTGCTCCTTCGCCTGCTTGCTGCGTGAGACTGAGTAACTGCTAGATCCTTGGACTTCCATTCACAGCTGCGACTGAACCATTGTTGGGAATTGGGCTGCCGACTGTAAGTCATCAATAAATTCCTTTACTATTTAGAAATTATCCATAAGTTCTGTGACTCTAGAGAACCCTGACTAATACAGAAGTTGGTACCAGGAGTGGTTCTAGAGTAACAGAAGTACAAGGATGAATCTTTTAAAATACTGGAATTGGCTTGTTGATCCACCAGCACTTTCAACTATTGAAACCTCTCCAGATTCTCTCCCTCCTGGGAGCTCAGAGAATTTTGAAGACCCATGGTTGAAACTATATTCCGAACTTAAAGAAGCTAATGCCCTTGATTTTCTTAATGAATTAGGTGATTCAGTGCACAAAGCTTTCTACAAGATGGGGAAAAAATCGAAAAATGATTTTACTGGCTGGCTGCTCTTAGTATCTGTGGAAAAAATGATGAATGAAAGGAAGGAGTTGTGTGATAAAATCGAAAGGCTCCAGACACAAGTAAACGATCTAAAAGTTGCTAAGTGTGTCCTTGAGGAGAATCTTCTCTCTTGTAGCAATAGAGCTCAAGTTGCAGAAAATCAAACAGAAACTCTCATTGTAAGGTTGGCTGAACTACAGAGAAAATTCAAGTCTCAGCCTCAGAGTGTGTCGACAGTTAAAGTAAGGGCTCTAATTGGCAAAGAATGGGATCCTACAACATGGGACGGGGATGTGTGGGAAGACCATGTTGAAGCTGAGAATTTTGAATCCTCAGATTCTCAAGGGTTTGCCCCACCTGAGGAAGTAGTACCCTCAGCCCCACCTCTTGAAATAATGCCTTCCCCACATGAGAAAATTAATTTTGCAGAGTCTGCTCACGGCCCACCAATAGTTTCTTCTAGACCTGTAACCAGACTCAAAGCAAAACAGGCTCCTAGAGGGGAGGTAGAAAGTATAGTCCATGAGGAAATTCGCTACACTACTAAGGAGCTTAATGAGTTTGCTAATTCATTCAAGCAGAAACCTGGTGAATATGTGTGGGAATGGATTTTAAGGGTGTGGGATAAGGGTGGAAGGAACATAAAACTAGAGCAGGCTGAGTTTATTGACATGGGTCCTCTGAGTAGAGATTCTAGGTTTAATACGGAAGCTCGCATAGTTAAAAAAGGTGTCAAAAGTTTGTTTGAATGGTTGGCTGAGGTGTTTATCAAAAGATGGCCTACTGGAAATGACTTGGAGATGCCTGATATTCCGTGGCTTAGTGTTGATGAAGGGATTTTAAGACTTAGGGAAATTGCAATGCTAGAGTGGATATATTGTGTAAAGCATAATTGTCCACAATGGGAAGGTCCAGAAGATATGCCTTTCACCAGCTCTATAAGACGCAAATTGGTGAGAGGGGCACCAGCACATTTGAAGGGTTTTGTTCTTTCCCTTTTCCTTGTGCCAGATCTTAGCATTGGAGATGCTTCTGCTCAATTAGATGAATTAAATTCACTGGGTTTAGTTGGATCCCGAGGTAACAAGGGCCAGGTGGCAGCATTGAATCGCCGGAGACAAGGTGATCCTAGTTATTATAATGGACAGCGTAGACAAAAGAATGTTTATAATAACATACCCAGTAATGGTCAGCACAGGAGAGGTGAAATTTATAATGGCATGACTCGCTTGGACCTTTGGTACTGGCTAATCAATCATGGTGTTTCCAGGAATGAAATACATAGGAAGCCTACTGCATATTTGTTTGATCTGTATAAGCAGAAAAATTCTCAAACAAATGAAAGAAAGGCTACATTAGATCGTGGTAAACAGCAATCTCGGCCAGTGAATCAATTTCCAGACTTGAGACAGTTTGCAGATCCGGAACCCCTTGAATGAAGGGGTGGCCAGGTTCCTCTGAGGAAGGATCTTGATAAGACACTCAAAGGTTTTGCTGTTACCCTTTCTCCAGTTCTTCCCCAGAGGGACCTACGGCCTTTTACAAGGGTAACTGTACACTGGGGAAAAGGAAATAATCAGACTTTTCGGGGTCTGCTGGATACTGGTTCTGAGTTGACACTGATCCCAGGGGATCCCAAGAAACATTGTGGCCCTCCAGTTAAAGTAGGGGCTTATGGAGGGCAGGTGATTAATGGAGTTTTGACTGATGTCCGACTCACAGTAGGTCCAGTAGGTCCCCGGACACATCCTGTGGTGATTTCCCCAGTTCCAGAATGTATAATTGGGATAGATATACTCAGAAATTGGCAGAATTCTCATATTGGTTCCCTGAACTGTAGAGTGAGGGCTATTATGGTTGGAAAGGCCAAATGGAAGCCTTTAGAGTTGCCTCTGCCAAAGAAAATAGTGAATCAAAAACAGTATCGTATTCCTGGAGGAATTGCAGAAATTACTGCCACTATCAAGGACTTGAAAGATGCAGGGGTGGTGGTTCCCACCACATCTCCATTTAACTCTCCTATCTGGCCAGTGCAGAAAACAGATGGATCATGGAGAATGACAGTTGATTACCGAAAACTAAATCAGGTAGTAACTCCAATTGCAGCTGCTGTACCAGATGTAGTTTCCTTACTTGAGCAAATTAACACATCTCCTGGCACCTGGTATGCGGCTATTGATCTGGCAAATGCCTTCTTCTCAGTACCTGTCCATAAGGACCACCAGAAGCAATTTGCTTTCAGTTGGCAAGGCCAACAGTATACCTTCACAGTTTTGCCTCAAGGATATATTAACTCTCCTGCCCTGTGTCATAATTTAGTTAGAAGGGATCTTGATCGTTTGGATCTTCCACAAAATATCACATTGGTGCACTATATTGATGACATTATGCTGATTGGACCAAGTGAGCAGGAAGTAGCAACCACTTTGGACTCATTGGTAACACATATGCGTATCAGAGGATGGGAAATAAATCCAACCAAAATTCAAGGACCATCTACCTCAGTGAAATTCTTAGGAGTCCAGTGGTGTGGGGCATGCAGAGATATTCCTTCTAAGGTGAAAGATAAGTTATTGCACCTGGCCCCTCCTACAACCAAGAAAGAAGCACAACGTTTAGTGGGTCTATTTGGATTCTGGAGACAACACATCCCTCACTTGGGTGTGTTACTTAGGCCTATTTACCAAGTGACTCGGAAAGCTGCTAGCTTTGTGTGGGGCCTGGAACAGGAGAAGGCCCTTCAACAGGTCCAGGCTGCTGTGCAGGCTGCTCTACCACTTGGACCATATGACCCAGCAGATCCGATGGTACTTGAGGTGTCTGTGGCTGATAGAGATGCTGTTTGGAGCCTCTGGCAAGCCCCTGTAGGTGAATCACAGAAAAGGCCTTTGGGATTTTGGAGCAAAGCTCTACCATCATCTGCAGACAACTATTCTCCCTTTGAAAAACAGCTCTTGGCCTGCTATTGGGCCTTAGTGGAAACTGAACGTCTGACAATAGGACACCAAGTCACTATGCGACCTGAACTACCCATCATGAGCTGGGTACTATCAGACCCTGCAAGTCATAAAGTGGGACGTGCACAGCAGCAGTCTATTATCAAATGGAAGTGGTATATACGTGATCGGGCCAGAGCAGGTCCTGAAGGCACAAGCAAGTTACATGAAGAAGTTGCTCAAATGCCTATGGTTTCTACTCCTGTTACAATGCCATCTGCTGCCAAGCATGCACCTATAGCCTCATGGGGTGTTCCCTATGATCAACTGACCGAAGAGGAGAAGACTAGAGCCTGGTTTACTGATGGCTCTGCACGTTATGCAGGCACCACCCAGAAGTGGACAGCTGCAGCATTACAACCCCTTTCTGGGACAACCTTGAAAGACACAGGTGAAGGGAAATCTTCACAGTGGGCAGAACTTCGGGCAGTACACATGGTATTACAGTTTGTTTGTAAGAAGAAATGGCCAGATGTACGATTATTCACTGACTCATGGGCTGTAGCCAATGGATTGGCTGGATGGTCAGGGACTTGGAAAGATCACAATTGGAAAATTGGTGAGAAAGACATCTGGGGAAGAAGTATGTGGATAGATCTCTCCAAATGGGCAAAGGATGTGAAGATATTTGTGTCCCATGTAAATGCTCACCAAAAGGTGACTTCAGCCGAGGAGGAGTTCAATAATCAAGTGGATAAGATGACCCGTTCTGTGGACAGTCAGTCTCTCTCCCCAGCCATCCCTGTCATTGCTCAATGGGCACATGAACAAAGTGGCCACGGTGGTCGAGATGGAGGTTATGCTTGGGCTCAGCAACACGGGCTTCCACTCACCAAAGCTGACTTGGCTACAGCTGCTGCTGATTGCCAGATCTGCCAACAGCAGAAACCAACACTGAGCCCCAGATATGGCACCATTCCTCGAGGTGACCAGCCAGCAACCTGGTGGCAGGTTGACTACATTGGACCACTTCCTTCGTGGAAAGGACAGCGTTTTGTTCTTACTGGAGTAGATACTTATTCTGGTTATGGATTTGCCTTTCCTGCACGTAATGCTTCTGCTAAAACCACCATTCACGGACTGACAGAATGCCTTATCTATCGTCATGGTATTCCACACAGTATTGCTTCTGACCAAGGAACTCATTTCACAGCCAGAGAAGTACGACAGTGGGCCCACGATCATGGAATTCACTGGTCTTACCACATTCCCCATCATCCTGAAGCAGCTGGTCTGATAGAAAGATGGAATGGCCTTTTGAAGACGCAGTTACAGCGCCAATTAGGTGGTAACAGCTTGGAAGGCTGGGGTAGAGTTCTTCAGAAGGCAGTATATGCTTTGAATCAGCGCTCGATATATGGTACAGTTTCACCCATAGCCAGGATTCATGGGTCCAGGAATCAAGGGGTGGAAAAAGGAATAGTTCCACTTACTATCACTCCTAGTGACCCTCTAGGAAAATTTTTGCTTCCTGTCCCCATAACTCTAGGTTCTGCTGGCTTAGAAGTTTTGGCTCCAGAGAGGGGAGTGCTCCTACCAGGAGCTACAACAAACATTTCATTGAACTGGAAGCTCAGACTTCCCCCTGGTCATTTTGGGCTTCTAATGCCCTTAAACCAACAGGCTAAAAAAGGAATAACAGTGTTAGGAGGGGTGATAGATCCAGATTACCATGGGGAAATTGGATTACCTCTTCACAATGGTGGTAAGCAAGATTATGTCTGGAGTGCAGGAGATCCCTTAGGGCGTCTCTTAGTACTACCATGTCCTGTGATTAAAGTCAATGGGAAACTACAACAGCCTAATCCAAGCAGGATGACAAAGGACGCAGACCCATCAGGAATGAAGGTATGGGTCAATCCTCCAGGAAAAGAGCCAAGACCTGCTGAGGTGCTGGCTGAAGGTGAAGGAAATACAGAATGGGTAGTAGAGGAAGGTAGTTATAAATACCAATTAAGGCCACGTAACCAGTTGCAGAAACGAGGATTATGAATGCCCATTGTAAATTTACTAATGCGTTTGCGATTGTACGAGGGATAGTTATATCATGTTAGGCGTATTTACAACCTTGTTATTGTTTCATGTGAACATGAGATATTATTTGTGTCAAGTTGACAAGGGGTGGATTGTAGTGGCTATTCCTGGTTGTCAACTTGACAATATTTGGAATGAACTACAATCCGGAATTGGAAGGCTCACCAGTGACCCTTATCTGGAGGCTTGGAGATCCTTATCTGGATCTTGGTTTGAAGATCTTGAGCGGTAGTGGCTATGGATTCCAGAAGATTGAATCTCCGAGTTAAGGAACACACCTTTAATCTGGGCTATGCCTTTCATCTGGGATTAAAGGTGTGGTGGAACACACCTTTAATCCGGGCTACACCTTTTGCTGGAGACAATATAAGGACATTGGAAGAAGGGAGTCTAGCTCTTGCTCTTGCTCCTTCGCCTGCTTGCTGCGTGAGACTGAGTAACTGCTAGATCCTTGGACTTCCATTCACAGCTGCGACTGAACCATTGTTGGGAATTGGGCTGCCGACTGTAAGTCATCAATAAATTCCTTTACTATTTAGAAATTATCCATAAGTTCTGTGACTCTAGAGAACCCTGACTAATACACCTGCCAATATCTAGACCTGGTTCTTTCCCAGATCCATTTTTATATAAACATCTGAAATTTATTTCACCTGATGCCAATTTATGTGCTGCTTTCTAAAGTAGTTCAGCGGTCTCCATAGCAACACTAACTCCAAGTCGCTTGGTTTAAAGGCCTTTGTTTTTAGGGGATATCCAGCATACTTGTCTCCCCCTGCTGGTTTAATAAAAACATCCTGTGCTCTTAGCAAAATCAGCCAGATAATACTAGACCTCATGCCTGGTAAGGCTGTAGTTCTTTAAGTGGCTTTGCGTTTTTTTATTGCTGAGATAAAACAGCATGACCAAACAACTTAGGAAAGTATAGGTTTATTTCAGCTTATAGTTCCACAGCACAATCCATCACTGAGAGAAATTAGGACAAGAACCTGGAGGCAGAAATTGAAACAGAGGTTACAAAGGATTGCCATTGGCAACTGTCTTAGTCAGGGTTTCTATTGCTGCACAAACATCATGACCAAGAAGCAAATTTGGGAGAAAAGGATTTATTCAGCTTACACTTCCACACTGCTGTTCATCACCAAAGGAAGTCAGGACTGGAACTCAAGCAGGTCAGGAAGCAGGAGCTGATGCAGAGGCCATGGAGGGATGCTCTTTACTGGCTTGCTTCTCCTGGTTTGCTCAGTCTGCTTTCTTATAGAACCAAGACTACCAGCCCAGAGATGGTCCCACCCACAAGGGGCCTTTCCCCCTTGATCACTAATTGAGAAAATGCCTTACAGTTGGATCTCATGGAGGCATTTGGTCAACTGAAGCTCCTTTCTCTGTGATAACTCCAGCTGTGTCAAGCTGACACAAAACTAGCCAGTACAGCAACCCTGCTCAGCCTGCTTTCTTATACAGCTCAGGGTAGCCTTAAACTCATAGCAATATGTGTACCTCTTGCCTCTCCAGTGCTAAAGATTAAGGTGTGTGCTTCCTCACCTGGCCTGAGAATTCTTTTATGTAACCCCTGCTATATAAAATAAACAAAGTTTCAGGAGATCTGATGCCCTTCTTCTAACCTCCACCTGCGTACACACAGACAAACATATTAATAAAAATAAAATAAGTACACAGATCAAATATTTACTGATGACAAATCAAAAATGTATGTTAAAATAATTAGTTGGCAGACATAATTTTAACATTTATTAAAAATTGTGGAGAGCTTTTGGGGCTGCTTCTAGGAATTTGGCAAGAATTTGACATGGGGTTGGGATGACAAAGAGTCTCAGGCAACTACAGCCAAGAAATGTATGGTATCCTGTATCTTGGTCATCCTGATAAACCCCTAAACACAGTGACCACGGGATTTTGTTTATTGCCTTGTTTGATTATTTTGATTATTGTCTTGTTTGTTCCTTGACTACTTTGTTTATGCCTCAGGATTGACCTTATTCTTTGTATGTACCTAGAGTGATATAAAAGCAGACTTGGAAAAAAATAAACCCACTTCAGCATCAGAGCTGGCTGGGGTCATGTTATGGTGTTCTCTAATTGTCTTTTCCTTTTCAATTCTCCCTCCCTCCCTGGAGAACCCATTGACTGACTGAGCTGGCTTGATCAAAAAAAGAAAGAAAGAAAGCAAAATTGCATATTAATTAGATTCATTGATTGTTTAATTTTACATAAGGAATTAAATCTTAGTTGCATATCTGATACTGCCTGTAAAGAACATTATGTTAGTTAATTCTTGTCATCTTGACCCAAACTAGAGAGAGATCTAGGAATAAAACAACTTCAGCTGAGGAATTGGTTCTATCCAATCAGCCTGTGGGCATCTCTCTTGATTATGGATTGGTGTTGGAGGGCCCAGACCATTGTAGGTGGTACTAGCAGGTTGTCCTGGGTTGTACCAGAAAGCACCCAAGGGACTAATGAGATAACTAAGCGATTAAGAGCACTTGTGGATTTTGAAAGGACCCTAGTTTAATTCCTGGCACCCATATAGTGCTCACAATTATCTGTAAGTCTAGTTCCAGAGTATCCAACATTTCTTCTGACATTCTCTGGTACCAGGGACATACATGGTACAAATACTGATATCCAAGCAAAACAACCATACACATAAAATAATAAAATAAGTAAGTCTAAAAAGAAAGAAAGAATGACAGCTAAGCAAGCCATTGAAAGCAAGAAAACAAGCAGCTTTTTCCATAGTCCCTGCCCTGACTCCCCCCAGTGATGGATCCTTTCTTCCCCAAACTGGTTCTTGAGCTGGTTAGTTTTATGTCAGCTTGACACAAGCTAGAGTTATCTGAAAGGAGGGAGCCTCCATTGAGAGAATGCCTCCATAAGATTGGTGTATAGGCAAGCTTGTAGGGAATTTTCTTAATTAGTGATTGATGGGGCCAGGCCCACCTCATTGTGGATGGGGTCATCCTTGGTCTGGCTGAGCAAGCCACAAGGAACAAGCCAGTAGGCAGCACCCTGCACGGCTTCTGCATCAGCTCCTGCCTCCAGGTTCCTGTCCTGATGAATTCCTTGATGATAAGCAGTGACAGGGAAGTGTAAGCCATATAAACCCTTTCCTCCCTGACCTGTTTCCGTCATGGTTTTCAGTCCCAGCAACCGTAACCCTGAGGTAGACTGTTCTGGTTAATGTTTTATCACAGACTCCAAGAAGAAAAGTAGGACAGAAATCCTCAACCTTTTTCAGAGTTGATGTTTTGATTTTATGATTGCCAATGCTGAGAACACCACTTCATATAAATATGTAGTACAAAACACATGGTTAGGGCCACTTCAGTAACTGTTGGAAATTCTGTCATAATCCCCAGTTAAAACTCAATGAACATTTTTTTTCTGAAACTTAAGCCAGCAGCTCAACAATTTTTAAAGTCAGACATTCTAACACAATACATTCTAAAGATATAACAATCACTATAGTCTTCAAGGACTAGCTTTGGAAAGAGGGATTCTGGATTCTCAGAAAGGAAAGGGGCTATAGGAGACAGGAGGGTGGGAAGAGACTGTGATCTGAGGTCCTTCTGATGTCCTTTCGTTCAAAGTAGTCGGCATGCCAAGGTTCTACTCTGGGGGTGCTGTGTTCTGTGTTCCACATCCCTTTAAACTCAAAAAATATTTATTATTTCTACATGACTGGCATATTTTGTCTAATCTTCCAAAGGAGAAAAGTATAACAATTTATAGGGGATTTTTGTTTGGTTGGTTGTTTTTGTTTTTATTTTATTTTGACACAGCTGTATTGCTCAAGCTAGCCCATAACTCCCATATGTAACTTAGGCTGGTCTAGAACCTGCTATCTTTCTGCCTCAACCTTCCCAGTGCTGAGATTACTCTTATTCCTGGCATGCTTGTTTATTTATATATTTATTTTTGTAGTCCTAAGGACCAAGCCTTACACATACTAAGCAAACATCCTTTTTTCTTTTCTCTTCTCTTCCTCCTCCTCTTCTTCTTTCTGAGACAGCCTCTCCCTCTGTAGGCCTGGATGGTCATTATATAGACCAAGCTTGCCTTGAACCCACAGAGATCCACCTGCTTCTGCCTCCCAAGTTCTGGAATTAAAGTCATACACACTATGCCTGGCTTCTTCTTTTTTGTTTTTGTTTTTTTTTTTTTTAAATTTATTTTTCTTATTTTAAGTAGCTTTATGGTTACAATAGTAGCTTTATGAAATGGGGTAACTCAGACTGGAGAGATGGTTGAGCACTTAAGAATAATAGTTAATTTTCCAAAGGATCCAGATTCAGTTCCCAGTATCACGATGGTTCAGAAGGCATGTATTCTTTTTTTTTTTTTTTCCTAGCTCATAGCTTTTTTTAGCCCCGAAGTTTGGCCTTTCGTTCTTGATTCTTTTATGTTTTGTTTTATTGAGACACAGCCTTACTATGTAGCCCAGGCAAGCCTTGAATTTACAACAGTCCTGTCTCTGTCTCTGGAGATCTGGGTTATAGGTGAGCCACCACACAAGACTCTTGAGCTTGATTCTTGAAACACCCTTGGGACTGTCACCACACTCAGGCCCAAGTTCAAATCCAGTTACTCATTTACAGTAGGCCAAGTAAGTCAACAGTAAAGGGTGGCGGTGAGGAAGGCACCTTTATTTTAAAGTGATGTGGGGCTGGGGCGGAGAGGGAAGTCAATGGTTAAGAGCACTTGCTACTCTTGCAGGGAACTCAGGTTGGTTCCCAGCCCAGACAGTGGCTTACAGCTCTCTATAACTCTTGTTCCAGATCCCACAGTGCACTCACATACATATAAGCAAAACACTCATACACGTAAAATAGAAATTGCTGGTACTTAGTGAGGATCCAATACTGATAGAGCAGCAGAAGCCAGAGGCCTCGAACCAGACCGATGACTCACTGCAGTGAACATCTGCAAGTAAAGATGTGAGAACAAAAGGGAACACTGTGGGACACACTGTGACACACTACAGCTTCCACAACAAGATGTACTTTTCTTTTACTGTTGCTTTTATTTTATTTTATTTTATTTTATTTTATTTTATTTGGGGGGCAGTAGTAAGGGAAGAGGGTGGATACAAAGTATTGGGGGAGATGAACGGGATTGGGGTACATGATGTAGAATTCACAAAGAATCCATAAGACATTTAAAAACACAAACATAAATAGCTGGGTGGTGGCATGCACCTTTAATCCCAGCACTCAGGAGGCAGAAGCAAGTGGATATCTGGGTTTGAGGCCAGTGTGATCTCCAGAGTGAGTTCCAGGACAGCCAGGGCGACACAGAGAAACCCTGTCTTGAAAAACTAAAATAAAATAAATAGACGTTTAGATGCTGGGGAGACGTCTTAGTGGTTAAGAGCATTTGCTGTTCTTCCAGATGTCTAGGGAGAAGTCTTAGCATCCACATAGACCACCTAAGAGATCCTCCAGCCTCCCTGGGTACCAGGCATGTTTGTGGTGCTCAGAGACACAAGCAGACAAACATTCATAAATATAAAATAAAAAACAAAATCTTCAAATAATACAAATATCTGGGACTGGCAATGTGCCTTGGTTGTAGACTAGCTGCCGAGCAAGGGTGAAGCCCTGGGGTTAGTCCCCAGCACTGTGTAAACTAAGACCTGGGAGCATACGCCTGAACTCCCAGCATCTGAGAGGTGCAGCCAGGAAGATGCAAGTGTTAAGATCCCAGCTAGAGAGATGGCATTGCAGTTAACAGCACTGGCTGCTCTCCCAGAAGCCCAGGTTTAAGTCCTAGCACCTTCATGGTATCTAACAACCATCTGTAATTCTGCTCGAAGGGACTCTGAAACCATCTCTGGCCTCGGAGGGCCATGTACACGGTGCACACAGACGATCATGTGGGAAAACATAAAATAAAAACAAATTTAGGACAAAGAAATTCAAAATTATCTTTGTCTACATAATGAGTGTGAAGCCAACCTGGGGATACATAAGGCCTCACTGGAGTGGGGAAGAGCAAGCTCTTTTTCTGCAAAGCCTATCTTGACAGGATGCTGTCGGTTGGTGCTATTCCCAAGCTTCTCCCAGCAGACAATGGACAATCACAGAATTGGGGTGGGGGGATGGATATCATCCCAAAGCAGGTGAGCATATGGTGCATATTCAACCCTTACCAACCTAGTTATTCAATATTTTTCAGTTTTAGTCGAATCTCCAGAACAAAGGTCATGATTTCTCAAACTGTTCTTATCCCTGGATCGTTTGCATCTGTGTTGCTTATATCACAAAGGTTGGCCAGATGGGAGAGCTGCCCCGAGGCCAAATGCATGGTAAGGAATGAGAATATGCAGAGCGCCTCACTCCGGTTCTCCACTGTCAGCTTGTCCATTTCTGGCACTTGGCACAGAGGCAGGGCTAGTACTCAGAGTTAGAATAGGGCCTGGTGGGACTTGAGTATCAGTGGCTATTTGATGGCAAGTTCTTCGGTCTTAGTCATGAAATACCTTATCACAGACTATATTTGATCATTCAGATGATCTGGGCTGCATTTGATTCGAGTGTACTCGGCCAGAGAATCACACTCCAGGTAGTAGTCTGGCTACCTGAGCGCCCAGGCTCACCCATCAGTACGAGTGTTTTGAGCACCCAGTCCACCCTCCATCCATTAGTAGGAGGGTTTTGATTTACTCTGGACATTTTGTTGGTAATGAAAATCCACCTTGAGCGGTGAAATAAACCAACACAAATGGTCCTCATTGTATCAACCTTTCATTTAAAAAATCACATTACTTGTAGCTGCAGAGATGGCTCAGAGGCTAAGAGCACTGGGGCTGTTCTTGCAGAGGACCTGGGTGAGGCCACCAGCACCTAGGTGGTGGCTCACAACCATCTGAAATTCCAGTTCTAGGGTATGTGGCACCCTACTCTGACCTGCCTGGGCACCAGACACACATGTGGTGCACAGACATGCATGCTGGCATGTGAAGTAAGTAAATCATTTAAAAATCATATTCCTATTTCTCAAACAGACATACATATTATAAATAAAGCCTCCTCTGTCATTTCTTGCTACATCCCAGTCTCCTTGATATTATACTGAATTACTGTTACTTTATGCGCCAAGTAGCTTTTGTCTTACCCGCATTCTCGCGACCGGCCAGGAAGAACGCAGCAAACCGGAATCTTCTGCGGCAAAAGATCCCCCTTTTCTTTTAATAAGAGCAATAGGCCACCCATATTAATGAGAGTGGAGATAGAGGTCAAATCCCCAGTGTGCAGGTAAAGGAGCCATGTACAGGATTAGCTCTTAGGCTCACAGGCTTTTACCCAGAGCAACCCTGACCTGCTCCCGTGTCGTTTTTCCTGGGGAGAAGGACACTTGGACACTCAACCTTCTTGAAAGATGACATGTCTCCCTAGAATAGGCTCATATATGCCGCAGAGCCCTTCTATTGCAGTGCTTAGCCGTGCAACTCTCTCGGGCTGCTGAAGCACACTCACTCTATCCCGTGCAATGAGACTAGCCTCGTGGGGTGCAAGAGCTGAGTGGCCAGCGACCTATTGCTTAAGCATAGATATATCAGGGGAAGCACCATGTTCTAGAGCTGCAAGTGCCTGGGCAATAACCACCTTGTCTCTCCTAGTTTGGGCCCCAAGCTTACAGACCAACCAGAGAAGCAACACTAATCCACAGCAAAGTGTATCTCCAAATAATATCAATCCCACCCATTCTTTAAAGAAGGAAAATGCTGAGGAGATCCAATTGGGTAATCCTTTGGTCAGGGACAGGTCCAAGCGCGTGGAGTTGACCTGAATGATGGCAATTCTCAATTCCCGAAGGGTCTGTTCAAATTCAGCCGTCCAATTCTGTAACATATACTGAGAAAGACTTTTTAACAAATTAGCTGCCCTAGTAAATTTCTCATACTGAATGGAAGTAACGCATAATGAGAGGTCCCCCAAGCTCCCGACAAACCCTGAGCCAGTCTTGTAAACCTTTGTTCTTTCTTGGGGCTATGGCCGCTCGGCACTCCTGTGTGGCTTGCTCATAAATAAGCTGTTCTACCAGAGGTGCGGCTTGCTCCGAATCTCCAAAAATACGCTCTGCTGCCTCTGTCATTCTGGCCACAAAATCTGAGAATGACTCCTGAGGTCCCTGGACGATCTTTGTTAGTTGTCCAGTGGCTTCACCTGCTCGGGAGAGCGCCTTCCAGGCCCTAATAGCCTTTTCATCTGATTCAGAACTACTAAGAACTGGCTCCTTGAGCTCATCTAGTGATGAGTATAGGCTCCTTCTCCTAGAGATCTCCGCTAATTGATCTTTTTTCTTTTCTTTTTCCTTCTCCTTCCTTCCAATCTCTCCCCAGGTATTCTTACCTGACCTAAACTTTTCCTTGGGTTCAAGACCCGTGGAAAGGCCTGTATACTTATTTTGTGCGCCATATTTCCTCTTTGCTCCTACTCTCTCTCCCCGCTTTACTTCTGATAGATTGCCCTGAATTTCATCCAGAATTTTCAGCCCTGCCTTAACCACTTGATAACATGTGAAAAGGAACAAAAAGGCTCCTAACACTAGAGAAAGTTCAAGGCCAAACATACCTTGTAAAGCTATTTCCCACTTTACTTCTGATAGACTGTCTTGAATTTCGTTAGAAAGTTCAAGACCAGACTTACCTTGTAAAGCTATTTCCCACTTTACTTCTGATAGACTGTCTTGAATTTCGTTAGAAAGTTCAAGACCAGACTTACCTTGTAAAGCTATACTTACGGGTACCCTGTTCCCCAGCTGAAGAGTTCTGAATTCACGCAGTTGAATCCTTCTCAACAGTCTGTGTTGTGGGAACACTTCATTACCACCATTCCCCAGCTGAAGAGTTCTGAATTCACGCAGTTGAATCCTTCTCAACAGTCTGTTTTACGGGAACACTTCATTACCATGACCCGCAGTTCTGGTTCCGGAATGAGGGATCTTCCTTGCGCCAGTGATGGTAACCGTCCCAGGTTTTCTCATCCCAGGATTTCTCGTCCCAGGTCTTTTCGTCCCGTCCCGGGTCTCAGCACCAACTCTTACACGCGTTCTCGCGACCGGCCAGGAAGAACGCAGCAAACCGGAATCTTCTGCGGCAAAAGCTTTATTGCTTACATCTTCAGGAGCAAGAGAGCAAGAGAGAGAAAAAGAACAAGAACAAGAAAGCAAGAGAGAGAAAGCAAGAACAAGAGAGAGAAAAAGCAAGAACAAGAGAGAGAGAAAGAATGGCAAAACCCCGTCCCTTTTAAGGAGAATTATCCTCCACCTAGGACGTATTACTCCCTGATTGACTGCAGCCCATCGGCCCAGTTGTCATCACGAGAAAGGCAGAACACATGGCGGGAAAACTGCCCCTGCACGTGTGCAGATTATGTTTACTACTTAGAACACAGCTGTCAGCGCCATCTTATAATGGCAAATGTGAGGGCGGCTCCTCACACTTTTGCATATTTCCTGTCTTCTTTCCTAAACTTTTATTTATTTTTAAATATTTTTCATATTCATTCCTAGTCAAGAGATTCTAAATGACAGACTCATTCATCTGATTTCATTTAAAAGGGACCCCCAATTTTTTTAAACCACTAGGAGCTTTATTTTTAGAAAGATGCCAACACAAAGTATCTCCCTAAATGTTTTTGCTTTTTAACCCTGCTTAAGTGAACACACGGAATAAACCCAGACAGAGTTTTAAGAGAAGTAAGCCTTTATTTCCATCTTTCTCAAATTAAGCAGGCTGGCTTGGTTGCTTTCACGGGATTAGTCAAAGAGACCGAATCCCATATCCTCTTCTGATTCCTAGGGGCTGCAGCAGCAGCAGCAGGAGCAACAATGGTGGCCGCAGCCACAGTGGTGGCCTCCACAAATGCAGATGGATCAGCCAGGAGGGCCTTGACCTTTTCAGCAAGTGGGAAGGTGTACTCAGTCTCCACAGACAAAGCCAGGATGCACTTGTACCCATTGATGATGGAGTGCGGCACCGAGGCAACAGTCAGGTACCCAATCTGCAGACAGACGCTGGCCACGGACATCCTCGAGGACGCGAGAGTGCAGGGCCTGCTCTGTGATGCCCAGCACTTCCTGGTTAAAAATGCTGCCTTTGTCAAACACCTGCTGGATGATCCGCCCAGCGTGTTCAGCAATGTGGCTCTCTGGCTCCTACCTTGTCTCCAGTTTTTATCAGCTGCACATCCCTCAGAATTTTAATGGTGCCTCTGGAGATTTTAGTGGTGATGCCTAAAGCTTAGTAGAAAGAGGTCTGCTCCGGCTGCTGACCAGCATTCAGGTAGTTGATTTGCCATATCATATGTTCACCTTTTTTTTTTTTTTTTTTGGCAAGTGTTTGCATGTTTATAAAGAACCAGAAAGGCATACGTAAATTCTTGTAGATTTTCACCTTCTTCCTGGCTGACCCTTGTAGAGTCTTAGTCCACTCTGTGAATGTTGCTTTCTTTGCTGATGTCTCAACAAAGGGTCTTTGTCTTTATCTCTTGGTCAGTCAAGGCATAGATCCTATATGGTATAACCCACAAGCCAGCATGCAGCTGGATCTGCTACTTTGTGGGTTCTTTTCTCACCCTTTATTCCTCGCCCCCACATGCGTTTCACCCCCTAACACTAGATAGAAGGGGGTGGGTTCAGGGAGGGGGAGAGAGACAGCAACATTGAGACAGAGACACAGAGAGATAGGAGCTCTGTGTCTTCTATCACACTTAGACCTGTAACTTGTTTGTCCCCATGTCACTCGTTCAGCATTGTTCATGCAAGAACAGCTCTACATTGTAATAGCCACGCCTCTCTCTGTTTTAATTAACTCAAGTCTATGGCCAATAGTTTCTTAAAGAAAGTGGTAGAGTTTTTACTCTTCATCCTGGGCCTATTGCTATATACTGCAGTGCTGCGGCATCAAACCCCGCCCCCACCCCCAGACACTCCCATGATGGGCCATAAGGACTTTCTCCAGCATCCCCAGAAATGTTTTCTGTTGCTGATATTGATATATACGTATATGTATATTGCTCAATTTGTTTTGTTTTGTTTCCTCCAGTGTCAGTTGCATCCAGGGAAGTCTTTGGACCCTTCGGTGTAGCATTGCTCTGGTAGAGGGCTCCTAGGCAAGCTGAGCTCCTGGCTGCCCTGGGAGGGAGAGACCAAAGCTGCTGCTTCAGCTCCCCTCTCTTCTACAAATGTTTGCTTTTAAAGCAACAGCACCACCTTTAAACTTACAACTTGTTTGTACCTCTTTCTCTTCTTTATTGGTTCATTTCTGTTACTTTCCTTAAACTTGCATTTTTAAAGCATCTATTAGATGCACCTCTTTCTTACTCACGGGGCTGGGGAGATGGGGTCGGTGGTTAAGAGCACTGGCTGCGCTCCAAGAGGATTTGGGTTCAGTTCCCAGCACCCACATGGTGGCTCACAACTGTCTGTAACTCCAGTTCCAGGGGATCCAACATCCTCTTCTGGCTTCCCTGAGCACCAGGCAGGCATGTGGTGTACAGACTAGCAGGCAAAAGTCATACATATAAAAGAAGCTGTTCTTTAAAAGTACTCTAAACGGGCAGTGGTGGCGCATGTCTTTAATCCCAGCACTTGGGAGGCAGAGGCAGGTGGATTTCTGAGTTCGAGGCCAGCCTGGTCTACAGAGTGAGTTCCAGGACAGAAGTCTCGATGCCCCGATGTAGGGGAATGCCAGGACAGGGAAGCAGGAGTGGGTGGGTTGGTGAACAGAGGAGGTGGGGAAGAGGACCAGGAAGTTCAAATTACATTTGAAATGTAAATGATGTAAATAAATGGTGTAAATAAATAATGTAATAAATAAATAAAATATCTAATAAGAAAGAAAAAAACTTAAAAAAAAGTACTCTAAAAAAGAAATCAGCAATTAGATCTCTCTGGGTGAATATTCCAGGACAAATTCATCCTTAGACTCTATCAGTCAGATCTAAGATTTAAAAAAACTATTCTCTCTCTCCTCCTCCCCCTCTCTCCCACCCCTTTCTCTGTTACATCTATTGTTTGTGAATGTGTCTATCTATCCATCTCCTGAGTAGGTAAGTAGGTAACTTATAAGAGTTAGTTCTCTCCTCTCTCTGTGTAGGTCCTAATGTTGTGCCATGAAGCATTGGTGAGCCCCAAAAGACCAACCAGGAATGCAATGGCACTAGGGTCTTTATTTAAAGTTTGAGCTTGGGCCACACCGGCAGACTGATGCAGCAGAACAGGAGGCAGCAGCCCCCAGCTCAATTTCAAGCAGGTATTTATAGAAGCAAGAAGGAGTTTTCTAGCCTGGTACACATTTGGTTGTGGGGGTAGGGGGTGGGGAGGCATTATGGCCTTAAACATAATTGGCAGATGCTGGGAGCCAAACCATAAACTTAACGTCTGCTTTCCTCCTGATTGGAGGTTGTTAGAAAGTGATGTGCCAGGGGCAAGCTTGTAACCTGGAGGTGTAGATTTGTTGGGGAGTAACCTGGAAATGACACTAGACACAGGTCTTGTTGGGGGTTAACCTGGGAACTGGTGCTAGGTACCGGCCGGTGAGTTAACTTGAGTTCAACCTTAGGTCAGGCTCTCAAAGATGGAGTTGGTTCTCTCTCCTTTCACCATGTAACTCTAGCAGATCAAACACAGGTCCTCAGGCTTATCAGCAAGTACCTTAGCCTTTTGGGCCATCTTTATATTGTTCAAAATACCTCTACATAATATAAATTAAAACATTTCTATGTGATTCTTGCTATGGGTTTCTTTTCTGGAAATAACTAAATAGTTGACCGATATATGAGATTTAAAAATTATTTGTAATTGTGTGTGTTCACACATGTGCACATGTGCACCCACCTACCCATGCATGTACTCTTGATATATGTGAGAAAATGTGCTAAGGACTGCATATGGAGGTCAAATGATGAATCCATTAATGAGGTCAAAGACTCGATCACTTCCCATCAGCTGGCAACCAGTCTGTTACTTGCAGCCTTTGGGGACACTTTTGGATCTAAACTGTACCAGCAGGCTACAGGACATAGTTGCTTGTTGCTTATAGCTAAATTCACAGTAGTTAATGAAAGCATCCTAGGCTAAGTGAGGTGGCTCACACTTGTAAATTCCAGCATGCAGTAGGCAGAGGTAAAAGAATTGCTGCAATTTTGAAGCCAGCCTGAACTAAACAGTAAAGGCTTGCATCAAAATGTTTCAGTTAGCTTTTCTATCGCTGCAATGACACACCATGACCAAAAAGTGAGTTGGGGAGGAAAGGGTTATTTGGCTTACACTTCCACATTGCTGTTCTTCGCTGAAGGGAGTCAAGACAGGAACTCAAACAGGGCAGCATCCTGGAGCCAGGTGCAGATGGAGAGGTCATGGAGGGGTGCTGCTTACTGGTTTGCTACTCTGGCTTGCTCAGCCTGCTTTCTTATAGAACCCAGCATGTTAGAGAACAACCTGAGAGATGGCACCACCCACAATGGGCTGGGCCATCCCTGTTCAATCACTAATTGAGAAAATACCTTACAGCTCCATCTCATGGAAGCATTTCCTCAACTGAGGCTCCTTCCTCTCTGATGATTCTATCTGTGTCAAGTTGAAACACAAAGCCAGCCAATACACAAAATAGATAGGTAGGAGCCGGGTGGTGGTGGCGCACGCCTTTAATCCCAGCACTTGGGAGGCAGAGGCAGGCGGATTTCTGAGTTCAAGGCCAGCCTGGTCTACAAAGTGAGTTCCAGGACAGCCAGGGCTATACAGAGAAACCCTGTCTCAAAAAAAATTGATAGGTAGGTAGGTAGGTAGATATCTAGATAGATATCTAGATAGATAGATAGATAGATAGATAGATAGATAGATAGATAGTAGATAGATAGATAGATAGATAGATAGATAGATAGATAGATAGTGAGAGGACTGAGTTAGCCAGAGCAAGGCTGACTTCATGACAGGCTACAAACTGGCAGTTGGGGAGACTAGAGCTAACTTTCCTTTTCCCAGAAATGAGAACCCAAATCCAGGAACCTGTGATCAGCCAATCTGAGCACACCTTGTCATCTGGCCTGAAGTAAGAGTAGGTAGCTATAATGGGTAAGCAACCCCTGAGAAGTCTCCAGAGCCTATCCAGTTGTAGTATCAGTCAGACCCCTAGAGATAGAGCTAGCCAATCAAGGTAAAAAGGTACACGCCCCTCCCTGGAGTTCCCCTAACTAACAATAAAAGCCAGGCCTGCTAGTCCACCATGGGTCTCCATTCCCAAATGGGGAGGCCCCTGCATTCAGGAAATTCAGCTGAATTTCCTCTTTGCTTTTGGATACTATTTGAGTCTGGGGTGTCATTCTTCAGTATTTTTAGACCCTAACAATAGACAGACAGACAGAGTACAGAGTACTTCCAGAGGATAAGAACATATCCACTTCCAGGAGGCTGACAGCTCAGTACCATAGAAATAAAAGTTCCTGCACTTAGACATTGCCAGACCTTGCCTCGTACGTCTGTTAATCTATCTGTTCATTTGTAGCATGAAAGCTTACAAGAGCTGAATCTTCAAGAAGGGTCAAAGTGGCTAAGTGGGTCTCAGTTCAATGGCCAAGTATGACAGCCATCTGCCAATGAGAGGTCATATACACAGTGTCCTAGAGGAACCGCAGATCGAAACTTGCAGCCTCTGCTTAGGTGCGTTTCTCTCCCAACCCTGAGATAAATAGCTTCCTGAAGCTCTTTTGGCCACTCACAGTCAAATTTAAATGCCAATCAGGAGTGTTCCCTAGTATTGTATCTCTGTTTGCTGACAGTGTGGAAACTTTCTCTGCACAAGCCAGACCCTGGAGTGTGTGTGTGTGTGTGTGTGTGTGTGTGTGTGTGTATGTGTGTCTATCTGTCTGTCTGTGTCTGTTTCTGTGTGTGTGTGTGTGTGTTTCTGTGTATGTGTATGTGCGCATGTGTGAGCTTTGCTGCATCTCCCAACTGCAAGCTGCTATTTAAAAGCTTTTATGAGTTGTAGAGCATTTGCTTAGCATGCATGAAACCCTAGGTTCAGTCTCCAGTGTGCAAAGTAGCTGAGTAAATAAATATTCGAACTAAAATAAACCATCTCCTTTTTCTCAAATTCTTCTCTAGTACACTTTTTTGTTGATACCTTTAGGTATCAGAAGTAGGGTCCTGCCAGGTGCAGACTGTAATTCCGACACTCAGGAGGCAGAGGCTGGAGGATCCTAAGTGCAAGAATAGTCTCATTGTGGGGTGTTCAGCAGAGAAGCCTGCTTGGACATGGGTTTAAGCCAATAGAAAGCCTTTGTTAGCTGACTGGTGACTATAGCCCCAAGCATTTCTCAGGATGAGCTTTTAAGCATACAAATCATGCTCTGGGTTGACATACTTCAGTTAACAAGAACAATTAGCTAGAAAGTGGAACGACAGAAGCTAAAATGCAAGGTTAGTACAGTTTGAGATTTTCCCAGAACTATGGACTTTGGTGGATTAGATCTTTGTTTTCATTTTTGGCAAGTGGTGCTATATGCTAAGTTTTACAGCCTGAATGGTACTTCCTTCCACCATGGAGTCAGTTGTGCTAAGGTCTGGGGCCCTGTTATAGTCTGAGCTATATACAAACCCTGTCTAAAAAATATCAATTAGTGAGATAAAATAAAACATATGGCCCTTTGCTTACTTACCAAGTTCTCTGAAAAACAAATTCTTAGACCTCACAATGGCAGCACATGTACCAAAACAGGACTGATACAGAGATGGTTAATGTGACCCTGTGTAAGGATGCCAAGCAATTTATGAACTATTTCATATTTTAAGACATCCTTTTAAACATGGGGCTAGAAAGGTGGTTCAGCAGTTAAGAATGGCTCAGTGGTTTGGAGTGTTTGTTGCTTTTGCAAAAGACCTGGGTTCAATTCCCAGCACCCACTGGTGTCTCACACCACCTGTAACTCCAGCTCCATGGCATCTGAAGCTTTTTTCAATTCTCTTGGGCACCAGGCATATGGATGGCACACAAACTGTGGAGAGCCCCATAACATTCGCCATCACAAGATGGCGCCAGCTTCCGCTGTGCCAGCTCGACAAGCCGTGTGCGCATGTGCAAGAGTGTGTTCGCGCCAAGTCATAGCCCACCCCGGGGCGTGTCAATGAGATCATGGGTAAGCGACCAGTCAGGCATGGACACACCACGCTAGGGTGTATATAAGCAGCGCCTTTCTGGGGCTTGGGGTCTTCCTCTTCAAGATGCAATAAACGTTTTGCTGCAGAAGGATCCTGGTGTTCCGTGTGCATTCTTGCTGGCGAGCTGATAGCGCGGGACAACAAACCTATATGCAGGCACTCACACATCTACATAAGATAAACATTCATAGCCATACAGGGTACAATATATTTCTAATCCTAGTACTTGGGAGGCAGAGGCAGGTGGACCTCTAAGTTCAAACTGGTCTACATATAGAGTGCCAGGACAGCAAGGTATGAATACAGAGAGAGAGACTTTATTTCAAAATACATAAACAAATAAAAATAAAATAATTAACATTATTATTATCATTACTATTGTTATTATTATTATTGGTGGTGGTGGTGGGGTGTGTGTGTCTATGTGTATGTGTGTGTATGTGTTTCAATGTGGGCACAAGTGTCCCACATGTAATTGTGGAGATCAGATGACAACTTTCAGGAGTATTTTCAATCTTTCCACCATGGAATCAAACTCAAATCATCTGGCTTTCATACTGCACCTTTATCCGCTGAGCCGGCTCACCAGCCCAACTTTCCCAGACTTTCCAGCACAATCTTGAATGATAACATTAGTTTCTGGGGCTGGAGAGATGACTCAGCCGTTAAGAGCACTGACTGCTCTTCCAGAGGTCCTGAGTTCAATTCCCAGCAACCACATGGTAGCTCACAACCAACTGTAACAGGATCCAATGTCCTCTTCTGGTGTGTCCGAAGTCAGCTACAGTATACTCACACATATATAAAATAAATAAAATCTTTAAAAGCAAAACAAAACATTAGTGTCTGCAAGAGCCCTTGAGACTGGATGTATGTCTAGAAGTGTTGACTTACATCAGGCAAGTCCTCTTGAATCCAAACCTATACTTCAGATAAAAGACTTAGAGACCATATTTCAAGAGAGAAAATAACACACACACACACACACACACACACACACGCACGCACACACACACACACACACACACACACACACACACACACGGTGCATTGGTGTTTTGCCTGCATGTATGTCTATGTGAAAGTGTCAGATTCCCTGAAACTGGAGTTACAGACAGTTGTAAACTGTCATGTGGGTGCTGGGAACTGAACCTGAATCCTCTGGAAGAACAGTCAGTGCTCTTAACCACTGAGCCGTCTCTCCAGCCCATCTCTTGATCATCAACCTCCCACATTCCAAACATATTTCATGATTAAAAATTATTTTCTGACCAAAAAAGGGGGTGGGGGGACAAAAAATTATTTTCCATAAAGTTGTAATTTGCTAAGTCTCTAGACAAATATTACTCAGAATGATCCCAACTTTCCTGTCCAAATGAGGTTTTCACAGACTGGGGAAATGCTTGTCCTGGGGCTGCTGCAACTGAGATCTGGGACCTCTGACAAAGGACTGGCAAAGGTTGACATGTCTTACCAGTCAGCATCCTAGAACCCTGCTGTGAGAACCAGTGCTGGTTAGCTTTTTAACAACTTGACACAAACTAGATCTAATTTGGAAGAGGAACCCTCAGCTGAAGAAATGACTATCAGATTGCCCTATAGACAAGTCTGTGGGTGTCTTAGATAGGGTTTTACTGGTGGGAACAGACACCATGACCTAGGCAACTCTTATAAGGACAACATTTAATTGGGGCTGGCTTAAAGGTTCAGAGGTTCAGTCCGTTATCATCAATGTGGGTGCATGGCAGCATCCAGGCTGGTATGGTGCAAGAGGAGCTGAGAGTTCTACATCTTCACCCGAAGGCTGCTAGTGGAAGACTGGCTTCTAGGAAGCTAGGACAAGGGTCTTAAAGCCCAAACCCACAGTTGACACACCTACTCCATCAAGGCCACACCTATTGCAACAAGACCACACCTGTAGATAGTGCCACTCCCTGGGCCAAGTATATATATATATATATATATATATACAAACCATCACAGTGGGGCGGGGAGTTTTGTTTGTTTTGTTTTAAATTAATGATTGCTGTGAGATCTATGGACTGTGACCTCCTCCTGGCAAGTGCTCCTTGAACGAGCCCATGCAAAGGACGTCAGTGAGCACCATTTCTCTGTGGCCTCTGTGACACTTCTGGACTCCAGGTTCTTGTCTCGAATTCCTGCCCTGATTCCTTCAATGATAAACTGTGTCGGCCTAGTAACTCTTTCTTCCCCTATTTGCTTTTGGTCAGAAATTTTTATCATAGCAATAGAAAGCAGAGTAGGATGAGGGGAAACTAATTCTTTGGTTAAAGGGGATCCGTTGATAACTCCAGACTCCTATAATTAGGAAGCGTGGAAGCACAGGGGAAGAGCATGGGGGTTGGTGCTGGCTTTGCAGACTGACTGATTTACAATTCCCAACAATCTAATACCTCTTTTTTCTTAAGATTCATTCTATTTTTTAAAATGTTGCACAGGTATGTCTTTGTGTGGCTATGTGTGCATGAGTGCAGGTGCCTGGGAGGTCAGGAGTAGCTGTTGGATCCTCTGGAACTAGAGTTACTAGGTTGTGAGCTGCCTGACATGGGTGCTAGGACTCGAACTCAGATCCTTGGGAAGAGCAGGAAACACCCATAACTGCTGAGACATCTCTCCAGCCACCCCCACTTCAACATCTCTTCTTTTTTATGTGTATCTCTCTCTCTCTCTCTCTCCCTCTCTCTCTCTCTCTCTCTCTCTCTCTCTCTCTCTCTCTCTCTCTCTCTGTGTGTGTGTGTGTGTGTGTGTGTGTGTGTGTGTGTGTGAGTTTATGCCACATGTATGCATTACCAAAGGAAGCCAGAAGAGGGCACCAGATCTCTTAGAGCTGGAGTTACAAGTGGCTGTGAGCCACTAACGTGGATATAGAGAACTTGGGTCCTTCCGAAGAGCAGCAAGTGAGCCACCTCTCCAGAAGCATGATGTCAACTTACACAGACTTCCCTGAGGGTCCCTAAAACAAACAAACAAACAAACAATAGTAAAAAGCAAAACAAAATCAAAAATTATGTGAAGCTCTTGTCTAGCCTGTGTCTCAGCAGCCAGCAGAAGGCTAGAAACTCCAGACACATCATATACTCAGCAGCAATTCTGTGTGCATGTGTTCCAGTCTCTCGGGGGCTTTGTTTTAGCAAGAGGCTGCTCATCTGGTCCACTGGGGCCTTTGCTTTTCTAATTTTATTGCTTCCTTAGTCCTGGGACAACTCCCATCCAGGTACCTCCTGCCTGTTGTCACAAGTTTAAGGTTTTATAATCAGAATTATCTCTGCTTTTAAAGGAGAGACTAGAGAGGTTATTTGCAAAAACATATTAGCCATCGGCCAGCACAGCAACAAAGGTCTCTGGCTCAGTGTCTGAGGGTAAACTTAGGATCCTGCGTGTCACACCTTCTGCTCTCACTTCAGAAACATCTTACTTGAATGTTCAAATAAGGTCCCAAGTGGCTAATTGGACCTATGGTCAAAATAAAGTCTGGTTGCTATCTTCCAGATGGGGGTCACCCAGGTACTCTGTGTTCCTGGAATAATCACACACTGAACTTTGCCGCCCTTGCCTGGGGAATGTTCCTGATCCCACTGCCAAGGTAAACAACCTCCAGGAAGTCCCTTCTGCCACCTGTGCTCAACTTTCTTTTTTCACCCTGTGATGCAGGAGATGGAACTCAAGGCCTCCAGCATTCCGGGCAAGTTCTCTACTACTGAGTCAAGCCCCCTTCACCCTCTACCTCCCACCCCAACCTGTAGTCGATGCCAACCAATCAATGCATAGCTGAGAGAGTGGGAACCCAGGTAAGACATTCCCTGGCATAAGCCAGCCTTCCTCTTTGCTCCTTCAGAGCAACTCCTCAGCCACTTCTCTGAGTTTAATGCTTTTACATTAAACAATTGGGCAGTCATATTACACCTTAGGAATAAAAAAATAAAACCTTACCTTTTTAAATAAAAGCATTTTATTTTTTACTGATGTGTGTATACATGTTTATCACACATGTATGGAGACCCATGGAAGCCAGAAGAAGGTGTCAGAGCCCCTGGAACTGGAGTTACAGGCGGCCGCCTCACATGGGTGCTGGGAACTGAACTCACGTCTTCTGGAAGAGCATTGAGCACTCCTAACCACTGAAGCCTCTCTTCCAGTCAAAGGGCAAAATTACTTTTAAAAATTCTTCAAGTGTCCAGTTTGGTTTTTAACAATTTATCTCATCACGTTTTAAAATATGCAAATGCACTTTTAGCACCCATTATAACCATGAAACTAATTTTAAGCAACAAAAACCACACAAAACCATGGAGATCCTTTTGTGTTGGCCAACCACTTCTGGGCGTGGGGGCTGCCCTCGGGGTGATTGATAAATCCAGTGTGTTCTGTAGCACCCCACTGGAGGAAACTCCCCTCCACCAACAGGAATCAGTTTCAAATAGGTTTTGGTTAGAGATGGGGCCCTGTGTCAACTTATCCCTCTTAGTGCTGGACCACGTCTGGCTTGAACATGTGCTGTCCTGGCTTTGGTGAGTTCAGGTGTATTAAGCCAGGTCTAGCTTCATCTATCACCTCGGGCTCTTAGAATCCTTTCTCCTCCTCTTTCGAGGAACCTGAGCCTTGGGGGAAGAGTTTCAATGAAGACACCCTGGTTGAATGCTTGTCTCTTACTGCCTGTGCACTGTCTGGCTGTGGGCTCAGTATTAATTCCCGTCTCCTACAAGAAGCTTCTCTGGTGAGCATTGATTGGTGCCCCAGTCTCTGAGTATTTTGTTTGACATCCCCAGTCTTTCAGATCCAGTTTCACTTCCGGTTGAGTTGTCTTCTTTGATTTTATTTCTTTCGTAAATTCCACTTTAATGACTTGAATACACTTTACTCTTTCATTCAACTGTTTGCGCATTCAAAGCCTTCCTTCGGGCATCTGTCCATGTCTTCTTTAAGACCTCGAACACATTCATACTTGCTTTTTGAAGGTATTGTCTTGTGCTTCAGCTAGTTGCTGTCCTTGGGGCCTCTGGGGGAGGCATATTATCTTGTGTGTCCCTATTTGTGTTTCTGCACTGGGATGAAGGCATGTGGACTTAGAGCTGTGACGTGTTTCTGGCTTAGGTCTGGTCTCTTTGAGTGGGTTGATCATTCTTTGGTTGCTGTTACTCACTCAAGATTCTAGCCAAGAGTGATTGGTGGCTGTGGGATCCCTGGTAGAGAGTGTCTCTCTCTCTCTCTGTGCATCAGCTGGTGTCACAGAAGAATGGAGATGGGTTAGAAGGAAAGACTGAAAGGGCAACAGGGGGACCTGGGGTCTACATTAGGAAGCACAGTCCACAGGGGTTTAGTCAGAAAATGTTGCAGAATAGAAGTGTATCCAGGCAATTGGATACACCACACAATAGCAAGAGCAGTGAAGTTCAACCAGTGACCTAGCATTTTAAAAATAGAAGGCAACTATGTACTCCAAGTTCCAGTGAGAAAAACTTTCAGAGTGGTGCCCACACCTCTGATCCCCGCACTCAGGAGGCGGAAGCAGGTGAGTTCGAGGTCAGCCTGGTCTTAAGAACAAGTTCCAGGCTAGGCGAGGTGGCACACACGCCTTTAATCCCAGCACTCGGGAGGCAGAGGCAGGAGGATTTCTGAGTTTGAGGCCAGTCTGGTCTACAAAGTGAGTTCCAGGACAACTAGGGCTACATAGAGAAACCCTGTCTTGGAAAACAAAAGAATGAAGAAAGAAAGAAAGAAAGAAAGAAAGAAAGAAAGAAAGAGAGAGAGAGAGAGAGAGAGAGAGAGAGAGAGAGAGAGAGAGAGAGAGAGAGAAAGGCTATCATAGGAATACTAGCAAAAGGACAAAAAAAAAAAAGATTAAGAAGATACTGGTATCAAAGTACAAACAATTACCAGGTAAAAATACATTTGTTTGCTTTTAAAAAGAATACAACACAGAAGTAAGGATGATTTTCCTGTCCACTCATGGGTTTTAGTCTTTGTGCTGCTAATACGGGTTGTGCTGACATCCAGTAGAATTTCTCACCACATCTGAGAATATCTCATTCTGGCTTCACGGGCAGATCTCTCCCAGGAACATCTTGTCACTGTACAGTTTCAAAGTGGTGAAATATCTCCATGCCTTACTGGGGCTGAAAGATGTGCTCGTTGTCCAGTGCATTCTGACAGCCAAAACTAGCATGGCACTGAACACAGTCCATTGCCAGGGCTCTATCATGAGAAGCAGAAGGGAGGAGAGAGGTGGGAGGGCAGCAGGGCTGGAGGCAGGAGGGTGTCTCGGTGAATTAGTTAAACTGCTTGGCTCCTGGAGGATCACTCAAGCAAGCTGTACTTGCCCAAGAGCTCTCTGGATTCTCAAATGAAAGACACACATACGACAGCTAGCCAGATAATTTTGATATGCCTTGAGTAGCTCAACGCCTGGACACTTCTAAACCTCCCCGCAGCTAGCACACACTTCCCTTCAGTAATCCTGGCTTAACACCTTCTAAATCTCTCGTTTATTTTTGCTGCCCTATTGCCTTCTAGGCAGCACTGCATTCCCGTCCACCTATATTACTGGATGGTTTCTCTCCTGCAGCTCTTAAATCTGATCCCTCTGCCTCTGAGTCACAGTGATTCTCCTCTTCCCCCCCCCCCCTCCATCCCTTGTCCAAGCAATCTAAAAGTCCTGCCCTGTCTCCCTGCCCAGCCATTGACAGTACAGCAATTCTTTATTATCAGTCGAAGACAGCTGGGGGCGGGGACCCTCTGAACTGAAAGCGTGGCTTTTGGGAGCCAAAAAAAGTGTATTAGAACCAATTCCCAACAGGAGGGCACTTCTCTCTGCTATCCCCAGGCTTGTCTCTGGAACTTTAAGCCTGAGGTACTCCTGTAGAACTAAGTTCTCTACTTCTGGGAACTTTTTCCCCCCTGTGGTGTGCGGAGTGGCTGGTTGAAACAGGGTTTCTCGGTGTAGTCCTGGATGTCCTGGAATTTGTTCTGTAGACTACTCTGGCCTTGAACTCACAAAGATCTGCCTGTCTCCACCTCCCAAGTGCTGGAATTAAAGGTGTGTACCATCATTGCCAACTTCTGAGATTTCATACTTCTGGATAATATCAGAGCTAAATCGTTTAATGGTATGAGAGAGAGTCCTTGTCCCACACTGCTGCATTTAGGCACAGGTGTGCTTTGTGTTTGGAGAGTATGGCAGAAGAAACAGGCCCCAGGCTTATTGATTTTAGAAATGACTGAATCCACTGGTTGCTCTTGCAGAGGACCTGGGTTCAGTTCCCAGTACCCATGACAGTTTGTAATTCCAGTTCTAGGGGATCCTCTGATCTCATTGGGAACGAAGCAAATATAAGACCACTTATACACATAAAAATAAAAATAAATAAATCTGAAAGGAAGGAGGACTAAAAGAAATGGTCCATCATCAGTCACTGACCCTTGGGCTCTGTAGCATCTCCATTCTGAACCTAGCAGCAACTGTGGTTAAGGACATGTCCTGCTCTTCATTAGGTCTCCGGCACCACAGGGTGCTTGCTTCACAAACATTTACACCTTGAGTTCCAGGGGCCCCAACACCTTCTCTGACCTCCAGAGACATCAGGCATGTACATGGTACACATACATACATGCAGGCAATCACTCATGCACACAACACAAAAAGGAGAAATTTCTCGACTAGGGAAAGATTGACTCAGCACCAGAAAGAACTAATTTTGTTTTTATTTATTTATTTGCACCAAAAAGCTCCAGAGAACCTTGCAGTGGTTTTTCACTCACGTGCAGAATGCCCCACTCCTCTGTCATTATAGCTATCCTTTCACCTGGCTATTCAGAAAGCCATTCATGACTGAGCTGTAATAAGCCACCAGACCTTAGTACAACTGACTGTATGATGAGAATACTATTCAGTCCATCAAATCCAGCCAGTAGACTGCACTATCTGCCAAAATGAAAACAAAGACCTAATCTGTCAAAGTCTCTAAGTGTACTAACCTTGCTTTTGGCTTCCGCAGTCCTGTTTTGTGGCTGTTTTTAATAACTGAAGTATGTCACCTCAGGATATGGTTTTTGTATTTAAAAGCTCACCCTAGGGCTGGTGAGATGGCTCAGTGGGTAAGAGCACACGACTGCTCTTCTGAAGGTCCAGAGTTCAAATCCCAGCAACCACATGGTGGCTCACAACCATCCGTAATGAGATCTGACTCCCTCTTCTGGAGTGTCTGAAGACAGCTACAGTGTACTTACATATAATAATAAATAAATCTAAAAAAAAAAAAAAAAACCAAAAGAACAAAACAAACAAAAAACTCACCCTAAGAAAGTCTCAGGCTGGAATCCTGAACATTCAATGTAGTCGCCAGCTAATAAAAACTTTCTATTGACTTAAGCCTGTGTCCCAGAAGTCTTCTCTGGTGGACACTCCACAACAGAACAATCCTCAGAGTGTAAATAACTCTTCCCAGTGTTATTCTCTCTGTGGTCAGTTAACTCTCAGGCTTCTACCCTCTAGAGTCTAAATACTGAGGATGGCCAATGAAAAAACTTGCCCCTGACATAGCTCAACCCTGGCAGCTCCTTAATTAGAACTTGGAAGTTTTAGAAAATACTTATGTCCAAATCTTTTTCATTTTAATGGTGAGGTGGACCCAGGTATCTGAAGTTCTTCAGGTGACTCAAACATGCTTTGAGATAGAGAGAAACTGGTATTCAGAATTCAACGCCACGCATAGTGGCTCGCGATTTAACCCTAGCACTCAGAGGCAGGCAGATCGCTGTGAGTTTGAGACCAGCCTGTTCTATATGGTGAGATCAGCCAGAACTGCAAACCAAAACTGAAAAACAAAGTCTAACTTTCTGTGGGCTTGGTTCAGCACTTGGGGAGCAGGGCAGGGGAATCTCTGTGAGTCTGAGGCCTGCCTGATCTGCAGAGCGAGTTCCAGACCAGCCAGGCTGCAGGATGAGCTCACAAAATTGAGCTGAAAGGTGTCAGCAGCCTGTCTGGTGGGAATGAATGCTCTAAAGAGACACACACGCTCCTTTCTTTCATTGCCAAGCTTTTGAAACACGGACCTCTAAGAACTAAGAATTTCCCCAGGCATCTTTTGCTGGAAGAAAACGTAGAAGCCCTGATGGAAACCAGAGGACGGAATTTGTCACCGAGAGAAAGATTTACAAGTTGTCTGATGACCTTGCAGGAGAGACCTGGACCTGAGACTGTGGTGGCTGGGGGACCACACCTTGGCCAGACTACATGGTAATGTATGCCCTGCCCTCTCCCTAAGCTTCACTTTCACGTTGGGACCATGAAGATGGATTGGGGGGGGGTGGGGGGGCATTAGGGGGGTGGTGTCACTGGTTCTCTTTGTCCCTCTTTCCAATAGGGCCATATGTAACAAATCTCCTCTTTTTGCTTTTCGGCACTCATTTGGCTCTTTAATTGTCTCATAGACGGTGAATGGCCGAACCTGGCCTGTTGTGGCACCGGCTGTGATTATAAGCGAGGTAACAAACGTGTTCTGATCTAACTGAATCTACTTGTCTCTTAGGTTTAGACCCACTTTTTCTTTTGTCTGTTTGGGCTTTTATTTTTTGAGACAGTCTCACTACATAGTTCAGACTGGCCTTGAACTCATGATCCTGACAGCCTCCATCTCCCTAGTGCTGGGATTTCAGGTGGGAGCCACCAAGCCTGGCGAGGTTCTTTTTTTTTTTTAAATAAACTCTCCCATAACTTTGGTTTATGAGGTTTAAAAGCTTGTAGTTAGGGCTGGAGCTGTAGATAACTCACTTCGCATGCACAAATCCCTGAGTTCAACTCCCAGCACCACAAAAGCAACCTACCAACCAAAACCACAAAGAGACCAAAAGCAAACCTAGCACTTTGGTGTATAAAAGTTAAAAACATCATATATTACAAGGAGAGAGAATCCTTCCACACAAAAGCCAGATGATGTTCCTTGAATTAAAACTATCAAGTGTCACTATTGTAGAAGGCCACAAGGTGGGGTTGTGACTCCATGGAAAAGAGCTCTACCTTCTGTACTTGGTTTTTCCTCTTCTCACCCCTGGCCATCTTCGATACCAAGTGTGTGGTATATTTGTTTGTGTATATGTAAGTGTGTTTGTAGGTAAGCAGGCATGTGTGCATGTGTGTGTGTAGAATCCCCATGTTAATGTTAAGTGCTTTTGTCAATTGCTTTCCATCTAATATATTGACAAAGGACCTCCCACTTGGGCCTGGAGCTCACCAATGTGAATATGTAGGTAGCTAGTTTGCTCTAGAGATTCCTGGCCTCTGGCCTTCTGGAATTATAGGTGGACCCTCAAGCCCACCCAGCAAGCGGTGGATCTGGATTCTGGTCCTCATGCTTTTGCTCAGGCTGAGCCATCTCTCTGACATCCACTGTTTTCATTTGTTTGTTTTGTGTGAGGCAGGGTCTCACTGTGTGGTCCTCGCTGTCCTGGAAGTCAATGTGTAAACAAGGATGTCCTCGAACCCACAGAGATCTGTCTGCCTTTGCTTCCTGAGTGGGATATTGCTACGATAGGCTTGAGCATGCTTTTGTTTGGAGGAATGTGGATTTTGGAAAGCAGTGTAATGCTTTAAGTGGAGCTTAATGGGCCATACTGTTAGAAGCATGGAGGGCAGCGGTGCTGAGGGTGATTTTAACTGTGGGAGCCTGGCTCAAGAGGTTTCAGAGGTAAAAAATTTTAGTATGTGGCCTAGAGGCTGTTCTTGTGATAATTTGGTGAAAATGGAGTTGCTTTTTGCCCTTGTCTGGAGAGTCTGCCTGAGGCAAAAGAGATCTAGATTAATTGTATTGACAAAGGAAATCTCAAAACACCATACCATAGACTCTGTCCTGTAGTTCGCTCTTATAAAGAGCCTTTTGATCAGATGTAGCAAACTAAGAAAGGAAAGGTACAAAATGTGTGGTTCAAAGATTAAAGGGGCACCAGGACGTAGAATGAAGCTAAATCCTGTGTTCAAAGATATTAAATGTTATTAAGGGAGTGCAAGGTCCCACCCAGCTAGACTTACTGTTTAAACTTACAGTTGAACGAAGGATAGTTATATCATGTTAGGAGTTATTATGACCTGGTTGGTTATTGCTTTCATTTGGACATAAGGAGATATAATTGTGTGTCAAATTCACAAGGGATAGATTGTGATGGCTATTCTCAGTTGTCAACTTGACTATATCTGGAATGGAGGGCACACCTGGGATCCAGATCTTGAGGCTAGAAGACACAGACTTTGATCTGGATCTTGAGGCATAGTAGCCATGCTTATAAAGATCTTGTAAAAAGGAATTAAAGAAAAGCTTACGTCCAGGTGTGGTGGTGCATGCCTTTAATCCTAGCACTCAGAAGACAGAGGAGGGCAGATCTCTTGAGTTCAAGGTCAGTCCACAGAGCAAGTTTAAGGACAGTCAAGCTTAGGCAATGAAAGAAACCATGGAAAACAGAAAGCTGGTGAAGATGTAATTGAACCAAGGGGCCAAGTTCCAGTCCCAGCAAGCAGCAGAACTTGACAGCTTCTGTCATGTGGCTTTGGCTTTAGAGTCAAGAATAGAAGGAGTTACTGGGACAACTGATGCTGGCTAGCTGAAACTTAAAAATTAGCAGTGATTAAATAGAGACCAGAATCATTGAGGTGAAATCTTCTGAAAAGTGTTTTCTGAGAGCACAAAGAAGCTGTGTTCCAGAGATAGCCAAGGTTGTACTTTGTGCTGGTAGCTGGACTTGATAATGTGTAAGAATCACCTAGTTGTGGGGCTGGAGAGATGGCTCAGCAGTTAAGGGCACTGACTGTTCTGCCAGTGGTCCTGAGTTCAATTCCCAGCAACCACATAGTGGCTCACAACCATCTGTAATGGGAACTGATGCATTTTTCTAATCTGTGTCTGAAGACCACTACTATGAACTCATACAAATATAAGATAAATAAATCTTTGTTGTGTCCGGCCAGCGGTTCACATGTCTGGGTTCTGTTCTGGGAAGGCATTTTGGAATCTGGAAGAGAAGAGGGAGCTAGGCACCTCGAGAGAAATATGAAACCAAGACAGTCATTCTGATCAAGGTTCAATTTTAATGTCAGCAAACACGCTTTATAAAGAAGAGGGGAGGCCCATCTAGCCATGCAAAGTTTCTTTGAAGTAGATAGGTCAGCCTTTTAGTGGGAACTCAGAAGATTTCGGTGCTAACTCAGGAAAATCTTGGAAGAGAACCGGTTCAGCCTCAGGCAGGTTGGGCCTCAGGCAGGTAGTGGCACATCAAAGGAGCAGCACAGCAGGTGGCTCTGTTTAAGCAGCTGATGGTCACAGCCAGCCTTACTAGACTGGAAGGAGGTAACACTCTTTAAAAAAAGATCTCTCATTTTGAAGGCATAAGGGGATCATGGACTGGCTGAGGCTTGGCACTGTGAATGGCCAGAAAGGCCATTGTTGAAGGTACAGTCTCAGGGGCAGGTCAAGGACCAAAGAGGTCATGCAAAGAAGTTGAGGCTTGGCACCATGAAGAGAGCCTTTGAGAGGCTATTGATGAAAGTGCAGCCTAGTTAAAGCATAAGACCCCAAAGTATTGGAGATGCCAGTACTATGAGATGACCATCAAGAACAGCAGCAGCAGTGTAGTGCAGTCATCCAGAGCCTAGAGTGCTACAGAGGACAGAGCTGGAGACATGACTCAAGCATTTTGGAGGAGCCCAGAAGATCATGTGTAGATCCCGGACACTGGAACAAGAAACTAAGGAGTTGAAGTTGCCTTGGAGACCCCAGCATGATAGAGATGCCAGAGCCGTGGAATACCTGCTGAGGAAAGCTGCTAATAGGGAATGGGACCAACCCAAGAGAAAGAATTGTGTTGCAGTCAACAAAGCTGAAAGGACCTGGATACCAGACATAGAGATACAGAGTTTGGAGTTTGCCAAGCTGGGTTTTGGTCTTGCTTTGGTCTAATATTTCCTCACTATGACATTTTGGAATGGTACTGTATAACCTGTGATGTTGGAAGTATGTGATCTTCATTTTGATTTTGATTTTATAGGGGATTACATTTAGGAGATTGCATGAATCTCAGAAAAGACTTTGAACTTTGGATTTTTAAACATTGTTGAGACTGTGATAGACTGTGGGGAGTTTTTAATGGCTACAAGCCTATGGAGTCTGGGGGTGGAGTGTGGTGGTTTGAATAGGTTTGGCCCCCATAGATTCATGTGTTTCAATGTTTGGCAATAGGGTGTGGCTCTATTAGGAGGTGTGGCCTTGTTGGAGGAAGTGTGTATCCCTGTGTAGGTGGGCTTTGAGGTCTTTTAAGCTGAAGCTCTGCCCAGTGTGGAAACAGAGCCTCCTCCTGCAGAATACAGTCTCCTCATGGTTGTCTTTGGATCAAGAGCTAGAACTCTCTGCTCCTCCAACACCATGTCTGTCTGCATGCTGCCATGCTTCCCTCCATGATGATGATCCTCTGAAACTGTAAGTCAGCCCCAACTAAATCTTTGCCTTTTTAAGAGTTGCGTTGGCCGGGCGTGGTGGCGCACGCCTTTAATCCCAGCACTCGGGAGGCAGAGGCAGGCGGATTTCTGAGTTCGAGGCCAGCCTGGTCTACAAAGTGAGTTCCAGGACAGCCAGGGCTATACAGAGAAACCCTGTCTCGAAAAATGCAAAAAAATGAAAAAAAAAAAAAAAAAGAGTTGCGTTGGTCATATTGTCCCTTCACAGCAATGAAACCCTTGGACAGACCCTGTTCCCAAAATAAATAAATAAATAAATAAATAAATAAATAAATAAATAAATAGACTGGAGACATGGCTCAACAGTTAAGAGCGCTGACTGCTCTTCAAGAGGTCCTTAGCTCAATTCCCAGCAATCACATGGTGGCTCACAACCATTTATTGTGGGATCTGATACCCTCTTCTGGCGTGCAGGTGTACATGCAGACAGAGCACTCATACATTAAATAAATAAATTAACAATAAAAATAACAAAAAGCCAAACCAACCAACCAACAACAACAAATTCACACTCAAAACAAATCACAATAGCCGAATATATGGTGCTTTATAAACAAATATTTTGAGTGGAAGTAGCTTGATACTGCTCCAGAAGAAAAGTCTTTCTGTCTCCCATTTCTCACCCCACTTCTCTCTAAACCAAGTAACAGAAGTCAGGATTTCTTGTCCTTGAGCCAGTTTGTAGAAACCAGTTCCTCTTCTCCAAAGCCATTGACAGTCCTTATGTGGCAGGCGTTCTGCAATCTACACAGTGGGAAAGAATGCCATACACAGGTCTTTCTGAGTCTTCCCCATCATATTCTTTTATACAATCAATCACCTTTCTGTGTGGCTGCTTATTCTTCACTGAGCCTAAATATAAGCTCCTTGGGTCTTTGTGTCTTCATTTCTAAAGCTCTCATATCATGTAAAATGTTAAACTAATAATTCTGATGTTTTTGTTTATTAGCCTACTTTTAGTGATAGGTGTGTTGGCCATGACCTTTGTGACTGGTAACTGAAAAGACATTACACCCTGTCACCCCTGCAGACTGCCTAGGGATTCTGGGCCTGAGAAGTCGACAGAATGGTTCACTCCACGATTTTGCTTTTTCCTTGTGTATCTTAAACCAGATGCAAGAGAAAGAGCCGTGTGGTGAGGCTGGTATGTGCACACACACAAAATGCACGAAGGAAAACCTGCTTCCTCCTGCCAAAGGGCAAACAAAGGAGTGGCCTAGGAAGAGAGAAGACTTCAGACAATTAACTACTCCTGCCAAGTACCACAGGAAACGTTGCTCGCTCTTTTAGCTCTGTCAGCAAAGGCTGAGTGAGAAACCCAAACTTCACCTTCACCAGGGCTAAAGTTTGCCCCACCCAGCCACTAGGGGGCAGCAAGGACTTTCATACCCCAGAGGAGAACAGGAAGGTTGCCTGGACTTGCACCCCAGCCAAGTACAAACACCACCTTCCCAGCCAGGCATTAGTACAGGCCAAGTGAGGAGGTTGGACTTCTTTCTACCTCTACCTGGTGTTGATAGGGACCTGTTTCCTTGATATAGTAGTGGCAGAAGAGTTCTGACGTCAAAGATTTAAATAAGGCCTAAGCTTTCTTAATCCTATATTCCCAGGTTTGAATTGGAAGCCTCTCATTATACTAAGAGACAGGAAAACAAAACAAAACAGACAACAACACCAAAACAAAACACCAGCATGCTTAAGGGTCTAGGTTCAATCTCTGCCACAAGTGTACATGCCTGTACACACATATGTATGCACACATGTACATACACACATGCCCCTCTAAGACCCAGAAAAAAATCTCAATTTAAATGAAGTAGACAATTAACAAAACCAACAGTGAGATGAAATAGATGTTAGACTTTTCTTACTGAGGTGGTTTGAATGAGAATGTCCCCTGCCCCCCATAGTCTTATATGTTCGAACACTTGGTCTCTAGTAGGTGGAACTATTTGGGAAGGATTAGGGGGCGTGTGGCTTTGTTGGAGAAGATGTATCATTAGGGGCTGGCTTTGAAGTTTCAGTAGCCCACACCATTCCAGTTGGTACTCTCTCTCCCTTGTTTAGAGATCAGATGTAAGCTCTCAATCAACAGTGCTATGCCTGCCACCATGCTCCCTTCCATGATGGTCATGAACTTTAACCCTCTGGAACTGTGAGCCCCAATTAAATGCTTTCTTTTATAACATGCCTTGCTCATGGTATTTTGTCACAACAATAGAAAAGTAACTAAGACACATATATCTTAAAATGCATAATTGAAGTGACTAAGACAATAGTCCCGATCTTGTCCTGATCTTACCCTAACTCCATTTAATGTTTGCTCCCTAAACCTGTGAACAGTCATGTCGGCCTTGGTGTCACATTTATGACCTACCATGACCCTGACCATGGTTCAAATGCTTAATCTGAATATATAGCCCAAGCAATTGTTACAGTTCTGTGACCTACACTTGATGCCATCATGAGGTTTACCTTTAAAAGGCTATATACCACCATAGCTTCGGGGCCAAGAGTTTTTTTGAGGCTGGTCATAGTCACTGGCCAGTAAGGACTCTTAATTGGGACTTATATACATGATATCCTGTAACTTTCTCACATGGACCATTTACACACCCCCAGCATTTCAGAAAAAGCTGAGGCTGAAGGATCACAAGTTGGAGGCAGGTTGGCTATAGCGTGAAACCTTCTTTCAAAATACACCTCTGCCAAAATCAAACAGAATAAAAGCTATAAGACAGCATTCCTTTATAAAACTATTTATTTATCTGTGTATTTATTAGGCGTGCCATGGCTAGTGAGCATGTGGCAATCAGAGGGCAACTTGTGGCAGTTGGTTCTCTCTTTCCATCATGTGGATCCCATGACTCGAACTGAAGTCGTCAGCCTCGGAGGCTGGTTGCTTTCCCTGCAGGGCCCCTGGGAGGCTCATAACACAGTAGTCTTAGAACTACGAAATCCAAGTGTAAGCAAATCCTAAAGCAAGAGCTCCACAGAAAAGCTTTGAAGAGCCCAGCCTGAGCCTGTGGAGTCCTCAGTGGGATTATTCAATTACATTTGTTTCTCCATTATTCATATTTATAGTGACTCAAGTTCTAAGAATAAATTCAAAACAGTGGAAATAATTACATCATCAGAAGTATGATTGTCTGTGCACTGCCACAGTAGTGCTCCATCCATGCAAATATATGGTTGGCAAACAGCATCTATTAGTGGCTCCCCCAGTTACCTTTCCCTAGTGATAAGTACTTGAAGAACCAGCCTGCTTCCATATTAGGCTTGAAAGTCATCTTACAGTGAAGACAATCTAGGTTCATTCTTGTTTATGAGTAAACCTGTTTTTCAAGGATTGAGCTATGCCCCACCTGTGACCTTAACTACAAATGGTTCTGTACTGCTTGTTCCAAGAATGCAATCACGTCTTTGTTTCAAAAAGTTGTTTATAGTCATCTTGCAACCTGACCTTTGCTTCAAAGGGTTATATAGCTACCTTGTTAGGCCCATCTTTGCAACCTTGTGTCTCTGTTCCAGAGGGACTTACTTGCTATGCTTGTGTGCTGCTCCTATAACTATATTTTGACAGACAAACCCCTCATTTGGAAACCTTCCTATCCCTGAGCTATAAAAGCCTGCCTTCACATCCAAAGCTGAACCCCATCTCAGGAGGAGGCAGCCCGTGTATGTGAATTTTTAAAGCTTGCTTTAATTAATTTGGTCATGATGATTTGGGTGGCGGTCTTTCTCCTCTCGTTTTTTTTTTTTTTTTGGATTAATATACTCTTTAGCAGCTGAGCCATCTGCCCAACTCAAAGCCTACCTTCTCTTCCCATGCATCCTAGCCTTGCTAGTTTTTTGATTCCTGTGACTGAAACCCATTCCAGCCTCCAACTTTGTTTTTTCCTGGTCCTTCTTTCTGGAGACTACCCCCACCTCCACCCCAACTCCCCACAGAACAGTGTGGCCCTTGTAGGTTTAATGGCGAAGACCTTTAAGACCTTTACTTAAAGCTGCCCAGACCTTCTACTAGTCTGAACATTTTTGTCAATAACACTACTTAAGTTACGTCTATTTTTTTTTTTTTTTCCTACTAGGAAAGAAGCTATGTAGAGACAGAAATCTTCAGTACCTAAAATCCCTTCGCAGGGAAATGAATGAATGAATGAATGAATGGTTACACCTGCAGACCATTTTGGGGGAGTCTTTCTGGCGTAACAATATAAATGAGTCAGTCAAATGAACAGAGATCTTAATCTGCCCAAAACTGGTGCCGCGGTTCTGGGGAGTTTGGGCTAAGGATAAACTGGGAGAACTTGCTGCAAGTCCCAGCCCTGCTCTCAGTGAGCGACTACGGCTGCGCGGACAGGCAGGGCTCAGCCGCTTCCGGGATGGTCGGGAGCCAACGAGACTTCGAGCCTCCGGGTGGGCTAGAGCGGCGCGACATTCAGGTGTGTGCGGCCATGGAGGACGAGAAGAGCTTCTCCGATATCTGCGGCGGCCGCCTAGCCCTGCGGTGCCGCTACTACTCACCGTACTGCCGCGAGTTCGGCCTCAGCTCGGCTCGGCTGTCGCTGTGCTCGCTCACCGCGGTCACCTGCGCGGTGTGGCTGGCGGCCTACGGGCTCTTCACCCTGTGCGAGGTAAAGGCGGGCGCTCGGCCGGCGCAGGCAGCTTGGAGAGGTCTCGGGGCTGACCCGTGGGTCCGGGAGGGTGGGGACTCCCTGGATCAGGGTCGCCGTTCCACGGCAGGACTGCCCTCCCTCCCCGAGAAGTTTGTGCTTCTGGACGTTCTACCACAGTGGACCTACTTGCCCTGCTCATTCATGGAACATAACCTCCTCAGAGAACTCAGTGCATCCTCCCGCATCACTTACTGGGTACCAAAGCCAACGGATAGCAGGCGTGCGACAGAATTACAGAAAAGTTTTTGCCTCCACAACTGTGCAGTACAGAATCTCCACCTAATATCTGTTTCTCAAGGCCAGGTCAACTACCATCCCCTCTCCCAACCCTTCCCCAGTTTAAGTGCATTTTCTAAAGTGTTGCCAGGTCTAAGACACGAGGGTTTTCTATGCTCAGTTTTCAGACTTTCTAATCTTTTTTCCCCCCGAGCCTCATTTTTAACATCTCTAAGTTGAAATTAATGGTTCAAAATATTGCGAAGGTCAACTGCTATTATTTTGTGACAGTTCCCAAGCAAAAAGAGTCATCCGATTGGCCTTTGTTCAGGATGTTCTGTTCTGTTTTAACTCCCTGTATAGCCCTAAAATGAATATATTATTCCAGGAGTGATCTTAATAGAGCCAGTACACCAGAACTGTTTATTTCTGCAATTTTCATATTGTTTGTATTAAAACATCCCTTAGCTTTTTTCTATTCTTTTGCTATTATTATTATTCTTACTTTGTCTGGACTGGAAGGCTCTATGTGGAGCCTGCCTCTGCCTCCCTAGGGTTAGGATCAAAGGTGTGTGTCATCATACCTGGTTCAATCACATTTATGCTATCAAAGTGTGTGGCAGAGCATCATAATTTGCACAGATTTTCATAGATGAAGTTAAGTCCCCTCACTGAGGGTCTGGGGAATGAATGGCTCATCAGATGACTGCAGCGACTGCCAAACCTGACCACCTAATGCCAAACCTGACCACCTAATGCCAAACCTGACCACCTAAGCCGAATCCCCAGAACCCACATGATGGGAGGGAAGAATGGATTCAAAAAAATTGTCCTCTGACCTCTGCACAATAAATAAATATAAATAGTAGGGGCTGGTGTGGTGGTGCACACCTTTAATCCCAGCACTAGGGAAACAGAGGAAGGAACATCTCTGAATTCAAGGCCAGCCTGGCTACATCAGTCTACATTACCAGCTCCAGAACAAACCAAGGCTACACAGTGAAACCCTGCCTCAAACACAACACAAATAGTATTTTTTAAAAGACTCCTAATCTTTACCAATTTATATTTAAAAGTGTCTTCACAGGTCAGTTGAAGTTATTAAACTGACCTAGTCCTTCCCCAAAATTTTTAATATAATTGGATTTTTATTCTTTTTTGGGGGGATGGGGAGTGTTGGGGTCTTACCATGTAGCCTTGGCTGTTCTTGAACTCACTGTATAAACCAGGCTGGCCTGTAACTCAGAGATTCACCTGTCACTGCCTCACAAGTGCTGTTGTTAAAGGGATACATCACCATGCCCAGTTGAATGTTAATGCCAGCCTATGTTCCTGATACCCGTGCAGTTATCTGCTGAATTTCTTATTTCAACCCCCCGGGGGGGTTCATAAAGAGTAATACTTTAATAACCTTGACATTGATAAAGTGACAAAGCTGGGCTTCCAAACTGGAGCTGCCTGACTTTGAAATCCCTTTCCATTGTACTTTGGCCTCGCAGATCTCAGGCAGTTGCAATTGTTACTGGTTGGTTTGTTCAGAGATACAGGGTCTTGCTATGTAGTTTAGGCTGTCCACACACTCTGCTTCGTCCTGGTTCAGCCCCTGTGAAGGCCTGGGCTGACAGGTGAGTGAACCACACCCAGCTCAGAGCTGTTCTGTCAGTTCCCTACTGCACTCATCTCTCTGGCATGGACACCCAAATGTCCCCCAAATGCACAAGTAATTGTGCTCTCTTCCATTACTTCAAGACTTCCCGAGGCCTCTGTGTGCAAGAGTTCAGATCTCTGCTCCTATTCAAACTCATTCATGGAAAGAACTCTCAAAGGACTCCTTCAGATGTGTGGCTCAACCCTGACTCAGATGAGCGGTGTGCATCCTTAGAATTTTGGCCAGGAAAATGGACTTTGAGGCAGATTATCTTAACAGAGGCTGAGTGGGTAACATTCCCTAAGCATTCATTGTTCTTCAGCCTGTCATCCCCTGCTTTTGATCGGTTTAGTTAACATCACTCCAATCTGCAGTGCAGTACCCTTTCAGCAGAGTGCACCTGTCAGCATGCACTACTTCTCTGCACCACCTGGGTCCTGAGGCCTTGGAAGTCTTTATGGAACAGCTGTGTGCATTGATCTATCTCTCTGTCTCCCTCTCTTCTTTTTCCCTCTCCATCATTTTTTCCTTCCTTCCCCCCTTCCTCTTCTCTTTCTCCTCCCTCTGACACTTTAAAGTCAGTAACACAGTATTCTAGACTTTTGTTTTTTAATCATTCTTGCAACCTGTAGAGGGCTGAGTTTTACCTTGGCTTTCTTCCACGGTGCTTATTTAGTTTGCACTGCTTGCAAGACACCACCCTGCACCTGAAGTTAATTAGCAGAAAGTAGCTGTTTCTGGGTCATCAGAGGCCCTGTTCTCACTCCTGCTTACCAGCCAGAAATAATCATCTGAACGGAAGTCATCAAGCTCTTTCTTTAAAAGGCCAAATTAATATTTTAGGCTTTGTGGATCCCTGTCCCATATTCTTTTGTCCTTTTATTTAAAATTTATGTGTATGGGTGTGTTGCGTATATGTCTGTACATGACATACATGCCTTGTGCTCAAGGAGGTGAGAAGAGGGTGTCAGGTCCCCTGGAACTGGAGTTATAGACAGTTGTGAACTTCCACATGGGTGTTAGAATATGAACTCAGGTCTTCTTGAAGAACAGCCAGTGCTCTTAACGGAAGAGCCATCTCTCCAGCCTGCTTTTTGTTATTTGTTGTTTGTTTAGAGACAGGGTCTCACTGTGTGTGTAGCCTTGTCTGGCCTGGAGCTCGGTGTGTGTAGTCCTGATCCACCTGCCTCTGCCTCCTGGGAGCTTGGATTACCATGAGCCACTGCATCTGCTTCTTTTTGTTCTTCCATCAACCTTGTAAAAAATGTTAAGAGCCATTCTTCGCTCAGAGTTGGCAAGCAGAAGTGTGTGGCTGAACTCGTTTGTTAAAATTCTTGGTTTTTGTTGTTTTGCTTTGGTGTTTGTTTGTTTTTAAAGATTTATATATTTAATGTATATGAGCACACTGTAGCTCATATACACACCAGAAGAGGGCATCAGATCCCATTACAGAGGGTTGTGAGCCACCCTGTGGTTGCTGGGAATTGAACTCAGGACCTCTGGAAGAGGAGTCAGTGCTATTTCCCCTTCATCTAGGTTCCCTCATCTGTTCACCTCACAGCATAGCCACCAGAGCAGAGGCCTTTTCCTCATTGTCCAGTTCACTTGCTGAATAGCATAGGCGTGTGCAGAGGGGCATTTGGTGATCTTACTGCCTGCGTCTGGCTCTCTCTTCAGAATAGCATGGTCCTCTCTGCCACCATCTTCATCACCATCTTAGGCCTGCTTGGTTACCTCCATTTTGTGAAGATTGACCAGGAGACTCTACTAATCATCGACTCACTTGGCATCCAGATGACTTCATCTTATGCATCGGGCAAAGAAAGTACCACCTTCATAGAGATGGACAAGGTCAAGGACATTATCATTAACGAGGCTATCTACATGGTAAGTGTCTAGGTGGTACTTCTGGGCCCTGCAGAGGAGGCAGTCAGCCCATGGGGTGTGCTGGGACCTAAACTGCATCCAAATACAGCATTCATTGTCACAGAACTAAATTTAAGGTGCCTCTGTTCCAATACAAGTAGTTTTTTGACTGGCATGCCTGTGAACTGTAGAAGAGAAACTTATATTCAAGTAAAAGTTTCTTTATAGTCGTGTTTTCCTCGGTGATGGGGTATGTTGCAAGGAATGTGTTGTTCACAAGGTTGTTGGCTGTACAGACATCAGAGCACATACTACACTTAGATGGTATAGTCACTCAGACATCCCAGTGATGGTATGTAATAAACACAAGGTGCTTGGGGTTGCTGCCAAGTGTAACACTGAATGCTGCTTTCCAGTAATCTTTTGTGTCAGGGTCTCATTGAATAGTTTATGCTGGCATTGAACTTCCCATCCTCCTGCCTCTTTCCCCTTTTGCTTTTGTTTTTGCTTATCCGTGTGTGTGTGTGTGTGTGTGTGTGTGTGTGTGTGTGTGTGTGTATCCTGCTGAGGCCAGAGAGGATGTCAGATCCCCTGAAAATGGTGGTTGTGAGCTACCCTACATGGGTGCTAGCTAGGTACTGAACTCTAGTCCTGTGGAAGAACAGCAAGCACAATTACCTGCTGAGCCATCTCTTTAGCTGCCTGCCTCTACTCTTTTTTTGTTTGTTTGTTTGATTTTGAGACAGGGTCTCACTGTGAGGCCCTAGCTGATCTGGAACTTACTATGTAAACCAGGCTGGTCTTAAACTCAGAGATCTACCTGCTTTTGCCTCCTGAGTGCTGGGATTAGAGACGTATGTCACCATGCCTGATTAACAGGAGTAGGAGTACACTCCATTAAAAAGCATAGCAAATATGTAAACTGTGACTATTTTGAAGAAGTAGCCGATTGTCATGGATAGAGAGTCACCATTCCACCTTTAATCTCGTAGCTCAGATGCAGACATGTCTTTTTGTTTGTTTGTTTACGTCCTCTAGGAAATGAGGTTATGTTGCCCAGGTCTAATATCTAACCTACTCTCAGGCAGCCACCTGCCTTGGTCCTGGTTGGTGGGACTTTTGGTTCGTGGGGGCATACTTGGCTTTTTTTTTTTTTTTTGGGGGGGGCTGGCCTTTTAAAGGACAAAATGTAGGCAACTGGACACATGAAATTATGAAGGAAGATATAAAGCTAATTGCTATTCTAGTTTCAACTCTGTCGTGCTTTTTCTTATTTTGTAGTGGATACGTGGCATAAAAGTGTAGTTGATGAAGTATAAAACCCTAAGTGAGGCCCTGCGGCTTCAGAGTGGCCATCCTGATTGTATATAGTGTGAGTAACTACCTTAATCTAGCCATGCTGTTTCTATTTGTGAGCATATTACAATACAGTGGGTGATCTCTTGCTGCCACAGCCGCTCATGCCTTTCATCCTAGCACCTAGGAGGCAGAGGCAGGTGGATCTCCCTGATTGAGTCCAGCCTGGTCTACAGAGGGAGTTCCAGGCTAGCCAGGACTACCTAGTCAGATCCTGTCTCAAGAAAACCAAAACAAATATATTTTTTATATTTAAAATAAAAATAAGAGATGAAAATGTCTTTTTTTTTTTTTGAGACAGGGTTTCACTGTGCAGCCGGCTAGCCTGGAACTCACTCTGTAGATCTTTCCTCGAACTCACAGAGATCCCCCTGCCTCTGCTTCCCAAGTACTGGGATTAAAGACGTGTGCCACTGCCACCACCACCACCCCCTTGGCAAACATATACTTTTCTTGTACTTCAGAAGTTGTCAGATATTCCACTACATAATAGATGTAGTGTAATACCTTTCATAAAGTATTTCCCTGGATGAGAAGGACTTTTTAGCCTTCCCCTGAAGAAAAAAGAAAGAAGCTGAGTTTCACTGCGGTCTCTGGTTTCTTGTCTTACAGCAGAAGGTCATTTACTACCTCTGCATTTTACTGAAGGAGCCGGGGAAGCCACACGAGATCTCTCGAGTAGTTCCTGTCTTCCAGGTGAGCACCGTGCTCTCCCTTCTCCTGTAAAACCCTGACTTCTCTTTCTGCTTACCCTTACGTCTTTTGTTCAGCAGCACATGAACGTCTATTGACAGAGTACTGGCAATATCTCACAACCAATTTGAGTAAAGGGAGTTTTTTAGATTTTAGAGAAGAGAGTTACCAATCCTATAACCACTTCTGCCTGCAATCACATTCTTGTACTTCAGGTCTGTCCATCTATGTTTTCACAGTGATATCTTATGGGTGAGGGTTTTTTTACATATATATTATACATAATATGTAATAAATATTATATATATATTTTCTATCAGAACCATTATACTTAAATTATATTTAATTATATTGAAATATCAGCTTATTTAGCTATGTTATTGATAGGTTTTAGATAATGCTTAGACTATCTTTTGTTTTGATTTACAATAAAAACCACTATGGTGGCACGTTCCCTAAACCCCCTCATTGTAAACTATCAGTCTTCTATGCTAGATGAGTAGAACCTAGAGACCAGTTATGTATTTGTAATAATTTTGTGTTATTTTGAATAGGAAACATTTATTAAAACTGGATGTTCTTTATACAGTTTTCCTATCCTGTGGCTTGTCTTAATTTTAATTGTATTACATTTTATAGTACAAAATCTTCTCAGAATGTTTATATTAAACTACCCATCTAGGCTCTGAGGCTTATTTCATAACTTGAAACATTTTCTGAGATGGTCGTGCCACTGTCATATAATTTTGTCAGGCTAAAAGCTGTATTTTGCGTGCGTGTAATCCCAGCATTCAGGAGGCAGAGGCAGGCAGATCTCTTGAGTTTGAGGCAGCCTGGTCTACAAAGTTAGTTCCAGGACAGCCAGGGCTACACAGAGAAACCCTGTCTAGAAACCAAACCAAACCAAAGCCAAATCAAATAAAAACCTGTCTTTATTCCCCACACACCCACATACAAAGGCTGGATTTGGAGACCTCCTGGCAGAGCACTCATTCCCTCAACCTTGTGTCTCTTAGTTCACGGCTGCCATTTAGAGCCAGTGGTGTATGTGAGAGGTTAAGGGGCCAGGTGGATTCTTCTTACACTCTCCTTGACTCTGTATTTCTCCACTTTGGAATTCAGAGTGCCAAGCCCCGGTTGGACTGCTTGATTGAAGTATACAGAAGCTGCCAGGAGGTTCTGGCACACCAGAAAGCCACAGCAACAAGCTTATGAGGCTCAGCATTCAAAGGCCAGTATTGTCTTTATGGAGAGGACTCCTAGACTGTAGTGGCCGGTTTATTTTCCATACTGTAAAAACCATCAGGACACAGTCCTGGGAATCAGAATGGATGAGTAGATCTCAGAACCACAGAGGAGGGGCTGGAACTTGATTCATGTTCATAATGTTCCCTGTATAATACAGTTTTTTCTATACTACGAATCAAGGGGAGACCTTAAGGATTTTGACATGTCAAAAGGCGGCCAGGCATAGTGGCACATGCCTTTAGTCCCAGCACTCAAGAGGCAGAAGCAGGTGATCTCTTGAGTTTAAGGCCATTCTGAGCTACATAGTAAGTATCCTCCACCCAAAAGTATTGTCCAAAAAGAACACTGAAAACTTTAAGTACCTTCATGTTTGTGTTAAAATCTGTGAAGTATTAAGACTGGTACCAGATTTCACAAGAAAAATGTAATTTCCATCTGTATAGACTCTTGTCTAAAAGTTAGGGAAAATAAGTCACATTTTTATGTATGAGTTAGCAGGAATAAAATGCCTAAAGGGCTAGCCTCTATCCACCCAGCTCCTAAGATCTGTGCAGGATCATGACTCCTTCATCCACAATTTAGCTAGGGATGGTGTGGATGCTTGTAATCCCAGCTCTCAGAAGCTGTCAACAGGAGGATTGAAAGTTTGAGGCCAGCCTGGGCTTCGTGATGAGACACTGTCTCAAACCCCAAGATAAATATCCACAACACACAGTTATTGTCTGGTTCACTGACAGTTTTATTGACAAACATACATAGCATTTCAGCCATGGGTGTCAAGCATGAGAGTACCTTTCTGTTAATATTTTCTATTGCTCAAAAGCTGTTTGGCTAAGAGGGCTTAGGTGAAGAGTGAGAGATTAAATGTTGGTTCCCAGACATGAGCCTGTCACATTAAAGGATGAGGAAGCCAGTTGACAGAAGCCTTTGTTTCAGAGGTGGTTCCTTAGATGCTAAAGATCAGGAAGGAGAAAAGGCGCTGGACTGGGCAGAACTCGCCTTTAACCCCAGCACTGCAGAGGCAGAGGCAGGCGGATCTCTGAGTTTGAGGCCAGCCTGGTCTACATAGTGAGTTCCAGGACAGCCAGGTCTGCATAGTGAAACCCTATCTCAAAAAGAGAGCAAGAGAAAGGAAAAAAAAAAGCAGCAGCACAGCAGCAGTAGCTAATCAGACCTTCAAGTCTTACAAACAGTTGCATTAGCTGGAATTCTGTTTACAAAACAAAAACAACCTGAGAGCAGACTACATCCTTACTGGCTTTAAGGCCCTTGGGATGTAAACCAAGAACTGCATTCTCTGCCCTTCACCTAGCCTTGAAGGAGCTGTCCAGGGGCCTATAGCAATGTGACTTGAGGTAGACCTGTCTCCTCTAGAACCCCAAATCTGGGGTGGGAGTTGGGGTTCAAACAGAAATGGCTATAAAGCTGCCTGGCTTGCAAGTCAAGCTCTTTTTAAGGGGCAGACTCTTGTGCCTTTTTAAAGTCAGGCTTGTCAGTTCAAAGGATGAGGGATTACAGCAGCTGAGGCATTCAGATTAAACTAATTTTTGGCCTTGCAGTTTCTTGTGGTGTACAACACACACATTGTTGGGTTAAAGGCTTATTTCTTGATATTCCTCTTATCCCCTAGTCTATGTTACTGAAAAATAATAAAACTGCCTTAAAGCTACACAATAAAGCTTATTTTTTATATGTTGGAAAACCAAAGTATGGACTTGTTTTTTTATTATTATTATTTTGTGGGGAAAGATGGAAAGAAAGATCATCTTCATCAAAATCAACTAAAAGGTTTGCGTTGAGAGGGATGATAATATTCTCAGGAAGGCAAAGTTGAAAGAAACTTTCTACTTCCACAGATATGTACATGCCCTGTGCTTCCAACTAATTTCGAGAAGCCCTCTACCAAAAGTCTTAGTGAGCAATCCAGGCCTTCCAAGAATGGAAGGGTCTTTAGTGTTCCTGATATCTTGTTTCTCTGGTGGCCTCTTAGAGCAGCAACAAGCAAAATTTATGTGCTTGGTCTTGGAGAGAATAGGAGATGATGACCACCTCGTCCTTCAGTAGTGAGCACAGGCTTCACTGAGCCTTGTTGGGCCTTAAAATGACACAGGAAGGGTGCAGACTGGCTCTGTCCCTGCCTGTGCTAGTCCAGTGTGAGAGGAAAAGCTTTAATCTTAACAGGAATACTGTACAGTCCTGAAAAGATTAGAGCCCAAAAGGGCATGGCAAATGCCTCCTCACCAATAGGGGAGGGCTCGTCATTCTTTCCTTCTCCAGCTTGGCCAGGGTTTTTCCCATTTGGGAAAGAAGTCCAGTTTTAGAGATTTGTAGGCATTTGCCAGAGTTTAGGTAAATTAGGAATTTTAGTCCTATTTTTATTCAGGGATGTTCAGAAAACTTCAAGTATAAGTCCCCACGTAAAGACCATGTATAATATAAAAAGATGAGCTTCCCTGAGTATCAGTGCAGAAGCCCCAAATACAGTACCATTGCCCTGGTAACTGTGGGCCATCCCTGTCTCTATCTAGAATCAGGTAGCATCCAGAGTCAGTATTCTTGTAAAATAGTGGTTTTGATGTTGGGTCTGAATCTTAGAACATTGGGCCTTGAAAGGTAAGGCACCTAAAGAGCACAAAGGTTTCAGAGACCCTGGAATTCACAATTCACAGAACAGTTTGAGGAGGGGCCATTAGACCCATCACAGTAGTGTATGCTCCAGGGTATCAATCTGATCCCAGAGGCACGAGTGGTGGCAAGGGTATGGGGAGGAGAAATGTTCACAGCAAAGCTGACCCCTTAGTGCAGGAAACAGAAGCAAAGAACTGTCCATCCAGGTCTCGGGGCTGGCGGGCTGCAGGGAGCTTGGCTGATAGGTTCACAGTTGCAGAACAGTGGTTCATGTAGCTGGCCATCATTAAGGTAGTTTCTGTAATCTAAGGAGGTTAGAGAAGCAAAGGATTAAACTAGCCTTATCCTGAATGCTGCCTTCTTCACTGGCTATAACATTGGGTACACACAGAGTAGCTGTCCAGTAAAATGTACCTCTGCTGGCCTAGAGAGTCTGAGATGCACAGTACCCTCCCGAGGATAGGAGGGATAGCAGTGGCTGGGATCAGGCAGTTCCCACCAAGTTCCAGCTCAGTGGAGAGATGGACGTGCTGTTCCACCCGGACCCTTAGGGATGCTGTCCAGAGTTTTCTAAGTATCAAGCTTACCACATCACACCAGACCAGGGTAAACTGTCATAGTAGCTGTCAGACCCACCTTGGGAGCAGGCATTCGGAAGGTCAACTTGTCAATACGGGTTTTTCCAGAGCTCTGGTCTGGAATGGATCTAATCACAAGCATGAAGTCATCCCTGCAGCCACCGAACGTTGTCACTGAAGAGTAGGGATAAGTGATGTTCACCTGCTGTGGGAGGAGCCAGTCGAGTTCAGGGGAAACTTTCTTTTAGACACAGGGAGCCTTAACCAGGAAGGGAGAGCCCCAAGGTGATGATGTAAGTTGTGACCAGACTATAAGACAGCACTGCTCAGCAGGAGTTAGAGAGAGCAACCATGGCCGCTTAGTTCAGGCTTCTGAGCAGAGCAGAGCAGACAATTCAGTGTTTCAGAATAAGAAGGATTAGAACCATACCATGGTGCGGTGGTCCAGGATGCTGACACCATCCTCATTCACAGCAATCCACACCACAGTGTTCTCCTTAGGAGACAGCTGGGCAGGCTGCAGAAACAGAAAAGGCATATCAGACACACCCACAGTTAGAAATTCCGAATATAAGTACTCTCTGAGGAAGAGGGGTCCACCCCGAGAGTCTGATGAGCAATCATGTCATCGTGGAAAACACAGAAAACAGCATTTGTACATCATTAGGGATGCTTGTGACAGGAGGCATTGGCCTTGGGGCTCTGCACCCAACATCCAAAAGGTGGAGGGGATCACACCTGCCAGAACAGGATGGAGAGCTCTGTGGTCAGATCACAGGCTGAACTAGAGGCTGGGCGTGTAGCTTGGTCGGTAGGTATTTTTTCCTGTACCCCAAACTCTCACAAGCAAAATACACCTTGCTTTAACTAATTTCCTAGGGACTATATAAGAAGTAGGATGACAAGAATTCAGAGAGATGGTCCTTAGGTCTTCTCCATGAGTTTGTGACTATTTGGTAGCCATTTCCTGGGTGTTTCTGTCAGGGCTACAATGAGGTACTCTAGAAGGCGTCTCTCTGCTTCCCAAAAGCCTGGGGGAAGGAGACAGACGGAGACCCTTTTATGAAGCTTTCCCAACCTTCCAGGCTGGTGGCTTTCTATTACAGTAGCGCTGTATTTTTACTTCACTGCCGCCGCCACCTCCCCCCTCTCCCTCCCTTCTTCCCTTCCACAAATGCATGCACACACTCTTGTGCATGCACACAGATTGGAGGTATAGTTTAGGGGCAGAAAGCATTCATGTGCAAAGTCCTGGTTTAGTCCCCAGCATATTCCCAAAACTAAGCAGATAGAGGGGATGCTTCTAAGAAAGACTGAAAAGACAGGAAAGTGAGTGTGAAGAACACTAATGTATGGCTAGTGTACAACCTCTCCATTCAAGTACACAACATGTTCCCTCAGGTTTGGAAGCCTCTTGAGAGCAAGGGACTGATTTGTTCATGTCTTTAAAAACATTTTTTAAATTTATTTTTAACGTGTAGGGTTGTTTTGCCTGCATGTGTGTCTGTATACCATATGTGTGCTTATATCCAAGGAGGCCAGAAGAGGACACTGGATCTCCTCAGACTAGAATTGCAGATGGTTGTGAGCCACCATATGGATGCTGGGATTCAAACCTAGGTCCTATGGAAAAGCAGCCAGTGCTCTTAACTGCTGACTCTTCTTCCCAGCCTTCTATAACTTTAAACAGCTGGAACTAGAAATATTATGCTTTCAACAACCTACCTAGCTATGCTAGATAGATGAGCGAATGTCCATTTGCTTACTTGTAGCCTCAATGAACAGGCCCTGGTTCCAGGCTCAGTGTCTGATTATAATGTCTGGTCACAGGGAATGTCTGTGATTAACTGTAAAGTTTATGCATGCCAGACACAGACTGACGGAAACTTCCAACTGAAATTACTGTTTGCCTGCTGGCCTTCAATGCAGAGGCGAAGGTAACTGCTGTCTGTCTGCATAGTCTCATTCCCTCGGGAGGTCCATTTCTGTCTACGTCTGGGCTTTTGGGGAGCCAGTCAAGATGGGTTTGTTGAAGTCAGACATTGTCTTTTCAGTCTGAATCTTCACGTGTGAATTAGTTGAGCTTGTCTTTGCAGGAGAAGCACTGGCAAGTCAGTAAAGGAAACGTGAAGATAAACAATGAATTAGAACTCAGCTGTGGGCCGTGGTCTGCGCAGAAATGCGTGAGGAGATAGCATCTCTTAGTGTTTGAGGAGGTGGGGGCTGCAGACTGGACTGAAGGGCTTCTGACCGAGAGAGAGGAAGAGGAGAGGAACTCCAGGAGAAACAGCATCTGAGGGTCTGGGCAGTTCCTCTTCCTGTCACTCACCTGAGCAGCGAAGAGCTTAGCCCCGAAGAGAGGCCATTTCCGAGCCACAGTCAGGTAGATGCGGATGCACTCGGGAGGGGAGCAGCCTTGTAACGCTGCCCACTTGGTGGCCATCATGTCTGCCAGGTGCCTGGTTCAGGCGGGTAGAAAGACACAGTGCTGGTGAAGTGCCTGCCTGCTTTCACCACAGCTCCCAGGTTTCCCCACAGGTTTCCTCTCAGACCTTGCCTCCGGCCTACCTCAGCTGCTCAGGGGGTGCTCCATTTCGATAGCGCCTTGGGTAAAACCTGTCAAGGACCTGCTGAAGGAGATGCTGGGCTTTGGTGGGAGGTGTACCCCCAGGGCCTGGCAGCGTAGGCTTCTCCAAGTCCCCATACTCCACCTGAGGTAGAAAGAGATAGCAGTCATGAGTCTGGGTGAGTGGTGGGTGCTGCTGTTCGAGAGGTAAACAAACCCCTGACCACATCGCTGCCTTATCAGATAACAACGGTAAGAATTAACCCCATGTTTCATAGACATTAGAGGACCATCCTTGAGGTCCTAGAATAGTAGATCATTTGTGGTTAAATGCTAGAAGACAGAAGGGATTACAGACTACAGAAGGCAGCTCAGGCGTCAGCCCCTTGAACTTTGTTCAAGTTATTTAAACTCTGAATGTCAACTTCCTTCTCCTAAGTGGGGATGAAAAGTGCATAGGCGAATACATCCGAAATGTTGCTTGTAGCTTGCTACAGAGCATTCACATTGATGATTATAACTATGAGAGCCACTGTGTAGCCCAGGCTGGCTTGGAACCCAGACTGGCCCTGAATTTGTGCCAACTCTGCCTAAGCTCTCCAAATACTGGGATTATAGGTGTGTGCCACCACATCTGGCTACATCCACACTTATAGGAACCATGGAGGTATCCTGGATACCCCTAGCAGATAGCCATCTGCACGAAATACAAAGGAGAGTCATTCTAAACGTGTGCTCTTAGCTTTCTACTTAGAATGTGGGGTGGTGCATTGTGGGATATATTCTGCTGAAGTACATACGCTGGATAGTGGCAGAGAGAGAATTGTGTTTTTCAAATACTCAGAAATAAACTGAAGCACCGAGAAGCAACTTCTCATATTGGAGGGAGCTGGAACTTCAGGCCAGGCTTCAGCTCCCAGCGGTCTACTGCACAGAGCATCCATGTGCAGTGAGCAAGGAGATCACTCTCTCTGTACAGCAGAGCCCCTCCCTGCTGCCACAGGAGCTGCAGTCTCCTGTCAGGTTTCATGGTGTTTCCAACAGGAAGAAACCCACCTGGGCCATCAAGGCAGCCATTTCAAGGGCCAGTTCCTTGGTGACTGGAAATCTTCCTGCCACTATTTCTCCACTGGCTTGGAAGGCAAGTAGCAGCCGCTCTCTCTCTGTCTCCCCTTTGACTTGACTTCGAAAGTACAGCCTACAGTGAAGACAGTGAAAAGTCAGATCTCAGCTGGTCCACTAAACAAAAATAAGGCTTTCCTGGAATCTTGATCTTGATCTCCATCTGCAAGCCTCTATTCTACTACCAAAGAAACGTGTAGCCAAGCCTAACCTAGATGTGTGCACGCAGGTCTCCCCCAGAGGAACAGATGGTTAGTTTTGAACACACCACTACACTTACTGCATTCTGCATGAAGATTCTGGTACCTAGAATCATAGCTTATTAGAGGTCTGGATGAATTAAGACTCCCAAGAGACTAATTGGAAATTATTTGCCTGGAGGCATACTGGGATAAATTTTTCTTACTTAAATTGGTAGAAAGAACTTGTGTATGTCCTGAAATTGATACACAGAAAATTTTTATTTCTTAGCTTTAAATATTTGGTGCTTATACAAACCTGTACTCTCATAAGGTAATGTACAGCCATCCCATATGGCATGTATGCACACCCATGTGCACATGGCAGTGCGGAGAATGCCAACAGCACAGAACCCTGCGCTACCAGGGTTTCTTGAAGGATCAGGATCAGGGCCAACCTGAAACCCACCTCATAATTGCCACTCAGGGCAGTAACTGCGGCCTCTCTGCCTTGAGGGGTCAAGCCATAGTGTTTGGGAGGTGATAGCTGGGGCCCAGGGCAGCCCTCATGTTTTCTCCCCTCCCCACCCCAGGCAGCTCTCAGGACCTGTTCTTGTACATCAGCTTCACGACTCGTGTCCCACCCTCAGACTTCCCAGGATGCAGCTCCTTCAGCGTTTGCTCCCACTTGGAGATGGCGTCACAGATCTTAAAGAGGCAAAAGGTGAACGTCAACAAAGCCCCTTGTGGGGGCTACCGCCAGAGGTAGCCAGAGTTGGACTCTGGCCACGCTGAGTGAGGGCTCTGCCTTTAGGAAGGTTGCCCTGTGAGGTCTCAGGCTGCAAGAATGGGAAGTGCCTACCAGTTCCCTTCAGATGAGGAGTTAGATGGCACTATGGATGTGTTAGCTTCCAAGAAATGACCACTGCCACGCTGGCTGTGTGAAGGCTGGCCTCTGAGGGACCAGACTAGGCAGGCTCCAGTTAAAATCATGGCATCGTGACTCCATTTTTACTTCACTCACCACTTCTCCTTTCAATACATACATCCAAATGCCTGCTCTGACCAAAGCCTTACAGATGCCCATACATTTACTAGGAAGATACGTGGCAATTTTTCATGCACTGCTAAAGACTAGCCCTTTGTTCTAGGAAACAAAGAAAGCAGATGCTGGAGCCAGATGCACCCATCCAGTGTGGCAGTACATTCCCACAAATGCTTAACACCTTGTGGAACTAGTCCCCAGACCACCTTACAGATCAACTCTCTCTTTCAAAAGCCTTCCAACCTTCAGAGGTGCCATGAAGACCTACCACCCTAAACTCTGAATCTATAAGCATCTGTCTATAAGCACGGGCAGACAGAGTAAAAGCTAGTGATAGTCACATCCACTGGATCTCAGCGTAGCTGTTGACCTAAGTGGGCAGATATCATTGGTGACAGGCTTGGCCAGGCTTCCTCGTCTTTTCACTGAGCTAAGAGGCTCTGGATACCCCTGGATGCTGCATAGTCCTGTGTGGGAGACAGGACTGTGAGGATTTTGTCTCCAGAGTCAAGGTACATACATGTAGCTTTCTCTGCCTGCACAGATAGTGCATTTTAGGGTGGCACAGAAATGCTGGCCCGGACATAGCATCTTGGTTTCAGCACCAGACAGGGCTCTGAAGAGTTAGGTGCGCACATGGGACAGACTCTGACCCCACCAACTATGTCTGAGCTAAGAGGTAGGAGTGGGCTGTTTACCTTGACACGCCCTTGAAGACAGTGCTCCAGGTCCCTGCCAGAAGGATCATCCGTAAAGAGGGCAAAGCCAGACTGGGAGGGCTTCCTCATGCCCGTTTCCTGGTTCAGCCGCTGGAGGAACTCATCCACTGTGGAGGAGCCATCAAAACCAACCACCTGGGAATAGGGAGAGGCACCCTGAACCACAAACTTCCTGAGGAGCTGCCACAGGGAATCACGGAAGGGGGATCATGGAACACAGCAGTGGAGAGGTACAAGGGTGAAGGCAGGATGTCAAAGCCAGTTGGATTCCACAGTCACATTCTGAGCAACCCGAGCCTGCCCACTAAACTGGAACTGGACAGAGGCCTAGTCACTCTTTTATAGTCAATATTGTGGGAGTTTTATCTCATGCTTTTCTGGTCCAGTGTCTCCGCTTCCCTGTTCACACAGTGGGTTCAGAAGACCTACCTGTAAGGCACCAAGCAGTATAGTGCTTTGGGTTCAAGCTCCTTTCTCCTTATACACACTATGCATGCTATCCCCAACCTCAAATCTAGCCTTAATCTGAACACCTACAAGGCTTAGCAGCACCCTGAAGTATTCTCTCTGGATAGTGGGATGGGAAGACTTGGGGTAAGGCACATGCTCAACTTCCTTACCTGGTAAGTTCCATTGGCAAAGTGCACAGGGATGCTGAAGGGTAAGGAGTGATGGAAGGGGTTTCGTAGCAAGATGGACACTACTTCCATCCGTGATGGCCTGGCCTCCCGTTCTCCTGTCTGCAGGGTTCGCTCCACGGCTCGCTGGCAGTATATAGCATACTGACCAGTTTCACTTCTGTAAACAGAAGGGAATATTAGGAGTTCCTTCCTCTTGGCACCCTGAGGTGTATACCCACACTGAGCCAGGATAAAAGCTAACTGGACTGTGGGGACCTGAAAACTAGCATGGGATGTTATTACATTTTTATTTGGGGAGGGAGCACATTTGTGGAGGTCAGAGGACAACTTCTGGTTTTCTCCTACTACGTGGGTCCTGGAAGTTGATCTTGGGTTGTCAGTCCTGGCAGCAAGCACCTTTGCCTACTGAGCCCTCTCCCCTGCTGCATTTATCACTGTGGACCTATCCACAGCACTTGGCTGCTAGATCCTTCCCTCCCTCCCCTGCCTGCAGGATATTTGATCATATTGTGAACGCTGAGATTGTTTTATTTACTATAAAGCCCTGTTTCTAGTGGTGGTGTGGCTCAGTCCTTAGCACATGCTTTTAATCACAAATAATGAAGGTAAAGTTAGTTTGTAGAAGGAAGCACCCATGTTTGGAAGTGATGTCTAACTGAGTAGCAGACAAAGTGACAAATCAGAATAGGATATGCCCAACTCTAAGGAGAAGAGAGAGGGAAGAGGAGCTACTTGAGAGAGCAGTGCAGAGAGGAAGAGAAGGAGGCAGTTTTACAGGGAGAGCTTTACAGAGGCAGGTTGCAGAGAGGGAACAAGCTAGACACAGGTGAAGACAGAATGAGCCAGAGAATGAGAAGGAGCCAGAAGATTAGAACATACTCCCAAAGTTAGTATGAGGCCAAGCAGAGCAATTCAGGAGATGCAGAGAGAAAGAAGCCAGACTAAATCAGTCAGCTTGGGGAGGAGTTTGAGCCAGAACAGCTGAGTTGAACCAATCAGCCAGAGCTCAGGATGGATGGACGGACGGACGGACGGACGGATGGACTGCCTGTCTGCCTGCCTTCCCACCTGCCTGCCTTCCCTCCTTCCCTCCCTCCCTCCCTCCCTCCCTCCCTCCCTCCCTCCTTCCTTAAAACCTGTCCTAGGGATCTAACCCAGGGCCTTGTACCTGTCCTAGTTGAGCTAATCCATACTCCTACATGGATATTTTCTTGCAGAAGCCAGAAGAGGGAACAAGCATTTGGGGATAGTTTGGGATAGCATGGGTATTCCATGAGAATGCCCCACCTCACCCCCAAATACCCAAGCACACATGGACTGGTGTTCAAAGCTAACATCTGCCCAGATCTCCACCTGCTCAGGTATACACAGTAATGGATGAGTCTCTCAACCCCGAGCAGATCTGAGGGAGACGCAGTTAATTCAACTTATTCCTCCCCTCATCCCTTTGAATCATGCCTGTCAGTGCGGGAGTGAGAGAGAAAGTGCTTTCACTCACCTGGGGTCTGCATGGCGTTGGAGCTGCTGTTTGACATACCAGAGGAAGTGGTGCTGAGGCAGGAAGAGTGGGGCACACAGAGCCAGGAGCTGCCAGCACTGTCATGGAACATGGGGCGTATGGAGTCAGTGCTGGGATCCTGCTATTGCAGCTTTGAGCTACAGGCCCTACACTGCTTTTTTCTTCCAACCAGAACCTCAACCCCCTAGGCAGGTACTGGGATAGCTGCCTTGACCAGGCATTGCTCAGGATGGTAGTCACACTGTGTGCATGTATGCACACAGTGGGTGAGCATGCACATATCAAACAGCTTGGAGCACAGAAGCTGCCCACTGCCTAGGCCTGGAGAACACCTGACCTGCCCAGGCACCTGCTACCACCTTCTCTACCCTCTAAACAGCTCTTACAAGTGGTCCCCGCGCATGCTCACTTGCATAAGAGAGTACTTCTGAGGCGGGCGACAGCTGATCTGCTTCATGAGCTGGCAGTAGATCTCACTCTGTAGCTCAGGGTGAACGAGGCACACCTGCAGGGCCGTCTGAGCCAGGGACACATGGTAGTCTACTGAGGCGGCTTCCACCGGCACATTGATGAAGAGCTGGCAGGACTGGAAGGAGGATGGCAGTGGGTACAGGCAGGGACAGCCCAGCCCCTTGGTTATTCTTGTGACCTGCACTGGCACTGCAGCGCCTCAAGAAAGACTCAAGCTCACTAACGGTCAGCCTACAGGGAGCAACTGTTTCTGCATGTGAGGCTGAAAGAGGCTACTTTAGGGGCAGAATTACACCTTTAAATGTTTCTATTCCATAAGCTTGCCTGTACCCGCAGAAAACGTTTTTTCAAGACAGAATAGCACAATGTAGCTCAGACTGGCATTTAACTCCAAGTCCTACCTCTGCCTCCTGTGCTGGACTGTAAGCATTTAGCACCACACTAGCCCCTTAGCAAATTCTTTTTGGTTTGTTTGTTTGTTTGTTTTTGTTTTTGTCTTTTTTTGGGGGTGGGTGGGGTGGGGGGTTGTTTAAGGCCAGAAAATGCAAATGGGCTCAAAGACTGTAAACTAGGCCAGAATCCCTGATGTCCAGAAGTAGTGCAAACTGGGCCTTTTCTATCGTTACTTGAGGGCAACGGCAGCTCCTCAAGGCAGAGCCTTTGCTGGCATTTCCAGAGCCCCAGAGCTACTTCCTGGGTTGCAGAAAGGTTATGTTCCTGCCATAAAGGAAGCCATGAAGGGAACCCTGTGGGACTTTCTCTTCCTATCGCAACCCTTGGGGCACCCTGTAACCACACAGTTCTCCTGAGCTGTGAGGGGAATCAAACTCTGCAGGCTGAGCATGGGCACCCACATCCCACAGCCTGGGCTCCACTCCCACATTACCTTGAAGAGCTTCAGGGCCTCCGTCTGCAGGGCCTCGGAGGGCAAGGTGGTAAGGGAGGCGCATAGCCCTTCTTGGCTGTAGCACAGCATGGGGTGCCTCCAGAGTGGGGAGTCTGCACAAAGCACAGGCCAGAGAGCAGGGCAGTTACTTACTACAGAGAACACTCACCTCCTGCCTACCAGCCTGTGTGCAAGGAAGACTGTGGCTTATCTCTAAGGCAAACATGGGTTTTGCTGGGTTGATCATCTCCAAGTTGGAGACCATGTCAGCGTGCCCTGCAAGTTGCACATTCCCACACACAGCTGTGGAGGAAGGCAGCCAAAGCTTTGTTGAGGAGCTGCAAAGGGCTAAGTGACCAAAGTTGTGAGTGCTTCTGAGCACAGTGTCCGTATGCAGGGACAGCCTTCCTTCCAGTTTCAGATTGGAGGAACAGATGTATCAGCCTGAAACACACCAACCCTCAGGTTGGTCCAGGAGGACCTTGAGACTTAGTAGCAAAATAAGGACTGCCAACATCCCAGGCTTAGGTTAGGCTGATCCAAATGGAGGCTTCACTTATTAACCAACTTAATATAGATTAACCAGCTGCCTCCTCCACCCCGACCCCCTACCCCCATGTCTTCTGCACAGCTAGCAAAGCTACAGATTAAACAGTAAAACATTTACCTGGGTTTCTGGAAAGTCTGTTTCCCAGACAGATTCCCTCACACACAGTGGTTACCTCCGTGTTTTAGCCAGAGACAGAGAGGGCAAAACACTGGAGCGTGGGATGGGACGTCCCTCAGGCATGCTTCCCTCAGCTTATGCATAAGCGCTCTCTGCTTTTCGTCCAGTTAGTACCCTGCCACCTCCCTGCAGCCCAGGCAGTGATGGCTGCTCTTTCCTCACCTGGGTTACCCTCACCATCCATCAGTTTCCCAATGAGCTGCTCATAGACAGTGCCCACCTTGGCATTGCTGCCACCTGCAGCCACTGTGAGGTGGTAAAGCCACGTATCCTGGGAAAGACAGAAAATAGTCAGGTGCTAATGTGGTCAGAAGAGGGCAGGGGATAGGGCTCAGGGACAGGACACCTGTCTAACGTGTGTGAGCCTAGAATTTAAGGTGGGAATGGAGGTGCATACCTGTCATAATGTCATAACCGGTTTTAGGAGGCTGAGGCAGAGAGCTCAAGATCAGCCTGGGCTATGTGAGACCCTGCCTTGGGGTGCGGGTGTGTTTTGAGAGGGGCAGGCTTTCAGTAGTTTGGCTGGCACGAGTCAAGACCATCACTCCAAAGAGAAAGACAGGATCAGGTGGATGTAAACCCAGATTTCCAAGTTGTAGCTGTCACGGCCCATGATGAAGAGATGCTAGTCATTTGGGATGTGTCCCATTCAGTGTCCAAGAGGAAATGAACTTGAACTTGGAAAGCTCAGGAGAGGGAAGGAGAAGCAGCACACAGGTCAAGCTCCTCCCCTACCTTTTCATGCTTGGTGCCGATGAGGAGGTAGGTGGGGCTGTGCTCCGGGGGGTGGATCACCAGCGTGCAGTGGGAGGACAGCAAGCGCCCGGTTCCTCCAGCTTCATAGTCTTCGTCCGAGTCACAGGACCGATCTACTTCCTCTATGTGAGCGTCCTGCACAGGTAGGCAGCCCAGGGGTCTCTGTGGACATGAGCCTTCCGTGAATAGGACAACAGGTAGAGAGGAGAGTCTCCTTTCCTGGATGCTTAGGTTGTGTGGGGCTGGAGAGCATACGTGTGGACAGAGGGCGGGGTGAGGAGATGGAAGAGGCAGCATTGCAGCCAGGCCAGAAATACAAGACTGCTTTGGAAAGTACCAACTGACTACACCGGTGGGCCATGATGCTGGTCACGTGCTCAGGGGAGCTGGGCAGCTGACCTCTGCATTTGTTGCAGGTAAGCTTGGGACTGCTGTCAGTGGCATGCAGTGTGCAGTCTAGAGGGGGTCCTGTTAGGAAGCTCATGAAATACCTTGTCCTCGTGGCTCCGGTAGTAGTAGAAGGTTTTCCCAACCAGGGCGCACCAGACCAGCTTGGAGTGGCCATGCTTTACCTGTAAGTAAAGTGACTTCATTAGAACCAGGACTCCAAAATAAATGCGGGGCTAGCCAAGACAGGCCACAGGGAAGGTGGCCAAACTCAGGTCTCCTCTCACAGTGAGACTGCTACGGTATCTAACCCAGTCACTGTTGGGCCACCCAGAGACCTATGACCTGCCAGTGAAAGATTATCCAGGAAGTCAGAATACGGAGATGGGAAGAGCCTGCCAGTTGGCATAGGCAAGAGTTCTAAGGATGCCGCAGGGTAAATAAAAGGCCCTGGCAGTCTGAAACCCCAAGTAATGTGCATCAATCACCAAGGAACAGCAACTGCACACGCACATGGAAGAACAACAGACTGGCTGATGGGAGGCAGAGGCCCAGGAGCAAAGTCTAAACATCAGCTGGCTGAGCTCAGTCACTGGTCCTCAGTGTTCAGTCCTGTTAATGGGCTTCCTAGTTACCTTCCCTTACACATCCCGACACAGCTAGTTATACCCTGGAGGGCAATGACTAATGTCCTAAACATTAAGTAAAAACATTTCTTTTCCTTCTGTCTTGAGAGTAACAGACCCCATCTCTGTTTCCAGAATCACCACCGTCATTTTGTATGCTCAGACCATATTTGAGGGCCACCCACTAAGCACTGGGATGTAGTTCTTGGAGAATGGAACCCACCATCTCTGGGCACTTCCATGTCTGGCTCCTATTACCTCCCCCCTACTAGCTCCACCTTGTACCTTGGTCAGCCAGCCCTTCACAGTAGGCTTGGTGCCCCCTTGATGCAGGGCTGGAGGGCCAGTGACCTGCACCTTCAGCAGGCTCTGTAGGACACGGATCCATTCTTCCAGGAGGCTGGGGGACTCTGCTGTTAGGTAGTAGGTTTTGTTTCCAGAGATGAGCTGTGGGTGGGGACAGGGTGGGAGTAGGGAAGGTTAGAGCTAGTGACAGTCTGTGGTGGGGACAGGGTGGGAGTAGGGAAGGTTAGAGCTAGTGACAGTCTGATGGCACAGATCCTTCAACTTGCTGGCCTTCCCACTGGCCACCTGCTCTCTCCCCCTTCCTTTCCTCCCTGACTCTCTTCCCTTCCCTTCTCCGCTCATTCTGTCTCTTTTTTCTATGCTCACAACCCTAAGGTTATACCCTTCTCCTGGTATGATATCATCCATTCGTGTTTATTTTTGCCTCATCTTTGCTTCATTCACAGTCATATCTAAACCCAGCACCACACAGTCTATCTAAAATCCAGCTGCTCCGAGCAGGCTCACCTGAAACGTCTGTGCTTCCTCCTCTCGAACAATCTGGCAGTGAGAATTCAGATCCACTTGACCCTGAGGTTTCCGGATGACGTCACTCTGTAAAGGAAGGAGTGAAGAGGCTTCTAAGGTCACCGTGTCTCACCCCAGGTCCCAGGCTCTAAGGACACGGCGGTTCTCAGGCTTTCCTGGCTAAGGTACAAGGAGTGACTTATTCTAGGTTTTTATTCTAGCAAAGTAAAACTATAATTAGGAGCATGAAACCCTCTAACCCAGGCCTCAAAAGATCTCAAAAAGGAGAGTATGACTTTAAAACTGGATTAGAAGCCCATCTATAAAGCACTCCTAGTCCTCTGACCAAGCTACGTGTGGTGGCCTGTGCCTACAGACCCAGCTACTTAGTAGGCCATGGCAGGAGGCCTAGTCAAAGGACACGTAAGTCACTATTATCCTTTCCAGTCTTCTTACAGACATTACTAATTGATAGTGGATGTTTCTCATTGGTATACAGGCTCGGAATCCTTAGCATGGAGCTGGGAACAATGCCTACTAAGCAATCAGTTTCACAAGAGGCAAATCCTTTTTGTCCTCTTTTTAAAAACATGATTGGATCCATCAACCTAGTTCTCAAAGTTCAAGGCCCCTCCTGTTAGAACAATCCAGAAAAGGGCAGCTTGGGAACAACCTTTTACCAGGCCAGGTATTCAAGGAAATCAGTTCTGAAGAAAGAGGAAATCCCTAGCCAACTGTCCTAGGACTGCTTTGATAGTCCCTTCAGCTTATTTTGAGAGCAGGTACCTCAGAGTCTCCTATGTGACTCAGTACCTCCAAAGGCCAGGCAGGCTGTCGAGCCTTCTACCTGCCAGGCCTTGAGCCACACTGCCTTTTCCTTATATGGTCTGGGTCGGGGCTGTGGTCATGCGATTAGGGCCCTGAGGAGGGTCTCACCGGAGACTTGTAGTATAGGATTTGTCCCTGTCTCAGGACAAACCAGCGCCTCTTCCATGTCTTCACCCGGCTCCCCATTTTCAGCAGGTAGCCTGACTTTTCCAGTGCCTCCTGAGGTGGAAAGCAAGGAGAGAAGAGGGGACAAAGGGGAGAGTCACATTGAGGCTTCAGAGGGGGTAAAGGCAAGAAGGAAAGAGGGGACAGATGGGAAGAAGTCGCTTGAGGACCCTGAGGAGCAAAGGCAAGGAGGGAAAGGCTGCCCAACACCACTGAAGACAAAATGGTCTAGGCCGCCACTGTCATTTTTGTTTAGTGAGTTTATTTCCAGGCTCTGTATCCTTATGAGATCCAGAGAGAGCTGAATAAATAAAGTAGGGCAGTCCTGCCATGGAAGGGCTCTCAGTGAGGACTGGGGAAGGCACACCTAGCCACCAGGAGAAGGTGGCAGACCAGGGGTTGTAAGTAGCAGAGAAGCTGACCAGGGGAGGCTTCGGGGAAGATTTGCATCTAAACTCACCTAAGCCAGTGGTTCCCAACCTTCCCAGTGCTGTGACCCTTTAATACAGTTCATGTTGTGCCGACCCCCAACCATAAAATTATTTTTGTTGCTACTTCCTGTGTAGTTTTGCTACTGTTATGAATCATAATGTAAATGCCTGATATGCAGGACAGCTGCTGTGTGAGCCCTGTGAAAGGGTCATTTGACTCCCAAGGGGTTGAGACCCACAAATTGATAACCTTAACTGAAGGCCAGATTCTTTTACATAGACTAGCTGAGAGGAGAAAGGCCAGTCGAGGCATCACTGATGGGAGAAAGCAGGCAGGTCTCTGAGCCACAGGCTTATCGGTAAAACACAGCAAGACCCAGGAGACCATGAGGCAAATAAGACATAAAGCACTGAGGCAGGCACCCTGGCCTGCTGCAGCTTAATTGTCAGCTCATGCCAGCACCTGAGGGTCAGGATGGAGATTAAACAGAGAACCAGTGCAGACCCTCATGTGTCAGAGAAGTTCCGGGCTTGAACGCTGTCTTTCATCTTGGGGTCTGTGCACAGCTGTGTCTGTAACCCCGCTAGAGCCTCCTCCTCTTCCCTACCTTCTCTCCGCTGCCTGCATGGGTACTGAGGCCCCGGCAGCCTCTGTTCAGGTTCGCACCTACCTAGCGCCCTTCCCCATTCTCAACACGCACTGCTCACCCCGTCGGTGGAGTACGATGAAGTACGCTGGAGTTTGTGCTCAGGCTCTGAGTAGTCACTGTCCAGTGAGCAGGCGTCAGGAGGGATAGCATAGTCACCCTCAGAGCTCAGTGAGGACATGGAGACCCCTGGCCACAGGAGAAGGAATCGGGAATCAAGGCTGAGGTCCCACATCCCTTCCAATACCCACAATCAGAGATGCAAGGCTTTCATTACCCGCTGGGATCCCCTGAGTCTGCAGCTGAGGGTGAAACTGGTAAGGACCCCAGGCAGGAAGACTCTCGAGTCTCCTCTCCCTCTCAGTACCTCTCTTGATGGCCCGGGGGCTGCCTAGTCCACTGGTCTTCCTGTACTCAGAGCAGGGGACTGACATCCGGAAACTTGCTTGAGAGCCGCAGTCATCATCAGACCCGGAGGACTCATCCACAAAAGGCACATTGCTGATCTGCGTGGCTTTCTGCAAGACAGGAGCCGCCCCAGCTACAGCTTTGAGGCAAGGCCTCTGCCACACAGCAGCTGCATCCACTTGGGGATGCCTACATAGTCTGGGGAGGCCCTCACCCAGCTGAGGCACTGCTGACCAGGTGTAGTTCCAAGCCGTGTAAAGTCTTTCTGACCTCACTCCTGTGGTCTCACCTCCATGCTGCTCTTTGGGTCCCCACTCCCCTACCCCAACTTCTGTGTTTCCCCAGAGGCTGCTGCTCCCACTAGAAAGCCATTTCACAAGTCAGGTGTTGGACAGGGCACTGAGACAGGGAGAGACCTTTCAGTGCGGTTAAGAGTGCAGCAGGAGCACAGGCAAACAATAGTGCTGATCGTGGTGGCACACTCGTGGTGGCACACTCGTGGTGGCACACTCGTGGTGGCACGCAGCTTTATTTCCGGCACCCAGGAGGCAGAGGCACAGAGCTACCTCTCCAGCCCACAGAGCACGTTCAGACCCTATCAGAATGTAAAGCATCACAGAACCTGTCTGCACTTCTGTCTCTAGCTAGAATTCTCTTCTGATAGAAACACGAATAAGTGCACAGCGGTGCTCACTGCAACATTTATTTTTAAAAAATACAGGGATTCGATCTACTGTAAATCGGTGGAAGGAGACCTAAGGTAACGTGTTGTCTACTCCAAAGATAATACACAGAAAACATGGAAGGGTGGGCTACTCAGTTAAGTGAGTAGCCAAGGCATAAATGTGTACAGGATCCCGGTGTGTGCGTGTGTCTGTCTGCATGTATGGCAGGAGGAGAGTGGAAGCGGGACAGAAACGGAAGGAAGGAAGGAAGGAAGGAAGGAAGGAAGGAAGGAAGGAAGGAGAGATGCACATCTGCAGGTCATCTGCAGCTTCATCTGAAGGCCTTGCAGAGCAAGCACTGTGCATTGACGAGTATTGGCTTCGAGGTTAGCAATCGGGGAAAGCAATGTGAACGAGACCTCAGTGTTTTTATTCTTCTAAGAAAAAGCTTTGTCAGGCTGGAGAGATGGCTCAGCCGTTAAAGGCTAGGCTCACAACCAAAAATATAAGAAAAAGCTTTGTCAAGCATTACTAATATTGCTATTATGATTTTAAAATGAATAACAAGAGCTGGGAGTGTAGCTCAGTGGAACATCATCTGCCTAGCTAGAGGAGGCCCTGTGTTCTAACGCAGGCACTGCAAAAACCAACAAAAGCCACTTGGCAAAAGATGCAGATATTACGTTGAAGTTACATGGTGAATCTGAGAAATGATCAAGTATGACAAAAGGATGAGTGGGCAGTGCTCTTGCTCCTTCCTTGGCCTGGCCCCCCATGCAGTGAACTGAATAAACTCATTTTCTCCCAAAAAGAAAACAACCACGCCCAGTAGGCTGAGCTCCCTGACTGAGATCCCATGCGAAGGGGCCTGACCCTCCAGCCAATGCGAGCTCTGCCCTGGGACTAGGGGCTCCTCTTGGTGGGGACAGCCACTTACCCCCTTCAGTGCTGTGTAGACAGGCACAGTGACATTCTTGTAGACAAGGCCAGAGAAAGCTCCAGGGAATGCAAGGGCAGACGGCCCCGAAGCTGAGGGGGAAAAGAGGGAAGCGATGAACTCAGGAGGTGCAACTCAGCCAGAAGCTCAGGGAGGCAACTGGGCAAAAGGCTCAATCAGTTCCTTTCCCCACAGATAAAGAACCCATCACCACAGAACCCAGGCATCACCCTTAACCATTTCCTCTCCAGGAAGCTTGCACCATGTCCCACTCTTGCTGAAGTGAGTTATAAATATGCAGATGCTATGGGTGTTCAGTGACTCCTGAGCCAGCAGGCAGTGCCCAAGCTGAACCATGAGGCTCAGGGCTCTTCCCACCCAGGCCAGTCCTGCAGGGGGTGAGGGAGGGCAGGCGGAGCACTAAAAGGCAGGAGAGACTTGACCCCTCTTTGCTAGATGAGAAACTGAACTTTCTGTTTCCAGCAGTTGACTGCCTGCTGCACCCAGGGACAGGGACAGAGTGCCAGGCCCATCAGGAGATTTGTAGGTCCTTCACACCCCACCTGTACTCACCGTAGCAGGCAGCATTACTTCGTCGTGATGACACTTCTGACAGCTGCATGCCTGATGTGGCCATCGCGTAGATCCTGCTCTCCTGAAAGAAAAGTTCTAGCCAGTCAGGACTATGCTCATCTCAGCTCTTCCAAAAGAGTGGAGGGAACACATGACTTGGGGTACACAGAACTGGGTTCACCACTCAGGGAGAGCTAGTTACTGGCTGAGGGACTTGAAACAAATGTCTTCATTTCTAAGCCTTAATTTCTCAGCTCTAAAATGCTACTGATTTTTAAAGAGTCTGCTAATGGAATCAAATTAAGTAATTAATCTGTGATATACTGTATAAATACAAATAAATGTATAATATAAACATCTCAGGCCCAGGACATAACCCATGCCCAACAGATATTCACTCCCTCTAGCCTCCACCCTTTCCCTTGAGGCAAGGGAGTTCAAAGAGCTGACCAATAACCTGACTCTGCATTTCTTGGATTCTGGCCTGGTTTAGAGACCTCTGGGTCCCTGGGTGTCAACCCCAGGGGTTGAGAGTGTTGACAGTGAGGAAGGGAGAGCCACAGGGAGACAGATACACTTTTGTCATCAGCTGTTTGGGGGATAGGATACATTAGCTTCCTACAGCAGCTGTGTGCATATGTTAGGCTTCCAAGGCCAATGGCAAAGCTACTGTAGCCCAACAGGGCTCAGATCCCTAGAGTAAAGCATTTCAGCAGAAAAGTCTGGCACTAAGTATACGTGCCCCTGAGTCTGAAGCCAACTTCAGGGCAAGAGAGTTTTGCTCCAACAGCCTAGAAGGCCCTTCCCAGGCTGCTCCAGAGCTGTCTGCTCCCCTACCCAGACAGAGTATGCAAACCCTCTCCGTCCTCCCTGTGAGTCACAGAGGCGGACATGCTGGGTCAGAGAAGCAACTAAGAAAGAGACTGGGATGAATACTGGTGTGGCCCAAGAGGGGGATAGCTGGGGGTGATGTAGAATGATATGCTGAGATAACCAGAGCTGTGACAAGACAGGTGGAGGACAGCAGAAGGCACTCGGGCAGGGCAGCCACAACCACAGTGAGGGACTAGCTGGGTGTAGCTCTCTGCCCATAGTGATCATGCAGGGACTTGCACCACTTCATAAAGGAAACGAAACTCAAGGTTGGGGGAAGGTCAAACAAAAGGCCACGGAGGGTTTCCCTCACACAGTTGTTAGAGGACTAAGAGAAAAAGAGCTATACAGACTTGGGAAGGGAGGTATACTGCGCCAGCAGTCACTTGGACTGAGGCTGTCCTCTGAATTCCAGACTTTGCTGGCGGTCACTGCCTGGCTGGCCCTGCCTGAGGGGGACACCTAAGCTTAACTAGGGACCGTGAGTGAGCTGGCAGCATGTCCTCTTCCCCTCAGAAGCAAGTTACAAGGGGGACTGAAAATAGGAGACAACCTCTCCTTACACTGCACTGCACTGCTGGAAACTGGGGTTCCTGGGTGCCAGATGGAAGGGGGGCAGTCAGTGGAAAGCCCTGACACTGAGCCTTAACACCTTCACCCCGAGTGCAGCTGAGACGGGGCTGCACTTGGAGCCTTCTGCGGTGGGCTGAGGAGGAGGAATCATGGTGCCAGGCTGGCCTAGACTCCTGGGCTCCCTCTCTTGCCCTAGAGCGCTGGGACTTCAGGGCCCCAGCTCACCTGGCTAAGGCTTCTTGTTTACCTGTCCTCTTCCCCCCCCTTCACTCTCTCCTACACACGTGTGTACACACAGTGAGTAGCTATTTTCAGGTAAAGTGGCAGACGTGAACAACAGTTCTTTCAGGTAGCACCTACTGAACAAACTCCTCTCGCAGCCCCTGTCTAATTGTTCCCTTGTCCCCATCAGCTTCAGGGCTGCAGAACAAGATAGCGAAGAACAGCAGGGGCTGGTAGCCACCGCTTAAAGTTGGCCTGGTCACCAGGGACACCACACTTTGTCACCTACTGTCCTGACGACCAACCTTGCCCAACACTCGTGTCTAGAATCTTGCAGGTGCTCTTGTGGCACACAGAGAGCTGGCCTGCAGTCACTGTAGTCACTGTACAGTCAAAAGCCTAGCTGGGGAGCCTCCCCGAACCAGCACTTCAGAAGCAGACCTGGGAGTGTGCTGCTGGCCGTTGGGCCTCCAGACCACCTGAGAGGATCTACTTTCTCTGCTGCCAGGAGCAGACGTCAACACAGCTGTAGCATTGGGCTTAATTAAGCCTGATCTCTGAGGCCGTGTCCCAGGGGGCAGTGCAGCTAGAGTGCTGGGCTGTCCTTCAAAGCAGCCACACCTCTACCGAAAGCCTCATTCCTTCATTAGCAGCAGGACCTGGGAAGTGGCTGCACTGTAGACATCACTTTCCTATCTGTCAAAGGGAGAAGTGACACTAGTCCCTCATGAAGATGAGGGTATTTCGAATGTCAGGCTCTGAGCCAGGCCTGTGTGTCCTCTTCCTCAGCAACCTGTGAGCCAGTGATACTCCGTCTCCCTGTGAGCCAGTGATACTCCGTCCTCCCTGTGAGCCAGTGATACTCTGTCCTCCCTGTTTCTATTGTAACCTTTTATACAGGTGTCAGAGAGAGATGCAGGACTGTGGGGAGCGGGTGTGGCGGCAGTCCCAAAGGTGCCAGGGACTGCAGCTAAGTCATATGACTTGCACCTGACTTCCTCACACAAGACACAAACATCTTGAGTGCTGCGCAGGTGTACCAGGATACAGGTGAATCCAATTTGGTGGAGATTTGCCCCTGCTGCCCTGATTAGCTGAAGCTGCGTGCCTGGTGAGGTGGCGTGGCCTGCTGTGCGTGGATGGGAACTGAGAGTATAAAAGGAGTGAGAGGCCCAGGGTTCGGGGGAGATATAAACAGGGGAGATATAAACAGGGGAGATATATAAACAAGGGAGATATAAAAACAAGGGAGATATATGGAGAAAGAAGAAACAGGACTGAATAAATGTGTGCAGAAGGATCCTGTAGCAGCGTCGTTCTTCCTGGCCTGTTGAGTGCGCGCAACAAGTGGTGCCGAAACCCGGGACAAGAAACATCTTCAGGCACAAGCGAAGACCCCCTGCTACAGGGAGGATTCAGAACTGCATAACGGGGAAGAAGGGGTTAATAAAGGTTCCCGTGAAACAGACTGTTGAGAAGGATCCGGCGTGGATTCAGAACTCTTCAGCTGGGGAACGGTACTGATGAAGAGAAAGAAGAAAGATGAAGACTGAATAAACTGCTGTTAGAAGGACTGGTGGTCACGTCGTTCTTGCTGGTCGAGAGCGGGCGTGACAATTGGTGGCCCGTACGGGGAACCGACTCCCCCACCGAGTTCAGAACTTTCAGCAGTCAGTGGTTGCCGGCAGGGTAAGTTCACGGTGAGTGAAATTTGCGACCCCAGGAGTTTGGGAAGGACCTCGGATAAAATAGAGGCAAGCATAAAGTTGCCAGGAAGCAGGCACAAGGTAACGAAAGGTTCCCGGCTTTGGGACAAGTTAAGGTTCCTGGTTTTGGGACAAGTTAAGGAACTATGATAACCTCGGTGTAGTGATCAATAGATCCTCGCTGTGTAGTTATGCTTTTTTCTCCCATTGACCCTTTGTGGGTAGGTCTGATAGTTTTGGTCTTGTTTGTTCTGATATATGGACTCTGTTACTGTTTGAAACTGTGTGTAGAGGCAGTCAAGACAGGTCAGAAAATCCTTATAGAGCAACAAGAAAGTATGTCGGAAAAGAAGGGCTTAAAAAGAAAAAGGAAAAAGAAAGGAGACACAGTGTTATCAGGTGGACAGAAAGGACAAAATAAAAGAGCTGAGGCAGAGGAGGAAGGCGAATTAGCTTTTGCTCCCCCTCCCTATGCCTCCTCGGCAGCCATCTATGGGCAGACCTTCTGTCCGGAGGTCTGGAAAGAGGATAGATTCTCCTTGCTGGGATGTCCTATTTTCACTGATCAAGCTAAATTTGCATGGGATAGAGATATGCTGCTTGATCAAGGTAGATTTGCACAACAACAGACAGGATATCCAGTGCAGGTGTTTGAGCAGGTGAATCAGATTCCTATAAGGGCGTGGAAATCATTGCCTAACAGAGGGGAAGTTAGTGAAAACTTGACTCTCATATTGACTCCCCAGATGAACACACAGGTGATTGAGGTTATGGTCTCATTACCACGAGGTATTGTGTCCATCTCCCCTGGGGATCGACAGGATCAGGTGTTGACGTGGGCGAGAGGGTCTGTTTGTGTGTTTCCACAGGACCAGACTGAACCTCTTTGGGTGGTGGAGAGATTGGTGAGACGCTACAAGAATGAGGCTCCTGATCCAGTTGCCCCTGTGGATGTGGTGGATGATCCCACAAGCATAAAGGATGGAGCCGAGATGAGAGATCCTTTCGGTATTCCAGAAGCCGATACCAGCTCGACATGACATTCAAATTTTTCCATGCTTTTTGATCCCTGAATTTCCCTTAAAGAAATAGCCCCGCTGGCCATCTATCCCTTGCTTCAGGGAAGATGAGCGGGGATGAGAGCCCTGGGATGTATGCTTGTTATAGTGTGTGTGTGTTTTGTGTTTGGCACATGTGTTAGGTGCAGAGTGTGCGGCCCGCACTTTCGCCATGGTAGCGTAGGCTTTTGCTGCAGTGGAGGCGGGACAATCTCCTCAGATTCGGTTTGCCGCTCTAAAAGAAATTATGCTGCGTTATGCCATGGGTTGCGAGGCTAAGCACTGCACAGAGGATAGCTTGCTGTTGGCATCCTGTGGAAGGCATGTCTGATTGCATGAAGGTTCAGTGTCCTAGTTCCCTTCCCTCAGGAAAAACGACACGGGAGCTGGCCAAGACCTCTCTGGGTGATGAGCCTAAGGGATGGTTTTGTGTAGGGCCCCTATGCTTGCACACTGGGGATCAGACCTCTACCTTCACCCATGAGGCTTGCTTGCAGCAATTAAGATCTGGCCATAGGTTCATTAACATCCTGGCCTTTTGATGCACCTGCCACAAGCAAAACACAATCTCCCCAGGTGTGGCTTGGCATGATAGAGAGGTAGTCAGTGATAAGACTCCCTGGGCATGTCACCAACCTAAGACAGGGATCAAACCAATGCTGTTTGTCACCCAAGGACGGGTAAGGGGCATGGCTGCGGGGGGCTATCTACAGACATTCTCTCTGCCAAAAAAGAAAAAAGGGGGAATTGTGGGGAGCGGGTGTGGCGGCAGTCCCAAAGGTGCCAGGGACTGCAGCTAAGTCATATGACTTGCACCTGACTTCCTCACACAAGACACAAACATCTTGAGTGCTGCGCAGGTGTACCAGGATACAGGTGAATCCAATTTGGTGGAGATTTGCCCCTGCTGCCCTGATTAGCTGAAGCTGCGTGCCTGGTGAGGTGGCGTGGCCTGCTGTGCGTGGATGGGAACTGAGAGTATAAAAGGAGTGAGAGGCCCAGGGTTCGGGGGAGATATAAACAGGGGAGATATAAACAGGGGAGATATATAAACAAGGGAGATATAAAAACAAGGGAGATATATGGAGAAAGAAGAAACAGGACTGAATAAATGTGTGCAGAAGGATCCTGTAGCAGCGTCGTTCTTCCTGGCCTGTTGAGTGCGCGCAACACAGGACCCTGCATCTGTCCTCATGCTGTATCACCTACTGTCCTGACGACCAACCTTGCCCAACACTCGTATGCTCAGCCTCGGTTTACCTGGATCCCACCTCCTCCCTAGACACCGTGTCACTATAGAATGTTACCTATAAGGAAGTGAAAGCTCAGAGACAAAAGGCAATGGAAGACCCCTCACCACTTACAGGCACTTGTCAATACACACTCTAATTACCTGACTATTTAGTATGCAGGGAGATTTGTCTGCATGTCTGTGTGAGCACCACGTGTGCAGCTGGTGCCTGAGAAGACCAGAAGAGATCATTTGAGCTCCTGAAACTGAAGTTGCAGGCAGTTGTGTGCGGGGACTCCTTTTGGAAGAGGGGAACCATCTCTCTATCCCCTTAACATACATGTAACCCTCCTAGGGACTCTATTAGTAGGAGCAGCCAGATAGCTCAGTGGGTAAAGCACTGGCCACCAAGCCTGACCACTTGAATCGGATTCCCAGAATCCACACAGTGAAAGGAGAAGACTGACTCCTGTTGTCCTCTGACCTGGACATGAAAACCATGGCTCATGAGACATGAAATTAAGTGACCAGCTTAATTTAAGTGTAAGTAAATAAATAAAGTGTAAGTAAATAAATTACTTAAATTTATTTTAAATTTAAGTGTAAGTAAATAAATAAACAAACCCTATTAGTAATCATGACCCCCATTTTGGAGATAGGAAACTTGGTCTACAGCTGTAGTAACTTGCCCAGGTTCACAGGTAGAAACTGAACACAGTGGCTTGATCTTGGGTACAGCTCTTCACTTCCACATGTGTCACCTCAGGATCATAGTTTGGCATGGGCACATATCATTCCAGATTCTGGCTCTGCCCTGCCTAGGCGCGTGGGTCAGAAAGGCCTGCCTGCCTGCCAGCCTCACCACCTTGCTGTGAGAATGAGCCTTCTTATCTCATGCTCAGCCCTGGATATTCTCAGTGCAAACCAGGCCTACGGTTGGCTCCGCCCCCTGCCCAACCCCAATGACATCACTTACCCAAGATGGAAACCTGTGCAGTGGGGGTGTAGGTGGCTTGTTCTCCAGTTCCACGTCCTCCAGTTCACCTCTGCGGGACTTGAGGCTCTCTCTCTCTTCCTGCTTCCCTGATGGAGGCAGCGCCTCCATCTCCATCTTCTCTGCTTCTTCCCGGACTTTAGCTCTGGCTTCAGACTTGGAGGAGCCAGGTGAGTGGAGGGCTGACAGCGCCCCAATCTCAATGCTTACCACGTGGTCACAATGCCCAGGGCCTACCTGGGGCTGACTGTGGTGCCTTTTGGCCACTTGGAAGCTGTCCCGAGGGATGCTGGGAGCCCGCACCTTTGGCAGGGTCAGGCTACTACCAGGGCCACCTTCCCTGGCAGAGGTCTTGGTCCCAGGGAATGTCCCTCCCTGAGCAGTGACCAGACTTTCTCTGTAAGAGGCTGACCCATGCTTGGGGTTGCCAGGCTTCATGCACAGCTGACTGGGAGAGCCCTCTTTCTGAAGATGAGACTGAAGGGTCTTGGCCTCTGCTGTTTCCCCAGGATGGACCATGCTGAAACGCAAATCCTCAAGACTTCTGGCTTCTGACAGGGAGTCCCTGCTCTGCAGGGTACCCAGAGAAGGTGTAGGCACAGCCACCTTCAAAATCTGGGTATGGGGATTACTGTCCTGCTCCACAGGCTGGTCACTGGGCCCTGAAGGGACAGGATCCCTCTCTGGGGTTCCCTCAGGAACAACTAGCAGCTCCTCTGAAGGCGTCATTCGAAGATCTGTGAATGAGGCACAACCAGGCACATCCAGTGAGAATGTCCCATTCAGTCCCACATCTTGGTGTGCATACAAACACCCTGCCTCTTACCCTCAAGAGCATCCTGAAGGGCCGCCACCTGCTCCACTAGCTGCTGGTTACAAGTCTTCAGCTGTTGATTTTCCATTTCAAGCTGAGCAAAAAGAAAAGGAAGGTTTAGAGAGCCATGTCTCTGAGCAGAGCACTTGCCCAGAGCGGGAGGCCCTGGGTTTAATACCTAGCTGTAAGGAATCAGTTAGACTGGCCAGACCCTGCTTGTTCATATGCATAATCCAAAAAGGCCCGAAAGTCCAAGTCTTTGAAAAATCGTATGCGGTATCATTTCACAACCCCTGCACGCACATTCTCACTCTCACGCTCGCTCACTCTGTGTGTGTGTGCATACACACCATGACTTGGATTTGTTTTTGTTTTCTTTTGTGTTTTAAGATTTAATTATTTCATTTATATGAGTACATTGTAGCTGTCTTCAGACACACCAGAAGAGGGCATCTGATCCCATTACAGATGGTTGTGAGCCACCATGTGATTGCTGGGAATTGAACTCAGGCCCTCCACGAGAGCAGTGCCTGCTCTTAACCACTGAGCCATCTCTCTGGCTCATGCTTTACAATATTTTTTTTTTTAAAGAGAAAGGAGAAAGAATAAATGGCATCATGAGTGTGCTCACTGCAAAGAAGCTGAGAAGATTCTGGAAACTTCCAGCTACTACTCCCTTTTCCAACCTCAAACCCAGGAGTAGGCTAGAAGAAGGCTTCTGGAAGGCTGACCCAGACAAAAGGAAAAGGGAAGAGATTAGAAAGACAAAGTGGAGAGGGGGAAAGTGGAGCCGGGTGTGTCTGAATCGCAGCCTTCACAGGATGAAGGCCAGGCAGTGGCAGGGCCCTGATAAGCTGGGCAGAGGCAGCCCCACAGGACCCTCAGGCTGAGGGTTTAACTCACCTCTGCTAACTTTACTGTCACCCATTCCTTGATCTTTGCAGCTTTTTCTTGAACAATTTTGGCTTCTTCAGCTCTTGTCTGCTTCTGCAAAGAGACAGCCTTTGGTTAATTATAGCAAGGGAGGAGAGAAGCCAGGAGGAGAAACCCGGTGACTCGATGTGGCACTGCAGCACAGAAAAATTAATTCCATTACAACTTTTAAAACATTCTTCTTGGGCATGATACCCACACACTTCAAGTCTCAGTACTTAGGGGCTGAGGCAGGTGGATCCCAAGATTAGACTGGACTACACAACAAAATCCTGATTTAAACAAGTCAAAGTTCAAGTGGGAAGGGCTTTTTCCTAAGCATAATACAAATTCTAAAAACCCACAGAAGAAAAAACTAATAATAAATCCATGTACCATCACTATAAATTACTGTGTGACAAAAGGAAGGCAGTTGAAGAAACTGAAACCCCAGTGGAAGGTGGCCATGGTGGTGGGCAGTGTGCACTCAGCTGTACACAAGGCCGAGGTGCGAAGAAAGAGCAGTTAAGCACAGGTTCAAGACCAGCCTGGGCAAATACAGAGATCCATTTGTAAAACAAAACAAAAGGCCTGGCTAAGAAGGATTTATAACGAAACAACACACAAAGGGGTATTTACCATGCACAATCAAATAAACATGCACAGGAGATAAACAGAAAGTCAACAACAACAACAAAAAGAACCCATGAAAGGCTGTGAAGCGCCATCATGATTTTAAGCATGCAGATACAGAGGATGTCACTTCCCTCTATCAGACTAATTTGATATTACCCTCAGTGTCAAGAATACTGGGAGTGCCGGGAGGTGGTGAGTTCCAGGACAGCCAGGGCTACACAGAGAAACCCTGTCTCGAAAAACAAAAACAAAAACAAAAAAGAATACTGGGAGCAACTCTAGCACAAACTTGCAAGGTCTTTGTGGAGACAGTTAGACAACATCTGCCAACATTCCATACACACAGACCCTCGGCCTCACAGAGCCACTGCATAGGAAACATTCGATGAAATACTATTTGAGAAAGCAACACAACATAGGAATCCAACCCCTGAACTAGCCTGAGTGCCCACCGACAATAGTAAGTAAACATAGCACAACCACAAAACGAGAGTCTGGTGCACAGAAACAGCACTGGGAAGAGAGGGCAAAGGCCACTTAGCATTTAGACCCTTCTGGATGGTATAGGGGTGGGAGTGGGGGTGATAATTTTTTTTTTACTATAGCATACATTATGCTTACAGTTTTTTTTAAGAGCTAAATGAGCATAGAAGCAGTATTTCTCAAAATAATTAAGGAATGAAAGGTGTTCATCTAGCCAGCCTTTCGTTCCAGCACTAGGGAGACAGGCCATCAGACTTCTGGATTGAGGCCAGCCTGAGTCTAGTTAGAACAGTCATGCACCATGCACCACCATGCATGAGAGTGTGAGTCTGAGTGTCAGTGCTGGAGAGAGCTTAAAAAGAAGCCTAGAGTGAACTGAAGGAAGAGGTTTGTCTGCATGAAACTTTCCTGCTGTAAAATACCAGGCATTAAACCTATCTCTTTGTGCTTCGATCTACATCTCTAAAATAAAAGATAAGGTATTCTACTCTTGTCGGGCCATTCTGAGTTGAAATAAGAGTCAAACGTTCAGTGCTTTTAGCACAGGTACCAGCCAGCTGATGATGAGAGCTACTTCTGCACCTGAACAGCATGAAGCAAGTGATGGCCCCTGAGTTGTTCAGAGCGGAGCAGAAATGACTCTCGTTAATCTCCTAGTGGAAACTGCCTGACCATTCTCAGATGACAGACACAAACTCCAAACCAGAAGGCTATGGAAAGGAGCTGGGAATGAAGACCTCAGATCAGTAATTCAGACCTGGAAGGACCTTAAAAGCCACCTAGTTCAAAGCTGGTAAACATTAGCCCTGAGGCCAAACGCAAGCCTTCCTCCACCTGTTTGTCTCCCACATATTTTTATAGATAAAGATTTCTTGGAACACAGCCATGCCCACTCATTTACAGATCATCACTTTTTATTTCACATTCTAACAGCAGAACTGGGCAGTTGCAAGTTGTAAGTTCTTCGGCTCTGTATGAAAAGCTGGCAGACTTCCGTTCTCTAACATCCGCTCAGTACAGTCTGATCTTTCCCTGCTGATTATAGTTGTAAACATTTTTATCCTAACCTGGAGCACGCCATCCTGCCCCATCAACCATCAGAATGCTGCCACTTCTTCCAACTCTGAACCACTCAAAGGAAAAAACTTCTCTAAAATTAGTGCATCCGAGGCACATCCAGTAAGGGAATGTCCAGTGAGTACTGACAACTTCCATTCACCCACACTTACTGGAAGGAACTGCTTGAATCCACTGGAACCTTTACAGCAAATATACATGCAGATAGGTCAAAGTCTCTTTACCCTGTCCTCGGGCTTGTTATGGGGAATAGATGGCAAGATGGCACCAGGGGAAAGCTGGGTAGATAAGGCCAGTGACAGAGGAGATGGAACTGGGGTGGAGAAGACATGGTGGCACATGTCCACAATCCCAGAACTTGGAAGGTAGAGGCAGGAAGATAAGGAGCTCAGAGCCAGACTGGGCTACCCAATAGTGCTTATAAGTCCATGAAAAGGAGAAGTCTGGGCACAGGAAGTAGCAGAAGGGAGGGCCAGAGGGGTTCTGGAAGTCCCTAGAAGCAAGAATCCTAACTTGCTTAGATACTGGGCAGTGGCCTGTTAGGCTCCCATGTATTCACGAGAAGTCTCCATTTTCAGTGTCAACCCTGTTCGCTGCCTGTCCAGGTTCATTGAGAAACTGGCCAACCAGCTGGGGACAATCCAGTCCTATGCCACTTCAGTCACACTACAGCTGAGTATCAAGTAGCACATGATGGCCTGGCACAAGGCCACCAGAGGGAAGGAAAAGATCTCCTAACTAAGTGCTAACCACGTGTCTGATACTGTACACAGATACCTAGGGTTCATTATTCCCCAAACCTCAGAGGTTTCATAACCTCCATTGTATAAAGGTGTGACTCAGGCAATTCCCCTAGAGAACAGCAGGCAGCAGAGGTGACATTCCCCTCAGGGCCTACTTCCTCTCTATTCCCCTAGCTTCTAATGAATGGTGAAGAAGCTGCTAATGATTGCCGAGTAAAAGAAGAGCCAGGGCCCAAGCACAGGCCCTAGAGACACTGAGGCCAACTGATGGTGACGCTGAGAGGGGAAACGTGCTCTGCCTCACATTAGCCCCTACCTGCTTCTCCAGCTGTGCCTGCAGCTGGCTGATGAGCTCGTCCTTGCCTTGAACGGCTCTCAGCAATTCTTGGTACTTTTGGTGCAAGGTACCTGTGGAGTCCACACTCTTCAGATTGGACAGTTTTATCTTCTCTTCCATCACACCCACCTGAAAAGTACCAACAAGTGCTCATAAGGTCTCAGGTCACTCGTGAACTGTGTGCAATGGCTAATACAATATGGAATGAGCTAACCCCTTGATGCTTCAGAATGTGCCTCCTAGCCAGAGCCCTTACCCAGGCCAGTCTGGGCCAATTAATGACATGACCAATGAGACCTTAATCTGTGCCAACGAAGGAACTGACAACTGAGAACACATTTTGGCTACTCTGAAGACATCAGAAGCCGAGCAGCTGGCTTCAGGGTGGCACCTGCTCCCACCCCACTGGGGCAGAGAAACTTGCCACTCACAGGACATCCATGTGCCTCCTCATATTTCCTAACCCTCTTAGAGTTAGACAAGGCCATGCCATTCATCTAACCAAAGGGCTGTAAGTAGAAACAATACATACTTCTGGGCTGAAGTATTTACAGTTTGATTGTTTTGAGACAGGGTCCTCCTCTGTAACCTTGAATGACCTTGAACTAGCTGTATTGGTTGAAAGTATTTAAAAATCTGGTGCATGGGTACCCAGTAAATTCTCTCCAGTGGCAACCAAGAAGGCTGTGTGTTCCAGGCAGGAGTGTTCGTACACTGTCATTGTAACATGACAGTGTCACCTGCACATGTGTTGTGCTGTCCTGGGACGCACGCAGACCCCATAGTTGTACATGCCTGTGTAAGATCCAGCTAAAAGACAATGGAACCTCTTTCTGTCTGGATTCCTGAATGACAGGGGAAGCTGGCTCCAAGTTAATCCCGATGGGTGTGGACCAGTCATGAGGACATGATAAACACAGACTGCAGTTTCAATTTGTCCCTCAGCACAGTGAAGCCAGTTTGGATTAATGTACCCATTCACTACACTGAGTCTCCTTCATTAGCACAGAAAGCTCCCAGTACCTTGATGTGTTTGAGCCCCACCTGTAACTGCAGGTTCTTAAGAGTGTGACCGTGTGACCGTGGGAAGGGAAGAACATTTTCCCCAGCACTCTCCCACAGAGCCCCATGCAGAGTTACCTGAGTTTCTGCATTTTCAGCTCTCTGCTCAGCCTCCAGCAGCCTCTGCTCCAGCTCCTGCATCTGTTCGGGCAGAGAGGGAGGAGAGATATTGGTACCAGGTCCTGGTGATGAAAGTGGTATCAGGGCACTCAAGTGCACAGACACCATACTCAGGCCAGACTCCAACTGCCTGTGTAAATGGCTCCAGGATTCCAGGCTAGAGATTTCTCTTGGCAAGTCTCAGTACATGAAGTATGGCTGCTGTCATCAGGACAAAAAGCCACTCTGTAGAATAGCAGATCACTGTCATTTTTCCTGAACACCACTGCCCCAACTCTGCCTTGGTCTCTTCTCTCTGGTGATCTTTTTCTTCTGTACTGGGTGATGGATAGGCCACGCTGCTGTCTGCCCATGTGCCAGCACAGACCAGGCTTCCATACACATCCACTTTCTGCCAGTGGAAGGCAATGCTCCCTCTACCCAAGTATCTGACCAGCTGGGGTAATTCATCAGTGTCCTCTTACTTGATTTCACTAAGCTTAAAGGAACAGAAAAAGGCCAGGCATGGTGGTGCACAGCTTTAGTCCTAGCACTTGGGAAGCAGAGAGGCAGGTGCATTTCTGTGAGTTCAGGGCCAGTCTGGTCTACATATCAAGTCCCAGGGCAGTTAGAGCTACACAGTAAGATCATGGAGGAATGGGAGAAGGAAAGGAACAAACAGAAAAGATACTCAAGTATGTGTATGTCTGTGTATGTGCTGGGGGTCAGAGGAAACTCAGGGGCATGATGATCCACCAACTCCTACATTAAAAAGCTAAGTAGGTAAAAGCATTTGAGCATTTGTTGGATAAGTATTTGCTGACAACCTGATTATATCTCTGCAAACAGATGTGGTGGTTCGAACCTGTAATCCCAGCACTTCTACCATAAATGGGGTCTAGTGGGAGGCAGAGACAGAACTATCTAGGAATGAGCCAGATAGTGCAGAGGTAGAAAGGAGAAGGGCAAGAGACAAATCCTGAAAGTTGTACTCTGACCACAGACACACAGACACACAGACATACACAGACACACACACACACTCACACATAAAATAATAAAATGTATTTTTAAAATTCTATCTTGCACAGGACAGAGCAGTGTATGTACACTTGCAGTAACAGCCCTGAGAGATGGGGACAGAAAGATTAAAAAAAAAAATCCAGGACTAGCACATACAAAATTCTTGACAGCTTGGCCCACAGAAGATCATGTCTTAATAAGTAAGTAAGTAAATAAATAAGTGAATCAAAACAAACAAACAAACAACAGAACATATACTGGGCCAGTCAGATGGCTTGGCAGATGTGGATGCTTGCTGCACAAGTCTGGTGATCTGAGCTCATCTCTGAACCCACATGAAGGTAGAAGGAGAGAGTTGGCTCCACAAAGCTGTCCTCTAACCTCCACACATGCGCATGACATGGGCCCCTATACAAACACATTGTGTAATTTAAAAAATAAAGCTGCCCTCCTACCTTGCTACCCACATACTACCTACTTTGCTGGTTGGAGGTATAGTCAAAGCCACCCTCCTACCTTCCTACCCACATACTACCTACTTTGCTGGTTGGAAGTATGTATGGTCAGTGGTAAAGCACTTGCCTAGCACGTGCTTATATGGAACTCACAGAGAGATCTGGCTGCCTCAGCCTCTCGAGTGTTTGGGCAGAAGGCTAATTCTGGAAACTCATGCAAGGGATAAGCTCATAGTTTAGTGTGGAGTGCAGGTTCTCCCTCTGCTGGCACGCCTCTGTGTGCTGCATGAACCACTAACCATTGGTTCATATGGTTCTCACGTCAAAGGTCCTGTGCCTTCCTGAGATGGTGCCAGCTGGGTCCCTCCCTCCTGCCGCAGGGCAACACACCTACATTGTTCATTTATGAGACACACACCTCACCCTTCTCCTTGTGGCTGCTGGGCAGACCCAGAGCCCTTCCCTTTCCAAACTCCAGCCCTCACCCCGCTGTTCACGGAGGACTTGACTTCTCCAGAAATGTAGCCTTGTCTCCCTTGGTCCAGACCTCGGCTTGATGCTTATGAGACAGTACACAATCGCCCGTGTCTTTTCACGGGCACACCTCAGCTGCAGTTTTGCTTTCCTTGAGCAAAGGTGGGAAGGAAGAAGAGAAGCTGTGCTGGTGTGGGCCAGGGAAAGTCAGCTACAGGTCATGTTTGAGACCCAGAGGGCCTCTTTTCTAAGGCTGCCTTCCTTGGGACCAAGAAGACACAGCTACTTTAAGTAGCCACTGCACCTGAAGAGCAGTTAGGGGATGCTCCTCCAAAGGTCCAGGTAAAACTCAAAGTTGTTCCCACAGGGCTCCCAACAGGTGAGAGGGACCAAGGGCAAATGCACTTCCTCCCTTCACTCTACTGAACAAAGACATCATGAACAGATTTCTCAGCTCAAGCGAGGAGAGAGGGCTGCTGTGCCAGACTCCGGTATCATTTAGGTCAAACCACATGGTCTAAGCCAGCCTGGGCTCCCTGACCTCCAGCCAGTTCCACACCGCACAGAACAGTATTACAGGGGTAAAAATCTCCTCAGTGGCTGGAAGGAGAGCTGAACGATACAACTCAGTATTAAATAATTCTCCCTTCAGCTCTGAGCAGGTTAAATCTCTTGAGATTCTAAAGCCTGGAGGCAAGACAGAGGCCAGGGAGCTGCACAGAAGTATCAGCCTCACCACCATGTCGTGGATGTTGGGCAGAAATGACGAGCTTCCTGCTGCTCTGGTCCTTCTAACAGAGTTCCTGTTTGCTTTGGCTAACCAGTGTTGAGGGGTTTGTCCTCCAGAAAGAATCTAATTAATGCAAAGACTGGGAGTATTCTAAGAATACAACGAACTGTTGAATGGTAAGGTCTTGGCTCCTCGACAAGTTTCCCAGATGGTTAGATTGTAGTTCTAACATCTGTTCTGTGGCTCAAAAGCCATAGGCTTTCCTTGGGAAATAATTCACGTTTATGACCTTCCACAATAACTGTCTGACATTTTCTAATTTTGTCACATGAAAAAAAAATGTGTCTTAGCCAGGCTGTGGTGGTGGTGCGTAACTTTAATGCCGGCACTAAGGAGGCAGAGGCAGGCAGATCTCTGAGTTCGAGGCCAGCCTAGTCTACACCAGACAGCCCCTGTAAGGCCATCCAGAGCCAGTCACCTCCTGTCAGCCACTGGCAAGCAGCTCTGCCCCACACAGCTGATGGTCCTCTGTTACCAACCCTCCTTGTGATTAACTTTCCAGGACACTTGGTGCTCCACAGAACTCTGCACTCGCTTCTATGCCTCTTCTGTGGGGAGGAGGAGGTCCTAAAACTAGCTTCTGAACTGAGTGATTTTAAATATATAGAACTTCTGGTTTTCCCCTTTATTGAAAGAGTTATTGTTTGTGTGAATGTTTGAGCGGCTAAATATATGTGTGTACAATATGAGTGCTTGGTGTTGTGTGAGCCAGAAGAGGGCATCAGATCTCCCAGATCTGGAGTTACAGGCAGTTATAAGCTGCCAGATATATGTACGGGGAACCGAATTCAGGTTCTCTGCAAGAATAACAAGTGCTCTTAGCCCTGGAGCCGTATCTCTTCAGTCCTCCCTTTTTAAAAAGGAACTTTTAAGGGGCTGGAGCCATGGCTCAGCAGTTAAGGCATTTGCTGCTCTTGCAGAGGACCTGGGTTTGATTCTCAGCACCCACATGGTGGCTCACAACTGTCTATAACTCCAGTTCCAGGGGATCCAAGGTCCTCTCTTCTAACCTCTGCAGACATATACATACATGTAGGCAAAATATTCACACATATAAACATAAAGTAAAGTAAATTTTAAGAGAACTTTTATTTTGGTTCGTGAGACAGAGACTCTACCTATGTAGTCCAGGCTGTCCTCAAACTCACAATCCTCCTGCCTCAGCCTCTTAGCTTTTGACAGGACTAAAGCATCATGCCAATCTGTGAATCTTCTGTTGTACTCAACAATTACCAATACTGGCCATGAGTGAAGAGAAATCTTAAACGTTTCTGTTATTATAAAGACAGATTTTCCGCACTGCTGCTGGAGCGCTCGCAGGTGTACTCACGCTGACACGTCACTTTCGTGTTTTTTCCACTGGTGCCCTGCTTCTCCACGCCTCCTTTACGAGGCACACCTGGAGCTGTGAACTCAGGGCCCCTCTGCATCTGGGTTTCCTTCTTCTGCTCAGTGGGTTCCCTAAGCCCATGTCCTCAGCTATCCTCTTAGTGTGTGGGTCTCTCCTGACGCGCCAGCCGAGGAGGTGTCAGGTTTACGCAGCTGTCCAGGATCCACTTTCACCAGCTGCAGTTAAGACTCATAAGCTCCCTAGGACTTGGCTCCAGCAATCTGACGAAAAGCACTTGGCACCAATCTGGTATTCAACTCCTCATGTCCACAGCAACTTGTGACACATGGCAGACCGTGAAATACCAACCCCACAGCAGTGGAGTAGCAGGCACTCTTCTGTACCCAGCACTGTCGTGCCTCGAGTTACTGAGCTAAGACCTGAGCTGAGACCTGGGTCTCAACTGCCCCTCTGAAAAGGGGGCTCAGGCCAGGTGTGGGAGTGCATGCCTATAAGCCCAGCACTTAGGAGATGGTGGCAGAAGCAGAAATTCAAGGTTATCCTTGGCTACTTAGAAGTTGAAAGTCAGCCTGGGCTTTGTGAGACTGTCTCAAAACAACAACAGAATCCCCCCCAAAGCTGGGGGTGCAACTCAGAAAAATAAAACATTGCTTACCATGTACAAAGCCCTGAGCCTGATTCCCAACACCCCAAAGTTTGTGCCCAACATTCTTACGCCTACCTTTTACACACTGGACAAAACAGTACAGATAAAGCAAAGGTTTGGGGGCCTACTTGACGTCCTCCGTGTGGCTTCAGAAGACTACACCAGTCTCCTGAGTGCTGTGCTCACAGGCAGGTTTAGCTCTGACTAGACACGTTCCTACTTTTCATACATCAGCACCACTATATATATATTTCTTATATGTCACCTATGACTGATAGATTTAGATTTATTTCCTACCAATGCATTTTTGTCCCTCCTGTAGGTCCTCTACTCCTTTTGTTTGTTTGGTTTGGGTTTTGTTTTGTTTTGTTTTGTTTTGTTTTTTTTTGAGCCAAAATCTCATGTAGCCCTACCTGACCTTGCTATGATCCTTCTGCAAGGAAATCAGGAGAGAATTCCTCCCGAGAGCTGGGGTCACAGGCATCCTTACCATAGCTGGCCTATAGTCCCCTTGTCTATTCTTCCTTTCCCATTTACCATGGCTCAGGAGACTTTCTTTGTTCCATTTCCTCACTGTAGTGATGTGAGTTAGTGTATAACTTATTTTTACTTATCACTTTTATATTTATTTATTTATTTATTGTTTTTTCTTTTTGGTTTTATTATCACTTTTATTATTCTAGCCTCAAAGGCAGGTGATTACTGAGACGGTAACTTGGTGGTAGAGGGCTTGTGTAGCACGCATGAGGTCCTGGGTTCTATCCCTAGTACCACAAAATGAGAAAACAGGGAGAAGCAAGGAGAGAAATCGCTGGTTTTTGTGTGATGCATTCTCTCCTCTACAAAATAATATACCCAGCTTTTAGCTGAACGAGAATAAAGACATTTCCCAGTCTTCTTTGATGCTGAGCATGACCACGCGACTAAGATTTGGCCAGTGGGATCTGGGCAGAAAGAACACAAGCAACCTCTGGGTCATACACTTAGATGGAGAGAGTGCAACCAGGGCCACCAAGGTGAACCATCATCCAGCTCGGGGCTGGACTGCTTCTGTCTGGGAAGTTACACATGACAGAAACAAGCATGTGTCTGTCTAACCGCTGTGTGGTTCTTACAGCAGCCACACGGTGAAGTAGCTAAAAACAGAAGACGGAGATGTTTAAGTTCTGTAGCCTGTTCTCACTCCTCGTGGTCTCCAAATCTGCAGCTTCACCTCTCTTTTCAAGCTGTTTGTAGGTATGAGCTTTTCAAATAACGCCTCTCTCCACGTTCCTCTCCATGGCTGTGAGGGAGCGTGATCTGGAACAGACAGGTTCTCAGCATCCTGCATCCACATCCTGCTGTATCGCGCCACACACAAGGTACTAGGTTTGATCCCTTGTAATAGGCACACAGCCCAACTTCCGGTGCACAACCAGATATTTAATCTATCCACTAATTTCAATGAGGAGACTTTCTCAAAGGTCTATCTGGCTTTTAAAGTCAGTCTGGTCTTTTGGATACAGTGTTGTTCTTGTCTCAAGTCTTCAGTTTCTTTATTCCATCATCAGTAGTTTTTAATGAACTAACTTACAGTCTCTTGTCCACAGTTGTATCATTAGAAGTCCAACTGTCTCTTGCATAGGTGAATTCCTACTAACTACAGATTACCCCACCCCCACCCCTGGCACTAGTCATTTTGAGTTTTATGTTCATCTTCACTAAATCTGATTCCTGGGGACCTGCAGTGAAGTCTTGTTTCTCCAAAGCATTGAGTCTGTTCCTACAAGTTTCTCCTGTGTTACCCACCCCTGACTCAGAACTCAGGTTCTTGAATCACACAGCTGTACAAATCCAACTGTTAAAGCATTGTTCTTCCCAGAGCCTTCTGTCTGAGACGCTCCCGGCACCTCCTGCATCTCCTGCATCTCCTGGTGCTGGTGGGTGATCTTCTCGCATTTCCATTTGTAAATAGTCCAGAGTACACAGGAGATTCTGGGTTATTTTTTAGCTCTAAGTAGCCAAACCTCATCTGACTCCACAGATGTAAAAACTCCAACCTGAAGCCCAGTGTGACCACCAGGGAGGCTAGCCACCTACCCCATTTCACTCCTGCTTTGTCTCTTTGTCCCCTTTCTGGGGAGGGGTCTTGCTGTGTTCCAGAGCTATTTATCTCTCATTCCTTCAGAGTTTCCATGGGCTCCATTCGAGGTCCTCTTGTTTTATCTGAGGCTATTTCATTGTAGTACTTTTATTTCAGAAGTCTTCCCCCTGAGATGTGTTCCAGCCCACTTGGCTGAGCAGAGCCCCTTATAGTCTCTTTCCCTCATTCCCTCCCCCAACACCACAGGCTAAGGCAAGGTCCTCAAACTTTACCGACAAAACCATTCTAGGAGCCTGTTAACCAGACATTAACAGCACTCTGAAGGCTTAAGACAGGAGGACTGAGCAACCCAAGAACAGACAACCCACTGGGTGGTTCTGGGAAAGGGGTTCTGACCACGCCATCCTTAGACCCACTATCCTTTCCCTGAGGCGGCAGTACCCGCTGGCATCCACAGGAACCCTACGCTGTCTGAACTAAGAAAGCAATGCCAACAGACTCAAGCAAGTTCAAGAGTTCAAGTCCAATCTAGTTCAAGGCCACGCCCCAGCCATGGGAATGCCAAAATGACACTACCCACTTGCTCCCCAAACTCCAGGCTGCAGAAGCACCAGAGGGAGCTGGTTATTTGTTCCATTCTTTCCAGCTTTACTAATCAAGGCTTGGACCTTACTTATAAGGGTGAGCTGGGCCTTACCTTTGTACCAAGAAAGGATTAGCTAAGTACACTGACACTATAATCAGAACCATCAAGAGAACAGTTAGCTGAGTCATCCCCTGCTGTGTACTCACACAGATACATTTTAACTGCAGCTCTCCACTCTCTGAACAGGTTATACCTGTGAGAGTCAGCCACTTGATGTCCCTTCCCAGAGACATGTGACAACAGTGCTCAGTGTTGCAGACCAGCCTACCTAAGCTTATAAAGATAGCACACCTGTTCACATTACTTAATTTGTGTCTGAACTCTTACATAAGTTATCAGATACATCTCAAAATAGCTCAGAGATATAGAACACCCTGGCCTGAGAGGTGGAAGTTCATAGAGCCAGGCATGTCTTTTTCCAAAGCTTATTTGTTGTCCCCAGAAAATCAGGCACTTTCTGAGGCTCTCCTGATAATAAGGGATGGGCAGGAGGGTGGGGACTCCCATTGTACTCCTAAAGTGCCGTCCAGCCCCAAAAGAGGATAAAGTGTTAACAGCAGTAGTAACAGCAAGAGAAATGATGAGAAAGATAAGCCACTGCGGCTCAAAGCGACAGAGAACCCAGAAGACCTTATCGTTTTTTAAATTTTAATTGTTTTTGACAACCTCATTACATAGCCCAGGTTGGCCTTGAATCCTTCAAAGATGGGAGTGGCCTTGAACTCAGTGAGCTCTGCGGGCCTCTGCTTCCCGACTGCTGGAATTAAAGCTCTGCTACACCATGCCAGCTCAACTGTATCATTTGTCCATGCCTGGCACCTGAGGTGGCAGAGCCAGGAGAAATGTCACATGACAGCTTTTGAGTTTTCATTTTTCATGAAAAATGTAGCAAAGTCTTAGGGAGGGAGGGAAGGTGGGAGAGAGGGAAAGAGGGAGAGAAAGAGAGAGAGAGAGAGAGAGTGTGTGTGTGTGTGTGAGTGTGTGTGTGTGTGTGAGTATGTGTATGTGAGTGTGTGTGTGTGTGAGCGTGTGCGTGAGTGAGTGTGTTCTGCCTGCCCCTGCACTGAGGATGTGAGGGAACTACCTGCTCTCCAGGGACTCACCTTGTCAGCCAGCAGCTCCCTTATCTTGCTGGCCTGAAGGCGGAAGCGGAAAAGCTGTGTTTCCAGGGATAGGCATCGCTTCTGCCAGTCTATGCTGGCCACCTCCACCTTGACTTCTGCCATGACGGAACCAACTTCCAAATACTCCCGGGAGCTCCAAGATCCAGCACACTGAAAATGGAAAGATAAGAGTCTGAGGAGGAGGAATGTGCGGGAAGGAGAAAAGGAGGGCAAAGGGCAGAGAAAACAGGGTGGGGACGAGGGTGGTTCCAACTGTCCCTACGGTGTCCCCTTCTCTCAGCCCAGGGCATCCAGCACCAGGAGCAGGTGGCTGAGCAGCATCTGGACAAAACCCAAGACGCCTTAAGAAGAGCTTGCTTTCTGCTGACTGTTGCCTGTTGACTGTTTTAATATATTATAGTAAGTGATGCTTATGAAGAGTTTCAGGCCTTAGATTCTTTTAATTAGCATATGAAGCATTAGGTCTTATTGTGGTATTTTCAAATGGAAGTTGTTCTTGTCTACTCTCCTCCTCCACCCCACTGCCCCACTTGGACTGACAGGCACCATCTTCAATCTCCTGTCGCATGCTCTCTTGCCCACGCCACCTTCCTCAGCACCGCTCTTCCCTCTCTTGTTCCCTTTCTGGTTTCCCAACTGTTGTTACTCAAACTCTCTCCTGGGGAGATGTAAACAATGGCCAACTCCCTCCTTACAGGGCACCAACCGCAAACCAAAGATAATTCCACCAGAGTCCAACCTGGGAGACCAGTGAGTGTAACAGGCTGACTCACAGAGCTCGGGGAAAGGACACTTATAGGACCCTGGGTGACTGCAAAGCCGTTTCATGCAGCAGGGATGAGCTTCCCCTACAGCTGCATAGACGGCATCGCCTCACTCTGACATTCCAGTGTATATACTCTAGCCCCACAAGGTCATGTGAAATGAGGGCAGGGGCAGGAGGTGAGACAGAGCTTCAGGGATCTCAGGGGAGGGTCCAACCCCTCCTTCTAGGTGGGAACTTTAAAAGTCAACAAGCCCAATCTAGGGCTGGGGTGGGGAGAGAGCTTGGGGGGGGTCACTTGCAAATAGTCACAGCTGTTGTAGTGAAATGAAGGCTATTCAACCTGGATGATGGGGGTCCTACAAGAACCTATAGCCACTCTTGCTCAAAACCTACACACACACACACACACACACACACACACACACATACACACACACTGAAAGCTAAGATCCATAAGTGAGATAAGAAGAGGTAGAGTCTTTCTGAAATGAGGTCACCTTGTTTAATATAATAATTTCCAGATTTATCAGTTTTTCTAAAGATTTCACAGTTACATTCCATAGATCTATCACCCAGCTTCCCAAATCACCAGTGGTTAGGGCTAAGGTGTAGCTGAGAGGCAGGGAGGACGCCTAGCATTCCTGAGTCTCTAGGACACATGAAATCATGAGTTCAATTTCCAGCAACAAACACACATCTGTTACTATACTTTTTTGTCTTTTGAGACAGGGTTTCTCTGTATAGCCCTGGCTGTCCTGGAACTCACTCTGTAGACCAGGCTGGCCTTGAACTCAGAAATCTGCCTGCCTCTGCCTCCCAAGTGCTGGGATCAAAGGCGTGCGCCACCAGTGCCCAGCTCACAGTTACATTCTTATTTACAGATGAACAAACCTCCACTTGGCATACGTCATTTCCATTATCTACTCACTGGCTGAAGATTCAGGCTGGTTCCATTCCTTTGTATTAAGAACAGTATAATGGTAACACGGATGACCAAGTGTGCCTGTGGTAGGATATGGAGTCCTTTGGGAATATGCCCAGTAGTAGTACAGCTGAGTCATTTGAAAGTTATACTCTTAATTTTTTTATGACATTTAAAAAAATAACGTGACTGCAATTCGTGGTGTCCATATACTTTTGAAGGCGTGGTGTCCATCCCGCCCTCAAAATGAATTGACTCTCCCTCCAGAAGCCTCGACAGTCCATAGCTCCTCCTCCTCCGGTAGGGGTGGAGGTCCATGAACACCTTCCCTGTTTTTAATTTCTTAAACTTCTATAGTAATCTCTATGTCACACTAGTTTACATTTACATTCCTATTAGCAGTGACTCCCTCCTCCTCCACATCCTCGCCAGCATTTGCTGTCACCTGCTTTCTGGATGGTAGCTATTCCTACTGGATAAGAAGTGAATCATGGGGCTCCCCCTTGTTTTTCATTTAACTGTCTGCTCATCTGCCGTATTGTATTGTCAGATCCCATTCTAGGCTCTGCTGTTGAAGGAGAGGTCCCTGCCTTGAAGTTTTCCATTATAACACATGTGCCATCGATACGCTGGACAAACAGAAGCAGGGAAAGGGGGTGGGGGCCTTGGTGTTTAAGAAAACAGATTCCTCTAAAGTGAGCCACACAGTTAACTGGAAGCAGAGCTCTGTCTGGTTCCTGCTTTGGTCCTGACTCTATCTCTGTTGGTGTCAGATGGGCTGAGAGTGGACAAGAAATATGCTCAGGGTTTCCTTGACACTTTGCTCTTTAGCTGGGATCTTGCCGACTGTCATTGGATCATCTTGACTGGAAACAAACTCTCCTCCCCTTCATGTCACAAGATGCAACCCAGAAGACTTCTAGATGTTTTGCTCCAGACTCTGGTGAAAGCCATCTTTCATAACCCTAGCCAGGGGAATTTACCCAGAAGCCCCTTACCTGTAGTTTAGACAAGAAAAAAACTGGGTCAAGGTTGAGAAAGGAAGCAGGCATGGGTGTGCCTGAGCACGGAGACAGAGAGTGAGCAGGAGAGGAGAGCTGGAGGGGGCCATCAGAATCAGGACTTGCAAGTCTCCCAGGCAGCAAGCTGGTACCCTCAGCTGCAAGCATAAAGAAAGCCTGGACCAAACCATGGTCCAAGGCCACCTGAATACCAAGTCACTTTAAGAAAAGTGTTAAAGCCAGATTGACCATGGTGGTGCACACCTTTAAAACCAGCACTCAGGAGGCAGAGGCAGGCAGACGGAGGCCAGCCTGCTCTATACACTGAGTTCTAGGACAGCCAGAGCTACACAGAGAAACCCTCCCTATCTCAAACAAAACAAAACAAAACACCTGCAACTGTTAATAGTTCTAAGTAGATAGTATTCTTTAATATCACCTGTTAAGTATTACAAATGATTTGTAGGGAAAATGATAAAATATCTTATGGTGACAGAGTGAGTTAAGAACATGTCGAATAAGATGTTAGAATAGTGACAATTTGGGCTGAAGGGACAGCTCAGCAGTTAAGAACACTGACTTTTTCTGGAGGACCTGGATTTAATTCCCAGCACCCACATGGCAGCTCCTATCTGTAACTCCAGCTCCAGGGCATCCAAGTCCTTCTTCTGGCCTCTACTGATGCCTGAGCTTAGAGACAGAGGCACAGGGTGACATGAATGAGGTGCAGTCTCGCTCGCAGGCAAAACACCCATATACATAAAATAAAGTTTAAAAAAATACAACTGTGACCCGAACAAGGAAACAGCTGTGGACATGCTAACACGGAAGGGGGAGAGCTCATGAGGCCTCAAGCCTAGACATTGTGAGAGCTGGAGAAATAAATAATCTTTCCCAGGAAAGAGCACACTAACTGGCTATCCAATACCAAATGGTCAGCCCTGAGAACATAGACATATAAGTAACATATGGACTGAGGAGGTTATGTTTATAATAGAGAGAAATATATATATATATACATATATATATAAAATCAATGATGGGTGGTAGCAGTGCTCGCCTTTAATACCAGCACTTGGGAGGCAGAGGCAATAGGATCTCTAGGAGTTCAAGGCCAGCCTGGTCTACAGCATGAGTTCCAAGACAGCCAGGGGTACACAGAGAAAGCCCATCTCAAAAGACAAAAATAAAAATAAAAAAGTATAGTAACAGATGTGTGTTTGTTGCTGGAAATTGAACTCATGATTTCATGTGTTCTAGAGACTCAGGAATGCTAGGCGTCCTCCCTGCCTCTCAGCTACACCTTAGCCCTAACCGCTGGTGATTTGGGAAGCTGGGTGATAGATCTATGGAAGTTGGTTATACTGGTCTTTCTACTTGAAAATATGCTTGGAAATGTCTATAATAAAATGTGTTGTGCTTTGCCATCCTCTTCTCTCATTCTTTAGGAGCCATGCGGCCTCTGAAAACCCAGTCATTTTCTTTGCTGTTGCCAGATATTTGCACTACCTGGGAGCAACCTTTCACGGTTAATCACCAATATTGCTTCTCCCTTCACACTTGACTTTGACTAATAGATTTCTCCCATTGTGGTTTTGTTTGTTGTCTTTGAAACAGGGTCCCACTGTGCAGCCCTGGTTATCCTGGAACTTGCTATGTAGACCAGGCTGGCCTTAGCTCTGCCTGCCTTTGCCTCTGCCTCTAGAATGCTGACACTAAAGGCGTGTGGCACTGTGGTAGGCCAGTGCTAGGTCTCTCCAGTTAGGCTTTACAAATAAGGACTTCTTGAATCCTTACTGTACAGCAGACGCACGCAGTCTCTTTTCTTCAGGTCAACCTAGAAGCTGTTAAGAAGACACTACTGTCCATACAAACAACGTCACCAAGGACGAGAGTCTGAATACCTTCAACAGCTGGCCAGGAGAGAACTGGGATTCTGGTTCCAAAACCCACTCAAAGTCAAAATCAAAGAGAGAGAAAAGAAAGAAAGAACGAGTTCGGTGGTGCAGTGGTACAGGTCAGTAGTGGGACACCTGCTGGCCTAGCATACCTGAGGCATTCTATTCCTGATTCCACAAAGAGAAGATAACATTGTCAGTATTTTCAAATGTCTTCCAGAAGCCTCAGAACTAAGGTAAACCTATAGCTCAGATTTTCCAAGGCATCTAGGGCTCAGCTATTTCCAAGGCTTCTAGGGCTCAGCTATTCTGCCACCACAGGCCTCTGTAAGCACAGACACTTACCTTGTCAGTAGCCCTGGAGAGAAGGGCAGAACAATTAAGCCACTGATAGTTCTAGTGTCTGATTCTTTTGGCTCTGGGTTCCTCTGAACACTGGACACATGACCTAAGCCCAGAAGTGTCATCCTAGACAATAGGGACATTGTGACCTCCCAGCCAGTCCCACTTCAAAAGACTGGGACCGACTGGAACAAGCAGGAAGACAAAAGACAAAAACAAAACATGACCTTATCTGAGCTAAGATCACTGCTGTAAAGACAAACAGAGTCTAGGACTGCCCGGAGAAGGCTGGGACGCTCCATGTTTTGAGTCTCCTTGTCCTTCAGGGGAAACTGTGTTTTTCATCCTATAAACAGGAAAAGTGGCAGATCTGAGACTGGGACTTGGGGAGTCTTGTTCTCCAGTCCAAGGCTAGGAACTAAAGCCCAGAAGTTGAGAGGCAGGTCACTAGAAATTTGGTGACTTGAGTTTGATTTAAATACTTGAGTCCTTTTTTTGATTGATCAAACTTCTGCAGAGATTCGGTGGCGACTGGGAAATGCCAGATTATCAGTCTCCTAGAATTCGGGAAACAGAACGTCTAGTGCCTGCCTGGCAGTGATATTTGAGAGATTACCCTTAGACTCCAGGGAGTGCTTTCTCCCTTGGAGAATCTAATCCTTCTCTCCTCCTTGGGGATGCTGACAAGACCTGAGGAGGCTGGGGCTCGAGCTAGGCTTGCCTTGGCACAGCTTGTGAAGGGATTTAAAGGTTTGGAATCACATAGAGTGGCTTCAGTAGAGTAAGGGTATCTACGGCCAAGTCAAAGGCCCGGAGGCTTTGGGCTAAAGCAGGTGGCAGCACCGACAGCTATAAAGCAGGAGATGTTAGGGGAAGATGCTAGCAAAACCGAACTTAGCCTCCTAAGTGTTCTTGCATGTGTACCACACACACACAAAAAGATGTTCAAGGATAAACAGAAAGGAATAGCTGGCATTTTAAAACTCTGTGTGTGTGTGTGTGTGTGTGTGTATGTGTGTGTGTGTGTGAAGGCCAGAGATCAATATCAACTGTCATCCTTACCACTCTCCACTTTATTTATTTATGAGTTTGTTGCTGGTCTTTGAGACCAGGTCTTTCACATAACAAGGAGTTCACTGGCCAACAGGTTTCTGGGATTCTCCTGTCTCTGCCTCCCCAGAGCTGAGATTTCAGGTATGTGGCCACACCCTGTTTTGTTTTGTTTTTTAAAATAAGAATGCTGGAGTTCAAACCCAGGTCCTCATGCTTGCATGGCTAGTGCTTAACCAACCCAGACCCCAGTTTTTAACTTTTCAAAGCATCACAACATGTGAACTTGAGAGAGAGAGAGCGCGCACAAATATAATTATATACAGTGAATACAAGAGGTTACTTGCACATGTGATCCATTTAGAGACAAACAGGGAAGAGCAGAACTGAGCCAAGAATCATGCTATCCCAACATCTACAACAGTCCTCTTTCTATGAGAATGCTTCAGTAGTGACGGTGGACATCAGTGGTACCTGGCTTGCCTAGAATAAACACATTATATAAGGCCAAAGAAATCAACGAGACAGGTTGGGGATGTAGCTTAATGAGCTGGAAACAGACACAGCACTATTGGATTTTGTTTGTTTTTTCTTCCTTCTCCACCATTTTGTTGGGAAGCTACAACACACACAAGAAGTGAGGAGACTCAACAATACTTCATCACCCCATGACCACTCGTCTGAAACCTGTTCTCCTGCTTTACTAGGGCCCAGAAGGCTGAGTGCATGACAGATGACCAGATGATGTCCAGGGCCCTACCTGCTGTCTGGAAGGTCTGCATTCCCAGCACCCTGGACATAGTGTCATAGAGGCCCACAGGGGCATGCTAGAGGCAAGGGCTGGGGCTGGAAAAGGTTGTGGAAAAACCACACAAGACCAGTTTGGTGACTTTGCACTCAGGCTGTATCAGGGAAAACACAAACTTGCTATGAGATTGCTGGGGCAAATTTGGCCAGAAATAGACAAAATGCCGAGGTTTAACTTAATTCAGCCAACTTATGGTGCTTCCTATGTGCAATATTCGAGCAGTAAGGCTGTTAAAGATCTATCTTTCAAGCCTTCAAGTCTGGTTACTGCAGACCCAGGACCACACAATACTTCCAATAACATTACCAGAAGGTAGGGAGGGCCAGGCTTGGTGATACACATGTGTAATTCCAGCACTCTGGAGGCTGAGGCAGAGGGTTCACTAGTAAGAAATTTCCAAGAAAGAGGAGGGGGAGGGGAGAAGAGGAGGAGAGAAGAAAGAAGGGAAGAGGAAGAAGAAAAAGGAAGAAAGGAAAGAAAAAAGAAAGAAAGGAAGGAAGGAAGGAAGGAAAGGAAGGAAGGAAGGGAAGACAGGAAAGGAGGACGAAGAGGAGAAGAAGGAGAAGTAGTAGAGAAGGAGGAAGAAGATGCATTTTTTTTCTGGACTGTGAGGATGTTAGGGCCCCATGTGACTTCCATTTAAAGGGATGGGCTATCTCTCTTAAAGGCCAACTGTGGGAAAGGAAGACCACCATGCCTCCTTCTGATGCATCTGGGAGGAGGTGGTGAACAGACAAAACACAGGGATCCCTCTGATCTCACACCATTCTCGGAACAACAACCAACTCTCCACCTCAAATGGGGGTGAGCATCATCCTCCTTCAGACAGTGTTGGAGGAGATGCGGGAAGCTGGGAGAGCATTGCCCCATCTCTTGAGAACCTAGGTATCAACAGGCGGAACAGCACAGCTCTGACAATCCCCACTAAGACCAAACAACCTGGGTCTGAATACCAGACCAGACACTAAATAATCCATTTGCTTAACTCTGCTGGTCCCCAGTTCTGCTCTGAAAACAAGCGCAGTGATACCAGTTCAGACCTATGAAGCTGTCAACATTCAACTATCTTTTTGACCGTTGTCAAAACAGCAATTCCAAGCTGGGCAGGGTCGTTCAGAACTGTAACCCCAGCCCTTAGGAGGCTAAGACAGGGAAACAGCCTCAGATTCCAGGACGGCCTGTGCTATGGAGGGAGACGTAATTTCATCTGGGTGTGACATCCCATATTCCCAGTACCAGAGAGCTAGAGTTAGGAGGGACCAGTTCTAGGATAGCCCTGGGAGGTGCAGGGGGTGCAGGGGTCAGCCATCCCAGGGATGGGTGTGCTTACTGTGTGTGAGGACTAGGGTTCTTCTATACCTGTACAACAGAAAGGAAGGGAGGGAGGGGTGGAGGAGACATTGCACAGAAGTCCCTTGAAATTTTAAGAGTCTTGTCTAAGTCTGACCCTTGTTGAGTTTATAAGCACTCAACGACTGACCGCTAATGTTCCCCAGGCATATGAGGATATGTGGTTAAGAATATGCTTACTGGCATCCCCACATGACACTTTTTTTTTTTTTTTTTTGGTTTTTCGAGACAGGATTTCTCTGTATAGCCCTGGCTGTCCTGGAACTCACTCTGTAGACCAGGCTGGCCTTGAACTCAGAAATCCGCCTGCCGCTGCCTCCCAAGTGCTGGGATCAAAGGCGTGTGCCACCACTGCCTGGCCACATGGTACTTTTTAATAATCACATAATCTTATTTTTCAGTATTAAAAAAAGAAAAGTATAAAGTACACAGTAAAACTTCTTCCCACCATTGAACTTCAACTGTTATTCATTTTGTTTGTTTGTTTTGTGGTTTTTTTTTGTGTGTGTTTTTAGAGCTATCAGGAGTACAGAAACAAGACAGGGTTTCTCTGTATAACAGCCCTGGCTGTTCTGGAACTCACTGTAGACCAGGCTGGTCTTGAACTCACAGAGATCTGTGTATGTATGTGTATATATATGTATATGTATATATATATATATATACACACACATATATATATATATATATACACACACACATACACACACACATATATATATACACATACATATACATATATACACACATATGTGTGTGTAATGTATGTATGTGTATAATGTGTATATAAGTGTGTAATATGTGTGTGTGAATGTAATGTCTATATGTGTATGTAATATGTGTGTAATATGTATGTGTATGTGTGTATAATGTGTGTGTAATGTGTATGTAATATGTGTGTATGTGTATAATGTGTATGTATATGTGTGTGTGTAATGTGCATGTGTGTATGTGTATAATGTGTGTATGTGTGGTGTCCTCAGAGGCCGGAGGGAGGATAGGGTGGGTGTCAGATGGAATGGAGTTGCAGTTGTGAAGATGCTAGGAACCAAACTCAGATCCTCTGCAAGAGCGGTAAGCCCTTACCTGCTGAGCCACCTCTTTAGCCTGATACACTACATTCTCTGTACTTAACAGCAGCACTCAGAGCTCTTCCCGTCAGCATACATCCTGGTCAAGAACCTTAATGCGTCCTATTGTGAGGCTATTACATGACCTTATTTAAGAGTCCCTTGTTGATGGACATTTGAGTTCTTTCCAACCTTTTGCTAAAATAAACAATACTACAATGAATATTCAATGAATATGCCTCATTTTATATGTATCAGCATATATCTGAAGGGTAGTCCTAGAAATGGGATCATAGGGTTAAGTAATGAACATTGTAAAGTGCACTCCCTTGAGGCTCCCCTAATTCATACTTCAGCCAACAGTAAGTGCCTATTCTTCAAATCAGACTCCAGCGTTTGGTTTTCTCTCAGGGTCTTATTATATAGCCTAGGCAGGCCTGGAACTTGCTACATAGTAGACTGTGGATCTGTGATCCCACTACCTTACCCTTCCAAGTATTTTGATTATAGGGAAGGACCACCACGCCAGGCTATATTATCAGTCTGGAACCGGCTATTAGTAGAGGGTCAGACAGGGTTAGACAGCTTATTGGTCCATCCTTAGAATACAGATGGTGGCTCAGCACCCGTACGCAGTGATGGAGGGGATTCCCACACCTAAACATCTACACGAATAAAACATTCCCCAACCTGTAAGGAACACAGATTTCAATACATATACACAGCCTTGTAGAGATAAGGAAAATAATTAGGAGAGATGAGTTGGATGTGGTGACGTGTCACCAGCACTAGACAGGCTGCTGAGGCAGGAGGGCTGTTGAGAGACTCCGAAAAGAAAGGTGGGGGAAGGAGAAAGAGACAAACAGAGAAAAGAAATTTAAAAAAGAGAAAAAAGAAAAAGAATACACCATTAAGAGTGGATTGAGAGGAACACAGTTCTCTCTACTGCTGATGACCGATTCAGTCAGAAGGGCAGCACACTGGTTTAGGCTAATTGTTCATTTCCCTAAGTTTGGGACCACAGGGTTAACAATATCACAAAACAGCTCTGAGTAGGTCCCTTAGGCAGCTAGGGGAAGGCAAAGGACAGTATCACATGTGGAATCTAGAAGGCTTACGTTTGAGTCCTGTCTCTACGTGACCTTTACAGTCTTTCACTATAACCTTGGGCAAGACACAAGTTTTCTGAGTCCCAGTTTCCTCCTTCACAGAGAAAGGTGAATGGATTGTTGAACTGAGTGGCGACTATTTGCACCGCACAGTGTCCTGAACAAGACAGTCCAGAAAGTCTGGTGCTGAGGATTGATAGCTACTACATTGGGGGTGGGGGGAAGGGTTACTTATTTCAAATAACGATCTTTCGAGCATTCTCCTGGAACCCGGAGTTTGTCAATGTCAGTAAGTTTTATGAGGCGGATTTACAGTAGAAGCTGATTGAAGATCCTGACAGGGAGGAAGTATGCTGAAGGAGCAACAGGGAGAACATTCTATTTCCACAGGGTCTCGCTACCTCTGCCACCCTCCGTGGGAGACGTATTCCTAAGATTGCTAGGACACAAAGCCCCTGATGTCACTCAGAGTCCAACCTGTGTTCTTTTCTGCTTGGCAGGACGCCGTCAGTATGAGTTCAGCTTGACTCCTAGGACTCCTAGGAGAGACATCCAGCAATCACATTAACAAGCAACCTAGGACAAGCTGCTGAGAGGAGCGGAAGGGTTGAGCGGAGAGCACCGGGTTGGAAGGAAGCCTGCACGTACATCCCGGGGCCTTCCCAGGAGCAACTGGATCAAGCCGGTCCCAAAGAGCAGGACCTACTGCGGGAGGGGCAGTCACCGCCTCCCAGTGCGGGTGTCCTGGAGCTCCTGGTTGCCTGCGCCCGTCCCACGGCTCCCAGGTAGAGAGGCACCTGCTCCAGAGTTGCCCTCCCGGCCGCGAGGAGTCAGCCCTGTCCGTCCCGCCGGACGCCCTCTCCCAGCGGCACACCCCCCGGCCCTCCCCGACCCGCCCGGCTCACCTGAGTGAGCTGCCGGGAGTCCCGCCGCGACCCCGACCGCCACGCGCGCCTCTGCCCCACAGTGGCTCTCCCCGAGTGCGGAGAGGCCCCCGGGTCTCCGCTCCCCCGCTGCAGGGGTCGCGGTGGGCGTGGCGGGCCGAGGTCGGAGCCTGGAAGGTCCCCGGAGCTCCGCACAAAGCCCGCCCCAGCGCTGGGAGCAGCGCCGCGCCGGCTGTGTCCGCACCGCGCTCGCTCGGCGGGCAGCTCGCGGCCAGGCACAGGAAATGACCTCAGCAGCCGCAGCCTCCCACCGCGGGGCGCGGCCGGGGCCGCCTGGAGGGCTGGCTGCGCGCTGCGACCCCCAGACAGCGTGGGATCCCCGGCGGGATGCTCACCAGACTGGACCCTCCCTCCGCGGAAGGAGGTCCCAGCGAGTGTCTAGCCACCTGTAGGAAAGTCCCACCTGGTTACTGGGAGCGAGCAGTCTGCACAACTGATTTGGAGTTGAGAGAGAGAGAAGGGGGAGCGAGTCACTACAGCTCTAGGAGAACCTGTTTGTTTGTGTTTGTCTTGCTTATTTTAAAGGCGACAGCCAGGGAGCCAGAAGGGCAAGGAGCCCTGGTTTGCAATACCTAACTCACACAATAACAATTATACACCCAGAGGGAGTGGGACACTAGATGTTTGGTTAGGGGACTAGATGTTTGGTTAGGGGATGGGGCTGAGGAAGATGCAAATGAAATGTAGTTAGGAAGGAGCTTCTTCTAAGTGGGCGGCGGAACTCATGAAGGAGGTCCTGGGTTTAATTCCCAGCACACAAAATGAATGAAAGAAAGAAAGAAAGAAAGAAAGAAAGAAAGAAAGAAAGAAAGAAAGGAAGGAAGGAAGGAAGGAAGGAAGGAAGGAAGGAAGGAAGGAAGGAAGGAAGGAAGGAAGGAAAGAAAAGGGGAGGGGAGGGGAGGGGAGGGGAAAACAAAAGCTGCCTTTCCCAATTCCATAAACTGAACAGAAACAAAACACCCCGGGGCCTAGAATATTCACTCCAAGCACTCACCGAGAAAAATCCCCAGCCCCACCCCAGGTTTAAATCTGAATCTGGGGGTGGGAAGGGAGAGGGGAATTGCCCACGGAGCAAACCTCCTTAGGCATTCTCATGCACGGTTTTGAAAGCTCAGGAACTAAGGAAGGCAGTTAAATTGGGTGGGTGGGACTCCAAGTGACTTTATAGGCAAGACCTCTGGGTTTTGTGAAGGGGTGACACTTCCATACACTTTGAATAGGCAATCTTGAGCATGATATGAATTTCAAATTCAGAGGGCTAATAGTGGACACTAAGACTTTATCCGTTTTTGGCAGATCACCCCTACCCAAATGCAACTATTGTCATTATATATATTATGTATATGCATATTCATATATGTATTTATATGCATCTGTCTATATCCATATATATATGTATTTACAAACACCTTTTTTTTTAATTAATTAATTTATTTATTTATTTATTTTTTTTGAGACAGGGTTTCTCTGTGTAGCCCTGGCTGTCCTGGAACTCACTTTGTAGACCAGGCTGGCCTCGAACTCAGAAATCCGCCTGCCTCTGCCTCCCAAGTGCTGGGATTAAAGGCGTGCGCCACCACGCCCGGCTACAAACACCTTTTAATGCTAATTAAGCAGCCCTTCTTTTCACTCCCTCCCCGCCCCCCTTGAGATAGGATCACAGCAAGTATCTCCCTGGCTGATCTGTAACCCACCTTGTAGATCAGCCTGGCCTTGAACTCACAGAGGTCTGTTGGCCTCTACCTCCAGAATGCCAGGACTAATGATGTATGCCACCACACCCAGCTTGCTTTTTATTCTTGACATTATTAATTTGTTGACGCTAAGTGTGATGTATTAAAAACCTTACATTTGTAATAACAAATAGTTGAATTTTAGATGGTTAGCTTGTTGTTACTAGTGACCAGACACTGAAGGATAGAGCTCCAGAGGTGAGAAGAATGTCACCATGTGCCTTGGCTTCAAGGATACCTTAGGGTACCTTTGGGAGGTGAGGATAAAATTCAGTCTGGACCAATTTGGATCCTTGGTGGTGGCAGAGTTCTCCTATTAGCAGCAATGGAACATGAGCAGAGGCCATTGACAAATGGCCTCTTATCAATTCCTAAGGGTGAGATACTTTAAATGGCTGAGGCCAAATCAGCTAACTGCTCATGTACCAGCAAGCAGGCACAAAATAGTCACCTACCCTACTTAAAGGCAGGTCAATAGTTGGGCTTATCTGATTCATTCAAAGGCAGCAGGGCCCAGATAGTCTTCCTGGCTGATTCTGTGTCATGAAACCACTTATTTCACTGAGGAAAGAGTATTTCCTCTCAAGCACATTAAGACCTAGCTAGTGTTGGGCATATATTTTGATGGCCTTGGAAGTGCTTATCTAACCAAGCTCTGAAGTACAGATTCATGACTAGACCATTTCAAATGCCAACCTCACTTCTGGGGTAGAGGAGTCTGTTTGTATACACACACTAGAAAGCTGAGGCTGGAGTGTTAGCCAAGTCCATACAGAGTCGTCGGTATAATTGTATCTTAGTCTGGTCCCAGGTTCCTGGATAGCACTGTGGGAAAGAAGAGGAACCTGAAAACCGGAGAGACTTCAGTTCAAATCCCCACTTTGTTACTTTAGTGGTCATGTGACTTTCAAGAAGTTGCTGGGTCTTCTGGGTTAATTCTTCCTTTGTAAAGCGTTGTTAGTAATAAATTCTCTAGGAAGAATTAGTTGAGGGAGGGGCTGGAGAAATGTCTCCCAGGTCAAGGGTACCTGAATCCAGTTCCCATCACCCACATCCTCTGGTGACTCACAACTGGCTGAAACTCCAGCTTCGGGGAATCTAACACCCTTCTCTGACCCCCTTGGGCACCCATACACATGGCATACACATGACATTAAAAACATACATACACATAAATAGAAATTAAAAATAAACCTGAGGGGTTGGTGAGATGGCTCAGCAGTTAAGAGCACTGACTGTTCTTCCAAAGGTCCTGAGTTCAAATCCCAGCAACCACATGGTGGCTCACAACCACTCATAATGAGATCTGATGCCCTCTTCTGGTGCATCTGAAGACAGCAACAGTGTACTTACATATAATAATAAATAAATCTTTGGGCCGGAGTGAGCTGGATCGACCAGAGTGAGCAGAGGTCCTAAATTCAATACCCAACAACCACATGAAGGCTCACAACCATCTGTACAGCTACAGTGTACTCATAAAATAAATAAATAAATCTTAAAAAAAAATCTGAAAGGATTGAATGGGATAATATGGTAGCTGACATTTAGCAGGAGACTATATACGGCAGCTTTTGATATTTGATCTTTAAACACATATTTTCTGGATGTCAAATGTTTCCCAGACATTCTAGTAAAGTCTGGAGCAGGAAGATATAAAGATGGTCAAGACCAGCTATCTGCTCTTAAAGAGCCCCTTTGTTACAGGACTGCAATTCTGGTCTCTCCTGCATGGAGAAACAGGAGAATTCTAGAACTCTAGAATTACAGAGTGATTAGCAAGTCATGTTCTCATGAGACTGCCTGTTTTCTCTGAGCAGGTCCTGGGCTGCAAAGAGCCACACCCCCTCGAGTCACTAAAACCTTCTCGAATCAAAGCAGCCTTCCTTCTGCCTGCTTCTTTTAGAAGAAGAGTGGAGAGGGGGAAAGCAGAGAAGGAAGTGGGGAGGAACCCAGATTCCTAAGAACGGGGAAGTAGGGATAGTCCTAGTCTAACCTCTGCCTCATAGACAGGGGTAGAGCCTGGTAGTCCTTAGGGAAGTCTTTGCTACAGCTAGGGCAATTGTGGAGTTTAACCAAGATTGGGGTCAGAATCTTAAGGTGGCCTAGATGGGCAGTGATTGGGCATGCAGAGAGAGGCATTGTCTGATCGAAGGCCTGATGGAGCCAGGGTGGAGAGTAAGCAGGAGTATGAATGAATGAATGAATGAATGAATGAATGAAGGTTGAAGGCAGATGAGCAAAAGCTGTCCCAACTTCCAGTATTCCCTGTTCTCCCACCTGCTTGCCCAGCTGCTCACCAACCCATATGTCTTAACTACCTGCTGTTTTCTAAGCATTGTGTTAAGAAGATAAACCTTAGAGCTCCATCTATCTACCCTACACTCTTGGCTATTCCCAGAGGGGGGCACAGGATGGACCTGAATCAGTGACCACATATAGCTATAAGATCCGTAGAATCCAGACAGAGGATGGGGAAGTCAGGCCTTTTCCTCCGTAGAACAGGAATCCGTTATTTCCTAAAATGGTATTTAAAAGGTGGAGATCAAAGGCCTGCCCTAGTGTCTGGCATATTATAAGCATGTAGGAATTGTTATTACATGAAAAGCAGTCTCGAAGGAATAAAGGCAGAAAGGACTGCCATGGTGCTAAAGGAAACAAGACAGAAAGGGATGGAAAGGGACTCTGGGCAAGGAAGACCCTGATGAGTGGATAGACAGATTTCCAATCTGACTTCACATTATAACATCCTGGGAGCATTGATTTAAACCATAGATTTCAGGTCCCACCCATGACCTTTTGAGTCAGCAGGCCTGGGGGTACGTAGGATGCTGCTGTGTTATCTCTTTCTTAGGGCTCGTCGGGTGTCTGTATTGTCTAGTAGACCAGACATCATATTCTGACATTTCTGTGATTGCCTCAGAGACTAGCAGCCCCAAATGGAAACACAGGGTAGAACGGATATAATTACAACATTATGTCAATGCAAAATGATCTGCCCAGTGCAGCTGCGGACAAGAAGGAGCCAGGCAGGGGCGGCGCAGTATGATGAGAACAGAAGAAAGGAAAAAAGAAGCTGAGTTGTGGACTGAGGACCAGGGAAATCTAGCCAGTTCTAGATCATCACAGAGCTTGTATCCCAGCCGGTCTGGATGGCCTGTTTCGATATCACCTTTTACCCATGATAAAAAACAAATGCTCACTCATACCAACTTAACAGAGAAGCCCCATATTGGGAGAAACCCTGGGAGAGAAGCCAAGAAAATTCAAGTCAGTTACAGAGCTAGGTATATGGCTCCTTTTCTGTGTGGTAAATGTCAAATCCATGAGTTTTCAAGTGATAGCATGTAACCTCTGGCATCCCAATTCCAGAGTTCAAATTGCTGTTCTTCGCTTAGTTCTGACATTGTGATCTGTTCAGGCCATGACAGACACAAGCTGAAGAAGTCTCACCCCCTACTTCACCAACTTGGCTCCATCTTAGCTTCCGTAAGCTCATCTGGGGTAGAGGGAACAGGGCAAGAGGTCTGGGAAACCAGGGTTCTGATTTCTATGTTCAAGTCATGTCTGCTGCACATCCACTGTCAGCCAGGAAAGGGGAAATGTGAAGCAGAGGCCAGTTCCAGGCAGCTAGGTCTAGAAGGACTTCACCATGCTCTCTAGATGGCCCTCCTCTGAGCCCTGTTTTCTCTAATAGGAAGAGCCCTATGATCTAGTGTGGGGACCTACACAACACATAGGGCTGCACATACTTGTTCTTGCTTAGTCCCTTTGTTGGAATCTGAGGACAGTCTCCCCAGGTTCTCATGCCTCAGTTAATCTGTGAAGCCAAACAAAGCAAGGCTTTTATGGCTCCCACCCTCAGTGATAGAAGATGGATATTTCAGTAGGTCCAGGATCTGGCAGGAGCACAGAGCTCTTCTGGCTAGTGTCAGAATGGCCAGCGGGGATAAAAGCAGCGTCAATCATACCTGGGTCCGCCATTCCAGGGCACTGAGAACAAGTGTGAATTGCTCTGTCTGATTTGCTCATCGAGAACCACACATTTAATGCCAATACTCACTCTGTGTGTGTGTGTGTGTGTGTGTGTGTGTGTGTGTGTGTGTGTGTGTGTGTGCATGTTCTTCCAGGCATCTGCTGGGCATTTTATAAAGCATTTGAATAAGAACATTAGAAAGGAAAAAAAGAGAAAGAGCCTTTCAAAGGAGTGACCTCAGTTCTCACAATTCTCTGTGCCTGGAGCTGTTTTTCATCTCCATTTTGTGAGTAAAGCACACTAAGGTAGAAGATATGCAGTCAAACTGGGACTCAAGCCCTGCTGGGCCTGACCATTCCAAAGAGCATGCCTTTGGTCACTGCTGGGGCCTACCTCAGGGACTGATAGGTCTGGTTACACTGGTTTAGTTAGAAAAGAACAGGGAGGCGAATTCCCTTATCAGCTCAAGACTTAAGCTGTCACATTTTTTTCTGCTCAGCAGCCTCATACCTTCCTGGACACTCTGTCTGCTGTGCCTAGTGATCAACTCACATCTAACCTGTCCACTCTTTCTGGGCATGGCCCAGAGGGAAATGAGAGGCTATCTCCCAGTGCCATCTAGTGGCCACAGTGGCCCGTTTGCTTTCCCTAAGGACCAGAGCTCCAGCATCCTGACTCCCAGACATGCCAAGGGCCAGATCAGTTCTCTTTTGATTTGACTACTGTGTACTTTGATCAACCTCCAAACACAGATGTTAGTGGATCTGTAATCCCCACTTAAAACGCAGATATTTTTTTTTAAAAAGGGTCTCCTGTAGCCTAGGTTGGCCTCAAAACTGTTGTGTAGCAGAGAATGACTTGGACTTTTGATTATCTTGCATGTACGTCCCGAGTGCTACCACAATTGTGTGGTACTAGAGAAAGAATCCAGGGCTTCGTGCATGCTAGAAAGGCACTTTACCAACCCAGCCACATCCTTAACCCAAAATGAAGACTTTCAACTCTCTATACTATGTTCGTGTTCTTCTCCTTTGTTTTTCTACAGATCAGGGGATTGAACAAGCAGCCTATACACTTATTCTAGGGGCTGGCGAGATGGCTCAGCTGGTAAGACTGCTCTTCCGAAGGTCCTGAGTTCAAATCCCAGCAACCACATGGTGGCTCATAACCACCCGGAATGAGATCTGACGCCCTCTTCTGGTATGTCTGAAGATTAATAATAATAATAATAATAATAATAATAATAATAATAATAATAATAAAGCTTTGGGCTGGAGTGAGCAGGTTTGCCTGGAGCAGAAGGGTTGACCAGAGCGAACACAGGTCCTAAAAATTCAATTCCCAACAACCACATGAAGGCTCACAACCATCTGTACAGCTTAGTGTACTCACATACATTAAATAAATAAATAAATCTTTTATAATAAAACCACTTATTCTAGGTGAGACCCAGCTTATTCTAGGTGAGATTATGTAACTGAGCAGGGAAAGTCAGTGATACTAAAACACTAAGGTTAAGTCTGGAGGTGAGCTCTAGCTTAGCATATGGCAGGGCCTGGGCTCAAATCCCAGCACTGGCTGCCAGGAAGAGATGAGGGTGCTGCTGGGAAAGATGGAAAGAACCTTCCCAGATGCACACTTAGAGGCCATCTTTACTCACCCGGCAATAAAGTGACAGCATACAGAGCTGGGATGAGATGAGAGTTCTCAGCTTCAAACCTCTGGAGGTATGGGCAGAAATGTGATTTTTTTTTTTTTTTTTGGAATTTCAGGGAAGGGCATTGTCTTAGTAGGGTTTTACTGTTATGAAGAGACTCCATAACCAAAGGAACTCTTGTAAGGTCACAACATTTAAATGGAGCTGGCTTGCAGGTTCAGAGGCTCAGCCCATTATCACCAAGGTGGAAAGATGGCAGTGTACAGGCAGGCATGGTACAGGCGGAGTTGAGAGTTCTACATCTTCATCTGAAGGCTGTTAGCAGAACACTGACGTCCAGGCAGTAAGGATGAGGGGTTATTATTATTATTATTATTATTATTATTATTATTTCTGTTTTGTTTTTCCGAGACAGGGTTTCTCTGTGTAGCCCTGGCTGTCCTGGAACTCACTTTGTAGACCAGGCTGGCCTTGAACTCAGAGATCTGCCTGCCTCTGCCTCCCGAGTGCTGGGATTAAAGGTGTGCACCACCATGCCCAGCATTTTTTTTTTAAAGATTTATTTATTTATTATATGTAAGTACACTGTAGCTGTCTTCAGACACTCCAGAAGAGGGAGTCAGATCTCGTTACAGAGGGTTGTGAGCCACCATGTGGTTGCTGGGATCTGAACTCCGGACCTTCAGAAGAGCAGTCAGGTGCTCTTACCCACTGAGCCATCGCACCAGCCCCCCTATTATTATTTCTTAAATTGCTCTCTCTGGCACCATTTGCTCCAGCCCCACTCGCTCTGGATCAAAGATTTATTTATTGATTGATTTTTATCTTTTAAACATTTATTTATTTATTATATGTAAGTACACTGTAGCTATCTTCAGACACTCCAGAAGTGGAAGTCAGATCTCATTATGGATGGTTATGAGCCACCATGTGGTTGCTGGGATTTGAGCTCAGGACCTCCAGAAGAGCAGTCAGGGCTCTTAACCTCTGAGCCATCTCTCCAGTTAAAGCCTACACCCACAGTGACACATCTACTCCAACAGGACCATACCTTCTAATAGTGCCACTCCCTGGGCCTAGCATATACAAACCATCACAGGCATGGACAATGAACCTTTTAAAAAGGGGATTTGGGGGCTGGAGAGATGGCTCAGTTGTTAAGAGTGCAGACTGTTCTCAAAGAGGACCCAAGTTCAGTTCCCAGCACCCACACTGGGTGGCTCACAAACACTTGTGACTTCAGCTCCAGAGGGATCTGATACCTGTTGCCTGCACAGGCACCTGCACTCATGTGCACATCTCTCTCTCTCTCTCTCTCTCTCTCTCTCTCTCTCTCTCTCTCTCTCTCACACACACACACACACACACACACACTTGAAAATAAATCTTTAAAACTTTTTTTTCGTTCAGGTCTAGAGAGAAGCCACTGCGTCCTTCCGAGGCAGCCCAACCAGAGAAATCAAGGAGATGGCATACAGACTTCAGACTTACAAGGGAGGGTAAAGGTGGGGCAGTTTCCTAGGATGGCACTGCTCTTGGGTGACGCCAGGTTAGTTGCTTCTTTCAAGCATGTCTTGTTGCTCTGTGTTCCATTGGGGAAACACTCAGACGGCTTCTAGAATGTTCTGATCCTGAAAGCACAGATTTCCTGGATGTAGAGTTCACACTTTTATGGACCTGGGCTCCCCAGAACAAAAGACGCTCTTGCAAAAATTGTGATTCATGTGAGAAGCAAAATTTTCAGTGTTGTAATAAACCCATTGTGATGCTGAAAATAAGGTTCCCGGAATACATCTGCCACTCGTGCTGGTCAAATAGTAATGGACATGTGTAGTCATGAATATAAGACTGGAAACTCTATAAATGGAAGATGACAGTTTTCACTCAGGTCTTTACTCCAAACCTCTGCTTTTGCTGACATGCCACTGTGCAATCGTTATGTCCTTTCTTGAGCTAGATCCATTGAGTATTTCTCATCCATCATGCGTTTAGTTACTTTTCTATTGCTGTGATAAAACATCATGAAAAACAACATATAAAAGAAGGCATTTAATTGGGCTTACGGTTTCAGGGGGTTAGAGTCTGTAGTGATGGAGAGGGAGCATAGCAGTATTAGTAGGGACAGCTGAGAGTCCATGTCTCAAAACTGCAAGCAGGCTGGGTGGTGGTGGCACACGCCTTTAATCCCAGCACTTGGGAGGCAGAGGCAGGCGGATTTCTGAGTTCAAGGCCAGCCTGGTCTACAAAGTGAGTTCCAGGACAGCCAGGGCTATGCAGAGAAACCCTGTCTCGAAAAACCAAAAAAAAGAAAAAAGAAAAAAAAAAAGCAACCCTGCAAGCAGGAGACAGAGAACACATACAGAATGGCATGAGTATTTGAAAACTCAAAGCCCACCTCCAGAGTGACACGCCCTCTCCAACAAGACCACACCTCCTTATCCTTCCCAAACTTCCCAAACAGTTCTACCTGAGGACCAAGTGTTCAAACATAGGAGCCTACAGGGGCTGTTCTCATTCAAACCACCACATCATGTCAAGAGAAGAATGAGAGATATTCTCAGGGTTTATAACATCGATAAGAACAAAATAAAGGGAGTGGAAAGGATGCAAACCTTCCATCGTGGCCTCATAAATAAGCATTATAATGGTGACTCAACTACAAAATAGGCACCATATAGTATTAAACCCTGAGATAATGATGATGATGATATTTATTGATATGGAATTATAGTCATGCCATTATTTGATGCCACGTAAAACAACTTTTTAAAAAGCATATAGGCTGGAAAAAGAGAAGGCCCAGAAGAATGGCTCACAGTTTGGAGTGTCTATTGCTCTAGTAGAGGACCAGGGTTCAATTCCTAGCACCCATATGGTGGCTACAAACATTATAACTCCAGTTCCTGGGAACCTAGTACCCTTTTCTGACCTCTCAGGGTACTGCACATGCATGTGGTGCATAGACATAACATGCAGAAAAACTATTCACACAGAAGAAATAAAGTAAATAGATGTAAAAAAATTGTTTTAAGCGAGAAAGAACATGAAATTGGGTGGATAGGAAGAAGAGAGTATCTGGGAGGAGCTGGGGGGAACAAATACTGTCAGAATACATTGTATCAGATTCTCAAAGAACTTAATTAAAATATTTGAATAAAAAGCATGTCGACATACTTTCTATTAAACAAATAAAAGACATATGAATAAAAGTATGTAGAATATGATTTATAAGCATATATGGAAAATTCACTCCCCACACCCAAAATGATTTTTCTTTGGGTAAAGAAATTCAGATTTTTTTTTTTTTTAGTTTCTGTTTTGTTCTTTTCTATATTGTTCAAACATTTTTACAAGAAGCATGAATCATTTTCTAATAAAAGCTACTAAAATGTTTAAAAAGTATTGATCTCATGAGAAAGGGAGAAAGCTGAGATTAGGGGAAGTTGATAACCAATTCAATAAAGCCACAGTTCCCTGTCCAAAAGCAAATGTGGCCCCATCCTTCAGGGTGAGTGCCAGCCCTTTAGGTCTCCAGCTGGATAAGATACTGGAGAGGAATATGGCAGCAGGGATCTGGGGGAGTTAGGAATCAATTTTAGGTCAGAGGGGACTCACATGCCTCTATTATTGTGTGGCTCCCCTATTATCTCTTCAATGCAATTAAACTATGACCACAAGAGCATTACCGGGTTCCTATTATACACTGTGTTCTTGTGGTCTGGCCGTTGCCCAAGTATTAAAGAAGCAGACACAAGTCTAGGGACAGAGTTACATTGGGCTTTTATTTCTAATCCAAGCTCATCTCACATCCTACCAGTGAAAGGTTGTTTTCAGCCACTGTCTGCATTCGAGAAAAGACGGAAGCTTGTGCTGACTGAGTGGGTGTGGCCCAGAGGCCTGACCTAAAGTATTCAGGGGAGAAGCATAGCTGTTGGTTTGGAGGAGGAAGTCCTGAATCCACCTCCCTTCCATCCCCCACCACCCATAGCCACCCATACTCATCCTTATTCCTAACTGTATCCCTGACTCCCTCATGGTTCTTCCTTCGATCTTAGCTTGGAGTAGCTAGCTGTCAAGCTTCTGGAGGCTCCCCTGTCTCTGCTTCCTGTTTCCTGTGTGGCCTCTGGAGTTACTGTTCTGGAGACCCAAACTCAGGTCATTAGGTTGATGTGTAGTAGTCTAGTAGGGTTTTTTGTTTGTTTGTTTGTTTGTTTGTTTTCTTTTAATTGTTGTTTGTTTGTTTGGCTTTTGTTTTGGGTGCTTTTTTGTTTTGTTTGTTTTTTCCTTCATGAGCTAGCTCCCCAGTTCTGGGATTGAATCCTCACCATCCCACATCCATCTAGGATTACAAGCGTTCATCCTCTACACCATGATATTTTCTGCTTTTTGAGACAGGACTTTCCCCCTGCAGACAAGGCCTCAGACCAAAGGTGACTCTTTCCTTCACTCCCAAGTGCTGGGGTTACAGGAGGGCACCACACTGGTTAGCAGTTCCCTTTCTGGCTATCTTCTAAACACATATCCTTTATGAAAGGCCCTCCCCACTGTGCTCTTCCTCTGAAGAAACTTGGAAACCCCAAGTTTTCCCTTCCCTAATCCCACACCTCCCCTTCTCTTCTATGGGGAAGTCATACAGCTATATATTTGACAGTACTGCTCAGGCCTCTCGAGAAGGGGGAAAAGTCCTTCCAAAGATGTTGCCTTCCTTTCCTACACTCACACTTTGTGAAGATTCTGTCTGACCTAGGCCTAAGATTCGAGCCAGAAAAAGGAGATGTAGGGTTTTGCGGGAAAGGGATCACATTGATGTGTGGATGCTGGTCAATTGTGAGCCCAAACCAGAGAGTTTACTTTGCAAAGAAAGTGTGGTAAAGATACAGCCTGAGTCAGCCCTGAGACAGAACACAGTAACCAGACTCTTTCTTCACTGCCCAGAAGGCAGAGAATTGGAAGCTGGGGTAAGTTACAAAGTATCTTGTGGTGTTGTTCTCCTCCGCTATAATGCATAGGTGTAAATCTTTATTATCTGTGGGCTCTAAATCTTTAGTAAAAGGTACAATACATTAATGGGCATTGCATAGATGTTTCCAGAACCTACTCCTCAAAACAGCAGTCTTAAGCAAAACAAAAGAGAACAGACAGCAAATGTGTATTTATTAATCAACTAGCATCTGAAGCTAATGGGATGTCTTAGCTGAACTAATTTCCCAGGCAAGACAGACTCCGTTGAATCATGCGTGCATCTTTTCCTTAGGGTGAGTGAGTTCTAGGAGAGCCAGACAAGAGGAGAGCTGGGTTTTACCCTACTTTCTATGATGCAAACCACCTATCTTGGAGCCCCAGGCCAGTCTGCTCCCAACCAGCTGCTAGGGGAAGAATCTCTCCACTCAGTTCTCAATTAATTAATTAACTAATTAATTAATTAAAAAAAAACAAAAAATCCCATTCTACCTCATCCCAGGACCTAGTAGAGCTGCTTGGTGATCTGGGCTCTGGGCTTGGATGAGATGTCATGACAGAAATTCTTAGCCTATTAATGTTGCCAAGTCCCACGATACCTTTCTGTAATCGCTATGTCTGGCTGAAATTTCCCTTTGAACTGATATGGTAAAGTTGGGACAAGCACACAGTGTCCCCTGGGTGGGGGGAGAAGGCTTAGACAGCGGCATAAAAGCTTTTAGTTGCAAAGCCCTCTAGTAACCAGGCTCTCCTTAACAATACTCCTTTGTCCCTCCTCAGACGATTGCACTCCCTGTATCCTGGCAAAGGGAGGCACAGAGGGGAGGTGACCAGCTTAGAATTCAGTTTTTAATCTCTAGGATGGAAATTCTGTTAAATATGCCTAGACTCTGGATTGACTGCTGGCTCAGGAAGGACAGCAGCAGAGTCGGAGTGACATTTCAGGGAGAGAGAGAGAGAGAGAGAGAGAGAGAGAGAGTCACAGAGAGAGATACGCACACAGAGACAGAAACAGAGACAGCAGAGACAGACAGACAGAGGTAGACAATGTGTGTGTGTGTGTTTGTGTAATGGAGTTCTCCCATGATTCCTAGGTACTCAAGTCAACTCTCTCCTCCCATAGATTTACAGCCTTCCCAGTTAAACCCACACTCAGAAGTCTGAAGTAATATGGTCTCAATGTGTTCCTAGTCTCGTTTTGTATTTTCCCCTGTTACATCATATTTTCTTTAATTATTTGAGACCAGGTTTTATTAGAGGCTGGCCTTGAATTTGCTGTATAGCTAAGGACCTTGAACTTTTCCTCTTGAATTATTTTTGAGCTCTGTGAAAGTGCACTTCCTAGTCCCCACTGTCACCTTGATCATGTCTCCAGATCTTAATGCTTTTTGCTTGTTTGTGTGTTTGTGTTGTTGTTGTTTTGTCTTTTGAGACAGGGTTTCTCTATGTAGCCTGGGCTGTCCTGGAACTCACTCTGTAGACCAGGCCTCGAACTCAGAAATCCGACTGCCTCTCCCTCCCGAGTGCTGGGATTAAAGGCGAGCGCCACCACGCCCAGCCATTGTTTTTATTAGGGAAAGTTCATAAGTTACATCACAAAGACAGATGCGTGGGCTTCACCCTCATTATGCTCTGGTATGAGTAGATTTCCACAGGAGAAGCCAACACAAAAAAGTCAGTAAGGAAGCCCTTGAATGTTTGTAAAGTCTCAGAGTCATGAAAAGAGAAATCCACAGCTCAGATACACAGCCTTTGGCTCAGCGGGGTGGTGGCATGCAGCTTTAACTCCAGCGCTTGAGAGGCAGAGACACAAGGATCTATGTGAGTTTGACTGACAGCTGTGTGTCATCCAGCTCTATACCAACTTCTGCAAGATAAACAATATTGTTCAGCAACTACTTCAGAGCCTCCTGCTGCCTTCTTCGGGCTTAACGGTTTCTCCCCTCTCCTCTCATGACTGAGAACCTCATGAAGAAGAGAGATGAGCTGTTGCTACATCCCTGATAGGAAGGTCCGAATCAAGAGCATTCAAAACTCCTAGGAATACAGACGGGTATGGCCACATTAGAGGGCAGTTTGGAGTTTTCTGAGACCACACCTCCTCTCACCATGTGATCAAGCATCTAAGATCCTTGGTATCCACCCAAAGCAGCTGAAAACTTATGCCCACACCCAAAATTGCACAGCATTTTATAAGCACCTCTGTTCTTACGTATTTATTTGCTTTGAGGCAGGGTCACCCTGGCTGTTCTGGAACTTTCTATGTAGACAAGGCTAGACTCAAACTCATAGAGACCTTCCTGCTTCTGTCTCCCAAGTACTAGAATCAAAGGTGTGCGCCACCATGCCTGGTCTCTCCTATGTTTGTATTTTATGTATTACATTTATTTATTTGTTTTTTTTTAATTTTAATTTTTTGTTTTTTTCGAGACAGGGTTTCTCTGTATAGTCCTGGCTATTTTTTTTTGGGGGGGGGAGCATATATGTGGTGGTCAGAGGACAACTTGTGTGATTGAATTCTCTCCCTGCACCACATGTAATAGGCATGTTTACCTGCTGAGTCATCTCCCTGGGCCCCCTGCTCTTTCTTTTGAGTACTGGGACTTGTGTAAGTGCATTCAGATTGTTGTCACAGTGTTAGGGATTTGACATGCTCATTCAAAGCACATGCTATAGACACATCAGGCCTACAACTCCAACCCTAACAACCTTGTTCTTAATCACTGAACGCTGGAAGCAACAAAGATGTTCTTTTAGTAGGTGTATGTACAAACTGTGTGTACATTGACGCTGGAATCTTACTCAGTATTTAAAAATGCAAAAATGATACATAATACCTGATATTTGCTTTTAAAAGCTATATAGGGAGAGTTTGTGGATGTGTAAACGAAGTAAGATTTGACATGAATTGATCATTGATGAAGCTAGGTTATGGAATATTTAAATGCATTATGCAAAGAATGCAGTACCAAGCGATGGGACAATATGGAGAAGACATAAATACAGATTACTAAATGGAAGACGCCTACCTGAAAAGACTGCATGCAAGGTCTACTTTTTTTTTTTTTTTTTTTTTTTTTGGTTTTTCGAAACACGGTTTCACTGTGTAGCCCTGGCTGTTCTGGAACTTACTCTGTAGACCAGGCTGGCCTCGAACTCAGAAATCCTGCCTCTGCCTCCCAAGTGCTGGGATTAAAGGCATGCGCCACCACCACCCTGAAAGGGATACATTTCTTAATTGTATGAGTATGTGCTCTGTGAGTGCATGGCAGCAGTGGGGGTTGGGTGGGGCGTATATTCCTGACACTGGGGATGCACAGAGGTTGGAAGACAGCTGGTGGGAGTGTTTTCTCCTTTTATGTGGGTCTCAAAGATCAAACTCTGGCCACTAGGTTTGGTGGCAAATGCCTTCCCACACTGAGTCATCTCTTCAACCTTTCAGGTGCATTCTTTTTTTATTATTATTATTTTTATTGTCGGTCTTCCATACTGTCCATTACATTCTTTTTACATTTAAGATATCCAGCTTCGTCCTGCATACCTTTAATCCCAGCACTCTCGGAAGGTAGAGGTATTTGGATGGCTGTGAGTTTCAGGACAGCCAGGGATATTACACAGAGAAACCATATCTTGAACCCCACCCCCTTCTTGTGGTAGCATACATCTGTAATTGTAATACTAAAGAGGTGGAAATGGGCCGGGCAGCGGTGGCGCATGCCTTTGATCCCAGCACTTGGGAGGCAGAGGCAGGCAGATTTCTAAGTTCGAGGCCAGCCTGGTCTACGGAGTGAGTTCCAGGACAGTCAGGGATACACAGAGGAAACCCTGTCTTGAAACAAAACAAAACAACAACAAAAAAAGAGAGGTAGAAATGGGAGAATCTGAATTTCAAGGTCATCTTTAGGTACTTAGCAAGTCCAGGCCAGCCTGGGCTATGTAAGACCCTCGTCAAAGAATCAGAAGTGATACAGATTTGTCACCCTTAGCCTCTTTAGGCACTTTTTTTGGTCTGTCTATTTGAAGACAAGTTTGTTAGTTGAAAGCAGTGGCTCTTGCCTATAATCTCAGCACATGGGAGGTTGAGGCCAGAGGATTGCCATGAATTTGAAGAGACTGGGCAATGAAGTGGTACTCTGCTTCATAAAGAAGCTGGGTTTTTCTCTGGGGAGGGGGTGTTGCACAGAAATCCATTTTCAAATGCCAGCCTGTTACTCTGAACCACTCTCACCACATAGACAGGCTCCCCCACTGCCTAACTCAGAAATCCACCTACCTCTGCTTCCCAAGTGCTGGGATTAAAGGTGTGTGCCACCACGCCCAGCTCACCAAGAGCATTCCTTATGCTGGAGACAAGAGTAAGCCCTTTATGAGTGGTTTGCTTTATAGGAAAAGCAGAAGTCCCATGTCCTTCAGAAAATATGGCTAAGAACTTAATATGTGCAAGATATTTTAGAGGCTACATAGACACTTAAAACATTTTTATTTTTTTGTATCATGGTGGTAGAAAGGACGCGTAAAGATAACTCTTTTTAAAAAAATATTTATTTATTTATTTATTTATTTATTTATTTATTTATTTATCTATTACATGTAAGTACACTGTAGCTGTCTTCAGACACTACAGAAGAGGGCATCAGATTTCATTACGGATGGTTGTGAGCCACCATGTGGTTGCTGGGATTTGAACTCAGGACCTTTGGAAGAGCAATTGGTACTGCTGAGCCATCTCACCAGCCCCCTGATAACTCTTGACGGTTGCAGGGATTTTCCATGATGATGCTATTGGTACTATTAGGTACTTTATGCCTGGTACCGTAGAAGGCACCTTTAACATATCATCTTATGCACACAACATCCTAGGGTGGGTATTGTTGCTATGTCCACTTTACAGATGAGGAAGTAGTCTGAGAAAGATGAGCTGCCCTAAGATATCTAACAAGGATGTAGAGTCTGAGTTCAAATCCAGGTCTGCTGTGCCACAAAAATTCTAATTAAGACATGTTCCCCTCCTCCCATTTTTATGTGTGTATGTGTGGTGTGCATACATGTATGCATGTTTTGCATGTTTTTGGGTGAGTTTATATGCCCCAGGTTGATTTCAGGAATCATTCTCTTCCACTTCATTTACTGAGGCAGAGTCTCTCAGTCAATCGCAGAGCTCAGTGACCTGGCTTAGTCTTGAACACTGCTTGTTCTGAAGATTCTCTGTGTTAGGCTCCTTAGACTGAAATTACAGGCAAGACCCCATGCTCATCCAGTGTTTATGTGAATTCCTAGAGATCCAAACCGTGGTCTTCAGGCTTGCATGACAAGGACAGCCATAACTCTGAAATATACATATTAAAATAGATATAATATATTTAATATATTACAGAATTGTGGGTGCAAAATATATGTCTGTGTGGCCCACTGCACTGTTCCACTGGCTTTTTAAGACAAGAAGAAAAGGGGGGAGGGGTGCTGGTATTGTCTGTATGTATGAATGCTGGGTCTTGGTTTCTCTCAGGGTTCCTCCACCTTCAGGGCAACTTGAGTCACTATAGCCAGGATTTTATGGTGCTTACCTTCTTCAGCTGGGGCCACATCTCCAGTTCCTCCCCACCACACAGCACGCAGGACTCAGCATCCTTTGGGTAGAAAGGCCTGGGGACCCACTCATTACTACAGATGCTATTTTTAGGTCCCCTGCTGCAGCAGACTGCTCTGTCCTGTGTATGACTGATTTTATTTCTCATCTCCATGCAGGTGGAGAAGATCTTGGTCTGGATGCTGAAGGATCTGAGTTTGAGTTATATCCTGCTTTTATTAGCAGTGTAGCCTGGGCAAAACTACATACCCTCTCTCTGACTGATTTCCTCATTTATGTAATGAGAGATAGAAACAGCTGCCCTGCTCAAAGAGAGGTCAGCTGTGTAAACTGTTGCTAGGAGGAAATGATCCCTTTAAAGACGGGAGGGAAATCCTGATCCTGCCATTAAGCTGGAGGGAGAGGTGAGGGGAGATTGCGTGGTGCTAAACCCAAGTCTCAGTTGCTGACTCTCTTCCTTTGTACTCTGCCTCTGGCATCTTGTTCCAGACTAAGGACGAAATATTAATATTACATGAAAACATTTTCTTTGACCTCAAAGTTTATTTTTTGCATCCGTTTTTTATTGTAAAAAAAATGCATTTTTGTGGGCCCCTAAAAATATTGCTGGCACTAGGTACTGTGCCTACTGGACCTAATAGCTAAGTTTCCGGGAATTCAGAGCTGGCTGCCTGCAGCTCCTAACGCTTTCCTTCCTCTGCAGAGTGCTGCCTCCCAAAGCCCAGAAGAAAGCCAAGCTGCTGCCAGACACAGGGAGGACTAGAGGGCTTTGTTCCACAGCAAGGGGTGCAGAGGATACCCCCTCATCAGCTTGACCTTGCTGCTAGGTTTAATGAGGTCACTTGTTTGAGTTGGGAGAGTCTTGTGTCTTTCTGTATAGCCCATTTGAGTGCTTGTAGTTCTTCTCCTGGCTTTACTCCCAAGAGAAAACAGTTCCCGTTATTGAAAGTCTACTTATGTGCTCAGGACTTCACATGTATGAAGTCACCGGATTATCACATCATATTCATAAGGTAGGCGATAGTATCTCTAGTACACAGGAGACAAGGAAAGCCGAAAGTTCTTATCAATCGCATCTTGTAGCTGTAGACATTCTCTATTGGTCTGGGGGGCCCAAGATAATGCTTGTCATTCCTACCTGAACTCCAATGCTTCACCCATGATGTTAGATGGATTCCAGACTCATACATACCAGTCAAGCGCGCTACTTCATAGCTTCATCCCCAGCCCCACTCTGGTTCCTTATTGAAGAACAGATTCTCAAGAAGAGAGTATGTATGGGAATGGGCTTAAAGCCCCTCCCTGGTCCACACTGCCCACTCCAGTTTAGAGATGTGTCATTGTTGATCCTGGAATACCCTGGCTAGGGACAGAAGACTGATGGGAGATCTGTGGTCTCATTAGGCAATCAAGGGAAGACAGGATCCATCAGGTTAGGTTCAGGAAGTAGAAGAGCAGTCTGACTCCTTCTCTTGGGTGGGGCGAGACAGGTTGAATGAACTCTGTGACCTTTTTCTTAAACTTGCATTGCATTGCTCTTCTGAGACCTCTATGCTTCTGGCACATTATAAAAGGGGGGGGGGCAGATAAACAGGCTTAGGGAGATGGTTCAGCAGTTAAGCACATTTGCTGTTCTTGCAGAGGACCCAGGTTAGGTTCCCAGCACCCACACAACCACTCTCAACAGTCTGTAACTCAGAACCAGGGGTTCCAATGTTCTTTTGTGGCCTCCAAGAGCAGGCTGTCCTGGAACTCACTCTGTAGACCAGGTTGGCCTTGAACTCAGAAATCTGCCTGCTTCTGCCTCCCAAGTGCTGGGATTAAAGGTGTGTGCCACCACTGCCCGGCTTGTTTTTATTTTGTTTGTTTGTTTGTTTTGTTTTTTTAAGGAAGTGTTGCAGTTTCTTTAGTCATTGTGATGGATATTCTTGGCTGCCAACTTGACAGCATCTGGAATTAACTAAAAACCCAAGCAGCTGAGCATACCTGTGGCGGATTTTTCTTGGTTGTATTTTTTGAGGTTATGAGACCCTCCCTAAATCTGGGCCACACCTTCTCGTGGCATCCTATATAAAGGACACTGGAGAAAGAAGCTCTTTGCTTTTTGCCTGCTTGCCCTCACTCTCACTGGCACGCTCATCTATCCTGCTGCTAAGTCATTCTTTACTGCATTAGAGCCTACTTCTACTGGATCCTGATATACACTGAAGACCAGGCAAGACATCCAGCCTTGTGGAGTGAACAGCTATTGGATTCTTGGACCTTCTGTTAGGAGATAGCCATCTGTGGACTAGCTGGACCACAGCCTGTAAGTCACGCCAATAAACCCCATATATGTTTTTCTATCAGTTCTGGTTCTCTAGAGAACTCTGACCAATACAGTTATCTCTCTCCCTAAATTCCCCCTCCCCCCCTTTTTTTAAATCCATGCTGCATCTGTGCAGGCTTTTTGTTTTGTTTTGTTTTGTTTTTTGTTTTGTTTTGTTTTTTGAGACAGGGTTTCTCTGTATAGCCCTGGCTGTCCTGTAGCTCACTTTGTAGACCAGGCTGGCCTTGAACTCAGAAATCTGCCTGCCTCTGCCTCCCAAGTGCTGGGATTAAAGTTGTGAGCCACCACACCCGGCTTCTGTGCAGGCTTTTAATTTAGTTCTCTCAGCACCCCATTTGTGCAGGGGTGGTGGGGTGGCAGATTGTGAGCCCCACACATGCATACAAATGTATGAAGAAGCAGCTACCACCAGACCTCTGAGGTCAGGCCTTGGCACCCATAGGGTATGTGAGAATTGTGAAAGACTGCTCTCTGATTTATTTTTATTTATTCATTTTTCCTTGAAACATTTTTATTAGATATTTTCTTTATTTACATTTCAAATGTTATCCCCTTTCCTGGTTTCCCCTCTGAAAACCCCCTATCCCCTCCCCCCACCCCCTGCCTTCACCCACCCACCCACTCCCACCTCACTGCCCTAGCATTCCCCTACACTGGGGGCATGGAGCCTTCACAGGACCAGGGCCTCTCCTCCCATTGATGACTGGCAAGGCCATCCTCTGCTACATATGCGGCTGAAGCCATGGGTCACTCCATGTGTACTCTTTGGTTGGTGGTTTAGTCTCTGGGAGCTCTGGGGGGTCTGGTTGGTTCATATCTGATTTATTTTTAAAATGGACATCCATACATGTCCATGCCAGACCTGTTGGGGCCTTCCAGTAATCCTAACATTGGGCAGGTGGGAACAGGAGTGTGGGGAATTCAAGAACAGACCTATCCTAAAAGCAGAAAACAAGACCTTCCCACATGTTATTATAGGCCTTCAAGATTGTATGTTCCTCTTGGCTGAAGTACCCAGCACCAGCACTCATGGTTGGTGCCTGAAAGGGAAATTTCATTCCTGTTTCCTGCAGGACCCACGACTAGTTGAAAGGCCTATCTGAACTTGGCCTCATTGAGCTGATTTCCCACGTTCTGAATTCTAAATTGCCAAGGGCTTTTGTTGCCTTTCTTTTGTTGTTTTTACAGTAATGTCCATTGTTTTGCACCTCCTAAGAAGACCTCAGAAAAAAAATTCCATTTAATCTTTACAAACCAAATCGTGGACCTTGGAGGTCCAGGCCTTGATTGAGGCAAATTCTAGTTTTTGCACGGGCCTCAGTTTCTCCATCTTAGAAATGAGAATAATAACGACGACGATGATGATGATGATAAAAACAAAAAACAAAAAAACCCGACCTGATCTGCCTGCTTCAAAGATTAATTTGTATGAAATACGTTGAGGGCACACAGTGGGTGTGCAACACCATGTGAAGTGTGGATCTCTGGTAGCCTGAACCTTCACAATACCCAGATACCCAGAGTGAATGTTCTGCAAGCAGTTCCCTACAACTCCTACAATCAGGAGGTGACCCTTACTCCACACATGGATGGCAGGGAGGGCCAAGGAATCTTTACAGCAGCCACCTGAGCTGCGGAGGCTGCGAGCGGAGTCCTGGCAGGGCTGACCCCAGGCTGGGGATGAGTGGCGGGAGTCGTCTGGGTTGGCGTGGGCGGCGGGGGCAGCGGGCCCGGCGGACACGCGGGCGCTGAAGGAGTTAAACAGGGCCGGGGGCAGAGCGCCTGTCAGAAGCGAGCATGTGCAGTTTGCACCGCATCCGTACTATGGGTGAGTGCGGCCGCCGCCGCTTGGGGCTGGGTTCCGTGGGGCAGCAGCGGCTGCAGCTACCCGGGCCCCGCGCCGCCCCGGCGGCCGCGGACACTGGATGCGGGAATAGTCGCGGGCGGGTGGCGTGGGGGAGTCTCGTCCGGTCACTCGGCGCGGGGGGAGCCGGAGCGCCGGGCGTGGGGGCAGGGAACAGGCGGCGCAGGAGAGCGCCCCGAGTCCCGGCGCGGAGGAGGAGCGGGAGCCAGCCCGTGAGACCGCGCTCCTGGCCGCACCTGCGTCGGGCAGACGGCCGCCCGACCCTGCCTTGCCTTGCCCTACCCTCGTCCCCGGCCCCGCACCGGTAGGTGCCCACGATGCCCGCACAGAGGCCTTTCCGCCGCGGAGAGAGGTGTCTGCGCGGGGCGGGCAGCGCTGAGCGAGGGGGCGCGGGTGATGGGGCGGTGATAGGGAAGACCCGGCGACCCCGCGTGGGGACACTACCGGATCCCGCTTCCTCTTTGCTTTCGGTTTCGGAGAGGCTGCTGGGGCTGGAGAGCGAGCCGCAGATTAGATGCTGTGTCTGAGCTTGGATTCCCTGCGGGGGATGGGCGCACAGGGGGGCGTGTTGGTGAAAGGGGTGCACATTGGCAACTTTCCCCGCCTGAAACAAAGAGGTGCCGGGTTGAGACGAGGGTGAAAGACTTGACTGAGGATCTGAGACCTCTGAAGGTTGACATCTCCCTAACCCAGGGGAATGCACCCCGAGGCCCTCTGCAAAGGACAGAGGGGGGCGCCAGACTGGATGGACGCTGGAGAGCCAGGTCTTGGGAGTAGGGACCAGAGACCCTCCTGACTTTGCGGGTTGGGGAAGGAACCTTGTCAAAATGCCTTTTCTTCCGTCCGCATAAAAGAACTGGGTGATGGTGGGCTGCACACCTTGGCATTTTTTTTTTTCAGGTGGGTGCCTAGGTCAGTGCTCAGCCCCTGGTTGCTAGTTCGCCACCTGCATTCACCATCTCTGTTTCCTTGTGGGAACTGGAGGGTTGAGATGGGTAGCCCTATTTCTGGCAAGGCCAGGGAGGTATTGGCGTCTTTCCCAGGTGCCTTCTTTTCTCTCTTTCTATGAGGACCCGTTTCCCCTCTTTCCCTCACCGTTTCTCCTTTCCTTCCTGGGGTTTCTTAGGGGATGGAGGTATGATCTCTTCGTGCTCAGGGTTTGTGGTGTCTGGTTATTCCAACTTTGGTTAGATGCTCACGAAAGCTGCATTCCAGTGTAAACTTGGGGTTCTGCTTACCCATTGTTGAGTGTTCTCTGTACCCCAATAACAAATGATCATCATACTGGGGTCTTCAGAAAGCCTAGTCTCTCTCTCTCTCTTTCTCTCTCTCTCTCTCTCTCTCTCTCTCTCTCTCTCTCTCTCTCTCTCTCGTGTGTGTGTGTGTGTGTGTGTGTGTGTGTGATATGAAGAGGGGTCAAAGAGCGAGCTGATGAACCTCCCTTAAGAATAGTATAGGGTCTTTCTCTCTAGAAGACAATTGAGCCAGGTTCCAAGATCCCAATTCCCAATCTGTGTCTTTGGGAGCCAGGTTCCTCCAGCTTGCAGATGGCAAGCATGTGACCATTGGTTCCTGCCCTATGGCAGCACAGCCACCCAGGAGCTCCTGTCATCTACCTGGTTGCAAGGCAGAGCTTCACTCACTTGCTTCTCTGTTTGATCTGACCGGCGAGAGGCGGCACAGTAAGCTCTGTACTTCTGGGTGATCCTCTTGCATCTCTGTGAAGGAGCTAAGGACACATGTGGCTGGACCAAGGATGCATCTACAGGGACAACTAGGTCCAGAGACGTGAGGGGTGGGCTGAGGTGAACCTTTACCCTTTCTGAGACTTTGGGTTCAGAGACAGAGACAGGCATTAGGGTGATGGAACGAACGCTGGTCTTTGGAGAGAAATGATCCATCCATTTACTCTTGCTTTTGGCCACTGCAAGATAGGATCGAGGGAGATTCCAAGGACTTGTCGGGGATCACAGGAGAGAAGGAAGTGCCCTGAGTGTCCCATCTGTGGCCCTGGAACTAAAGTGGCTAAGGTTAGGTCGGGTGGCTCACCTAGGCAACACAGGTAGCATCATTTAATGTGGAGATCCTCTGTCCACTAGCGGGGTTGATTATGGCTCTGTCTCTGTTGGGTTTATCCCAAGCTGTTGATTCACAGGCTGAGGGTAGCTCCCAGTGGCCTGACCTCTCCAGCCGAAAGGGTATAAGAGGGCTTTTCTATGGACTGACTTTTTCAGATACACAATCTGTGAGGTAAGCGTGTGGGCTCCCTCGCCTCTCTCCTTGAAAGCGATGGGACATGATCTACATTTATAAACAGGTTTAAGAGCCTGGAGTTCTTGAATGAAAGATATGAGAAGAGTTAGTGACTCTTAGAGCGTGGTTATTTCAGTTGACTCTGGTTTGTGCGTTGTTTCGGAAGGGAAAAGTGTCATTTTACAGGGAAGGGCTCAATTACGGCTTTTGTGGTAGGGAAAGGTCGGTGTTAGTTTTAAAAGTGTCATTTTTTTTTAAATCAGAAAAGTTGCTATAGTACACAGGCGGTGGGTGGTTTTTCTGTCTGCCTCTACTCATGGGACATCTCTGAGCTCTCCAAAGCAGATGACAAACCAGGGCGTTCGTGGCAATTGCCCTTGAAGCTATGAAAAGGGTCTCTGGTGATGTGGGGGCCTCTGGTATCAAAGGGAGAGAGAGAGAGAGAGAGAGAGAGAGAGAGAGAGAGAGAGAGAGAGAGAGAGAGAGAGAGAGAGCTGGCTAAGAGCAGTAAAGTGAGGCAGCTTGGTTTAGCAGTGACCATATCAGATCTGGCTGTCCTTGAGGGAGAAAATGGATAGCTAACCCTCCCTGTGCTCTACTGCTCTCAAATTTGTGGCCTTTAACCCCCTTCTCCCCACCCCGGTCTCTACCCCCTAATTAAAGACAAGGTGGTTTAGGCTTTAGTGGGTTTTTTGTTTGGTTTTTTTTTTTTTTTTAAATTCAAGAACATTCCTTTTAAAGTGTGAATAGTTTCTGCCCTGGCACCCTGGGCTCCTTTTGTGCATACCTGGCCAAGGAAGGAATCCAGAAAGGGGTTAAGATCATCTGAAACTGGCTGTATTTTCTGCTTCTTCCCTCCACGCCATTTTGGAAACCAGTTTGTTTTTGAAAAGTAGAGTGTAAGCGAGTTTGAGGGGAAGGGGACAGGAGCTGAGTTTCTTGGTCCTGGTCCTCCAGTCACTCTCAGCACCACAGGATGACTGGTGTACGCTAACGTTTCTTTCCTGGGATTAGACAAGGTTTAGAATCAACTCTCCCATGACTCTTGGCTTAACCTTTTCCAGGATGCTAGAACAGGATTTGGGTGCTGTAGGTTTGTCACATGGTGACAAACGCCTGTAATCCTAACCCTTAGGAGGTAGAGGCAGGAGGAAGATTCGAGGACAGTCTGGTCTACCTATAGAGTTCCAGACCAACCAGGGCTATATAATGATACCTTGGCTAGAGGAAAAAATACATTTGCCTCGTATCCAGCTATGGGATGCTCCATGCTGTTGCCACTTATTGAAGTGTACGTGGGAAAGGAAGTGCTTTCTTCCTGTGACACACATCTCAACCTAACACTGAGGCTGGGTGGGTGAGCTGCTGAATCTCAGGCTAACGTGGAAAGCCTGCTCGCTTCCTTTTGCTCTCGTGCATTAGGCTCCAGGAGTGGGCTCTGCACGCCTCCAAGTGAAGGTCCTGCCTAGTCTTCATCTTGACATCAATTTCTCTCACCTGTAAATTTAGTGGGGTTGAAATTGTAGGGTGATGCTGGCCCTCGGCTTCTTCAGAGGAAGCTTTCTGTCCCTTTCCAGTGATGACATTTTCGTGATGGGGTTGGACATGGTCCATGGTCCACAGCCATTGCCACTTGCATCTCAGGACTTCTAGACCCCACCCTTTCTTCTTCTCTGATGGCTCTCGGGGGCTTCTGCTCTCTATCTCGGCTGCTGTTGTAGAAGAGCCAGAGACATGAATATTGTAGCAAACAGTCTACACGAGCAGGGACTGGGTCTTGAAACTGCTCTTTCCTCTGGAATCTTGGCAGTGTGAAAATTTCACTGGCCATGTGGCACTAGGAGAGCTAATCCATGCTGTATGCCAACAAGCCATGGTGTTGCCACCTTGGAGGTCTTAGGCAACCATACTGTGGAAATTTCCTGGGAGTAGCTTCCCTGTCATATCTGGGAGATGTTTTCTAGTAGTAGGTGTCTTGGTACTCCAGTTCTTAAAATCTTTTTACACCCTGTTCAGTGGTTTCCTCTGACACTCAGGCCTAGGGGTTGTGTTGTAGACGTATCGGTTGGGGATAGGGACGGTCTCAGCCATTTATTCTCTACTTTTGACAGTTGTGGATCTCTGTAATAGTCTTCATCTGTTGCAAAAAGGGGTCTCTTTGATGAGGGGTGAAAGCTACACATATCTGTGGGTATAAGGATGCGCATTTAGTTTACTATTAGAAATTATACTCGTTTAGGAAACTGGCAGAGGTATATTCTACTCTAGGGTCTGTGACCTCTCCAGCCATAAGTATTTGGTTAGTTTACAGTTCCTGGCATGACTTCCTTCCTCTTAAGCAGGCTTTAAGTCCAGTTAGATGGCTGTTGGTTACCCCCAAGATAAACGTGCAACTATTGCACCATTGGAGATATCTTGGCAGGCCAGTCATCACTGTGGTTCTTAGCCTTTGCGGCTGGGTGGGACTAGTGACTGCTTTTCTCCCTTAGCAGTTTGCACCGTACCTTCCTATACCCTGAGAGTTAGTCTCAGGAAGATCATGCATCGGTACTTAGCACATGTACAACCCCCATTGCCTGTCTAGTAGTTTCCTTAGCTGTTCTTAGCTTGTTTCCATCTTAGTTCCTAAGTTCCTAGTCTTTAGGATCCCTTTCCCTCCTTTTCCCAATTACACACACACACACACACACACACACACACTTCCAAAGTCAGGACTAAGGAGCCTGGACATTGGTCACACTTTTATCTACATCATTAAACAAATATGGACAATAAATACTGCTATCATTTGGGCAGCATAAGCAGTGGATCCTGAGTTTTCTCTGATACTGTACAAGGCTTTTTATTTATTTATTGCTTACCCAAAGCAATGAGGTGACCTTCTTATACTGACCTAATATAAGTGCATATGTCTGCACCATTCCTGACATGTGAAAGAACTTATTAAATCACCAGCTGTGATAGTTGGATGTCATCCGACACACCGACTTCTAGGTCACTTGACAATGACATCGTTTTAGAGAAACTACTCCAAAATCAAGAAATCTGAGAGCGCTCCCCATCCCACTTGCTTGATTGACCTTGGGTGACCTGTTTCAGTGCTCTGAGACTTAATTCCACATAGGAAATTTCAAGTTGCTTCAATGGTCAGAGCGCTAACAGTTGACAGTCACCATGTATTGAATACTTACTCTCTGCCAGGCATTGGGCTAAGTACTCTTTATACGTTCTCCTGTATACCACTGAGAAAGCTACTACTGATTATCCCCATTTTACAGCTGGAAAGACTGAGCTTCTGAGAGATCACACATCTCATATGGCTAGAAAATGTCCAGACTGGGACTTGAACTGAGGTCTGATTCTGCTGCCGATTGTGAGTGTTGGATTGGTTGGGTGATAGAACTTTGGTGAATGAGTGACAGCGGAGGTGGTGTGAGTTATAGAGAGTTGATGTGGATTAAACATGGCAGCTAAAGGAAGATGGAAGGACACATTCTTTTTTTTTTTTAGTTTCAATATTTTTATAGGATATTTTCTTTATTTACATTTCAAGTGTTATCCCTTTCCTGGTTTCCCCTTTGAAAAGCACCCTACCTCTACACACACACACACACACACACACACACACACACACACACACACACACACGCTCACCAACCCACCCACTCCTGCTTCCTGGTCCTGGCATTCCCCTACACTGGGGCATAGAGCCTTCAAAGGACAAAAGGTCTCTCCTTCCATTGATGTGCAACTAGGCCATCCTCTGTGCATATGCAGCTGGAGCCATAAGTCCCACCATGTGTGCTCTTTGGTTGGTGGTTTAGTCCCTGGGAGCTCTGGGGGATACTGCTTAGTTCATATTGTTGTTCCTCCTATGGGGCTGCAAACCCCTTCAGCTCCTTGGGGAAAGGACACATTCTTGAAAACTAGCATCCTCGTGAGATCTGTACCCTGCAGTGGGGAAGTAGACCAGATAGCCTGGAAGTTATTATAAAGGGAACAGGTTTTCTGCTTGCTTGGTAGGCTCTTGGGCAGCGTTTTCCTTTCTGTTAGCCTCCTGCCCCTCAGAGCAGCTCATCTTAGCAAATAAGTGACTGGAGTCTGTCCTCCAAGCCCATGTTTCCCTTGACCGTTACTGTACATCTGGGGGACTTGATTATGGCTTGAGTCCCAGATATACTTTGCAAAGCACAGAAAACGTTAGACTAGGGTTTGGAATATAACTCAGTGGTACAGAACTTACGTAGAATATGTAAAGATTGGGGGATCAATCCCCAGCACTGGGAAAAAAATAGGTTTGCCTTATATATTCATCAGATTACTCCAACTTCATCAGGTTACCCTGTTCTGAGAAAGGATATACTGCGGCGAGAGATAACAAGCTACTTCAATGGTAGCTACCCTCAGTCCTAGACAATTGGACTTTATGTCTCTTACATCATTCGGAGGTGTTTGTGGAAAGGAATGGGTGTTATGGAGGAGGAGGTCTGGGAGAGGAGGGCTGACGATATTAGAGTTACTGAGAAGCCATTTGATAGAGTCACATGGTAGGGACAAGGAGACAAGCTCTGGACTTAGTTCGGTGACTGTACACGGGATGTAAGTTCTGTGGGGTTTGGGTCCCTCTGTGTATAAAGTAGGAATTGGCAGATGAGACTGTCTGTAGCCTTTCTTCTAGGAAGTGTGCTGGGTGATCCAGTGGGCTAGGGCCGGTTCTGGCCTTTCTCAGGGAGGACTCAGCTCCTTTAGAACTGATGGAAGTCAGAGCTGAGGAAGCTGGGGTGGAGTGGAAGGAGAATGAAGCCATCCTGGGAGTTAAGGGGCACAGCCAGAGCTAGAGTAAGAACTTTCTAGTGAAGGGGTAACAGGACTGGCGTTCCTCCTGCCTTACCGAGGAAGGAGGGGTGGTGTTCGTGTGCCTTTCCTCACCCCATCTCACCTGCAGCATGATAAGTACCCTTTGCCTTCTCTGAAACCTCACTTCATCCTCTCGAAGGCCCAGAGCAGCCTCTAGGGAAAGCTGCAGCACAGCTGTACCTTTCAGTGTTTCATATTCTGCATTTGGGTTTCGGGGGAACCTCTTTCTCCTTTTCCTCCCCCTCCCCCTCCCTGCTGCTTCCTAGGTCTTCAGGACTTCCAAGACTTTGCCTGAAACCTCCTGGGTAACTAAGTGCTTGGGAGGACTCACCTCTCCTGCTGACCTACCTCGGCCTGAAGGAACAAGACCAAACCCAGAACTCAGCCAGGTGCTAAAAGTCATGGCCTCTTTGCTCATGGAATTAGACCACCTGGGTCTCCTTTGAGTAGGGCCATTTATATAAAGATCTACTCATTCTTTCTTCCTTATACATCCTCTGGTTTTTATTTTATGATATTTGTGGTTAAGGAGCTAGTGAGTTCCTCCCAAACCCACTGAACCAATCATTTCTGTCCCTGCCTACTCTTGTTTTTTTTTTTCCTCTTTGCTCCCTGTTTTCCTATACTAGTTATTCCTTTAACAATAATTTATTATTTTTATGCATATTTATGTTTTCCCTGCATGTATGTTTGTGTAAGGATGTCAGGTCTTGGAGTTACAGAAAGCTGTGAGCTACTCTGTAAGTGCTGAAAATTGATTGAACCCAGGTCCTCTGGAAGAGCAGTCAGTGCTCTTTTTTTTTTTGATTTATTTATTTATTATATGTAAGTACACTGTAGCTATCCTCAGATACTCCAGAAGAAGGTATCAGATTTCGTTACGGATGGTTGTGAGCCATCATGTGGTTGCTGGGATTTGAACACGGGACCTTCGGAAGAACAGTCGGCGCTCTTAACCACTGAGCCATCTCGCCAGCCCCCAGTCAGTGCTCTTAACCACTGAGCCATCCCTCTACTAGTTATTTCTAATTGTGAGCACATACCTTGGAGGTGATGAGAGGCTTTTTAAAAAAAATTTAAAAAAAAAATATGTGTATGAGTGTTTTGCCTGGATATATGTCTATGCACTATGTGTATTCAGTACCCATGAAGGCGAGAAGAAGGCGTTGGATCCCCTAGAAGAAAGTAGGGTTACAGAAAGTTATAACCTGCCCTGGGGATCCTGGAACTCAAACCTGATCTTTTAGATCTTTTAGAAGAACAGCCAGTGCTCTTAAGCACCCTCCAGCTCCACGAGACGCCATTTTAACGACAAGGACAGAGATTTCCTTTTAATAGCTATTCACGAACAGTTCTGTGTCCCAGAATGCCTTTATGTTCACTCAGTGATCTTACTTATTTCCCTACCCGTGGACAAACAGTCAGACTTTCTAAGTCTTCTGGTTGTTGATGGGCAGTAGAGGGTCCTGTGGTCACTTTAAGTCGCAAGCATGGCCTCAGTTCAGAATTTCATACAGCTACATCTTTGTCACTGAACTGCAAAGGACAGGTGTTCAGTGGCCGGCACGTCTGTTCCCTGGGCCTGACAGGCATTTAATGCTGATTCTCTCTCTTGTGGCCGTGCTCATGGGTTTCTTAGAGATCACTCTTTTCCCAGCTGCTGAGATATTCACAGTAAAAAATTTATCACTGGACATGGCAACTCGTGCTCATTGGGAAGACTAAAGCAAGAGGTTTGCTAGAAATTCAAGGCCAGTGAGGGCTGCAGAGTGAGCTCCAGGATAGCCCAGGCTATAAAGTGCTAGCTACCCTTGTCTCAAAACAAACAAACCAATAAAAAAGAGAAAATTATCCGTCATTCCATATTACTGCTCCTGTCTTAGGGCTCCCCAAACCAGTGATTTACCTCCAGTCTCTGTCCACTAAGTCCATTTAGTTTGTCCATGTAGGCGCCTTGGACAAGCCCTACTCCCACCCACTCATGTTAGTTCTAGAAACTAATCCCATATCCTTCGGAGCAGTGAATCTGAAGTACAAGCGTACTCCCAGCTCAGCAGTTCCCCTCGCTCGTCCTGCAGCTGATGGCCGCTCAGTGGTTCACCGTCTGCTTATCCCTACCTGCTGTTTTCTCACCTGTAAGGAACAGACATCAAGTTTCCTGAGTGGCTCTGTGGCAGCTCTTCTCACCACCCAGCCCTCAGAGAAATTCTGGTGGTAGGGTGGGGACAGAGCCCAGGAGCAGTACTGCCAACCATTTATGCATGGCCATGTACATATACGTACATAAAATTAAAACAGTAACTGTCAAGTTCGGTGAAGTCGTGCATACTCAGCACTGGGGAAACTGGAGACAGAGAATAGGATCATGTGTTTGAGGCTGGGGAGGTGACTCCTTTGGTAAAATGCTTGTCATGCAAGCATAGGGCTCTGAGTTTAGATCCCCAGAACCTGTGTAAAAGCCAGGCACCACAGTACACATCTATAATTCCAGCACTAGAAAGACTGAGACGGTGAGACGGAGCTTGCTGGCCAAGCAGCCTAGCTGAGTCAGAGTGCCCATCAGTAAGAGATTCTATCTCAAAAATAAGACAGGGTGTGACTAAGGAAAATTTCATGTCAACCTATGGCCTCTACACAGATGCTTCTGCACACATCCACAAGACTAAGTACATGCACAAACATACACATACACACACACACACAAACACACACACAGAGCTAATCTAAACAGGTTAATGAGAGCAATGAACATTTATTGAGTTCTTACATAGTAGTCCTCTATATCCAAAGATTATTCATGTAGGGATTCAATCAATTGCTGATCAAAATAATGCAAAAAAAAATTACTATATTTTACTGAACGTGTATAGACTTTTTTTGCTATTGCTTTCTAATCAACACAATACAGCTACTATTTATATAGTATTTATTATGTATGACAACCAATCCAGAGATGATTTAAAACATGTGGAGGATGTGCCTAGGTCATATGCATTTTGTATAGGAGATCTGCATTTTTGCAGACGTTGGTATCTGCTGGGGTTTCCTAGAAACCGCCGCCTTTCAACACTAAGCGGTGACTGTAGTGCTAAGTGCTGGTTTCAGTACAGTGAGCAGGCACTCTCAACCCCCCCCCCCCCCCCCCCCCCCCCCCGGAGGTGCTTGGGCTATCTCTATTTTACAAATGAATAAACTGAGGCAAAGGAAGGCTAAAGCCTTTTGTCTAAGGTCACGAAGTTGGTTTGCATCGTTGTTGAGATTTGAATGGAGGAAATCTGACCCCAGATTTAAACCACTTTAAACCACTGACCCCTGAGCATGCAAGCATCTTTAAACCACAGTGCTCTTCTGCTTCCCACGAGGGAGGGGTCATGAAGATGTCACTTATATGATTGACAGATGTTGCTTTGGGATGCACTTTTGCCCTACTCTGGCCCTCGAGGCTCCCTGCTTTGTCCTTTCCTCTCCTGACATCCCCACTCCAACAACCTCATCCGTGTCTTTCCCTAGAGTCTAACCCACCTGCGTAAGTGACCTGCCAAGTTTGTGCCTCTGTGGATGAGCTGGCCCCAAGACCTTCATCTGGCTGTCTAGAACTCAGTCACAGGGGTATATATTTGGCCCAAACCATGTCTGCTGGTCTCTTTCAACTCCTCTTGTCATTTCATCACTAAGTTGCTATTACTGCATTCATTCACGCCAAGGGCAACGAACAGGAAGTTAGCAATTTAAGTCACTAATTGCCTATTGCTAACTTATGCAAAGTCCTGGCTTCTCTAAACCTTTGTTTTATCATCTTTATGATGGAGGCATGAATTAGGTCCCTTCAACTTGTAATAGTTTGCGATTGTACTCTCCTTAAAAAATTATTGTGTGTGTATTTGGGTCTACCTGAGTGTATGTATGTGCACTAGATTTAGGGGCTTGCAGAGGTCAGACAGGGTGTTGGATCCTGTGGAACCAGAGTTACAGGAGTTGGGAGCCACCACATCTTAATTACCCTTTTGTTTCCTCTTAGCTCTTAGGATCCTGAGGGTTCAGGACTCCGTGCAAGCTTTACATACAGAAGATACGTATATTAGTTGGGAAAATATTTCATGCCATGTCTATTCTGGACTTGACTAACTTCTAGAAATCACACTAGGTGATGACCAGTGAGGGCTCTGAGGTTTACTCTTCTCAGAATGAGTTTGAAACAAACATTCCAGGTCCAATCAGCTGCCTTTCTCCTTTCAGAAACCTATTTAACACTCATTACTCCATGGATCTCTTTAATGATAATGAAATAGAAACATTCTTAAATGAGAATTAACTGATGACAGTGGGACCAGACCTGGACTGAGAAGGTCATCCGTGGCTACTCTCATGGCAGAGTGTGTTTGTAGATGTCATTGTGGTTTCTGAGGGATGATCCCTCCCTAGCTCTGGCTCTGGGAATTGTGTCACTCACTATATGTGCTCAGAATTACTTTTCCAGAAATCTAAAACATTTTGAATTCCAAGGCTGTGGGATAAACATTTGAGGTTCTATAGTATGCTTCTCAGCAGAGATGCCGTTGGCTCTGGTGCTCTTTTGACCTCTTTAAGTGTCACGGGACTTCAGAGGAGTCTCTACTTCATTGGCTTCTTCTGAGTCCTGACCGTGGCTCCCATGGAGCTGCTGTCATTGACCATGATCTACTGTGTTTTGAAAACATTGCATCAAAATATCATTTATGGTAGCTCAAGAAATGGCTCACTGATTAAGAGTGCTTGCTGCTGTTGTGGAAGACCAGAATTCAGATCTCAGCATACATGTCAGTTGGCTCACCTTGACCTGGTACTCTAGCTCTAGGGGAACCCATATTCTCTTCCAGCTTCCAGAACACACACATAACTTATATATTTAATTATACACACACGCAGATGCACACGCACATGCACACACTCACACTCTTCATTCATAAGTTGCTTTACGCTTTGTACTTCAAGCAAATGCTCTTTGTTTTTGACCTGAGGTTTGCTATGTAGCCCCAGTGGACCTTGAACTTGAAACCTTCCTGCCTCAACGTAAGTGCCGTGGTGACCATCGGGCACTACAGTGCTCACTTGCCAGTGCCTTTCTTGCCTCCCCCAGTCCTGGCTTCCAGTTCATCCCCTGAAGGACTCTTGGACTCTATGGCTCTGAGATGAAACTGGGGCATACCTGCTAGACTAGGCTATGCCCTGCTCCCTCCTTGTCATAGTTAGCCCACATGAATAAGCTTGATGGTTTCTAGAGGCATTTTTTCTGTACTTGGTTTTGCTTTGGAGCCCCAAGACCTCATTTCTCCTCTTTCATCTGGGAAGTGAGTGATGTACCTTGATCATTATCTGTGTTGACTGGGTATTTTACTATTCATTTATTTAGATTGGCTGTTTGAAATGAAGTCTCACTATGTCCTCAGGGCTGGCCTAAAACCCACAGTGCTGTGACCGCCTCCCTGCCTCATCCTCCCAAGTACTTGGGAACTACAAGCATCAGCCACCACTCCTGCTTGATCACATATTTGAAAATTAAAACATAGATTCAAATGCTTATGGGAAATGCAAAAATTACACAGACAAAACAACCCTACACAGACATGCAAAATGATAGAAGACGTCGTTGTGCTCTCGTCCTCCTCCTCCTCCCGCTCCTCTTCTCTTTTGCCTGAAGGTTGAGAGGAATTAGGATGCAGAGTTGCATGTTGACAGACAAGTCCTGTTTCTGGACCTTTTGTAAGGTGGGTTCTTTCCTCTCCTTCCCACTTGGCCCCTATGTATCCCTCGGTTATTAGAGACACACAAGTCAACTATCATCCTCTCTTGACTTTGTCCATGTTGAGAAATGATAGCCAGGCCTGTGGAAGCTTAGACCACTCCCCCTGACTATTCATTAATCAGCCCCTCTCAAGAGGCTGAGCTGTATTTCTAGCTCTCACGTTTTAACCCGTCGTCGGGAGTTCTCCAAGCTGCTCCCTTCTCTGTCCCTACATCCTGCCTGCCACGGTTCCTCACGATGTGGCATTTTCTATCAATACCCCTAAGCACCCTCTTCTGTGCTGTGTACTCATCTTTATGTCCATTAAGGAAGATATTCCACAGACTCAGCCTGGCCCTGGCCTCTTTGGCCTCCGTTAAGCACCATTTCTGCCTCCAGACACTGAGCATTTGTCATTCCCCTGCCCTGTCCGGATGACTTGTGATCTTTCTGTTGTTACAGTGTGCTGGAAAAAATGCTGAGGTATAGTATAACTTGAATTAGTAAGCAAATAACATTTCCCAAAGGTGCTCAATTGAAGTTTGGCCATAACGATCACTTGGGAGCTCCAGTCTATGTCAGGAAAAGACCATTGTCTTTATTCTGAGGGACAGATCACTTGGCTTCTACCCTAATTCTTCTTGTCCCCCCTGGCATTGCAGTTTCCTTTGCTTTTAAAGACAACCTACAGTGATGCCCCATTTCAGACAGTACATTGGTACGGTCTCGTAATTACTCTGAATAAAATTCAGACGCCGGCACCTACCTAGATCAACAGAAACTTTTGTGCATTTTACAGGTCTGTACATCGAGTTACATCCCCAGCTCTTGTTTGTTATTGTTGGTGCTATTTATTTGTGTTTATCTTCTCCCTACTCTCTCTCTCTCTCTCTCTCTCTCTCTCTCTCTCTCTCTGTGTGTGTGTGTGTGTGTGTGTGTGTGTATGTGTAGTACTGGAGCTTGGTCCCCCAGTAATTTACCACTAAGTTATATCCTAAGCTTCTTTGGTTTGGTTTGGATTGGTCTTGAGATGGTTTTTCTTTATGTAGCCCTGGTTATCCTGGAACTCACTCTGTAGAGCAGGCTGGCCTTAAACTCAGAGATCTGCTCTCTTCTTCCTCCATGTGCTGGGTTTAATGGCATGTACCACCATTGCCCAGGACTTCTGTATTTTTATCTTAAAGCAGGTTCTCACTAAGTTGCCCAAGCTTGTCTTAAACTCCCCCTGTAGCCCAGGAAAAGTCTCGAACTTGCATTTGACCCACCTCAGCCTCCTGAGTCGCTGAGATCACAGGCATGAGCATTACACTAGTAAAAACCTTTGGGGGTTTTATTTTGTCTTGTTTTTGAGATATAGTCTTGATTAGCTCAAGCCAAGCCTAGAATTTGTTCTGTCCCCCAGGGCGACCTCAAACTCTCTTGCATCTCCAGCCTTTGCCACCCAAGTGCTGAGATTACGGCCAGGTGCAACCATCCATGCCGCCTCTATATGAATTTTTTTAAGTTAGTATAAATGGTCAACTCTAACCTAAAAGAGAAATAAAAGGAGAACGTAATTATCATGCAGTATCATATATTCAGTGTGTAACTGTTTTGTCATAACCACCTGAAGTCAGAAACTGGATCCTTCGCATAGTAACCACCGAGAATGAGCTGACCAGAAAACAGATACAGGTGTGGGTTGTGGGTGACTCACCATACCAGGAAAGGTGCTACTCCATAGTGATGAACATTTCTTGGTAGCATTCCAAAGAATCTAAAGTAGGAGGCCCTTTCAATTTACATGTTAATGGCATTCCTGGCCAATGCAGCATCCAGCAAAGCCACGCTAATGCTGGGTGTGGTGACATGTACACCTGTGATCCCAGCATTTAATAGGCTGTGGCAAGAGGATTTCTATTGGAGGCCAGCCTGTGATACATAGTGAGACTGTGTCTCAACCAAACTAAAATAAAACAGCAACAACACAAAAACCCTGCAAAAGGGACTGGGATCTCTCTCATAAATCATGTCATGAAATGGTCGTGTGCTGGCCTTGCATAAGGCCCTCAATTCCCAGCACCTCAAAGCAAAAACAAAGCTGGGCAGTGGTGGTGCACGACTTTAATCCCAGCACTCAGGAGGCAGAGGCAGAGGCAGAGGCAGAGGCAGAGGCAGAGGCAGAGGCAGAGGCAGAGGCAGAGGCAGAGGCAGAGGCAGAGGCAGAGGCAGAGGCAGAGGCAGAGGCAGAGGCAGAGGCAGAGGCAGAGGCAGAGGCAGAGGCAGAGGCAGAGGCAGAGGCAGGAGGATTTCTAAGTTTAAGGCCACCTTGGTCTACAGAGCTAGTTCCAGATTAGCCAGAGCTACATAGAGAAACTCTGTTTTGAAAAAACCATTGTATGTTTAGTAGTAGTTATAATTTAGAGCATCTTTTCTGTAGAACCTTCTAAAGTCAGGTAGGGATTGTAGTGTTTTGGCAAATGGGAACCTCTGAGAACCTGGAGCACCTACCATGGTGTTGATAGCTATCTTCCAATTCTCTCTCCTGGTGAGGAAGAACCAAGGACCAGGTACTGGCTGCTTGGGCTTTAGGTCTAGCTTACAGTACCACAGTGTTTGTATAACCTTACATAAGTTACACTTAATCGTATATGTCTGCTTGTCTTCTCTGTCAAGAAGATTCAAGCAATACACATGTATTGAGGATATAGAGGTAAGTACTTAGAGTGTGAGAAGCCCTGGGTTTCATCTCTACTACTACTAGTACCAATACTACTACTACTACTACTACTACTACTACTACTACTACTACTAAAGGCACATGTGTCCTACCTACTCTGGGATTGAGCTCAGGTCAGTCTAGGACTCCCCCTCACTTGATGTCTTTCTAGCCCTCAAACTCTCTTAGACTTCTCTTATATTCAAAGGGAGAGAGAGAAGAAAAGGAATGAAGGAGAAGAAGGGGGAAGAGGTGGGGCAAGATAAGGTTAGAGGAAGGAGAGAGAAGGAAGAATGGGTTGGGGGGGGAGACCTTTCTCATGTCCGCTTCAGCAGCTTCTCCTTCATGAGCTGACTTCTCAAGTCCTCAGTACATTCCTGGGCCAGCCCAGTGTCCACTTTTTGCAACCACACCTTTCTAAACACTCACCAGTTCCCTATGCTGTCAAGATTTTTCATCCCCTGGACAGCTTTCCTCTCTAGTTGGTCCTGGCCTTGGGCATTCTCCTCCCTCCCGCCTCACAGGGTCCCAGTGTCTTTTCCTCAGCATGCTCCTGCTTTCCTATGCCTTCCTCTGGCTCCTCCTCAAGGCCTATCCTCTGCCGGCCTCAGATGTCACCCTCCTCCCCAGGATGCTCCTCCACTGCTGTGCTCCATCCTGACGTGTTCATTAGGTAATCACTCAGTTACCTGTTTGTCCCGTCAGGTGTGTAAATGCAAAGACCCCAGAATCAGAGGAATCCAGGCCATGTCCAGCCTTGAGCTGGCTATCCTATCTGTACTTCAAACACAAAGAACATCTGAAACAAAGCTACTGTGGGTTCCTAGACCTGCACCTCTTCCTGGATCCTCTTCTCTCAGGGAATGACACCACCATAGCCAGGGGCAGAAGTCTGGGTGGCATCCTCAACCCTTCCTTCCAGATAATCACTCAGGAGTCCTGCCCTTTGTCTTCCATGATGACTCTGCGTTAACCTGGGTCAGATTTCCTAATCGTTTTAGCTAATTGTGTTGGTTGCTCATTCCTCATTAGGATTTAGGATTGCAATACCTAATTTACTATTGGGCTGGTTTAAGAGTTTTGCAAGTCTTCAGAATGGATATCGGGTCTCTTTCTTGACCCTCTCTTATGCTGGGAATAAATCCTAGCCTTCAAACATGCTGGACAATTTTCTGCCGCTGAGCCTGCCCCAATCCCACTCTTTAAATACTTTTCTCTGATGTCCTATGCATGTAGGAGTGTGCCCAATAAAGTGTCAAGATGCTTGGCCTGGGCCAGGGTCTCAGATTCTGTGGTCTTTGCATGTACACATCTGATGGAGCAAATAGGTACTGAGTGATTGTTTAATGAACATGTCAGTGAATGCATAGATAATAAGATTGACATAAAAGATCCTGTTTTTACAGCAAAATACACTGTAATAGGGAATAGGTTGTTGGTCTTTTGGACTTTGATACTGTACCCTTAGCCCTCCAAGATTTTATGTTTTAAACACTGCCAGCTCTCTGTTGTGCCTCAGCATTCATACTCAGCCTGTTTAGCATCCCGTGGTCTGCACATGCAAGATGCATATAAGGATGTCTGCATTACTAAGTAAATGCATCTGTAGTTCGCTCCATCCCTGTTGCCCTCAGGGAGACTCTGCGACCTGGCTGTGTGTTATTTAAAGTGGCCGCACAGAGCTAGACAGTGAAGCTGGGAAGGGCGTATGTGGTATGTGTGTGTGGCGGGGTAGGGGTGTGGGGGGGTAGGGGATGCTATTTTAGAATTCAGTGGAGGGGATGGTAGAGGGTCTTGCAAATGGAGTTTCTGCTCTAGGAAGCCCAGGTGAGATCTTAAAAGGGAGAAACTGTCCTGGAAGCCTCAGTGTGAGTGAGACTAGCAAGTTCTTGAAACCTCAAAGGTTCTGGTTTTAGCCAGTAGTACGACTCACGTTTAGGGGGCTTATGGAGTGACCAGGTACATTGTGACCAGGCACATTGAAATGAGGTGTCAGAATACATTAATGACATGTAGGTATAATGCCAGAAGTTTAACCATGTCTTTTGGCCTTAGAATACAGATCACCTGATCCTGGGAAGAGAAAGAAAAAAAATGACAGAAAAGAAGGCAAAGAAGGGAGAGAATGCGCTGGGTGGGGGGCACTTTAGCAGATGATAGAAGTCCCAGTGTCGCGTTCTTATGCCTGGAGGGGCTGTCTCTTCCTCCTTCCAGGACTGCTTTCATGTCTGTTCTACTCCAATCCCCAACTAGCCCCTGTGTGTTTACAGGTATTTCTGATTAGCCTAAAGGGTGGGAGTTCAAATCTCTCTAGGGCCAGGTGGGCCATTCTGAAGGCATGGCCTTGGGGAAGAGCCAGGCTGTGCTGAGCCTGGACTCATTGAGTCATGGCTTCTCCACACTATTTTCCTCATCCTCCCATCAGTAGAAGCTGACTTGTCCTTCATGCAAATGACATAAAAGATTACTCAGCTTAATTGCACACAGTGGGGTATTAAAGGAGGCCTCTCTTTGGCCTACCAAGACAAGCCTTGAACCTCCTAAAAGGTAAGAAGCCTGTGGATTGTCAATGTTGTGACCTCACAGGACAGTTCAACCAGCACTGGAACCCGGGAGAAATAGGTGCCTTTAAGAGTTTGGGGGGTCAGAAGGATTGTGGTGGACTCTTTCCAGAGAGAATAATTTTTTTTTCATCCATGAGAGCAAAATCTTTTGAGAGAGCACTGAAGAACAGATGGGTAAACAAAGATGAGAGACAGAGCCATTCCAGGTGGAGTCGGGGGTAGAAATTCTGAACAGACTCCAAGAGGCTAGAGCATGTATGTGTTTGAGAGACAGCCAGGTATGGGCAGCCCTGATGAGACCTGGGTTGGTATAACAGACAGGGGCTACTGCTTTTTACTTTGTTCAACAAAATCTTATTAAGTACTCGTACCATGCTAGGCATTTTAAAGTAGCTTCTGGGGCCAATGAAATGGCTCAGTAGGTAAAGGCACTTGCTACCAAGCCTGATGACCGGAGTTCAAGCCCAGTGAGCCACACCGTGGGGGAGAGAGCCAACTCCTACTTATCATGTTTTAAGTCATTTCATTCCTGTTGTCTTTGCTGGTTCAGTTTTGCAGGAATCCAGTGTGCTCCTTGCCTCTCATCTTCACATTTTCAGGTCACATCTCTTAAGTATGGACCCTGCAAAGTGCCCCTCCAGTGGAGCAGAGACTCTGCAGCCCAGCCCTGGTATCATGATCTGGAGACAGTCCCCTATAACCACCTAGGGTCTCACTTATATAGGGGAGGCAATGACAGTCTCTAACACATAGGATTTGGGTAAGCGCTGAGTGAGATAATGCATGGAATGGTGTCCATTGCATGTGCTGTGTGAATGTCAGCTGTCATTATTGCTATTTCATTGTTCTCTTGGGAGGGCGGCATTCGCCTCAACTTATTCTCACCTGACTTCTGTCTTCAGGAAGGCCTTGTGATTCCTTCTTGTTTTCTGGTGCTGTCTCAGCTTAATTGTTCCTAGGAAATGTCTTGTCTGTCATTCTCAGGCTCTGAGGAGGCACATGCCTGCCCTTGGCCTCCAGCCCCGATGTAGCTCTGCACCTCCCTCGGGGTTGTTTTCTCCCTGTGCGCATGTGTGTTATTATCTGTAACAGATACACAGAGGAATAGAGTGTCACATGCATCAGCTCACCCAGCAGCCTGGCCCAGGGCAGGACTTGCCACCAGGTCTGAGTCACCCAATATCGCTGTGCCACAGGCGGGACTAGGAGTCCTCGGCTTCCTAGACTGGCTTGAGGCTCCCTTAATGAGTGTAATGGGTCCTCTGTTTCCTTTGTCAAAAGGAATGTTAATTATTTTCAGCAGTCTAATTATATGGCTAATGAGAGACTGACTGAGATAACATTGCCTTTAATTACTCTTGCCTAACTGCTGTTTGGAGCCATAATTTGAGCGTGTTGCAAGGCTGGGTGCCTGCTCAGTAGATGGAGCTGTCCAGCAAGAAGCCGAGGGAGGGGCCAGGATCGCTGAACTCATGGGTCGTCATGAAGGTGCCTGAGGTGGCTGCTGTCTGCTTTGCCAAGTGGCTGGCAGCCTTTCCTGGGTGCCATCGCTTAAATGAAATGGGCCAGATGGAATCAGGCGGAGAGCAAGCAGGGAATTCATAGTTCCACCAGTGAGCCGTCGCTCTTCCATCCATACCCTTCACCCCAGTATACCTGCCCTTCAGGCTGCTTTTGGCCAAAGTTCCTCATTCTTGGAGAACACATACTTCAAGTGCTGTCTAGAACATGGGAATACAGAGATAAGGAGCCTGTGGTCCAGAAAGCTTCCTTAAATAAATTTGCATTATACCCAGGATAAATATCGCATGTTTGTCTTCTGACCTCTACCAATGTCACAGTACTGTGGCCTTCCTGTGGTTATGGTATGGTGCCTTTCAACCTTGATTGGCAGATCCTGGGCCTATAGGTAATGTCCAGTAGCTCATAAGGAACTGTTGTCAACTTGAAGCGGCTCATTGCTATAGGAAAATCAAGTCATCTTAGACTCTCCCCCTTATATCTCTATCTTTCTTTTTTCTTTTTTTTCTAGATTTATTTATTTATTATATGTAAGTACACTGTAGCTGTCTTCAGACACACCAGAAGAGGGCGTCAGATCTCGTTACGGATGGTTGTGAGCCACCATGTGGTTGCTGGGATTTGAACTCTGGACCTTTGGAAGAGCAGTCGGGTGCTCTTACCCACTGAGCCATCTCACCAGCCCCCTATCTCTATCTTTCATGTGGGGTATGGGATGGGTAGGTACTAGTAGAGACCTTGGCCTCCAAATTTTTAGGTGTGGACTTAAGCAAGTTTCTTAACCTCTTTGAGCTTCATCTTCCTAAATAAGTTGGTTGGTCTGTGTGCATCTCATAGACTTGTGTGGAGTCAGATGAATTAGCCTACTGGAAGCTGTCTAGCACAGAAAAAAAATCAAGAAATGATTTTCAACCTTCAAAGCATTACTGATAGTCTGAGCTATAGCATGAACCAAAGGCCGACCTTATTCCTCAATAACCACAACTGTCTCCTGGTCACTTGCGTAGAAGTCACTTTACATACCATAGATAGTAACTTCTATGAAAGGTTACCCTCCCTTCATTTCAAATGCTAGCCTTGGCCACCGTGACCTCTTTCTGATTTGGTGAGAGAACACAGATACCTGCTCTGAAGGCACAAGATACCTGGGATCAACAGAATGGAACTCAGGGTTAGCAAATCTAGAGTAGTACTAGTCAATGGCATGTCCTGTGACAGCAGAAATATTCCATATCTGCTATCCAATATGGCAGACAAGGGCAATATTTAGCTTCAAGTACTTGCAATTCGGGTAGTTTACCTTAGAGATAAGTTTTCAATTTCATTCACTTTTACTTTTTGGTTTCTCGAGACAGGGTTTCTCTGTATAGCCCTGGCTGTCCTGGAACTCACTCTGTAGACCAGGCTGTCCTCGAACTCAGAAATCCACCTGCCTCTGAGTTCCAAGTGCTGGATTAAAGGCGTGCCCCACCACCACCCAGCTCACTTTTATCTATTAACACTTAAATAATCTCACATGTCCAGCGGCTACCCAATTACATGGTATATTTTTGGAATTTTGAGAAAAAAAGAATTTGTGCACTTCCTGTTCTTGGCATGTTCTTTATTCCTGGTCCACATGAGTGCTGTTTACAGGAGATGGGCAAGATTTGCTAGGTTGCTGGCAAAGGGAAGGTAAATTTTCCTTTCTACCAATTAAGGTTTGGACAATGACCAGGAGGGAGGCTTACATTAGCCATACTGTTTAACCTGACTTACCAATTTGAGGTCTGATTTCTCCCCATGTTTCCCTTTCTGTCTGCAAGGATCAGAGCCATTGTTGTTGGACCTGGATAGATGGCTATGTGGATGTGTGATCCTCGTGCCTGTCTTAGGAGTTCCTTGATTGACAGTGATAGAAATCCCATCATATTAGCCTGGATAAAAAGGAATGTTCAATAGCTATGATCCCAGCACTCAGGAGGCAAAAGTAAGTGGATCTCTGAGTTTGAGGACAGTCTGGTCTACAAAACATGTTCCAGCACAGCTAGGGCTACACAGAGAAACACGGTCAAAAAAAAAAAAAAAAAGTTCCTTTGCTTACAGGTAGAAGGAAGGTTAGACCATCAGTCAAAACCACAGGCAGGAGGAAGGTTAGACCATCGGTCAAAGTAATCCATTTTGCCTTCCCTTACTAACAAACCTGTTATTAGTGCAGCCAGTGCCTGCAAGGGGGCATTTCTGGCTGGTGGATCTTTGTTTGGTAGGCAGTGGTTTTGGTTGGCTGAGCCAGAGCTGTATACAGCACTGGGTACCTTGCAACCAGAGTGGGAATTGTCTGTGGTGGCAGGGGCAGGTGCCTGGCCTACAGTGAACTCAGTGAACTCAGACTTCCTGGGCTTGGCTGTGGTTGCTTGAAAGCCTCTGGGATGGCTTAGTTATGGAAGCAGAGCACTGAACCACACTGCTGGGCAGGTCTAGCTGTGGTTCTTATTTTGTTTTAATTAAATTTATTTATTCACTTTACAACTCAATATCAGCCCTTCCTGTACTTCCAATACCCCTTCATGGAAGTCCTCCCCTCATTCCCTTTAGAAGGGAAAGGCCCCCTCTGTGTGTCAGTCCCCACCCCCCCACCCCACCCCCACCCCACACACCAGACTAGGTGGACTAGGCACATCCTCTCCCACTGAGGCCAGACAAGGCTGTCCATTTAGGGGTATGGGATCCACAGGCAGGCAGGTAGGCAATGGACTCAGGAACAGCCCCTACTCCAGTTGTTTGGGGGACCCACAGGAGACCAGGCTGCTCATCTACATATGTGCAGGGGGCCTAGGTCCAGTCCAACCCATGCTTGTTCTTTGGTTGGTGATTTAGTCTCTAGGAGTCCCCAAGGTTAGTTGACTCTGTTAGTTTTCTTGTGGAGTCCCTGTCCTCTTTGGGTCCCTCAGTCTTTCTCCCAACTCTTCCACAAGACTCCCTGAGCTCCATCTACTGTTTGGGTGTGAGTCCCTGCATCCCTTTTCATTGGCTGTTGGGTGGAGCCTCTCAGAGGACAGTTAGGCTAGGTTCCTGTCGTGCATGCCCTTTTGGGTCTGGGTTACCTCACTCAGGATGATATTTAAAAAAACAAAAAACAAAAAATGACCTCTAGTCTTCTTTATGAGGAGTCACCCTTGCACCTGAAGACACAGACAGTGATGAGGAGGGAGGGCCCCATCCAGATTCCTGGTCACTCCTGTGGGGCTGGAAGGCTGCTGGTTTCTTATGACTGACAGGAGGTGGCTTGCTAGGGTCATCCCATGAGGTTGCTAGAGCCTCTGGCAGTGACCTAATGGGATCTGCGTGGGGAGGGTTATGGATAAGGGAGAGGCAAGGAGACTCTTCACTGTAACACATGCCCAGCTCTGGGACCGCAGCCAGGAGGCTAATTAGAAAGCTCAGCAGCTGTCCAGCTTTTCAGGCACTAAGTAGGAGCTACCAGGTGCCAGTGAACATCCTGGGAAGGAAAGGGAAGAGGCTGTGTGGGGAGGTTGTCAGGAAAAACACTCCGGGGTGTACTGGTTGGCAATCAGTGTTTTGTTAAGAGAGAGAGATTGGAAGGGACTTGCTAAGGCAGAATTAAGTGAGGAGGACTATGAGGGGACAGGAGGGGGCAGGACAAGAAGTTCCAAGTGAGAGAAGGTGGGGGTGAGAAGAGGAGGAGGCAGGGACCTCCAGAGTCCAATCCCAGAGCAAAGGGCCAAGTGGAAGGCCAAACCAAAAGCAGTGAGGGGCCAGCTGCCGTCTACACACACACACACACACACACACACACACACACACGTGCCTGTGCCTCCCATTTGCTTCCCAGGAGGCAGTGATATACTGCCTCTCTCTTGGAATACCTGCACACCAATTGTGTTTGTAGTTTTGGGTGTCACTCTGTGACTTGGGAACCTGCCAAAGTCATAGTGTTGAGTGCTGGTCTCACTCTAGAACGAGCTAACAAGGTTGAGTCGGCCTCTGGTTCCACCTGAGTTTTCACTATTGAAGTTCTTAGGGTGGGGCCCTGGCCAATCACCAGAACTCCTTGTGATAAAGTGATTAGAGGGGTGGACCTTCCAGCCCCCAGCGTTAGCCTCTCAAAGTATAAAGCTCTTGACAATCTTATCAAAATGTGCGGTGCTCCAGTTGCTGAACGGGCGCTGGCTGTGCAGCACCCCCCCCCCATCTCTACCTTGCTCCATTTTTCTATTTGTCCAGCTGCCCTGTCAAGGTATGTGTTTCTGTGAGTTCTGTGGGGCATCTGTGAGGTGGAAACCGAGGGCCTGGGAATAATGGTTTGTAGTCAGTGGTCAGAAGTGTGGGTGAAAACCTGTTTGTTATTGGTATTTGAGGTGGGGCAGTCATGTGGGAGGGAACACTCACATTTCTGGGAGAAACTGACATTGCCTTGGGGTAGAATTTCAGATTTTAAAACTGTTAGGATAAGCGATTGGTATCGGTAGAGAAACTGTTCTCTCTCTCTCTCTCTCTCTCTCTCTCTCTGTGTGTGTGTGTGTGTGTGTGTGTGTAGGGAGTCCCCCACAGCTGGTTAGAGAAGTGCAAGTGCTAAGTACTTGGTTGTGAGAGTGTGTTTGTTTGTTTGTTTGTTTTGGTGAACGATCACATTTTCACATTTGTTGTCCATGTGTTGTTGTTTATATTGTTGTTGTTAGACGAGGTTTCACGTAGAACTTGATGAGTAGCTGAAGCTAGCCTTGAACTCCCGATCCTCCTGCCTCCACCTCGTGAGTGCTGGGATTACAGGCTAATGCCAAGCCCAGTTTGAATATTTGATTTTTGCCTTTTTCTGAGAGATTTGGGGATTTCTGGGGAGAGAGGCCTGCAAGTGAAAGGGTGTTGTTGCAACCCCCCTCTGGCCCCCTTCTTAGGCTCCAGGCTATAGAGATGGAATAGGTGAGAGGATTTGGATTCCAGTCCGAGATGTAGACTGAATCCTGCAAGCCCAGCTTACCCTAAATAGTTACAGAGGAGAGAAAATGACGCAGGGGACATGCCTGCCAGCAGCTGCTGGTTAAACCTCTTTGGGAAATGAATTCTCCTCAGGAGAACTGGCTGGCCATGCATATTGTAGAAATAACAAAATGGGCTTTGTTGTTCTCTGGCCTGAACCTACCTGGTCCTCTGCTACGTAGGAGCCTTCAGTGTCCCCAGGGATGCCTGTCTGGGACACTCTGTTCCCAGCCTCACTCTCCCTGTGGACTTTCAGACAGATCTTGGGTATCACCCAGACCCATGCCACCCCCTCCTGGTCTGTGCTGGTGCTTGGAGATCGAAGTAAGAGAAGGAGCACTCCCTTTGTGCCTCCCATCTGCAGAGACAGACCCCTCCCCTTGGTGATGCTTTCGGGCAAGAGCTCCTTTTCCACGAAGGTACCATGGATAGACAAACTGCAGGCATTGCTAGATTTGGTTAATAGCAAACTAGATGACTCTATCAGCCAAGAATTTAGCTGGATCCTTCTCTGTTCTGCTTGCTCAGCTGTCCAATAGAAGACCTGTGGTCTCCAGGAACTCATCCGGTGTGACACACACACACGTGAGGTTATTTACAGATGGGATGACATATTTTATGGAAATATGGTTAGAGTCTCATGGAAATGGAAATGCCGGGTTGACTTTGAAGGCTGTGGTGGCCTCTCAAAGCAGCAGCATAGGAAGTGTCAGAGTAGGTACGCCACAGAGGAGGGCTGGGGGAGACAGGGATGGAAACTGAGTTGTAATCCCTGAGCCCCCCACCTCAGGGCTTCAAAGGAGCAAGGTGCCCAAGACCCAGGGTTTCATTAGATGCATAGATTTGACCAAATCTACTCTCTCTCTCTCTCTCTGTCTCTGTCTCTGTCTCTGTCTGTCTCTCTCTCTCTGAGACAGGATTTCTCTTTGTAGCCCTGGATTCCTAGAACTCACTCTGTAGACCAGGCTGGCCTCAAACTCAGAAATGTACCTGCCTCTGCCTCCCAAGTGCTGGGATTAAAGGCATGCGCCACCACTGCCCACCTTTGACCAAATTTCTTAATGTCCTAAGCCTTTAAATTTGTCGCCACCACCACCTTCCCAGAATAGATGTTGTCTCATCCTTCCCTGCTCCACAGGTGTCCTAAGAGAATCCTGAGAATTGACAAGCTTGAGTAGGCCCGGCTCTGCCTGCATGTTAGCTGCTATGAGGGCTCCTGATACATTTCACGTGCTGCTCAGGCTTCTGACTCAGGCTGTATGAACCACCAAAGAGCCTCATAGTTTCTGCCTCCTGGATTCCTGCTCTTTGTTGTTGTTGTGGTGGTGGTGGTGGTGGTGGTGTCTGGTTGTTTTTCCAGACAAGGTTTTTCTGTGTAGTCTTGGCTGTCCTAGAACTCACTCTGTAGCTCATGCTGGCCTCTCAACTCCCAGAGATCTGCCTGCCTCTGTCTCCCATAGTTCTGGGATTAAAGGTGTGTGCCACCACTGCCCAGCTTGGATCCTGCTCTTGAAGGCTAGAATGTTAAGAGAGATCTGGGGACAGCTTGTGCATTTGCAGAGAAAGGTGGGACCCCTGTAACCCTTGCATCTCATCCACGCCAGAGAAAAAGCCAGCAGACGGAGAAGCAGGAAGTAGCCAGCCAGAGGCTGATTTCCAGAGAGCTGCTCTGACCCCACAGTGGTGTCATCTCCTAGGATAGGATCTCAGCCCATAGCAGATGGCCATCGGCTGCTGCAGCACCAGGCTGCAGAAGCAGGATGTGGTTTTTGGTTTCTGTTTCTGTTTTGACTTGTGCTGTTGCTGTGGCTTGCCTTGGCCCCAGGAAAAAGGAAGTGCCTATGGGTGGGATTGAACTTTCCAGGCCATATGTCATGGTGGTGCAAATGGTGGACGGTGATATGGAGCAGGCTTCCTTAAGACTCTTTCATCCAGGCGATAGGTAGGTGCCAGGGTAACCTTTGCCCCAGCCCTGTTAGGCAGGCTAGGGAAGAGGAGGAAGATGAACAGGTGAGCGAGGGCTGAGGTTCCTGTTTGTAGAGGAATTGGGAGAGATGGGTGAAGCTGAGCACAGCAGCCTCCCTCCACAGGCACAACACATACCTTCAGTGTTCTCTGTGCAGAGTCCTGGCGCACCAGGGAAGGAGCCAACATGGGGACAGGTGAGCTTCTAAAGCAATCATGGCAGGGTATGTTTTATGTCCCCTACCCTCAAACTTTGTCTTGTCTGTTGTCCTCTACCTTTCTAGTTGTTAGTTTAGGTAGCCATGGGAGAGGATCTGCTTCCACTCAGAACCTCTGGGAGGGAGGAAGATGACCCTGGAGTACAGACTGTCATCTCTGTGTTCCACCCATGTGTGGGGGTGATAGTGCCACCTCTCAGGCTGCCCCCATGTGCTGAGCAAAGTTCTGTCTGGAGACCTGCACAGAAGGCTCTGTGTCAAGGGGAGTCTGATAGGAGCTCTGGTACCTTCATTTAATTTCATTATTCCTGAAATAAAGCATCATCTTACTAGTCTTGATAGCCAGGGTTGTAGTTCTATCTATTGTGAAGCAGGATAGTTGTGTGTATCTTACTCAAGATACACAATTTTTTTTATTAAACTAATAAAATTTATTTTAAAATATACAGCTCAGTATTGACATTTTTTAAGTCAGCAAAATAATTTATAATAGTCAAATGCCTCTTAAATATACATGATATCTTCTGAAGCTAAAAGTAATATTCACAGCCCGGCATGGTGGCGCACGCCTTTAATCCCAGCACTCGGGAGACAGAGGCAGGACACCCAGGGCTATACAGAGAAACCCTGTCTCAAAAAACCAAAAAAAAAAAAAAAAAAAGGTAATACTCACTCAACCAGTTTTTAAAATCTATTTGGAACATTAAATGTGATAGAAGTAGAAAAAAAAATCTCTTATGAAGTCCTCTATAAAAGGAAATTGTGACAAGTTCCTGATTAGACAGAAACTGTTCTATCTCCAAGGGAAAATATGCAGTGTAACTGTGGCTTCATAGAATGAGTTAGGTAGTGTTCCTTCTGTTTCTATTTTGTGGAATAGTTTGAAGAGTATTGGTATTAGGTCTTCTTTGAAGGTCTGATAGAACTCTGCACTAAACTCATCTGATCTTGGGCTTTTTTTGGTTGGCAGACTTTTAATGACTGCTTCTATTTCTTTAGGGATGATGGACTGTTTAGATGGTTTATCTGATCCTGATTTAACTTTGGTACCTGGTATCTGTCTAGAAAATTGTCCATTTTGTCTAGATTTTCCAGTTTTGTTGAGTATAGGCTTTTGTAGTAGGATCTGATGTTTTTTGAATTTCCTCAGTGTCTGTTGTTCTATCTCCCTTTTCATTTCTGACTTTGTTAATTTGGATACTGTCTCTGTGCCCTCTGGTTAGTCAAGCTAAGGGTTTATCTATCTTGTTGATTTTCTCAAAGAACCAGCTCCTGAGTTTGTTGATTCTTTGTATAGTTCTTTTTGTTTCTACTTGGTTGACTTCAGCCCTGGGTTTGATTATTTCCTGCTGTCTACTCCTCTTGGGTGTACTTGCTTCTTTTTGTTCTGGAGCTTTCAGGTGTGCTGTTAAGCTGGTAGTGTAAGATACACAATTTTTAAAGATCTGGGGGTATCACTCAGTGGTCAGGCCCTTGTCTAGTGTATGCCAAGTTCTGGGTCCAATCTCTAGTATTGTAAAAAGAAAAGAAAATGTCTTAGGGTTATTATTGAGAGAATTATGTGGCAAAAGGCCTTATGATGTAAGATTTATATCAGCTTCGAGCGAGTTGTTAACCTTACTCTTAAAGGACCTCACCAGTAAGTATTACAGTAGTGGATTATAGTTAAGAGTTGAGGTTTGTTGTTGTTGTTGTTATTGTTGTTGTTTCATTTGTTTTTTTTTTGTTTTGTTTTGTTTTGTTTTTGACATGGTCTCACTATGCAACCCTAGCTGACATCTGACTTGGGGAATTTCTTCTGCCTAAATCTCCTGAGTGCTAAGATTAAAGGGGTGCACCGCCAGGCTCAGCTCAGGTTCAGGGAGGCTTAGCATACTTTCTGCTTTCCTGCATTTCCTTGTGTGGTATACTTAATTCTCTAAATCAGCAGTTCTCAACCTGTGGGTGGCAACTCCCAAAAGACCATCAGAAAACACAGATATTTACATTATTGTTCCTAACCGCAGCAGTTTGAAGTAGCAATGGAATAATATTATGGTCTGGGGTCAACGCAGCATGAGGGATGTATTATTAAAGGGTCACAGCATTAGGACAGTTGAGAACCACTGTTCTAAATGCTAAAACAAAGATCCTGTACTGGTTGCCCTCCATGACGTTTTTGACTACCCTTGTAAATAGAGGTCTCCCCTGCATGGCAGAGTATACTTTAAAGCTAAGAATGGAGCTGGAGTCTAAAATTATATTTCCTTTTAGGTTTCAAAGTGTGCATTCATGCATGGTATAAAAAGGGCCCTAAGACTTAACTAACCCTGCAAGATGATCACCTGGGAACTATCCCAGCCTCTGATGTCTGAATCAACTGCCCTGAGCAGAGAGAGTGGCTGAGAGATGTCAGGTCCTAGGAAAGAAATCTTGGTGGTCTGTTGCTGAGTACTTGGCCTTAGATCTGCTTTTTGGTTGGCCTTGTTGCTTAGAACTGGGGGTGGATTAATCTAATGATAGCCACCTCTTTTATTCCCAGAGACACATGAAAGCCATCCTTCAGCCAGTCAAGAATTAACTGAGCACTGGGGTGAATGCTTATCTACATTGCTGAGAATGGCGTCAAGGTCCAGTCTGATACCAAGACGAGGTTAAATTGGGACAGAGCTGCACAGTGATCCTGATGTCTGTTCCCAGCTACGCAGTCAAGACTGTGATAAGTGAGTATGCCCCAGACATGTAGGGGAATCACTGGCCCAGTCTGCCTTCCTATTTGGCATCTTATCAGCACGGGTACAGGTCTAAGGGTTCAAGTTCTCAGCTTGCTTCCTGTCCAAGGGCTTGTCACAGGAATGGGAGGTGAGCACTGAGCAGTCTCAGGCTATGCCACTATTGGAGCCATCTTATGACTTCTAAGACTGGGCCAGACCCAGATTGGATGACCAGGATAAAACTAGACACCTGGGAGAGTGTGTCTTCATGTTCTGACTCAAGAAGCTCCTGGGTGCTTTCCATCCAAGTAGTGGGGGCTATGTCTTACCTAGAATCCGAATTCTGCCCCATACTATGAACAGTTAATGTACTGGCCCTCAAGGAGTTGGGCTCCTAAGTCCAGACAAACCACACAGGGTGAAAGGCCTTGACTGCAGAGCATGGTGTTCTTATCTGGCCTCTAGCCCAGTCGCCTCTCTGGCTTTTCTTTGATGATACTTTAAAGAATGGCAATTGGATGCTTTCCCTAACCCCTGAGGCCCAAAGACCATTACGTCAGTGCAGAGCAGGCAACACAATGGTGGTATTGGGGATCAGAAAGAAGGAAGCTCCAGAAAGTCAGGGTAGGTAGTTGGCACGTAGGCTGTTTTGGCACTGAGACCAGCTTGATTAGATAGCCTCTAAGAAGCCCATGGGCTGGTCCCTTGGAGCCCAGAGCTGATTCCATACTGGTATATGCAGAGATTGGGAAACAAGGTAACTGGGTTATTTCTCAGCTGTAGATAGATTTTGACTCTCCTAGCTGAGGTAAGAATCTATTTACCAGTTCACTTATGCTTGCAAAGTCATCATGTGCTACTAACAGGTCATTTCAGGACGTGTTCTTGATTTGAGGCCAGAATAGGGTAAGTGGGCCTGGATTTGAGGGGGCCTGGGAAGAGGAGGAAGAGGGTTATGGAGGTCACTGTGAGGATGTAGTGACCTAGATGCCATCACATGGCACAGGTTCTCATAGCAATCTACACTGTTAGTCTGAAGGCTGCCACGCCTTTGACTTGGTAGTTCCACTGCCTGAATTAATCCTGGAGAGATCTGCCATGCTGGGCATGGGGGCACACTCCCCACTTGGAGGGCAGAGACAGGCAGCTATCTAGATAGAGGAAAGCCTGGGCTTCCCCAGTTTGGGATGGGGAAGGGGATAGAAGGCAGGAAGGAAGCAAAGAAAGAAAAAAAGCAAGCTAGCAGAATGCACATCTTTAATTGAGAGGCAGGAGGATCAGTAGTTTGAAGCCAGCCTTGGATCAATGACTCTGTCTCAAAGAAACAAAAATGGTGGAAGGAAGGAAGAAAGGAAGGGAGGAAGAGACAAGGGAGGGGAGGAAAGGAGAGGAGGGATAGATAGATCTTTTATTATGAAATAATCTCAAACAAGAAAATGGCAATATTTCTTTTGTTACAGACATGGAAGATATTTCTGTGCTGTTCTCTGTAATAGGGGAAATGGAAAACAGTTATTACCTTTGTTCAACATCTTAGTCAAGTAAATTATAGTTTTCCACTTGGTGGGACATTATATAGCTATTCTAAGGATGAACACACAGGCTGTAGAACTTGGAAAAGACTGTGAAAACAGAAAGTAAGAGAGTGCGTCCCAGTGCCTTCCGCTGCACCTGTGGGCAGATAGCAAAGAGGAAGAGATACTGACTCTGTGACCTAAGTCTACTTATGATTGCTCTTCCTTTCTGTGGTGCCAGAATAGGCTTCTTCTACAGCAGTTTCTTGTAAGAACGCACCATTAATAGTGACTTTCTCTAAGAATGGGGGGCGGGGAGCTTTTGTTTGCTAAGTCATTCCTTCCTATAATATTTAAATTTTAGCTGGAGCATGTGTTATTTTAGTAATTGAAATAAAACAATAAAGATATTTTTAAATTTTAGAATTAAAACCTCTTAAAAGGCAATCTCCCCAAAGAGAGGAGAGGAGAGGAGAAAAACTGAGTCAGCTAGCTCTTTATTCCCATTGTGTTTAAGGCCTTGGGCCTGTTTGGGCCCATCTATCTGTCTACCCACCCACCTACCCGCCCACCCGCCTATCCATCCATCCATCTATGCATTCATTATTAGGCACTATTGCCAGGCACCAGTGAAGAAAACTAAGACTCACCACTTCCAGAGTTCTCATTGCAATAGGAAAAAGGCCATAAACAGCAGTAGACTATTAGAGAATGCTACAGAGAAGGTGACATGGGATGGTGTGAGTACCATGGGATGGTGTGAGTACCATGGGATGGTGTGAGTACCATGGGATGGTGTGAGTACCATGGGATGGTGTGAGTACCATGGGATGGTGTGAGTACCATGGGATGGTGTGAGTACCATGGGATGGTGTGAGTACCATGGGATGGTTGAGTAACAAACATCCACCTTTGATTGGGGATCAGGTCAGTCTCAGAGGGGTGAGAGCCGAGTTGAGTGACAGCAGAGAGACACATGAAGGTCCTAGAAGAGCATTCTAGTCAGGACACAGAATGCCTAGCCTGTGCCCTTAGCTGCAGGTCATCCATTGTTTCCCAAGCCCAGTGAATCTCTGGGCCAGGACAGACTCCAATCCCTGGTCCATCACCTTCATCTTTCCCATCTGGGATGGGAGTCCTTTTCATCTTTTAGTCTGAGTCCTTCCAAAGTCAGGGGTGGGATAGTTGTTTCTGACACCCTGGCTGTTACTGCTCTGGACAGATGGTCCCTCCGGACATTCTGTACACAGGCCGCTGCTCTTGGCTGGCATTTCCAAAGCGGGGCTGAGCTGGGTCAGATTTCCATACCAGGGTGGATTGGCACTTAGGAAAGTACTGGGTAATGTGTGCCCTGGCAAAGGGTCTTTAAACGGCTCATGACTTGAAGCCCTGAAGGGTGGCTTCGCCATGGCTGTGAGGCTCAGCTTTGACCTTGGAATGTTTATGTGTGGCTCCTGCCAGAATTTGGTCTGAGAAATAGGCTTGGAGTCTGTTATGTCTAACACTTAGTGGTGAACTTGGTTGATGGCCCAGTGAGAAAGTAATAAGTTTTCCATGAGTCTTATTACTCCCAATACCATCTCAGTATTTAGAGACAGCACCTTGGAAATAGTATCATAGAGGAGCCTGTAGCTGGCTTTTGGAGCAGTACAGGTGCTGATCAGGGGTGGAGCCAGGCTTATGAGGGTCTAATTCCCACCCCAGCCATTTAGATCTATAAGAATATAGGCTAATTATATAAATTTTTCTGCCTCATTTTTCCCCTCTGTAAAATGGGCTTCAGAATTCTCTGCATTAAAACATAGAAAGTGCTGAGAAAGGTTATTATTGTCACTTGAGAGGTAGGGGGACCTCATCAGGGCCTTCAGTGTGATACCCAGGGGCCTGTCATGAGAACGAAGGGCCTGTCAAGAGAAAGTTGGTAGCATCTGAGTTAGCCACTGACCACAGGCACTAGCCTCCGTGGCCCATGCAGGCCTTGAAGCATGTGTTTTCCTGTCTCTACGTTGATGACAAGAGAAACTCAAGGCCATTTGAGGTCCGGCAATAACTCAGATGTAGAATGATCACACACACACACACACACACACACACACACACACACACATTGACCCTCAGCCCCAATCCTTTTAGGGACAAGACTCAAGGTCTTTCCTGCCTTGCCCCAGAGATCTCCTAGATGGGCTGTGTGGCTTCTCAGAGCGTGGGTTAGTAATGATTTGGGTGCCTGGGGTGAGGAGTAAGCTCGGAAAGAGAATGAGATGCCAAGCCTAGCAAGATGCTCCCCTGGGCAACAATCCCAAGAGCCATTGTGTTATAGAATCTTAGCTTCCTGGAACAAGATCAGAATTTAAGGCAAAACCAAAGCCATTCCATCTGGCTGTGCCTATCCTGATCTCTCTCTCTCTCTCTCTCTCTCTCTCTCTCTCTCTCTCTCTCTCTCTCTTTCTCTCTCTCTCCCTGTGTGTGTATGTGTTTTTGAAGCAGGGTTTCACTCTGTAGACCAGGCTGGTCTTGAACTCATAGACATTTGCCTCCTGAGTGGTGGTGGCATGCACCACCACTGCCAGGTTTATCCTGGTCTCCTCAAGCTGATTTCACATGTCTCCACTGCCCAGTCTGTGTCATACTATCCTGTGACAGAGCTCAGCACATTCTGAGAGCTTCAGGTGAGATATTCCTAGGGACAGGATATAAGAAGCCAGCTTCCTTGTCCCCACCACCCGTTCCCTCATATTGACAAATCCCTTGAGTTTTGATCCTTCTCAGGAACACTGTATTCTTTCTCCAACAAGTGTGAGCAGGTGAAATCACCCACATTCTTCAAATGCCTTTTTCCCATGCTTCCAACCCATAATCTCCTGTGTGCCACCATGAATGTGTTTGCTTGGATCGTCCCATCTTTAGAGGCTGTCATCCACTGAGCTGCTGGCCCCTGCTGTAGACTTTCCCAGGGCTGATTCCAGAGCTGAGAAAGGAGTTATTGGAAAGAGCATAAGGGTAAGGAAGCCGGATGAAGGGAGGGCACAATAAGGACTGGGCCTGTTGGCCTCAGAGGAGGATGGGATGAGACCAACCTAGATGTAAATTCAGACACAACACCTACGGTAATTAGAGATGGGAGTTGGGTGTGACATTCTGAAATGTTCTCAAATCAGTACTCTACCTTTCATCTGAGTACCTCCCACTACAAGGAGTTGCATCCCAACCAAAAAGACTCACCACACAAAAGACTGCACCCAACTAGGTCTTTCAGTTGGCCATATTCATCCTGCGTGGACCAGCTGTGTTCTCCTGCTAAAATCCCTTGAACAAGGTCTGACCTCTGCTGTCTAGAAATGGAACCATGCCTGAGGCTCCCTCTGTTCCTTCTTCTGTCTTCCCCCTATTTTCTGAGTTGGTCCCCTTTTGTCCTATGTTCCCTCACCCTTAGACATATATTCCTTCTATCTTGCATCTGCTGCTGAAGTTTTGAAGTCCAGCTCTTCCCAGTTACCTGGAAAGCTGGAGCCAATGGTTCCCAGCTGAGAAAACATTTTTGGCTATTCCAGGAAGAGGAGATCAGCGACAAAGTAGAGCAGGGTTTAAAGTCAACCTGAAGAAGGGGAGGAGTGGGTTAGGGAAGGAGCACAGTAGCAGGACATTTGCCTAGCATGTACAGGGTCTGAATTTGAGCCCCAGCAACACACACACACGCACACGAATGTACCCATACACTCAAAGAAACTACATGCACATACACATGTGTACACACATGCATGTGCACACATGCACTTACACAAACTGCATGAACATACACACATACAATGTGCACCCATGTACTCATAGAAACTGTATGTACATACACACGTATAGACACACACATATGCACACATGCCCTTACACAAACTACATGAACATACATACACACACACACACACACACACACACACAAGTTGGCTTATAAGAGATCTACATAGTCATGCCAAGCCACTTCAGGGGAGACCACTTGAGTGGGACACTCCCTATCCCAGGATTCCTTGCATAGGGAGGAGTCAGGCTTGAGTGCAGGACAGACAGACCTAAGTTCAAAGAGGCCTGAATCATGTTAGGAGACCCAGTAGTCTTGGACCTCTATGTCTGGACCACCTGTGCTCCCTCCCATGCCTCACCCCTGCATTTCCCAGTCACCCACGCCTGCTCTCTCTTGGTCTGTGAAGAAAATTTACAAAACAGAGGACCTTTGCAAGGCTGTGCCTGGGCATGCTTGCTCTTTCATTCTGTCCTGGTTTCAAGCCTGACCCTCAGGGCTGGCCTTTCCTCTTAATTCATCTCTGGGCAGCCACAGGGAAGCAGGGGCCTCACATTGGCTCTCCCAGGCTATATGTGTGGGACTATTGTTTCACAGGGTTTCCTGGTTCCATGGCTCGATGTCCCGTAAGCCTGCTTAGCAGGGAAAGCTGCCAGTGGCTGCCTAGGACAGGGACATAGTGACCCTGCCTGAAGTGGGAGGTGATCCAACTAGCAGCAGAAGCTATGCCAGAAAGGACAGGATCCTTGCAGGATTATTTGTGTGTATTTTGGTTTTAATATTTTTAATGTATATTCATATATGTGTGCTCATGCATTTGCCTGAATGTATGTAAGTGTGCCATGTGCATGTAGTTACCACAGGGGCCAGAAGAGAACATTGGAGCCCCTGGAATTTGAGTTACAATCAATTATGAACCACTATGTGGCTGCTTGGTACTGAATGCTAGTCCTCTGTAAGAATGACAAATGGTCTGGACCTGAGTCATTTCTCTAGCTTTGGGATATCAGGCAGGACTTTGGTCCAGACAGGATCTAGGGTTCCTGAGGGCAGTCAGTACACTGCGTTCACATCTAACTTGTGAAGTGTATTGAGGAGAAGCACAGAAAGCAAAACCTATATCAGTTTTATGTGACTTCAGGTTTCCTTGGGTCCATTTATTTGTCAAGTTTAGAGTATACAGAAAATGGAATGAAGAATCACATACAGTCACAACCACAGACAGTTTGTAGCTGGATGTTTTGCACATTTACATGGGGATGCACCTTTGCAAAATCAAAGCTTCCAGTCCTGACATTTTTCTTTTCACATTGTGTGAAATGTCCCTCAGATGGCTACTGGGGTTAGCCTCAGGATGAATCGTAGCAAAGTGAGGGCTGACTGTTGCGACAGGTGAACAAGGTTTGTGGAGGTGGCACACAGGGCAGGAGACAACTCTTGAATATTGTAGGATTTGCAGGTTCGTGGACTGTGGCAGATTGGAGTGGGGGTCAGGGGATTCAAAGACAGCAAACGAGAAGCGCATCCCAGCCAAGACAGCGATACTGGGATCCGAAGCATAGGGCTGGCTGGGATCCAGAGGCAGAGCTGAGCCTAGGAGGACACTGCCAGCTATCTCTGAGGGATGCTGATGTTGAAGATCCACTAATGGGCTTTTAATGGGGAGAAACAGCAGACTGGCATTTTAGAAAGACACACTTTTGTTATGGACTTGAACTGTAAGCAGGCAAGGCAAAGGCTGAAAGACTTTTAGAGCTGCCTGGTGAGATACAGTTGAACCTGAACAGCAGCAACAAGGAGATGGATTCCCAAGGGATTTTAAAGGTACCTTAACTAATGAGATGTTCACAGACATGCCTTAATTTAAAAAGCAGGATAGGAAGAATGCCTTTTTATTTATTGAAAATAATTTAAATAATTTTAATATTAAAAGTATCTTGAATAGGGGCTGGAGATGCACTCAGTTGATTTGAGTCCTCACCTCGCACTCAGGAAGCCATGGGTTTGACTCCCACTGCATACGTGTGCACTGTGCAGTGCTGCATGCCTGTAATCCTAGCACTTGGTGGGTAGAGGCAAGAGGATCAGAACTTCAAGGTTATCTTTGGCTACATAGTGATTCAAGCGCCAGACTTTGGTATGTCAGACCCTGCCACGCACAAAACTCTTTAATGGACATATAGTGATTGTTAGTACTTACGAGATACAGTGTGATCTTTCCATGCCTGGTCACAGTGTCTTATCAGATCAGGATAATTGGCACTATCACCTGAGATATGAATCGTTTTTTGAGAACACTCAGAATCCTCCCAACTCGATATTTTGAGATATGCAATGCATTGAAATCAACCATAGCTAACCTAGCATACTCCAGGACATTAGAAATTATTCTTTCTCTTTAACTGTCCTCCCAGGCCATTAATTATGATCTCCTTCCCTTCTTTCTCTGTCTTGGCCAGAGTGAAAAAACACTTGTTGGTTGGGCTGGCTTGCTTGTGGGCTGGTGACTTACAAACATGAGATATACATGTTTATCCATGAGATAAGTCCTAGTCTGCCAAGTCCAAGAGGAAGATGAGAAACTGATGGAACAGGGTCACCCCGGCTTAACCTCCCCAGCCGAGCACAGAACAGAGCCCCAGGTGACTCAGCCTTGTGATTTAGGCCAGCTGAGATCTTCTGACCCACAGATGCCTGAGCTACAATAGGAAATGATGGGGTAGGATACGGTACATTGGGGATGGTATGCTTGGCGACGTTTGCTAAAGATTGAGGACTACCGTCATCCCTCTGCCAAGTGCAGTCCTGTATACACACAGGGGTGTGACAGTGAACCCGTCATACAGGTCCCTACACTCAGAAACTCAGTTTAAGGTTACAGGGCCTCTCAATTCTAACTGGTTGCTTGGTGGTGCCATCTAACAGGAGCAGGCAAAGGAGAAAAGCTGGTTTTGGGTAAAGATACTGAATTGATTTAGGAAGGAGCTTGAGGTGCCCACGGGACATCAGGAGGAGGAGGAGGAAGAAGAAGAAGAGGAGGAATAATCTAGGAAAGAGAAGGAATCCAGTTGTATTACTGAAGGAAGCGGTCTAGGCTTTGACGGCCAAGAGGATAAGATAAGGTCTGGCTTGGGACTGAAAATGGAACTGAACAGAATTAATTGACATCAGAGGGTAGAGTGCTGTGGAAACTCAGATGAGGAAGAGGATTTATGACTGGGGAGAGGAGACTTTGGCTCTAACGGTCACCCAGACACCGAGGCTGTGCTGGTGAGTGTGAGAAGGCATACCAAACAGAAAAAACCCAATCCAGGCAGGGAGACCTTGGATGGTGAGAACCAAGTGGAAGGGATGTATTTGGGGCCTTGACTGTCAGGCCAAGGATGCTATCATGTTTCATTAGGAGAAGGGGGAGCCTTTGGAGCTATACAGAGCTATGTGTGAGGTTGAGTCTGGAGTGGGAATCGGGAGCAGGTTGTAGTCTAAGGGCCTCCGTTTAGAGACCTTGGGGTGTGGGGCAGATACTAATCCCTTCCAGTCTCACATATAAACTCGCTCTCTCTCTTCCTTCTCCCTCCCCTCACCCTCTCCCTCTCTTTCTTTTCTCCCCTTTATCCTCTCTCTTCCCCTCTACCCACCCTCCCTCAGATCTCTTGAAGCTCAGGTGGACAGGAACTCACTATGTAGTTAAGGATGTCCTTGAACTTCTGACCCTCCTTGCGTCTACTCTTTAACACCCAAGTTTTGGGGTTATGGTCATGTTCTGCTGTACTTGGTTTGCACAGTGCTGGGGATTAAACGCAGGGCCTCTGCATGATAGGCAACCCCCCTTCCCTTTTTGTTTTTGTTTTTGTTTTGATACAGGGTCTTGCTATGTCTCCCTGACTGGCCTGGAACTTGCAGTCTTCCTGTCTCAGCCTTCCCAGTGCTAAGCTTACAGGCACACACAACCACACTTGGCTTCATATGAGTTTCAATTAAGAACCAGTGTTTTAGAATATAGTTAAGGCACAAGGGTGGATAAATATTACTGCAGTGAGGCCTGCGTACCTAAGAGATGGTATTAGGATTCTCGGTCAGCTGGGAAAACAACAGGTGCCACCTTGATAACCTCTGTCCCTTGTCCTACCTGGGAGAGAGGATTGGTAGATAGCAGGCCAGATGCACATTGGTAGCTGACAAAACTTCTTATTCTTGATAAACTATGAGATCTCCCTCACTAACCTCTGCATAAACAAGATTGTATTGTTTAGAGTCTTACAGGGGAGAGGCCCGGGGCCATAGCTGGATAACAGGGCTGTAAAAGAGTCACACTCTCAAAAGAGTTCACTCAGAAGTTGGAGAGCTTGTGGAATCATAAGGGCTCATGTATCAAAAAGTAAATAGACTGGATTCTGATTGCGGGGCCGCATGAGTGGTCCAGACCGTCTACAATAGAGAGCTAGGAGAGAGACAGAGGCCTGAGAGACAGAGGCCTGAGAGACAGAGGCCTGAGAGACAGAGGCCTGAGAGACAGAGGCCTGAGAGACAGAGGCCTGAGAGGCGGGCTTTGGGGAAGGATGGTGGGAGGTGAAGACTGGCAGTGGGGTCTGAGAGAGGAGGGAAGAAAAGCTAGCCAAGTCTCCTCTACTGTAGCAGTTACAAATAAAACGTGACCACAATGATATCATATTTAGGTATCTAGTCTAGGACAGCCATTATGAGGCAAACAAAGCCTAAATGTTGATACAAAGAAGGGATACAAAGAAGCTCGAATTTGTACATGTTCTGCCAAGGATGTAAAATATATAAAACAATACCACATATATATATGCACTTGCTTAAAGCCATGCAAACTGGGCGTGGTGGCATACACTTGTAATGCCAAAGACAAAGAGGTAGTAGGATTCGGTCATCTTCAGCTACACAGAGAATATATATATGCACATGCACCACATGTGCGCAGTGCCCACAGAGGCCAGAGAAGAGTGTCAGCTCCCCTAGAACGGAGTTCCAGACAGGTGCCAGGTGGGTGCTGTCCAGCCCAGTACTATGGTTGTTCAGAAAGGCAACAACAAAGTTGCCCTGTCTCCTAATAGTTCTACTGCCAGGTACGGAGCCAAAGGAGCTGGGAGTGGGCCTTGAGCAGATACTGGTTCACCTGTGTGGGCCAGCACTGCTCAAAAGCAGGAGTCATCTGGTGTCTGTGAACAGCAGAGAAACAATGTTCAGCCCAGTAGAAGTAGCTTCTACCTTTGAAAAGGATGGGTTTGCTCAGATGCAGACTACAACCCAAATAAACCTTGAGCAATAAATTTAAGTCCAATATATCAGCTGTGAGAGAAAAATTATGAGCATTGTCAAGTTGATTGAGGCTAAAGCAATGGCTGCCAGAAGCTGGGGGAAGGAGGGGTGGAGAGAGTGGGAGTTAATAACATAGCTTTCTTTTTGGAGACAAGGCCCAACGTAGCCCAGGGTGGCCCTTGAATTCTCTGTGTAGCTGAAGATGACCGAATCCTACTACCTCTTTGTCTTTGGGATTACAAGTGTATGCCACCACGCCCAGTTTGCATGGCTTTAAGCAAGTTCGTCAACTGAACAAAATCCCAGCCCTTGTGCACATATTCTATTTGGGATGATGGGAAGGTTCAGGAAACCATGGTAGTAATGATTGTACAATATTGTGAATGTTCTTTTTTTTTTAACTTTAATTTAATTTTTTTGTTTTGTTTTGTTTTTACACTCCAGATTTTATCCCCTTCCCGGTCCACCTTCTGACTGTTCCACATCCCATACCTCCTCCCCCCGTACCCCCCAGCTCCACAAAGATGTCACCACCCCCAACCCCCCACCTCACCAGACCTCTCCACTCCCTGGGGCCTCCAGTCTTTTGAGGGTTAGGTGCATCTTCTCTGACTGAACCCAGACCCAGCAGTCCTCTGTTGTATATGTGTTGGGGGCCTCATATCAGCTGGTGTATGCTGCCTGGTTGGTGGTCCAGTGTCTGACAGATCTTGGGGGTCCAGACTGAGACTGCTGGTCCTCCTTCTTAGCTTCTTCCAGCTTTTCCCTAACCCAACCTCAGGGGTCAGCAGCTTCTGTCCATTGGTTGGGTGCAAATATCTGCATCTGACTCTTTCAGCTGCTTGTTGGGTCTTTATCAGGGGCCAGTCATGATAGGTTCCTTTTTGTGAGTACTTCATAATACAGTAATAGTATCAGATCTTGGAGCCTCCCTTGAGCTGGATCCCACTTTGGGTCTGTTGCTGGACCTCCTTTTCCTCAGGCTCTTCTCCACTTTTGTCCCTTCAGTTGTTTCAGACAGGAACAATTATGGGTCAGATTTTTTGACTGTGGGATGGCAACCCCCTCTCTCACTTGATGCCCTGTCTTTCTGCTAGAGGTGGGCTCTAGAAGTTACCTCCCCGCACTGTAGGGCATTTCATCTAAGGTCCCACCCTTTGAATTCTGAGAATCTCTCACCTCCCAGGTCTCTGGTGTATTCTGGAGGCCCCCCCCCCCACCTCCTACCTCCTGAGGTTATCTGTTTCCATTCTTTCTGCTGGCTCTCGTGGCTTTAGTCCTTTCCTTCCACCTGATCATGTTCCCCTCTTCCTTTCTGTCCCCTGGGTGGGGAACACCCAGGTCCCCCCTCCCTCCCCACTCCTGTGATTGCTTTCTTCTTCCTCCCAAGTGGGAGTGAGGCATCCTCACTTGGACCCTTCAGCTTGTTAACCTTTTTGAGTTCTGTGGACTGTATCTTGAGTATTCTGTACTTTTTAGCGAACATCCACTTATTAGTGAGTACATAGTGAATGTTCTTAATGCTATTGAATCCTACACTTAAAAACTATAAAATATGGCAATCTATATGAGAGAGGAATATATGAGATCGAGACTCAAAAATTGTTAAAATAGTGTGTATGTATGAGGGAAGAGAGAGAGAGAACTCAGAAATATGAATGACCTGGAGTAGATGGGGAAGAAATAAGGTTCCCAGTGGTCCTGGTGAGAAAGGAAAAGACCAATGGGTCAGGACAGCTAACTCTTCAGATAACCATAAATATTACAGAATTCAGTAGACATTTTCACATAGTATTTGCGTAGAGTTTCTCAGAAGAAAGCCAGTGCTAACAGGGAGTTGAGGTGATACAGAAGGTAGACAATAGGGACGATGGTTGGTACCAATGAGGATGAAGAAAGGTGGATGATTTGAAATCCCCTCCAGCCTGGTCACCACAGAGAGATGAGGAGCTGGGGGCAGGGAAAAGTATGGAGTGGCTCCTTCATCTGACTCTCTGTATTCCCAGCAGGAGGTCCCAGTTGTTACCATGGCTTCTGCCGAGCCCCTGACAGCGCTGTCTCGTTGGTACCTATATGCTATCCACGGCTACTTCTGCGAGGTGATGTTTACAGCGGCCTGGGAGTTTGTGGTGAATTTTAACTGGAAGTTCCCGGGGGTCACGAGCGTGTGGGCCCTCTTCATCTATGGCACCTCCATCCTGATCGTGGAGCGTATGTACCTTCGTCTGCGTGGCCGCTGTCCTCTTCTGGTGCGCTGCGTCATCTACACTCTCTGGACTTACCTGTGGGAATTCACCACCGGCTTTATCCTACGCCAGTTCAACGCCTGTCCCTGGGACTACTCCCAGTTCGACTTTGATTTCATGGGCCTCATTACCCTGGAGTATGCTGTGCCCTGGTTCTGCGGGGCCCTCATCATGGAGCAGTTTATCATCCGCAACACCCTCCGCCTGCGCTTTGACAAGGACGCAGAGCCTGGGGAGCCTGCCAGCCCACCAGCCCTGGCCAATGGCCACGTCAAGACCGACTGAGTCAGAAGATTAATGTGAGGACCTGAAGTCTCTCATAGGACCCCATGAACAGAGAAAGAGAGAGACCAAGCTGATGCAGTTACCCCTTGGTTCAGCACAAGCCCTGCCCCCAACTGGGTCTTAGCTCAGTAGGGCAAACATAACCACACATGGTGGGCAGTGGGATGGTGTTGGGGAGTTGGGCAACAGAAGGACTTTGAGACTCATCCGTGGCTCTCAACACATCCTGGGGACTAGGAGCTGGGTGGTGAACAATCGGACATTGATGGATGACTTTGGAAGCAGCAGACCCGTCCTAGCTAAGGGACATGAACTCTGGGGCCACGGGTGAGAGGCAAGGTCTGAGAAGGCCTTGGCTGCTGTTGGGGACCACCACCCCACCTGCCCCCAGGCTTCAGCTGGGCTTTGGCTGGTTCCATTAGGCAATATTCAGGTGCTTGCTTGCAACCAATACCTCCCCAGGGGCCTCTGAGCTGCAGCCTGAGAGAGACCAAGTAGCCAACTGGGCTGCTTGGTGGCACTGGTGGTGTGCAAAGGCTGGGAAGACTTCCTTTGGCTCCTCTCCTTCTCCCTCTCCCAGGGCCCCACGCTGCTCCCTTGGCCTTCTGGGGGCCCCTGTGGTGCTGGATTCCCACCAACCTTGGGCTTTTGGAGGTTTCAATCCCCGTGTGTTCGGTGGTGTTTCCCCTTTCTCTTATGTTCAAGGTATTTACCATTAGCAGGCAGCCCTTTCCTCTGTGTCAGTCACCATACCCTTCTCTGCTCCCAGCTCCCTATAGAACACAGCAGTGGCCAGAGGCACAGCTCTGAAGTGGACCCCACCTGCCTTGCTGCAGCCTTCCCTCCACCTTCGTCTGATGACTGGGGGGTGCCCTGTCTCCCTGGCCCAGGGATAGTAGTCTGGTGCCCCTTCCCTGCAGAGGTCCTACTGAAAACGCATAGTATCCCTATAATGTACAGCGAGGCCCAGAGGTGTACAGTGGATCCACAGCGGGGGGAAAAAAGGCAGAGTTCTAGGTCCCGTTTGCCCGTATGGTTTATTATTTCAGCCAGTTAACCAGTATGGCTTCCTGTGAGCTAGAGGAGACCCAGGGAGAACAAGACAGATACAGAAGACCATGGAAGGCTCTTTAGAGGCCCTTTCCTGGAAAAAGAACGAATCTCACCATAGCCTCAGCTCAGCAGTCAACCCTCAGGGCTGCTCTTCCTGCAACTCCCCCTGGCCAGCTGATTCCATGAGCTTGTTTCTCAAGCAGTGTTAACCCTGTCACACTCATGGGCCTTGTCAGCTTGGTTATTGTAACTTTATCCCATGATGGGTCCATTGCTGGCAGTGGACAGGTGAAATCTAGGCCCCTTCTGATTTTTGTCCCCCACTCCTTGAGAAGACGGGACCATCAAAGAGAGTAGCATCCCATGAGGCCACCCTGGGACCCTCAAAGGTTGCAATCAGCCCTTATTTCTTATAGATCATTTTCTTAAATGACCATACCACCTGTGTATAGTCTCTGGATCGTGCAGACAGCACCAAGCCAGGGCCAGCAGCAGGGCTGTCCTTGGCTGGGGCAAAGACTGGAGACATAACCTTCTGTGGCATCTTTTCCCAGAGTGTTCTCTGTCTAGGGTAGAAAGCCAAGTGTTTCCCTGGGTAGGCTTCTCAAATCACCAAACACCATTCTGTTGCGGGGGGACTTGTTATATATACTTGTAACGCTTTGGGCATTACAGGGATTCAGGTTTCCAATGGGAGTGGTTGCTTTCCATCTACAGGTGGAGAAGATTCCTTGTTTTCTCCATTTCCATATTATCTTAATTATCTGAATCCTAACGCCTCTCCAGGCCACCTCACACCTGTCTTCACAACTGAGGTCTCCCAGCATTAAGGCTCCAATTCTCAACCAGAAAAGGCCATTGGGTGGCCCCTAGGTCTCAGCGCTCCAGATGTTGTCTTGTAGGCATTCCCTAGTACCGTTTTTTCCTCAAAGCTCTATTAATCCCATGTCAGGAGGGGTTCCCAGAGCAGATCTGCATGCCTGGCCATACTGAGCATTGTGATCTGCTTTCCTAGGTCCCCTGTTGCTCCTAGGGCCCCTCATAGGCATAGAACCCCCAGCCAAGGGAAGCTACACCTTAAGGCCTGACCACAGACCTACAGGGTCAGATCTCACGGAGTGTAGTTTAGATTTCAGCTCTTGCTTATTGGCTATCTTCAGGGCTCCAACCCCTTAGTGCTTAGGGGCTCAAAGGTTGGGGGTAATTAAGCCCTTCTGAGCAGTGGGGAGTCTGCTGGTTGTTTATGGAGCTGCCCTCTGCTGTTCTGAGCCCAAGGTAGGAGTTTCAGATAGTAAGTATGCTGTCCTGCATGGTTGAGTTGCTTTGGATGTCTGCTAGGCTTCCAGTACCCTGTCCCCTCCTCATGCTGGAGAGTCACAATGGCCTGTGCTTATTCACAGCAATAATATATAGGGAGCGTCTGTGAGTCCCCTTTGTCCTGCTCCATCACTCTTCATGGATCTCCCAGGAGACTGCTGAGTGGGTCAGTTACGTGGAAATCTATTTATGAAGCTCTGGGCTGTGCAAAGTCTTGTCGTAGGAGGCAGGTGAGCAGCCCAGCCCTGAAGTATGAGGAAGGCCATGGGAGTGCCTTCCACCCTGAAGCCACCCTTACCTGGAGGAGCTGTAGGCCCCAGCTTTGTAGCAGGGCCTATGAAGTGGTTAGGACTGTCTTCCAACTGGACAGCTCTTGAGAAAGGTACATGACCAGTTTGTAAGCCCGTTGCCTGCTATGTCTCCGTTAGTCTGTCTCTCCCTTTTCATAACTGTGCACATAAAATATACTGGTGTTTGTGTTCCTGGACTGGCTGTGACCCATCTGTTCCACTGTGGGGCCCCTTTCCCAGGGCGTACTGGAGGTTGGGCTCTTCATACTTGGCAATATCTATGTCACACCTTCCTGAACCAGGATGGCTGGTGGTGAGGTGGTGAAGTGGTGTGGCGCTGCCACCAGCCCTCGCTCTCTCTAGTCACCTGTGTCCACTCCAATGCTCCCTAACTCCTGCAGTCCCAGGCTGGAGGTAGACATGGGGTCCCAGCAGAATTTGGGCTGCCTATACCAGTCCTGAGATGAACAGCTTTTAGACAGATTGGCAGTAGCTTGGCATGTACCATGATTAGAGAAGCCATGGGGGGAGGGGCTCAAAAACAAAACAAACAAGCAAAACTAAGAGGCTTTTGTACAACATGAAAATCATACTTGAAGATTCAGTTCCATACTCCTTCCTAGCAAATCTATGTTCACTGAGAAGGCCTTTGGAGGACGTAGTCCTTTCCTACTTTGTGAGCTTGGTTCTGACTAGGTCCTCTGCCCCATCCCTGTGATATACTGTACTCCTGATTACTTTTCTGCTTCCAGGAAGAAGAGGGAGAGTTTAGAAGTCCTTCAGACTTAGAGTGAGTTCCAGGACAGCCAGGATTACATGGAGAGACCCTGCCTCAAAAGCAAAGTTGTTCAGTCTGATCTGCTAAACCCAACTGTCCTGGCCCCCATCCATAGCCAGGGCACAGTGCTTGTAAGTCACTGGGAAGGCCTTTTGCTTTTACTGGACCCACAGTCACTTGGAAGTATCTATTTCTTCGACAGATGGTCTCCTTATAAAGTGGAACTATAACTGAAAGCACCCTAACAATCATTTGCATGTTAGTAAAAACAAACCTATAAGGTAGTTCTTTCACAGTAAGAGTTTGAAGAAAGAGACAAACGATGAAAGTCTAAATGGAGCCATAGAAAAGAGGCAGGCTGGGTATGGTGATGCATGCCTTTTATCCCAGTACTCAGGAGGCAGAGGCAGGTGGACCTTTGTGAGTTCAAGGCCAGCCTGGTCTACAGATCCAGTCCAGGACAGCCAGGGCTACACAGAGAAACCCTGTCTCGAAGAACAAAACAAAACACAACACAACAAAAGGGCAGAAAAAGAAGGAAAGGAGAGAAAGAGAGAAAGAGGAGGCAGGACCTACACTGAGAGGACTTTTCACTTTACACACACACACACACACCATGCATGTATGTGCATGTGCACGTATGTTCGAAAGTATATGGAGGCCAGAGGGCAACCTCAGGTGTCATTCCTCAGGAATGCTATCCACCTCCTCTGAGACAGGGTCTCTCATTGTCCTGGAGCTCACTGGTTAGGCTAGTCTGGCCAGGATTAGATTAGCTAATCCCCAAAATATTGTTTCTGCCTCCCTGGCTCCAAGACTACAAGAGGTGCATCACCAAGCCAGAGTAGTAATATGTGTGTTCCAGAGCCCAAAGTCAAGTCCTCATACCTGCAAAGCAAGCTCTTTATAATAGTCTGCTCCCTGGCTGGGTGGCATCTTTTCTTTGTTTTTTTTTTTGTTTGTTTGTTTGTTTTGTTTTTGTTTTTGTTTTGTTTTTTTTTTTTTTTTTTTTTTTTTTGGTTTTTCGAGACAGGGTTTCTCTGTATAGCCCTGGCTGTCCTGGAACTCACTTTGTAGATCAGGCTGGCCTAGAACTCAGAAATCTGCCTGCCTCTGCCTCCCGAGTGCTGGGATTAAAGGCGGGCATCTTTTCTTGACAGCTCGCCCCCACATTTTCCCCTTCCAACCCAACCCAAAAGCTAAAGATGCAGGATTCACACAAATGGCCTAGGAGAGCTCACACCAAGGTCTGCGTGATGTTTAACGACAACGAAGAAAGTACTAGAACTTGAACTTTTCTTTCTGGAGTGGGTCTCTTCTTCTCTCAAAGTGTGCATTTCCACCCTTGTGCTGGTGCAACTAGAAGACAAGCAGACTGCCTGCCTTGGGAAGGTGATGCAGGAGGATGGAGCCACTGGTCCAAGGTTAGAGGAGCTGGGTCTCATTTAACTGCAGTTGTAGCTTCTATGGCACTGCTGCCAGGCACCAATGGCCACATGTTTTCATTCTCTTCCATTTCAGATGGGCACCATCCTGTCCCTGTTTATGGAGGAGGACTGTTGATACTCAGCCTATAGCCCTGGCTTTCCAGGACCTTACCATGTAGACCAGGCTGGCCTCCAGCTCACAAAGATCCATCTGTTTCTACCTTCCAAGGCCCGGGATTAAAGTTGTGCACCACCATACCTGGCCTGGATTCAACCACCTCATTTCTTCCCAACCCCCTCCCCATTTTTTCTGAGACATCATTTCATTATGTTGCCCTACACTGACCCAAACTCCTAGGCCTGACCGCTCCTGTCTCAGCTGACAACTGGCACATGGCAATACTCCCAGCTTTACAAATCTTGTTTTGACTCGAGCAGATCTTTCAAGGAGGATTTGTGAGGAGTCAGGTGATGACTTGAGTTCAGTTCATGTGAGTGCCATTTACAAAGCTAAATGGAAATGTTTGTGAGTAGCAGGATGGGCGTCTGGGGGTTATAATGTAGGCACTATAGAATGCCATCTTAGCCAAGACAAGACAACTGGCCAAAGACCCCTCCCAGTGGAGGAGGCTATGAAATCTTGGCCTCTGGATGCTAGATTTATCCCTGACACCCATTCTGTCCCTCCTACACAGTTTTATTTTTGTCCCAGGCTTTTCTCAATGATCCTATTTTCAACTTGAAGAGATGACTGGGCCTCTGGCTGTTCATACTCTTAGAGGGCTTGAGACTACCAGATGAAACCTCTTCGTGGTAAGACAAGAACCCTCTGCCAGGCCCTTCCACAAACTCAGACAGGCCAGAGGATTCACCATTTTAGCTCCTCAATTCCATATTGGACATCTCCAAGAGTAGGGACCAGGCTAGCAGCAATGATGGATGATCAGGGGAAGAAATGGTGACAGGGATCCTATCGGTTATGCCATGTATGGATGCTTCTCCATGAGTGATTTTCCAACAGAGACTCTGCTTGACTTCAGGGACAGGTAAGGGTACCCAGGAAATACACAGAACTTTGCCATCCTTTGATGCTTTCTGAGATAGGCTGGCTTCTCACTGTCTTGAAAACACAAGTGTTTTCTATGCTTAAGCAATCTTAGCTGAATTTGGGACAAATCAAGGCCAGAACATAGTGGGTGTTTAAGGGACCTCACGATGAATGATTTTTTTTTTTAAAGATAGAGCCTACTGCTGTAACAAAGGCTATATTGGAGCTCACTTCATAACCTAAAACTTACAGTGATTCTCCTGCCTTGGCATCCCTAGTGCTGGGATTAAAGGCATGAGCCACATAGCATGACCAACTGATAAGTGGGGTTTGTGTTCCAGAGTATCATAGGCTCTTTGGAGGGACCTGAAGCTAGGAATTGTGTCCAGACAACTATCCCAGTCATTGTCTGTGGCCGCCATCATGGAGCAATTGACAGACCTGCTCCCTTTTCTGAATCCACTAAGTCCTGAAGGAGACTTGCCAGTGTCTTCTTGGAACTTTCATGCTGGATTGATTAGTTCTTTCAGGGGGTGCATTATCCTGACCTCGGAAAGAATGCCATCTTAGAGTCAAATAGTACTCAGAAGGAAAGTCCACTGACGATGCATAGCCTTTGCTGCTGCTTTAGTCACACCTACTAAACAGGGAGCTTTCTGGTTAAGGATCTTCCAGATGCTGAAGAGGAAAGCTTATTTTAGCTCACAGTCTTGGAGATTTCAATTCATAACCAACTGACTTCCTTGCTTTAGGCCTATGATAGCACAGACCACCATCTAAAAGAGTGCATGTCAGATGAGACCTGTCACTCCCGTGGTCAGCTACAAAGGGTGAGAAAAGGGTCAGGTTACCAATACCCCGTTCATGAGCTCACACCCTATGATTAACTAGGCTCCACCTATTAAAGGTCCATTACTTCCCAATACTGCTGCTGTCTGAAGACCTCTACTACACAGACCTATGAGGTAGACTTACCTAAATGTAGCAAAGTTCTAAGTAAGAGACAGGATCTTGACCAGGTCCTTACAGATAATCCTTCCTAAGGAGTAGGATCAAGTGCCAGCAGGCTGCCTGCAGATCCTGGAAGTCCTTGTACTCTTAGCATTTGCCTTGCTTTCTCAGAGGCCAGGCCATGGATTAAGGCCACCAGGACTGAAAGGCAGGCTTCCCTGGCTTCTGCAACCCTTTCTCTCTCAGCTACATGACCATCATTGCTCTGGAATACAAAGAACCTGTGGGTTCTAAGGAGCTGCAAACTTGCAAACGTATCTGCCCCACCGGATCCTTTATAAGATGACTCCAGAGAGCATCCTGTAGTGATCTAAGTGCTCAGACTCCTTTCCTACAAACCTGTGGAGTATCAGGGGTCTTGGTAGTGTTAGAAGGTACCACAGAAGGACATGAGTGGTGGATATCACATGTGTTAAGCCAGGTGGACTTGAGTTCTAACCCCTGTTTCAACCACTTACCATCTATCTGTATGGCATTTGTGGTGGTTTAAATACGAATGGCCCCGTAGACTCATATATTAGAATTCTTAGTTATCAGGGAGGGTCACCATTTGAATGGATTAGAAGGATTAGGAAGTGTAACCTTGTTGGGGGAAGCATGTCAGCTGGGGGTGGACTTGGAAGTTTCAAACGCCCATGCCATGTCTAGGCTCATTCTCTCTGCCTGCAGACAAGGATGTAGCTCTCAACTACTCCAGGGCCCTGCCTGCCATGCCTTCAACCATGCTTCCTGCTGTGATGATAATGGACTAAGCTTCTAAAACTGTAAGCAAGCCTCCAATTAAATGTTTTATATGAATTGCCTTGGTCATGGTGTCTCTTCACAGCAATAGAACAACAACTTAGACAGCATTTGACAAGGCACTGGGCCCCTTTGGCAGTGCCATTTCACAGATTTGATTCATTTTATTGAGAAGACATACTGACCTTTCCTCTCCAGGCTTAATGGGAAAGTAACCATGGCGAGGTTCAGTTAGCAAGTGGGGCATTGGTTTCCATTCAGCCCAGCAAGCTGCAGCATTACACACCTGTGTTATTAAGCAATGTGTGGGTAAGGTCTTTGGAAGACTTTTCATGTTAGCCCATCGCCTTGTTGGTTACAGAGTGTTCTGCTATCCTAGTATACCCGAGGCTAAGAAGTGTGCTAACACCCAAACTGACAAAACAAAGCACATTAGTGGAAGCATATTCCTCACTAGTCACAAGACACCACTTTGCAGGAAGCCCTCTTTCCCGTTGGATGTGGTCTTGGTGGGTCCTTTCCTCAGGTCTGAACCAGAACAACCAGCATTGTCCCCCTTCATTGGTGCCTCACTTCAGACCCTAAGCTGGCTGCCCACTAATTCTTGCTATCTGGATGTTTGGACATGTTTGGGTTTCTGTTGTTTTCTCAGCTTTTCCTTTAACACTGGAGAGTTCTTCTCATGGGTTCTAAAAAACCTCCCTTCTCGTTTACATCAACAGGTAATCTTCCTTGCTATGGTCTGTCTCTCCTCTCTGTATTGCAGCAAAAACTTTCTCTGTGAATGATCCAGATTCTGCCACACACCTCTCTCTTCCTTCTCCGTCTCCTTCTTCTTTTTCTTCCTCCTCCTCCTAACTGAAAATAGATTCTTTGCCAGGCAGTGGAGGTACACACCTTTAGTCCTGGAACTCAGTAGGCAGAGGCAGGAGGATCTCTGTGAGTCCAAGGCAAGGCTGTTCTATAGAGCAAGTTCTAGGACAGCTAAGACTACATGGAGAAACCCTCTCTCAGAAAAAGGAAAGAAAGAGAGGGAGAGAGAGAATAGATTCGTCTTTCGTGCAATACATTCCAACCAGAGTTTTCTCTCCCTCCACTCATCCTAGCTCCTCCCAACCTCCTTTCTCCCTCAGATCCACTTCCCCTCTGTTTCCTCTTCAGAAAAGAGCAGGTCTCCAAGAGACAACAGCCAGGCAGGACAGATATAATAAGACAAGGTAAAAGCCTTCCTATCAAGGCTGGACAAGGCAACCCAATAGGAGGAAAAGAGTCTCAAGAACAGGCAAAAGAGTTAGAGATTCACATACTTCCACTGCTCTGAGTCTCACAAGAACAAAAAGCCAACAGCCATAAAATATGCAGAGAACCATGTCTGGTGTAGATCCACACAGGCCTCGTGCTTGTACCTTCTCTCTGGGAGCCCATGTGAGTCCTGCTTAATCAATACAGCAGGCCATGTTCTCCTGGTGTCCTCCACCCCTCTGACTCTTACAGTCTCTCCTCCCCCTTTCCACGGGGTTCTCCAATCTAGGAAAGAGACCCTATGAAGACCTCCAATTTAGACTCTCCACATAATGTCTAGCTATGGCTCTCTGCACCTGCTCCCATCTGCCAGTGGAAGCCTCTCTGACGACAACCAAAAGCACTGATCTGAGTGTAGCAAGATATCATTAAAAACCATTGCATTGCATTGACATTTTTTTTTTTGTCAGTTGTGTTTTGTTCTACCCTTAGCCTTTGGGCTATACAGTCTCAGCCTCTGGTTCCTGGTCATCCAAGCAGTGTATGTCATGGGCTCCCTCTCATGGGGTAGCCCTCAAGTTAAACCAAACATTGGTTGGCCACTCCCAGGTGTTCTGTGCCACCATTCCCCCAGCACAGGCAGGACAGATTGTGCAGGGGGCGGGCGGGGGGTGGGGGGGAGGTTGTGGCTGTGGTGGTTTCTCCTTCTATAGCCTGCAGGGTACCTTCTCATGCCAAAGAGACTAGAATGTAGGGGTGAAGACTCCAAGCCCTCACCAGCTAGATCTATGTTCAAAGAGCTGAGTGGAAGTTGTCCTCAGCAATGGGACTCTGCTGACAGTCCTCAGAGGGTGACCTTCTGTCCTAGCATCAGCCTGGGCTGTCCAGGGATCTCCTTGAGACTTCCTCAGCCAACAACTTACCCAAATGTAACCCTCCCACCACTGGAAGTCTTGCCTGGCTATAGAAGATGGCCAGTTCAGACTCCATATCCTCCATTACTAGGAGTCCTCACTAGAGTCACCCTCATGGATTTCAGGAAGTTTCCTCTGTACTAGGCTTCCACACCACTACCCAAATGCCCCCCCCATTTCAGCTGTCTCTCTCTCTCTCTCTGCATTCTCTCCCTTAATCCCTTCCCTTCAACCTCATCCCTCCCTCTCCCGTCTCCACCCACCCCCAGTCCACCCACAGAATCTATTCTATTTTCCCTTCCCAGGAAGATACCTCAATACCTTCCTCTTTACTTAATCTTTCTGAGTCTGTGGGTTACAGTTTGATTATCATTACTAAACAGCAAATACCCACTTTAATTATTGGTATACATACCATACTTATCTTTCTGGGTCTGGGTTACCTCATTCAGGATGATTTTTTTTCTAGCTGTATTTATTTGCCTGCAGTTTTATGATGTCTTTTTTTTTTTTTAACCCGCTGAGTAATACTCCATTGTTTAAAGGTACCACACCTTGTTTACACATTCTTCTGTTGAGGGACATCTAGGTTATTTCCAGTTACTGGCCATTATGAATAAAGCCACAATAAAATAGTTGAGCAGTTATCCTTGTGGTGCCTTGTGGGCATCAGGTATATATGCCCAAGTGCACACCTCACTTCTAAAATATTTTTTGTTGTTGATATTTTTAGTTTTTGTGCTAAGGTTTCACGTCATCCAGGCTGGCCTCAAACTCACTATGTCACCAAGAAGGACCCTGGATGCTTATTCATCTTCCTTTTATCCCTTAGGTTAGGGTTACAGATGCTGGGCTGGGAGTAGAGGTTCACAGCACCCATTTATGTGGTACTGGGAACTGAACTGAGCTCATGCATGCCAGGCAAATACTCTAAAGACTGACCTGCTTGTGCAAACCCATTTAAAGAACTTTATCTTCTGCCTTTATCCGTTTAGCCCTCAAACTCTCTTCCTATCTCATGGGCCATTCTTGTAGCCAGGCTGTTCTCACCCAAGAGAAGGAGACCAGGATGTGCTCTTTATGAATCTGAAGTTTTGCTTGAGCCACACAGACCCAGCGGGGGGCGTGACCAAAAGTCTAAAGAGGCTGTCTCAAGCTGAATGAGCAGGGGGGTTATAAAGGTAAAAATCACAAGCTTGGTACTTCCCACTGACAGTAGTTATTGTGACTGTTCCCAAGCATGACAGGATATGGAAATTTTTAATAAGAATAGGACACAGTTGTGTCACCGTGGTATTTGTGTTTGATCAAGGCGGAGAGCAGAAAGCCTTGCAATTACAGAAGCAGAACAAAGGCAGGTGAGTTATAGTTCCTATAAATAAAGTACTATGTATACCTGCCAACCAGCCTGAGGTTAGGTCAGGGTTTAGTAAATATATATAGCCTTTTGTTTAAGAACTATTTTATTTATTATATGTAAGTACACTGTAGATGTCTTCAGGCACCAGAAGAGGGAATCAGGTCTTGTTACGGATGGTTGTGAGCCACTATGTGGTTGCTGGCATTTGAACTCAGGACCTTCAGAAGAGCAGTCAGTGCACTTAACTGCTGAGTCATCTCTCCAGCCCCAATATATATTCTCTAGCATATATATATATATATATATGTATATATATATATATATACTTTCATGTGAAGCCTCAGACCCCACCACTCTCCCACAGACCTGACACAGTCTATGCTCCGTTGCTCAGCATAGCTTCACCTGCTCCAGAGCCAGAGCTTTGGGCTAACCGCTGAAAGCTAGAGGAAGTACTATCTGTGAAACACCTAGATCTTTCAAATTTTACAAATACCCCAGGATACAGACTGATCCCTTTGGAATTAATCCAATTTAGTTGCTGTCTTTCTCCACACTGGGATACATAGGAGTACTTTAGATGCAGGCTGTCAAGGTCAGCTAGTCCCCAGCATCTCCTGCCTTTCTCATTGGCAGCTTCTGCAACGGGGTGAGCTGCCAAGCATCAAGGTGGGAGGTGGGAGCCTGTCTGGACCCGTTAAACACTGAAGTGGCAGCTTTTCTTTGGATCCCTTTAGATGTGAAAGCACAATGACATTAGATGTTATTTTTCTGACTTGCTCTCAGTCTGTTCCCCCAGGATCTCATGCCGGCTGACCAGCAGGACCAGATGGCACAGTGTACTGGAACATCTCACTGTGCCTGCCTTCCCATCCTAAGAGATACCTCCTCATCTTTCTGAGAGGCATGCCTGTACATCCCTTCCAGTTATTTGTGTCATTTTTTTTCTCCCACTAACTCTGCTGAAGGCACCTGACCCAGTCCTGGCTTATATTCCATCCCCAGAGATGATAGCTGAGGCTGCTTTTGTCGTCTAGAAGGTACCAGGACGAGGAGAAGGCGACAGAGGGACGAGGAAGGACTAGGAAGGAGCCAGGTTGTTTTGTATTTGTGGACGCTTGCCATCAGCCCCCTTCCTCAGACATTGCCGTCTGCATCCCATGTGCCCTGAGAACATCTTGACTGCCGAACAAAAGATTTGGTATCCCAGACGTTGGGCCTGACTTTGAATTCCGGGCCCCTGACTCATTCACTGGGGCATGTTATATAACCTGTCTAGGCATCATCTGAAAACGGAGCTAATAATAGTCCAGCCTCTCAGAGACGTGAAGAGATTAGCTGAGACAGTGATTGTCAAGTGTGTGGCATGCAATGTCTGAAATCAGGAGTCTCTCTCTCTCTCTCTCTCTTTCCCTCTCTCTCTCTTTCCCTTCTGCCCTCCCTCCCTCCTCCCTTCCCCCTTTCTGTATGTATGTATATATGTATGTATGTATGTATGTATGTATGTATGTATGTATGTATCTGTCTGTCCACCTTTATTTCTGTCTATTTCTCACTATCTATCTATCTATCTATCTATCTATCTATCTATCTATCTATCTATCTATCTATCTCTATATCTATCTCTATATCTATCTATCTATCTATCTATCTATCTATCTATCTATCTATCTATCTATCTATCTATCTCTGAGACAGGGTCTCACTTGGTAGCCAGGTTGGCCTGGAACTCCACTCTATAGACCAGGCTGGCTTCAAACTCACACAGATCCTCTTGCCTCTGCCTCCTGAGTGCTGTAATTAAAGGCCAGCACCATCATGCCCAACGAAAACATTCTCTTTTACCTTGTATATTTTGTAATTTCTGAGCCAATATGTGAGTTAGACCCTATTAGCAGAGGTGCTATTATTTTTGTACCTATGAATATATGTCACGGGGATATAGAAAGATTCCAGACTGCCTTACATCCATCCTTCCCTGGTGAGACAGACAGGGCAAATATTATATGTAATTCTTGCCACACTGAGGACAAGCTGAGGAGGACAGAGGAATACTCAAGGTCATAGAGTCTAGGCTGTCAGTACTCTGATCTGTGGGTCATCTGCCCCAGGGACTTCTCCTATGACACCTGACTCTACTATACCCAGTCTCTTTGTTCTGTGAATTTTACATTTTAAAACATGAGCTACTGGGCCAGCAAGATGTCTCAGCAGGTAAAGGCACCGACCACTGAGCCTTACAACCTGAGTTGGACCATCCTTTGACCTCCACATAGTGCATATTATGACATTGAACCCTGCAACTGCACCCCAGCTAAATAAATAAAAATGCAATTTTAAAAATATAGAGCCTAGGCGGATGGCTCAGCAGTTAAGAGCACCAGCTGCTCTTAGATCTATTCTGGAGGACCCAGGTTCTATTCCCAGCACCCATATGGTGGCTCACAACTGTTCATAACCTCAGTTCCAGGAGATTTGACACCCTCTTCTGGCCTCCGTGAACACCAGGCATACATATAGTGTCCAGACGTACATGCAGGCAAAACACCCATACACATAAGACAATAAAACATTAGTCTAAAATCTGAGAATGCGCTACTGCATAGCCAAGCTTTTTTTTTTTTTTTGTCTTTTTGAGTGTGTGTGTGTGTGCGCACGCGCGCATGTGCACGCAGGGATATGTATGTCTGCATTCTGCACAGATTTTGTTTTTCCCACGTTAGTATCTAGTAGGCATTCTCTGTATTGAAATAGACAACATCCTTGCCTTTAAATAACTATAGACCCTTTCAGGATCTTAATATATAAGCTTAGCTACCACCCCATTATTAGGTCTGCAGTTTTGCACTGCTCTAAAACAATACTTCAGTCATTCACTTTAATCTTGGTCTTGGGACTGAGCAAGCACACTGATTTGAAGTAACTTGTTTCCTGAGCCTTCCCTGACCCCCGCTGGCCGGCAGCCTTGGAAGAGTGCCTTTCCAGGCACTTTGACTCTGTAGTTGTTTCCAATCAGCTAATCAATTCAATTAGGCCTTATTGAGTGCCTGAGTGCAGAACAGTGCGCTCTCTGCTGCTTGGAGATCCAGAAGCATAAACTGTGTCTCTGACCCCCCGAGGAGCTTATGGGTAACCAGGGAGACCATTCTTCTGTGTTTACATCCAGCCAATGAGGTCCCTCAAGCAGAGGCCATCCAGACGGGATGAGGACTGTGGTGAAAGCAAAAAACTCTACATAGGCTTCTCATCTGTCCTCCTGCCTGTCCTGGGCTTGGCTTTCATTTGGCAAGAAGCTGCTAAAAATGTTAACAGTGGATAGGGAAAAATGTCAGGGGTGGTATGGAGCCTTCCCTCATTCACCGAGTGTTAATATTAGACCCCTGAGTTTACGTGAACTCACTAAAAATAGCATAGGCACACACCTTGAACCCAGAATTCAGGCAACTCAGGAGACACATTTCAAGTTTAAGGAGGAGGAGGAGGAGGAGGAGGAGGAGGAGGAGGAGGAGGAGGAGGAGGAGAAGGAGAAAAAGAAGAGCTGGGCAGTGGCAGTGCACACTTTTAACCCCAGTACTCAGGAGACAGAGTCAGGTGGATGGATCTCTGAGTTTGAGGCTAGCCTGATCTATAGAGCAAGTTCCAGAAAAACCCTGTCTCAAAAAAACAAAACAAAATAAAATGAAAAAACCAACAGCAGCAACGAGCAAACAAACAAAAACCTTTCAAAAAATAATATAAAATGCCAGTAACTTCCCTGTCTCTCTTGCCTATTTATGAAGTGGAAACAACAGTATATTGGCCCATCTGGCATTGATATAGCAAAATACCTGAGGTTGGGAAACATATAAAGTAAAGAAGATGAATTGGTTCCAAATTCTGCTGGCTGGTGAGTCCATACAGCATGATGCTGGTGTTCTGTGTCTACAAAATGACACAGAGGTAGGGATGAAGCTAGCTGTGTGTGTCTCCTTGTATTCTTATAATACCTTACTCTTCTGGGAATGAATTTACTCCCTCAAAAGCAACATCATGCCATCTCCTGTATCCCATATTACACTGCACCAGGCCCCACATTCTAGAGGATTCTTCTCAACACTGACCAAGACTGAGTTGAAATCCTAGCAAATGCTTTTGAAAGAACAAAACCTTGAGCCAGGTGAGATGGTGCACTCATATAATCACAGAGCTTAAGAAGGAGGAGCAAGCCGGGCGTGGTGGCGCACGCCTTTAATCCCAGCACTTGGGAGGCAGAGGCAGTCGGATTTCTGAGTTCGAGGCCAGCCTGGTCTACAGAGTGAGTTCCAGGACAGCCAGGGCTACACAGAGAAACCCTGTCTCAAAAAACAAAACAAAACAAAAAAAAAAAAAAAAAAAAAAAAAAAAAAGAAGGAGGAGCTTGGGAGTTTAAGGACATCCTGGATAACAGCAAGATCATATTACAAGCAAACAAACAAAAATAAACACTCTAATTTTAAAAAGGACAGAGAAGATTAGTGAGATGACTCAGTGGGTTAAGTACCTGTACAGAGAGCATGAGGCCCTGAATTCAGATTTAGCCCAAGTAAAAGCTGGCCATAGTAACAAGAGTCAGGAACTTCAACATTCCTGCAGTGAGATGGGGGTTGGGACAGGAGAATGGGTCCAGAAGCTACCATGTCAACTGGTGTGGCATACATAGTATCAGACAATAAGATACCCTATCTCAAACAAGGTAGAAGATGAGGACCAACCCCTGAGGTTGTCCTATGACCTCCACACATGATCTATGGCACAGTTTATGCATTCACACACTTCACTTACACACACACACACACACACACACACACACACACACACACACACACACACACACACTCAGATTAAGAAAATAAAGAACCAGCCGGGCAGTGGTGGCACACACCTTTAATCCCAGCACTTGGGAGGCAGAGGCAGGTGGATTTCTGAGTTCAAGGCCAGCCTGGTCTACAGAGTGAGTTCCAGGACAGCCAAGGCTACACAGAGAAATCCTGTCTCAAAAAAAATCCAAAACAAACAAACAAACAAATAAAGGGCTGGAAAATTGGCTCAGTGGTTAAGAGCACTGACTACTCTTCCAGAGGTCCTGAGTTCAATTCCCAGCAACCACGTGGTGACTCACAACCATCTGTAATGAGACTTGGTGTCCTCTTCTGACATGCAGGCAAACATGCAAGCAGCATACTGTATACATAATAAATAAAACAAATCTAAAAAAGAAAGAAAGAAAAGAAAAGCAAAACATTTCTCAAATGATGCACGAAAGGAGGCTGGAGACCACAGCTCATCAGTTACTGTATACTGAGCACCCTGCACAGCCTGGGTCTAGCACATAGTAGGAACTCAATAAACATTTGTTGGCTGAACCAGGGAACCAGCAGGTGTTCCAATGAGCCCCTGAGGGACAGTGTTCCCTACAGCATTTGCTCAGACCTGAGGTGGAGGCTCTTCATCCTGCTCTCCAGCTCACCCACAGGCCCATCCTCTCCAGATAGTCTGCACCCTGGTCCTGACATCCTGCATCTGTCATAACAAGTGTCTCATTCAGGGGAGTACAAACCTGACGCTACAAGTTCACCCCGGGACAGGGAAGGAGAGGCAGGGCTGTCCTCAGCCAAACTCTCAGGTTTCACAGACTGCAGGAATCGCTACCACAACTGATCGGCTGGCTCACTCTTCATTTCCCCTGCTCCTGGCAGATGAGGCAAGGGACAGCAGGCCCCAGAGGTCACCAACTCAATACACTCTGATCAGTCAAGAAGGATACTGACTACGAATGTGACCATGTGCATACCTTGTGCCCCCAGGCTCTTCAGTGTCTGGTTATCTTTTAGCTACTCTGGTCTTCCACATCAGACTCCCCACTCTGGGCTAGAATGTTTTTTGTTTTTGTTTTTAAGTTGTGTATGTGGTATGCATTTGCGAGTACACATACGTGTGTTCAGGTGTGTGTGCCTGTGCACGCTGGTGCAGAGGCTAGAGATCAGCGGCAGTGCCTTCCACTATTACTTCCCACCCATTTCTTGTTTTAGTTGATGCATATGAGTATTTGCCTGCATGTATATCAGTGCACAACACATGTGCACATGGAGCCCTCGGAGGTCAGAACTGGAATTACACGAGATTGTAAGTCACCATGTGAATTTGGGGAACTGAACCTAGCACCCCTGCAAAAGCAGCAGGTATTAGTAATCCCTGAGACCTCTCCAGCTCTTCTACCTCAGTGATTGAGTCAAGGTCTCTAACTGGACCTGGAGCTCACTGGTTGGCTAGGGTGGTGGATCAGAAAGCCCAGAGGATTCTTTCGCCTCCATCGTTTGTAATCACTACTGGGATTACAGACATGTGCTGGCACACCCAGATTTTACAAGGTTGCTCGGGTCCAAATTCTGGTCCTCAGGCTTGAGCAACAAGCACTGTATGCACTGAGCCATCTCCTTAGCCCCTAGGGAGTCATTTCAGTGTGCCCAGAGCCCAGCTACATATAAGAAGGCAATAATCATATCTACATCGCTTTCTCATTCCATTGCTGGGAACTATGCCTCACCCAAAGCCAGTGTCGAATTAACACTTGCTGGATGAAAAAAAGAGGATCCCTTCGGCAGTATTGTGATAGCTGATAAATGATGGTTATTATAAATAATTACTGCAAATAAGTGATTATTCATGATTTTTAAAGGAAATGGTAATTTCTATAGCTTTTTGAGATTAATAAGCACAGAGTCCTGCCTCTTCCATTTCTTTGTCACTCACTCAGTTATCCTTCAACTCTGCTTTCCCAAGAAACCAGAATTAGATGACGTCGCCAGGCATGGGAGGCAGAGGCAGGTGGATCTCTGAGTTTGAAGCCAGACTAAACCACAGAGGGAGTTCCAGGAAAGCCAGGACTACACAGAGAAACTTGTGCCTCCCCAAAATAGATAACCTCAGGACAAACCTGAAAACTACAACCTGAGGCTACATGGTTCTGTGGCCAAGTCCAGTAGGGGGAAGTGGCCTGCTAACCAAGAGCCAGCGTGGGTGGGGCACACTGAGGCACAGGAGAGAGCAGAAGCTGAGGGGCAACGGTGTGTGGGAAGGATGAGGACAGGGTGGACAAGATGGAACACAACAGGCTCTATAGCAGACCTCTGGTGTGGCCAGAGCGGCAGCACAAGGGCCAGCAGTGTCCACTGTACTTGGTGCTACTGGCCTGGCATTAGAGGCTTCATCTCTGAGATACTGTTCCCAGCCCCTTCTTTGTCATCCCCAGGAGGTTTCCCTGTAATCACACAAACCTATGCCTTTCCACACACCAAGAAAGCTCTGTGCCAATGAGCTAGGACCCCATCCCTTTCTTACCAGGCCTGTTTCATGACCTGCTTTCTCCATTTCCCCTTCTCTCAGTTTGAGGGTCTCTCTGCTAAGGCAGAGACTGTGGCTGTGAATCCTATGCCCTGCTGCGTGATGCAATGCCCGGGTCAAGTCAGGTGCCATTTTAGCAGTGCACTGGGTAGGTGTTTGGAGTTCTGCACTCTGGGGAAGTCTGGGCTGCAAATGGGAGTGAGAACAAAGGGTTCTGGTGGCCTTGGTGAGAGAAGGAGGGGTCAGAAAGCTGGGAAATGGAAAGGTAAATGATGCCATGAATTTAGTGTCACACAAAGGAGGAAGGGACTGAAGACGCCATTCTTAGAAGGAAGGAAGGATGATGTTGTCAAGGGGGCCATGTTTACCAAGTGCTGGGGAAGCATTTCAGCAGGTCCACAAGGATGCACAGAGCACCAGGCGGGTCTCCATCCGCTGCCCATGCATCATATGCCATGCATTGTTCTAAGTGCTTTGCCAAGCAAGTGTGAAGCCATCCAATTTTTCCCACCAACCCACAGAGCATTTGATTAATACCATGTATATGTTGACAGTGGGGAGCTCAGAGGTTACACACACACACACACACACACACACACACCCCTTTGCCCTGTCCCTGGGAAATGCAGCCTCGAGTGATAGAGCAAGGCTTTGGACCCTAGCAATATCATTCTAAAGTCCAGGTCTTACTCCACTGGATGCTGTCTTCCAGCCAGCCTTTGCCTGCTGGTGTGTGTGTATGTGTGTGTGTAAAGGGAGGGAGAGCTGCTAGGCAAGAGTTGCAAGAGTTTTCATTAAGTTGCTTAGCCCAACCTTGACCTGGTCTCTGAAAAGTAGGCAGACACTGGGCTTTTGATCTTCCTTCTTCAGCCTCCCAAGTACCCGGGATAACAGTCCTATGCCACCACTCCCAGTTTGGGCACCTGTTTAAAGGCTCGCCTTAGACACACACACACACACACACACACACACAAGGCTAATGAAGATAATCGAGTTTCTCCAAAGCACAGTCAGCCGGTTAACTGCAAAACCAAGATCTTCCCAGTTATAGCCACTCTGCTGCCTCCTGCACCTTCCAGATGCTCAAAGCTGAACTGTAAGCTCAGGTCACCTCTGCCACTCTCTTTGCAGCTTGGGAGCCTCCATAAGGCCCCAGCAGATGGTCATGTTCCATGTGCACTTCTGACTCAGCAGCTGGCTCTCGGGCCCCCAGCTCGGAACCTCTGATCTACCACAATGAAGACTGGGACGCCACCTTGACCTGGCACAGGGGAAGGAACAACTCAGAGCATCAGCGACTTTGGGAGGAAAAATAGGTACAGCTGAGATCTATTTATATGTCCTGGATGGGAAGGACAGAGGCAGACAATCAGAGGGAAGGCCGTTTAAGGACTCAGCCGGTCAGCATCCCGAGTATCTGAGTGGGCTGATGCAAGACATCCAAATGGGCAGAACAGGAGGCTTCAGGTAGACCCTGCATCCATTTACCAGAGGATGTTCTTCCTGGTTCTGACCCATCCTGCTCTCTTGCTGCATCTCTCAGGGCTTCCTTTACACAAGAGCTGACGGTTCCAGAAGAGCCTGAAACAAGACAATGAGAACATTTGTAAATGTTTCCTTTGTCTTAAGTTACTTGGTTTTTTTTTGAGCCTTATGTTGTTCAAGCTAGGCGCAAGTGATGCTCCCATCTTGACCTCCTGAGTGCTGGGACATAGGCAGGCTGCCTCCTCCCACTCAGAGGGACAAGCTGATGTGTCAACCCACCGGCTCTCCTGACCCAGTGCAGCAGCACTAAGTATATCCCCTGGGAGTAACCAAGGTGGGTCTCTGGCTCACTCTCCAGTCACTTTTATCACCAGATCATGACTTGAGGACATCTGCTACCTGCTCCAGCCACCTGGTCCTCTTTTCTGGAGGTAATATGTCACTATGATGGCACTGTGCCTCAGTTTCCCCACATGTGAGACCTAAAGTGTCCTGTGTTTTTAGCATACAAAAGTTAGCCTAAGGAAGCCTTATCTGAGATGATAAGAGGAAGGGTAGGCTGTAGACTGAGAAGGGGCTTGATAAGGGGCAGGGGTGGAGGGTGAGGGTGGGGGTGGGGCCAAGGCCAGGCCCAGGGAAGTCCCCCCCCACCAGTTCCAAGCAAGTTCAAATTCAAGCTCTACCCTCTTTTTGTCTATGCGACATTGGACAAATGACCATCTTAGAGCCTTGTGAAAACGAAGCGATCCAATCTTCAAAATAACTCCTTTGACCCAACTTACAATCAAGAAATGAAGCGGAGAAAAAAATGAAATGAAAAATAGGTAGGAATGTAGCTAAGTTAATAGAGCGCCTGTTTAGCACGCAGGAAGTTCTGGGTTTATTCTCTGGTGCCATATAAACTAGGTGTGGTGGTGCATGCTTCTGACCTCAGCACTCGGGTGATGAAGCGGGATGATCAGAAGTTCAAGACTATTCTCATCCACTTAGTTAATTCAAGGCCAGCCTCGGCTACCTGAGATGGGAGAGGGGAGGAAGGAGAGGAGAGAGAAGGGAAAGGACAAAAGACAAAGGGAGAGGAGGGAAGGAGAGGAGAAGGAAGGGGAAGGGGAGAGGGGTGAGGGGAGGAGAGGAGAAGGGGAGGGGAGGGGCGGGGAGGGGAGAGGAGGAGAAGAGGATCCTTTTCCAGTGTCTTCTGTGATTCTCTTCTGCAGCTCCAAGGCTCTGAGAGAGCTGTTTCTGGAATATATGGATCTCGTTCCCTGCAGGTGGAATTCTGTTTTATTTGGTCTGGGCTGGAACTAGCTCCTCCTGAATTCTCTTGGCATGATGAGTTAACTAATCTAAGGTAATTCTGAGACTCAGAATTGGAGGGGAAAGTGCGGCAGGGGCAAGGGCCAAGTGCAGCCTCCTGCGCTCAGTTATGAGCACCTAAAGCCTGCTGGCTGAACAATCTTCTTGAAGCCAGGCTGCCATCTGACTACCCTGACGTGACCATCCCGCAGGCCTCCTGGAACAGTCCTTCCCATTCTTGAAGAGCTCACAGTTGCCCTGCCAATTCTCCTATTTGGAAGATTAAATCTTCCCTTGTCTGGCACTCTCTCAGGTCACCACAGCGCTCCCTCCATTCCCAGCATATTCGAATGGAGCCCTGACTCCTTCTCCTGGTGCTGGAGCAAACACACCAATGCCCCTGCTCAGGGGCCAGCATTGTCTGGGGGGCGCTCCATTTGTCATTCCTCAACCTGCTATTACCCAGCTCTTCAGGACTTTCCCAGAAATGAAACCTTCCCCACCAAAGTGTACTCTTGTGGTGACAGCTTCCAGATTCGCCATGATTCTGCTCCCAGGCCCAGTTAATTAGCTAAGAGGTTGGCCCTCTATTTAACCTGGTCTACCGAATTCATTTCATGGCATTTTTGAACCCCCGTGCCTCTCTGGTGATGGAAACTAGAAGATACAAGTGCACAGTCCCCTGAAGATGTGGCAGGAGGTGACCCACTCTACCCCTCTTGAGGGAGGTCACACTTGTAAGGAGCCAGGACAGCAATGGCTATGGGCGCTTGGTGAGACAGCCCCCTAAGTGGCCTGGAACACAGCCTCTGTTGGCTTGGTCCTTAAATCTCTGGTGTCAGTTTCATAGAGAATGCTTGGCTTAGAGGTGGGCAGAGGTACACTGGAGGCTGTTGGCCATCAGGGGAGTTCCCTTGTTCAACATGAGCCATTTTACAGTTAACTCCATCAGTCTCTGGGATATGTGTGTCAGGGTGTAGGGGCTCTGAGTTTAGACTCATAGAATCCTACTTTTAGGGCTGGGCCTTAGTAATTAGTAAGCACAGGGTCCCCCATCTTACAAATTGGAAAAGAGAAGCCCAGGAAGGCACCTGTGGAAGAGGTAGGCTGGAGCTTGGGTTCGGCCTTTCCCACATCCTCCCAGAGAACCAGCCCCACCAGGGCCTCCATATTGTCGCCCCCGGGAGCCTTTCACTAGCCTGGTGCTCAAGAGGACAGATGGCTGGGGAAACTCATCAGGGCATCCAGTTGTCACTGCAATGAACCAAAGATGTAACATTTCTTGGTGCTTTATTGAATATTTGGCCCTCAGAAATTCACATTGCAATTTAATTCCCATTGTAACAGTACTGAAAGATGGGGCCTCTAAGGTTTCCTCCATGTGGATGGACTTAAAGGCTTTTAAGACTTGTAGGAGCGAATTCCTTTTTATTCTTTCACACTTCTTCCACATGAAGAGCAGTGTTATTCCCAAGGACGCTGTGTTCAAGGCGTTATGTTAAAAACAGGTACTAGGCTCTCCTCACACAGCAGATCCTGGTGCCTTGCTATTGGCCTTCAAAACTGTGAGGGGTAAATCAACTCTGGTTGTATGCATTTTCCAGGCTCAGGTAGTCTTTCTTTTTTAAGATTTGTTTTTATTTTAGGTGTATTGGTGTTTTGTCTACATGTATATTTATGTACCATGTACCTGTCTCATTCCCAGAGAGGTCAAAAGAGGGTGTTGATACTCTGTATCTGGAACTGGAGTCACAGATGCTTGTGAGCCACAATGTGGGTGCTGGGAATCAACCCCCTGTAAGAGCAAGAGTGCTCTAGACTGCTGAGCCCTCTCTCCAGCCCTTCAGTAGTCCTTTAGCACAGCCCAGCCCAGCACAGCACAGCACAGCACAGCACAGCACAGCACAGCACAGCACAGCACAGCACAGCACAGCACAGCACAGCACAGCCCAGCACAGCCCAGCCCAGCACAGCCCAGCACAGCACAGCCCAGCCCAGCACAGCACAGCACAGCCCAGCCCAGCACAGCACAGCACAGCACAGCACAGCACAGCACAGCCCAGCCCAGCACAGCACAGCACAGCCCAGCCCAGCACAGCCCAGCCCAGCACAGCACAGCACAGCACAGCAAAGACACCTGGCTGCTTGGTGGTATTGTTTGAGGTATGGTGTGTGGTGTGAGTGTGTATGTGTGTGTGTGTATGGTATGTGATATGTGTGTGGTGTGTGTATAGTGTGTAGTGTAGTATAGTGTAGTATAGTATATGGTGTGGTGTGTGTGGTATGTGTGTGTGTGGTGTAGTGCCTGTGTGTGATGTGTATATGTAGTCTGTGTGTGTGTACGGTATGTGATGTGTAGTGTGATGTAGTGTGTATAGTAGTGTGTGTGTGTGTGTGTGTGTGTGTGTGTGTGTGTGTGAGAGAGTATGTGGTCTGTGTGTGTGTGATGTGGTGTGCTTGGTATGTTGTATGTGTATATGTGTGGTATGCGGTCTGTGTGTGTGGTGTGGTATATGTATTGTGGTATGTGTGTGTGTGGTATATGTGGTGTGTATAGTGTGTGGTTTGTGCATGTGTGTGTATGTGTGCATTTGTGTATGCACCCATATGTGTGTTCTGTGTGAGTGTGTGGTATGATATGTGTGTGTGTGGTATATATATATATATATATATATGGGTGTGGTGTGTGGTCTGTGTGTGTATATAGTATGTCGTGTGGTATGTGTGTGTATGGTATGGCGTGTGTGTGTGTTATGGTGTGTGTGGTGAATGTATGTAGTATGGTATGTGTGGTGTATATGGTGTGTATGGTGTGTGGTTTGTGTGTGTGTGTGTTATGGTGTGTGTGGTGAATGTATGTAGTATGGTATGTGTGGTGTATATGGTGTGTATGGTGTGTGGTTTGTGTGTGTGTGTGAGTGGGTGTGTACGTGCATATGTGAATGACTGAGTGCGTGCATGAGTGTGTGTGTTGTTTTTCCGAGGCTTGTTTCCAAGGCTAGAAGGTCTTTACATCAGCCATAAGCAACGTGAGCTACATGGGCTGCTCTGTGACTCACTTCCCTCAAGTCAGGTTCATGTTTCCTTGTGAATAACCCTTGTGTGGGAGGGATTCTTTCTGACATCACTTCTGAACTTAATGTGTGTAGGGTGGAGGGAGGTGGCGCCAAATACATGCTATTTTTCCACCCAATTTCTCCCATAACCTGGTACCTAATTCTGACACACTCTTCTTGGAGTTGCATTAGATTTCAGAAATTAAAGGGTTTATTTCTATGCAAAGTACCCCCACCAAGGCAGGGTCCCCAGATGACCTACATTTCTATCTAGTTGACCACAAAATGAGGATTCTAATGGCATCCTTCTGAGAACGACCATCCATGAGAACAGAATGCAGGGAACACAAGGTCATGGCTTTATGACTGAGGTCATGTGTCAGAACAGTCAACAGACGTGTAAGGCGAGGTGTTTCTTCACCAACAGGGAACAGCCTTGGGCTTCATAATTCAACTCACACTTCAACTCACACTTCAACCCCTGGTGCCTCTCCCCTCCCTGGAGGTCAGACAGTGAGGCTGGGCATCCCCACCCTTTAATTAAGTGTTGGTTTTTCTGGCAACCAACCCCCATCCTGAAGATGTCTTGGAGTTTCACCTCATTATCGTGAACTCCAGCACACTTTGGAAGGAGTTTGTTATCGCACAGGCAATCCCACTGGGTTGTGAGCTACGTGCAAGGAAGCAGAGTCAAAGGGCAAACAGCTATTTGTGTTGGAGTAGGCTAAAAGGTGTGCTTTTCCAAGTGGCTAGGACCTTACAGATTAGAAGCCACATTCCTCTAGAGTTCTAGGCTGGAAGCCCAGCTCAGCGGAGGGTCTTAGCAGACCAGGCTGGGACATTTGCTCCAAAATACCAACTGGGAAAAGTTGGTGGTGAATAGGTAAAGAATTGATTCCAGTATGTCAAGATCCACCGTAGGAGTCCTGCAACAGATACGAAAATCCCTGCTGCCCCAGGGCCTTTCTTCATGTTAGCATAAAGACTGGAGACTTCCAGGTGCTACACTGGTGATCTGGAACAGGCTGTTGTAAAATATGGTAATTATGACGTCAGCCTTGATGGGAAGGGGGAGGACTACCAGTTTGTTTAAATTATTTTTTCTTTTCATTTCTTCCTTTCTTCTTTTCTTTTCTTTTCTTTTCTTTTCTTTCTTTCTTTCTTTCTTTCTTTCTTTCTTTCTTTCTTTCTTTCTTTCTTCCTTCCCTCCCTCCCTCCCTCCCTCCCTCTCTCTCTCTCTCTCTCTCTTTCTTTCTTTCTTTCTTTCTTCCCTTTCTTTCTTTTTTCTTTTTCTTTTTTTGGTTTTTTTCAAGACAGGGTTTCTCTGTGTAGCCCTGGATGTCCTGGAACTCACTCTGTAGACCAGGTTGGCCTCAAACTCAGAAATCCTCCTGCCTCTGCCTCCCAAGTACTGGGATTGGCCTTGAACTGACAGAAATCTGCCTGCCTTTCTTGAGTACTGATTAAATGTTGGGATTAAAGGCATGTAACACTAATGGCCAGCTGGGACTACCAGTTTTAAATGAATGTCCCTTAAGTGATTGACAGGTCTAAGTGCAGAGTTGTGCAGGTATTAGACCCAAAGTGTAAAGTGTCAAAGGAAACAGATATAAAAGAAAGGCAGCGATGCCGGGCTTACACCTGCTCTTTTACGTTAGAAGTCGTTGGGCTCAAGTGAAGAGCCCACACTTCCAGCCCAGACATCCTCTAAGGGCCTGGTACAGTCAACTCAACATTGAGGTGAGTTGTTTTTCCTAGTTTCCAGATAACAGCTTTAACTATACCAGGCTCTTCCACACCCCTCTTTCTGACTGTGCCCGCCTGCCACTCTCAGAACCCTGAGCTCCTCGCTGTCCGTGCCGTGTGTACCATCTTCCCGGAAGGACCACTTTCTGTTATTGCAATCAAATGTCTTACTGCCTCCCCACCCCCAAGTGATCAAAATGAGGAAGATGAGAATTGGAAGGAAGAAGTCAATGATTCAAAGTTGTCCCTGAAGTTAGTTAAGGGACCGGCTCCTCAAAGCTCTGCCTTCATGGAAGGTGGGGCGGGGCTCAGGGATGAGAGGGCTTTTGTGGGAGGGAAGGGAAAAGCAGGGAAAGTCAGCTGCACACTGAGTGAAGTCTTCACCAGCGGCCGACTTTCTTCTTTTTCCCTAGTTAGACTATACAACGGCTTGAGGTCACTCCAAGTCCTGCTCAGATGCTCCTTTCTCTATGGGACCTTGCTAGTTACTAAGGAAGCGCGTTAGGGGGTCTGAGTTCTGTGATGCTAAGAGGTATTTGTCAGCTCCTTACCCATGTCGTTGGGTCTTTTGTCAGCTACAGGATCTAGAGGAAGTAGAAAGGCAAAGGGGCTAGGGGAGTAAGACCAGCCTCAGAGGGGCCCAGTGCACCCCCTTTCTTTTCCTGTCAAAGCCGAGGGCGATTAAAAACAAGGGACACCGAATTCTTGGTGCCGGCAGTAGGTCTTCTACAACACAGTACACTCTACACTTATTTAATGTGTGTGTGCACATGCATGCAGGCGCCCATGGGTGCTGGAAGAAGACATCGGATCCTCTGAAGCTGGAGTTATAGGTGGTTGTAAGTTTAGGTTCTAGAATCTGTTCCTCCCCGCCAAACAGCAAGGAAGTCAGGCTGTGATGGCGCACTCATTTAATCCCGGCACTAGGAAAGCTGAGACAGGCGCATCTCTGTGAGTTCCAGGCTAGCTTGGTCCACAGAGCAAGTTCTAGGACAGCTAGGGAGACAGAGAAACCCTGACTGGTGTTGATGGGTGGGTGGGTAGGTGGGTGGAGGATTAGAGAGAGTGTAGGGGGAGGGAGGGAGGGAAAGGAGGAGAGGGAGAGACTTTTAACCACTGAACCATCTCTCTAGATCTTTCTTTCTTTTTCTTTTTCCTTTTCTTTTTCTTTTTCTTTTTCTTTTTACTTTTTGTTGGTTCTTTGTGAATTTCACATTATGCACCCCAGTCCCACTCCTCTCCCCTCCCACTGTCCAGGCCCTCTACTCCTGTAACCTTCCTCCCAACAGAAGAAAAAGAATGTTGTGGAAGCTGTAGTGTGTCACAGTGTGTCCCACAGTGTACCCTTTTGTCCACACTTCTTTGCTTGCAAATGTTCATTGCGATGACTCGTTGGTCTGGTACAACGAGGCCTCTGGCTTCTCTCTGTCAGTACTGGAGCCTCACTGGCACTCCTCTGGATATTGTTTCTTTCTTTCTTTCTTTCTTTCTTTTTTTTTTTTTTTTAGTTGGAAGAAATAGCTTTACACTTCACAGAAAAGCTGCAGTCTTTGTTAACCATTCATCTCATTTCTTACCATCACAAAGTCTTCGCTATGGAAGGCTCTGCCTTCCTCCCCTCTCCCCCGAGGCCACACTGATGATCAAACCACATCCATGCCTCCGAGCCCTGATCAAATGTCTCTTCCTCTACAGGGCCTTGCTCCGTGATCCAGGCAGAGTTGGGACACTGAATTCTGTTAGAAGCCCAAGGCGCTGAGTAGTTAGAGCAGCTTGTTTACGGGGCTGGTTCCCTGAGGACTCCAGGCACTGACTGAATAGTTTATCTTTACCTCATGGTAGGGTAGCTGACCTATCATGAACAGTAAATATTTGAGCCCTGGTCTACAGGAGGCAGAGGTCAACCTAATTAGACAGAAAACAGGACAGGACACAGAGGAAGAGGGGAGAGGAGGCAGGCAGCCTCTGAACAGCCACCCTTGTCTGAAAAAGCTATTTCTCACCTTTTGCTAGGCCTGCCTGCTGGCCTCTGTGTGACCAGAATCATCCCCTACTGCGCGTACACACACACACACACACACACACACACACACACACACACACACACACTTCTATTCGTAGACAAAACTCAAAACAATGACTCCAAAAATAACTCCTTCTTCAAGGTCAGTGGAAAGCCATGGAAATACCATCCCCAGCATCTCCAGAACCAGAAGGCAGACATTGGCTCAAAGACGAGTATGCTAAAAATGTTAGCCTGTCCTCCTGTGACTTTCATAGGTTTTAGACACTGCCATTCTGCTGGCTCCTATAAAATATTTTAATTGTACATTTTTATTGTTATAAAGACAAAGGCTCCAAATTTTATTCATTTTTATATGTTCATTATTGTTAGAGTCCCTTTTCCTTTATGTTCATGTGTATATGTGTGGTATACACATGTGCAGGTATAGTGCAGGCCTGCGCAGATACAGTGCCTTTGCATGCACTCATGGAAACCAGATGTCACTTCTGGTATGTTACTCTGTTGCTAGACACCTTTTATTTTACATTTTGGTTTTGAGACAAGGTCTCTTCCTGAACCTGAAGCTTGCTGCTTTTGTAAGACTGGCTGGATACACTCCCCGAGAGCCACCTGTCTCTGCTCACTAAGTGCTGCCATGCCCAGCCTTTATGTGGGGGCTGGAGACTGAAAACAGGGTCCCAGATCTTAGCACAATTTACTCCATGATGGAAGTTCCACTCAGGCTATAAAACTCAGCAAGTAGACAGCAAGACTAAAAAACAAAGGCCTAATCCATCAGTGTCCATATACTTCTGGGATAGTCTCAAAGTGTACTAACCTTGCTCTTTAGCTTCTATAGTTCTTTAATTCTGCTTCTGGCAAACTGTTCTTGTTCACTGAAGTATATCAACCCAGAACATGGCTTTTGTGCTTAAAAGTTCACCCTGAGAAAGGCTCAGGGCTAAACTTGGGATCCAGAACACCCAGTGTGGTCTCCAGCGGGCTAATAAAGACTTTCTATTGGTCTAAACCCGGGTCTGAGCAGTCTTCTCAAGGAGAGCGAGAGGAGCGAGAGAGGGTGTTTCTACAGGAGTGGGGCTCTTACGAGGAAAAAGAAGGAGTCAGCGTTGGCAAGTCCTGATTGGACATAGTAGCCAAGTAATACATTTTGATTGTTGGACTGAGGTGTTTGTCTTAGGAATGATCAAACGGCGAAATAAGGGAATAGACGTTGGGGGCAAGCTTTAAGAACATAATAGTTTTTAGCAGGAAGAAAAAGGGTTAAAATGGTCATGTCTGTGTTTCCCATGGTCAGGCGTGTGTTCGCCAAGCTTTGGCCTATTAGAGTTCTTCATGCCCACCTTTTTGTTTTATTATTAGGTAGTTAGGTCTTGGGTAAGTGGACGTTATTCTCTCTGGCTGCTTCCTGCTGACACCAGGACATCAATGCGTTGGTTTGTTTTGATTGGTCATGTTAATTAGGTAAGCCATAAGGGGCTTTTGATTGCTGGACTTCAATACTTTGACAGCTGGACTTTGGTATAGGTTTGTTTGGTTAGTTGGTTGGTTTATGTGCGTGTGTGTGTGTGTGTGTGTGTGTGTGTATGCGCTACTTTATGATGCTCTTATATCTACCACCCTTCCAACCCTTATTCCTTCCAACCCCCCAATACTAGGTAGGAGAGAAAGAAGGTTAGAAAAGAAAGGGGGCATAGAGTCAGGCGTGGTGGCGCACACCTTTAATCCCAGCACTCGGGAAGCAGAGGCAGGTGGATTTCTGAGTTCGAGGCCAGCCTGGTCTACAGAGTGAGTTCCAGGACAGCCAGGGCTACACAGAGAAACCCTGTCTCAGAAAAAAAACAAAAACAAAAACAAAGACAAAAAAAAAAAGAAAGAAAGAAAGGGGGCATAGATCTCTTTAAACTACTTCCTGCTAACTAGGGACATCAAGTTCCTTGAGACAAGTCTAATCTTAGTTGTCAGAATATCTCCAACCAGCAACCAGCTATAGCAAAATCAGCAAGACAGCAAAGGCAGCATCAGGGACCAGCAGCAGAGGGTACAGTAGCTCTTGCATTTATAACCTCTCAAGAGTTTTCAGAATTCCAAAGGTAAACTACCTGCAGCTGGCAAAAATCACACCCCTCCTAGAGCACAGGACAAATCCTGGTTAGCAGCTGTGGACAACCTTACCTGGGACTAAAACAGAAACATATTCACATAACACATGAAACCAAAATTCTCACTGCACCTTGGTGGTCAGGGGAGGAAGTGGCCAGATAAGGGAATAGACCTTGGGGGCTTTAGGAATGTAAGCTAATGGAGTTTAGCAAAGAACAGGGAAAGCTATAAAAGGCAAAAGAGACAGTGCCACATTTGCTCTGCTCTGGTCTGTGTTTGCTGTCCCCGGGCCTGCTAGAGCCCTTTATTCTGGAGATATGGTTGCAGCTCCTTGTTTTTGGACTTCACTCACTAAGCCATCTCTCCAACCCTTTCCTAATAATTTTTAAAAATATTACAAATAAAATATTTTCATAGAGCTGGGTGGTGGTGGCACACGCCTTTAATCCCAGCACTTTGGAGGCAGAGGCAGGTGCACCTCTGAGTTCAAGGCCAGCCAGGTCTACAGAGTGAGTTCCAGGACAGCCAGGGCTACACAGAGAAATCCTGACTCAAAAAACATATATATTTTCCTAGATAAAATATTTCAAAACATGCCTATGTTTATCAAAGAAACAGAATTAGCAAGATGGAGATACATATATCTCATGAGTCTATGGAGACTCAGAAATCCTGTGATCTTACTTTGGCAAGCCAGTGACTCTGGAGAGTCATTTTGTGAACCAATCAGAGCCTAAAGTCAAAAGCAGAAACAAACGTCTCAGAGGAGATTGCGTATGCCTTGTTCTACCTTATTCTTTTTTCAGGCTGCTGACAGATTTGATAAGACCTACCCACAATTCACTTTGTCAGTGTACTGATTCAGACATTAGTCTCATTCACAAACACTCTCATAGATACCCTGAATGATGTTGACAACGTATCTGGATTACTTAAGTGAAGGCTGCATTGGATCATCACAGAGCTCTGGACACTGTCCTGAGCCTGTTGGAGAAGCTGTCCCTGGATGTGTGAAAGTAGAAATGACATAGATCCTTTCGTGTAATCCTCAGAAAGTATGACTGATACACAGTGGTCACCTGGTTCTGCACTTCAGATGTTGAATGTTCTCCAACAGCTCATGCGGTAAAGGCTAGGTCACCAGGATGGCACTGTAGGGTAGTGCTAGTGCCTAGAGAGATGTCTTTAGGACACAAGAGAAGGGACTCTTCTTCTCTCCTTCCCCCTTTGCCTTTCCTTCATTAATGGGAATCTATTTGGCGTGATGTGCAGTTCTGCCTTCTTGCCACAATGCATTGACTCAACAGGGCTCAAAGCCATGGGAGCTAATGGATCACAGTCTCTCTCTCTCTCTCTCTCTCCTCTCTCTCTCTCTCTCTCTCTCTCTCCTCTCTCTCTGTGTGTCTATGTGTCTGTGTGTCTGTCTTTATTTGCTTTGTTTTTATTTAGAGTGTATGTGTGTGTGTGTCTGTGTCTGTATGTGTATACAACTTTTGAGAGTCAGTTCCCTTGTTCCATGTGGATTCCTGGGCTCAACTCAAGTATACTTGAGTTTGACCAAGCGTCCTTACCTACTGAGCCAACTCACTCATTTGGTTTTTGGTGGCAGGTCTTAGCCTGTAGCTCTGGCTGATCTGAAACTCTTATGTAGCCCAAAGTTATGGCATTCGTCATTCCTCACCTTCGCTAATGCAAGGATTTCTGGCTCCCACATGCAGATGAACCTTTTCTTATACACACGCGCTTTGTTGTTGTTGTTTGAGATAGGGTTTCTCTGTGTAGCCTTGGCTGTCCTAGAAATTGCTCTATAGACCGTGCTGGCCTCAAACTCACAGACATACATCCACCTCTGCCTCCCGAATGCTAGGATTAAAGGCTGTATGCCGTCACTGCCCAACCATACAGAAACAAATTTGAAAGGGCCAGATGTTGTAACCTGCATCTGTAACCTCAGCACTCCTGTGGGGAGATAGGAGAATTATCTAGAAACTTGTGGATCAGCTAATCTGTAGTACATATCACAACAGCAGAAAGAAGAAACCCCTTGTCTCAATAATAGAAGGTGAGAACAGGCCCCTAAAAGCTGATCTCTATTCTATCCAGATTTGTTCTCCTCAAGTGGATGTCGATGCTTCTCTTTCATGCTGTGGCTTCAATATCCTGGGAAAACGGATTTGAAACAAGGCAAGCCCTAAGGTTCTCTGTGAGGAGCTAATGGCACCTCAAGTGTTAGGATGGCTGTCGGCTATCCTTTTGCTTCCTCCTGCTCACCAGCCAAGCAGATGTGTCTGAGAGGAACGCATCAGCTCAGTGTGCTAAAGGCAAAGAGAACCAGTGGTGCGCCCCTGCCCTAACACTAGCGTATCTCAGGGCAAGGTGAGCGGACAGAATTTCAAAGCTGAGTTTTACCGTTTTACCCACCTGAGCATTTGAATCATACACTAGTCCGTGAGCCTAAGGCATATTCCAGGCAACTTTTCATCCATATCAGGGAGGCCTTATCTTTGAGGACATACACATTTACTCAGCTTCAAACACATCTGATCTCCCGTCACTTATTTCCAGTTCTTCGGGTCTGTGCTGATCATTAGCAACAAAATAGAGAAAACACAGATGCTTCCCGCAATTACTCGGCTAATAAGTTACAGCTGAAAAGCTGCAGGGACAGCGTGTTCTGATGATGCTTGCTAGGAATGGTGTTTCTGATGGTGCTCGCTAGGGATAATGCTCGCTAGGGATAATGTGCCACCTCCCCAGAGCAGCAGCAGAGCTTGCTGGATTAGGGTTTCTTAGACACTCTTCGCAGGTGTATCCTGAGAGAAGCAGTGAGCCAGAAGAAAATGAGCCAAAGGATGTAGATTCAGGAGTGTGGTGTGTGTGTGTGTGTGTGTGTGTGTGTGTGTGTGTTAGTGGTATATAAAAACGATGGGAAACCCAGTCATGGAGGTTTGTTATTCGGTTGGTTGGTTGATTTTGAAAGATGAGCTCCAGCTGGGCAGTGGTGGCACACGACTTTAATCCCAGCACTTGGGAGGCAGAGACAGGCGGATTCCTGAGTTCAAGGCCAGCCTGGTCTACAGAGTGAGTTCCAGGACAGCCAGGGCTATACAGAGAAACCTGTCTCGAAAAAAAGAAAGAAAGGAAGGAAGGAAGGAAGGAAGGAAGAAAGAAAGAAAGAAAGAAAGAAAGAAAGAAAGAAAGAAAGAAAGAAAGAAAGAAAGATGCGCTCCTTTGTGTAACCAAGGCTGACCTCAGACTCACAATCCTCCTGCTTTGTCCTTTCAAAGGCTAGGATTACCAATGTATGTTAATATGTGCCTGGTTTCTAATTATAAACTGGGTTTTGTTGGTGTTGTTGGCTGGTTAATAAGTTTTAGATAGAGTCTCATATGTCACCTCAGCTGGCCTGGAACTCATTGTGTGGATCAAGTTGACCTCAAGCTCACAGATATCTGCCTGCCTCTGTCTCTCAAGTTACGTGGGAGTTTTGAACCAGAAGGGAGGCTTTGGTTCTGAGAGCATCTGCTTCTAGAAGACTCGTGAGAATCCAGTGTTTTGTTTTATTTATACCAAGAATCTATTTCTCTTTTTAGTTGAAAGACTTAACTTTTCGCCTTGCTTAAGCCTATTTGAGTTGGATTTCAGTCACTTGCTACTGAAGGAGGCCCAAAGGAGCTACAGACAACTCTAGTGAAAGGGCCTGGGCTGGAAGTCAGGAGACCCAGCAGTCCTTATTCTGAAACAAACAAACAAACAAACAAACAAACAAAACAAACAGGCTTTTCACTTTGGAAAAGTTGTATCTTCTCTGGGCTCAGTGCCCCATTTATAGACAGAGTTTCAAAATTCAAAGATCAGATTAAGTTATCATGAATCATCACATATAACCAGAGCACCAATAATTCTCACCCATATTTTACCAAAAGAAAGATCTGTTCTCAGTGATCTATCTGTTTTGACACAAGCATCACTACATTGCCCAGGATGGCCTTGAACTCTTGAAGTTCAAGCTGTCATCAGCCTCCTGAGTAGCTGAAATTGCACGCACATGCCACTGGACCAGGAAAAAGAGAGGCTATTTTAACACCAAAAAATATAAAGAACAAAATTTTAAAACTGGATAATGGGATAAATTTATATTTAAGAAATGGTGGCACACACTTATAATCCCTGTAACTCAAAAGGCAGGAGAGTTTTGACTTTGAGGTCACCTAGTACTATGTAGCTGGAGATGCTGTTTCAAAACAATGACATCAAAGCCAGACACGGTGTCTTGACTCATGATCACAGCACCTGGGAGACTGAAGCAAGAAGTACCCAAGCTTCAGGCAAGTCTGGCCTTGCCTGGTCACACAGTGAGCTCCAGGCCAGTCAAAGCCACAGAGTAAAATACTATGGCAAAACAAACAAGGAGTTGGGACTGAGTTCAAGTCTGCAGAGCCCACATAAAAACCAAGTGTAGTCACTTGTAACTATAACCTCAGCATTGAGAGAGTTTAGAGAGAAAATCTGCTGGGCCTTTATCACTGCCAATCTAGCTCCAGATTCTATGAGGGACCCTATCTCAAGGGGATATAGTGAAGAGAAGGGGAGAGAGAGAGAGAGCGCGCAAGTGACTTCTCTGACTTCCACATACCTGTTGGCACTCAGGTTCACACATTCACATACACACTCATACATACACACATACACACATACACTTACACACACACACAAACTCAAACCCAAAACCTATTAAAAAAGAAAGAAAAAAAAAAAACAAAAAGAAAAAGCGCCAGTCAGATATACTTTAAAAGAAGACAACTCAGTGACATTACATTCTTTCTTCTTTGCTCAGACTAGAGGAATGTCACCTCAGACTGGCCCTGCTCTGGTGTCTGGCACTTAGAAACATATACCTCAAGATTGCCCCCAGTCTGTGTCCACGCTCTATTATGGTCCAGTTAATTGTTCAGCTCTTCCTCTTTATCTAAAACTGTTAACCTCTGAATATCATTAGCCCAGCCTGGACCCATCCAGTTTGCCCTGAATGTACCACATTCTGAAGCTGACAGAGAAAAATATGGTATGAGCTTAGGTTGAGATCAAGCCTTCTTACCCTAGATCCTGTGACTTCCAGCCAGCTTTGAGACCGATACTTGACGCCTGTCTCTTGTGGTCTTAGGAGTTCAGCAGCAGGGCAGTGGTGGCACATGCTTTAAAACCAGCACTTGGGAGGCAGAGACAGGGGAATCTCAGTGAATTTGAGACCAGCCAGGTCTACAGAGTGAGTTTCAAGACAGCCAGAGAGACACAGAGAAACCCTGCTGTGAAAACATACACAAAAAAGGGGATGAGGTCCACTACTGCAGAACCACAGAGGCTCCCGTGCTCCCTGCTGATCTGTAAGGAGAGCACTTCATCTATCAGACCTGAACTCTCTATGACCCTCCCAAAGCTTCCAGAAAACTGATTACTATTTCCCAAGGATGTAACTGACCTGCCCAAGGTCACATGGCTGACATCCCAAGTGAGGTCTTCCTGACTCATAAGCCCTAATCTTCACCCTGTAAAGAAACAAGGGGTTTATGTCCTCTTTCAATGTCCTGCTGAGGCAAGAGGTTTGTGAGTTTGAGGCCATCCTTCTCAGAGAAGGAAGTCATGAACTCAAACCATCCAGGAGCTGAAACCTGCTTCCAGCCCTAACCCACAGCTTCCCAGCCCCTGCCGCCCAGGCCTAGTCTGCCATTATCTCTCATCTAGAAGCTGACCAGCTAACAAGCACTGGAAAAGGAGGGAGACTGGAACAGACTAGGGATGAAGGAGACAAAACATTTGTCTCCTGACCATAGCTTTCTGTCCCAAGTCCCAGTGCCAAGATGGCTCAAAGAGGCCTTTGGTAAGGTGCTGGGGAGAGAGTTGAGGGCTGGCCTGGGTGAGAGGGTGCTGGCCTGGAAGCCCGGGCTCTGAGAGTAGAAGGCCCTTAAATGGGAAATCAGCTTTTTGGTATCCTCTCTCAGACCTGACTCTGGACTCCCCCTGCTTAGTCATACTCTGTTTCCTCAGTCTATAAAATCAGGTGTTAGGGGCTGGCTGGCGAGGAGAGCAAGATAACGAATTCCTTGACTTTGGAATCAGAAGGACCCTGAAGGCAAGCTAACCCTGTCCCCGTGTCCATGTCTCTGTAACCCCTCCCACCAGTTCTTCCCACCTTGGAAACAGTGATGCCTAGTGCTCCCCCTATTCTTCCTCCTCCTCTTCTTCCCCCTCCTCCTCCTCCTCCCCACCTGTGGGGAAGTCCTTAGGTGAATTTCTGAGTATGTCTCAAGTTCCTTTCCCTCTTCCACTTTCACAAGCAAGGACAAGACACTGTGCCCTTCCCCATGGCCTTCTTGCCTCTAAGTCTGTTTCTCATAGACTGCTCTCAGACCTGAGGCTACAGAGACAATTCAAAACTGATCGTGTTCTTTGCTTAAACTCTCCAGTAACTTCCCATTTGACTCAGACAAAAATCAAAATCACACTATGCGTGGTGACACACCTGTACTGTAATTCCAGCACTTGGAGGTAGTGGTGGGCCATCTAGGCTAGCCTTCGGTGACACTGTCCTAATAGAAGTGGGGCTCCCTTTGATGAGCAAGGTGATGAACCATGCAAGGTTGCCAAGATTGTGTACCCAGAGGGAGCTGCTGTGAGGACCACCAGGAAAGAGTGGGAGACTGTATCTCTCAGACAGGAATCAATGTTTCAAAAGAAGCCTGCTTGTCTGCCTCAGGGCCTCAGCGTGGCACATTGCTGAGTTAGGTCTGGCTACCACAATGTCCCTTACTGATTCCTGATAGAGAATAGACTCTCTAGTCTCACACAGGTGCCAATCGGCCTGGTTTTCTGGGCATTGGCCCAGACTTCTTGGGGGAGTTTGACCACCCTTGGCAGAAAGTAGTATTATGTGACATCCCCAGGTCCTGGCAAGAAGCCCCGAGACTCTGGGCAAGAATGGATCTATAAGTTCCAGGAAGAGAACTTCTGTGGGAAGCAGCTGTGGTGGCACGTCTGGGCCTCAGGGATCAGCGTGCAGGAAAGGAAGCCCTCTGGGAGCAGAGAGGCTCAGAAGAACATTAGGAACAAGCCATCAGCTCTGTCTCCCTCCCTTATGAAGGAAGACTCGGCAGTCTCTTTAATAGGCAGCCTGGTAAGTCTCCTTTAATAACTTGGTTTTTTACCACATATACTGTGCAAAATGTGCAAACACCAAACTTACTTAAACAAAAGACAGCCCCCCCCTTGTGGTGCCTCCAGGGTTACAGTCTGGGGATGCTTATGCCATGCCATCCAGGTCTTGAACAGCATTGACTTCTAGTCACTTAAAGATTTATTTATTTTGAGCCTTCATGTGGTTGTTGGGAAGTGAATTTTAGGACCTCTGCTCACAAAGATTTATTATTATACATAAGTACACTGTAGCTATCTTCTAACACACCAGAGGAGGGGGGTCAGATCTCATTACGGGTGGTTGTGAGCCACCCTGTGGCTGCTGGGAATTGAACTCAGGACCTCTGGAAGAGCATTCAGTGCTCTTACCCACGGAGCCATCTCAACAACCCGCCCCCCCTTCTTCCCCTCCCCATCCCACCCTCCACCTCCGAGGCAGTGTTTCTCTGTATAACCTCCCTGGCTGTCCTAGAACTCACTCTGTAGACCAGGCTGGCCTTGAACTCAGAAATCCGCCTGCCTCTGTCTCCCAAGTGCTGGGATTAAAGGCATGTGCCACCACTGCCTGGTGACTTCTATTCTCTTAATTAAAGTCTGGGGTCCCTAGGAGATTTAAAAAAAAAAAAAAAAAAAAAAAAAAGGAAAGGAAAGGAAAGGGTGGCAGGCAAGTAGAAACGCCCTTAAGCAAGAATCCCACAGAGGCTTTCTAGGTGTTTGGTTAATTATTCAAATGACCTACCTGGGCTTTTGTCAAAAACAGTCAAACCTTTTATGACTTCCTTACCCGAGGCTCAGGGAATGTTGAAGAAGACATGCACATGACAACAATTATTGAAAAAAGAGGCCATGAATTTCAAAGAGAACAAGAAAGGGTAAATGGGAAATTTGGAGGGAAGAAAGGAAAAGGGAAAAAGTTAAAAAATACTATAATATATATTAAAAAAAAATCCCTTGTATGACCATTCTGAGTCTTGGGAGGGCTTGTAGAACTGACTGCAACACGATGACTAGGCAGTGACTGTGGCCACTGTATCCTGTTATGGGCATCTCATGGAGGGGTTGCCACTGCCTCAGGGTCCGGGATTTTGGATGTCCATGCCTGTTGCTTGAATCCCTCTTCAGTCCTTCAAAGGCTCTCTTGTCTGTGGTTTGTGTAGTTGAGTGCTCTGCAATGTGAACGTGGTAATGAATCATCTGGTCTGATTACAGAACGAATGTTCCTGGGCCCTCTTTAAAGATTCTCAAAAAAAAAAAAAAAAAAAGGGGGGGGCTGGTGAGATGGCTCAGTGGGTAAGAGCACCCGACTGCTCTTCCGAAGGTCCAGCGTTCAAATCCCAGCAACCACATGGTGGCTCACAACCATCCGTAACAAGATCTGACTCCCTCTTCTGGAGTGTCTGAAGACAGCTACAGTGTACTTACATATAATAATAAATAAATCTTTAAAAAAAAAAAAAGATTCTCACCAACGAGTCACAGAGGTTCTGCGTCTTTATTCTGAGAGCATCCCAGTGACTCTGAGCCATTTACCTAGTCCCACCTGTTTTATTTTTGAGACAGAATTTCAAGGCTGGTCTACAACTCTTCATCCTCCTGCCTCAAACTCCACCATGAGGAATCGTTGTACAAGCAACTAGCTTTTAAGTTATTTTCTTTTTAACTTGAGTAATATTATAACAAGCACTGTAGAAACCACAAGGACCACATCTTAGCTATAGCTATGGAAGTAAGATTGTGGAATCAAAAGATGGAAACAGGCTTTTAAGGTTTAGTCATATTAGCATGTCTGTACTACCAAACATAAAATTGTATCACTTAGCCAGGCAGTGGTGGCCCATGCTTTTTATCTCAGCACTTGGGAGGCAGAGGCAGGTGGATTTCTGAGTTCTAGGCCAGCCTGGTCTACAGAATGAGTTTCAGGACAGCCAGGGCTATACAGAGAAATCCTGTCTCAAAACACCCCACCCATTCTCCCCCTCCCAAAAAATTGTTTCACTTAAATGGATTTTGCTTTGCTTTCAAACAGGATCTTGAGCAGTGCAGGGCTGGCTCGAACTCTTGATCCTTCTGTCTCCATGTCTTGACTGCTGGGATTATAGACATATACTACTATGCTTGGCTAGAATTGATATCTGCTTTCTTTTCTTTGAGACAGAGTCTCATGTATTGCTGCCTGTCTTTCTTACTATGTAGCCAAGTCTGGTCTTTAACTCCTGATCACCCTGCTTCTACACACCAAGGACTAAGATAACAGTCACACACCACCACACTGAACCTTAAATTGCTTTTTTCCAGGGGTTGTTTCGTTGACACAATACCTCATTATGGAGACCAAGTTAGTCTCAAACTCATAGAGATCTATATCCCTCTGCCTCCCAAGTGCTGGGATTAAAGATATGCTGCACCAGACTGGCCTTAAATTGATTTTTTTTAACAACATAAAAAGTTAATTAAAACAGGAGAATGAAGAGTTGTAGGCTAGCCTGGGATGTGTAGTGAAACTGAAACAGGAGAATGAAGAGTTGTAGGCTAGCCTGGGATGTGTAGTGAAGAGTTGTAGGCTAGCCTGGGATGTGTAGTGAAACTGAAACAGGAGAATGAAGAGTTGTAGGCTAGCCTGGGATGTGTAGGCTAGCCTGGGATGTGTAGGCTAGCCTGGGATGTGTAGGCTAGCCTGGGGTGTGTAGTGAAACTGTCTCAAAAGCAGACGGTTGGGCATGAAACTGGGAGATGGTTCAGAAACCCTGGTGTCCCAACTTTAATTCTAGCCTCAGAATTGAGAGGCAGGCTCCCCCCAGAACATGCTAGCTAGCAAGATTAGTCATATTGGAAAAGAATAAAATGGAGAAATAATTGAAGATGATCCCCATATCAACATTGTACCTCCAAATGCATCACACACACACTCACACACACCTACACACACACTCACACACACTTGTACAAACACTCACACTCATACCTATACACACACTCACACACATCTATATACACACACACCTATACACATACACACACCTACACACACATACACACACACACACACACTCACGGTGGGGGCAGAAGAGATGTTTAGATTTCAAGATTCACAGTGAGGCTGCTCATTTCTCTATTTGTGTGTGTGAACTCTTGATTCTTATCAAAAAGGATCAGGATTCTGGTTTTGGGTTTTTTTTTTTTTTTTTTTTTTTTTTTTTGTAAGCTTGGGGCAGTTCTTCAGTTATTTTGGGCAGAGAGCTTTATTTGCTCCATGAGTCTCTCCCCATCTGTGGCTTTCACTTCCCTGTTTGCTTTATTGCATTTGGTGGCACAAACGGCTTTTAAGAACAGATTTAGATCCATCCCTCCTGTCTCTGATGTCTGTTGCAGGGATAGTTAGAATGTTTTCTCTGGTCACAGCTGAAAGTTTCCATTTCCATTTCTCTCTGTGTCTTTTTATGACCCATTTGGAGTATACCGTGATGCACGATATGAAAAATATGGGTGGAAGCTGATCCTAAGCTGTGCTGACATCCCACAGTTTTCCCGCAGAGTGGCTCTTTCTTGTAGTGTTCTGTGGATGCTTCTTCACCATCGGCCAAGTCTTTAAATAATGTTTCTGTCTTAACATAGTCTACGCTGGTTCCTAACTTTTCTCTGTTTTTGCATCAAGGCCTCACTGTGTTTTGGTGGCTGGCCTCAAACTCACAACTCCATCTGTCTCTGCCTCCCAAGCGCTGGGATTAAGGTATGTGTCCCTACACGTGACTATCTTTTCTTATTTTTGTCCTGATATGTTTTGAGCTGGTCATGGTGGCACATGCCTGTGATCCGGCACCGACAAGCCTGATGAGGGGGACTATAAATTCCTGCCAAGATGGGTTAAATTGTGAGGCCCTGTCTCAAGCAAACAACAACAACTTTTTAAAAACTTTGCCTGGGCTGGAGAGATGGCTCAGAGGTTAAGAGCACTGACTGTTCTTCCTGAGTTCAAATCCCAACAACCACATGGTGGCTCACAACCATCCATAATGAGATCTGATGCCCTCTTCTGGGGTGTCTGAAGATAGCTACAGTGTATTTATATATAATAAGTAAATAAACCAACCTTAAAAACAAAACAAAACAAAACAAAACTTTGCCCATTCAGATTCCAAATGAATTTTAATAATTATATATGTTATATAATACATCCCATTTTGTCTTTTTCCTCCCCATTTTAGTCTTATTATTCAACTTCACAATCAGAATTAAAGGAGCTGGAGAGGTGACTCAGTAATTTAAAGCAGGGACTACTCTCACACAGGAATACAGTTTGATTCCCAGTACTTATGCCAGGTGGCTCACAACTACCGGCAACTCTTAGATACAGGGAACCCCATGTCTGTGGCCTCAAGGGCACCTGTACTCATGTGCACATGGTCACACATACACATAATTTTTTTAAAAGATTTTTAAAAATCAGAAACACTGTTGGTGGTGGCACAGGATCCCAGCACTCAGGTGGCAGAGGCAAGTGGATCTCTGTGAGTTTGAGGCCAGCCTGGCCTACAGAAATAGTTCTAGACCAACCTGGCCTACAGAGATAGTTCTAGGACAGCCAGGGCTACACACACACACACACACACACACACACACACACACAAAAGTCTGTCTCAAAAACAAAACAAAACAAAAAATCAGAATGAAAATCCATCCCTAGGTCAATCAGGTTTTTCTTTACTCTTTCTATTTAATTTTTTTCTTTGAGTAAATATGTTTTACCCCAAAGCATTTACTCAACCCCAACCACATACTTTATTTTCTGAGTTTCTGTTTTGAACAATCTTGCTCTCTCCCTTTCTGTTCCCTTTCCCCTAGGCCACTCTTATTCTTGTGCTTACTAAAATAAAAGCATTTGACCCAAAAGCCACACAGCTAAAATGATACACTTCCACCCTCCTGACCCAGCAGATGTCATTTCTTGGCATCAGCCAGCAGCTGTCTTTGGATTGCTGAGGACGCTCACAGCTGCCTTTCCCTCTTGACTTTTCCCTCCCTGTAAATGGGCAGACTTATCTTTGCACTATCTTCCTGGATTAAAACATTACTCATCTTTAAAAGACTCAATATTCCAGAAGTGCCGTCCCCACTTAATGTATGAAACAGGAGGAGACAGTGTACTAAGTCGAATGATGTCTCCTCAGCATTCATGCCCTCCAGGATGGGACTGATTTTAAATAAGGCCTTTGCAAGCAGAATCAGTTATAATGAGGTCATACTGGGGTTAGGATGGACCCTACACCCAATGACTGGTGTCTTTATAAAAGAGAAAACACATGGAGAAGCCATGTTGTGAATGAGAGACAAAGTGGAGGAATGTGTCTGCAAAACAAAACATTCCATCATTGCCAACATACCCCAGAAGGTAAGAGACTCGGGACAGGTTCCCTCCCATCTTCAAAGAACCTAGTCCTTTGGACACCCTGAGTTCAGACTTTCGGCTCCTCAAGTGTGAGAGTACACACTACACTCACTTGTGAAGGCAGCTGTATGGATGGCTCCAGTCCATCTTCCTGGGCCTCTCCACTGCTGGCGTTTCATCCTTAGATCCGCTGAGACAGGGGAGGGGTGTTCTTGAAATCCTGCCCAGAGCAGAACATGAGCAGTCCCCCCTCTGGAATGCAAACATCAAGGAAGGACAAATTTTCTCCTGTTTCCTGACCAACTGCAAAATCTGTCTTTGTAGCAGGACTATTTATGGGACATTCTGGTTTCAAGTACCCAAGGCTCTGTCATCAAGGGATTCAGTGGGGCATAATTTAGAAGTTTCTGACCACCAGGCTTTCAGTCTTGGCTCCACCATCTTTTAGAGACCTAATTCTGGACAAGTCGCTAGACATTTTGAAACCCTATCTGTAAATGGAGACAATAATCATTTACTCCCAGCATGTCTTACGGAGTTAGTGCTAGAATCCGTGAGATGATTTATGGAAAAGCATTGTTTAAACTGTGAACCTCTGGGTAGATGTTTCCAATCACTAGTGACTACCCATGAAGCAGAAGGGGCCGGGGGAAGGGTTGAAAGAGCTCATGCTTCTTGCTCTGTATCTTTGTTTTGTGTGTCAGGTTTGTGTGTTTAAGATGTGTTTTTATTATTTTAACTAAGTTTATGGGGTGGTAGGTACACATGACTTCAGGTGACCTCAAAGGCTGGAGAACACATTGGATTGCCTAGAGCTGGAGTTAGAGGGAGTTGTGAACTGCCCAACTTGGGTGCTGGGAACTGAACTCAGGTCCTGTGAAAAAGCTGTTTCAGCCTCACACTCTGGGACCGCCTTTCCAGTCACTAGTCTCTTATGTTTATTTTTTGAGTTCTGAGGATCATGTTCAGGGCTTCCCATGTAATAGAGACAGGCCCTGCTGCTAAACCACACCCTGGCCCATTCCATGTCTTCAGTGAAGTAAAAGGTGGAAAATACTGTTAAAGATTTTTTAAATGAAGAGTGTGTGTGTATATGAGAGTGTGTTTGTGTGTATATGTGTGTGTGAGTATGTATTGTATGTGTGTGTGTGTTTGTGTGTGACCAGTAGAAGCGAAAAGAGGTTGTCAGATACCCTGGAACTGTAGTCCGGGTGTTGTGAGCTGCCTGGTGTGTGTCTCCTGGAAGAATAGCAGGCAAGTGCTCTTACACGCTGTGTCTTCTTTCTAACCCCTGTATCATGCCTGTAATCCTAACTAGCACCAAGGAGGTGGAAGCAGGAGGATCATCCAAGTTTAAGGCAGCTTGGGAGACTTGAAACCCTGTCTTTCAAAAAGTCGTTTTCAAAAACATTTACTGAAGAAGCGAAAGCAAATAAAATTCTCTGCCCTCATTCCAAGTTACAGGTATACTAAATGATAAGACAATACAAAGGGTCTACTGTTGGTTTGCTGGCTTGCAACACCTCTTACACAGGTGTTAGGTATAACCATCGCTGATAGTGTTATTAATGGAAAACTTCGCTTCCGGTTCAGCTTCAGCCTGATGGAGTTTGAAAAAGTTATTTTATCCCTGTGGGTTCTAATGTATATAAAATGAAATGATACATCTTAAACCTTAATATTTCTCCCAATGCTGTAATCCTAGCATCTCTCTGACTCCCATGAGGTCGTTCCACTTGCCATGAAGACCGACATTAAGATTACCAGATGAGGGATGGAGAGTTGGCTCAATGGTTAAAAACAATTATTGTTCTCACTGAGGACCTGAGTTCAATTCCCAGCACCCACATGTCTGCTTACAACTTTCTTGTCACACTAGGCACTCGTGATAAACATCATACATTCAGGCAAAACTTATTTATGTAAAATTATAAGATAAATATATTTTTAAATGTTTTTTGTTGTTGTTGTTTTGTTTTTTAGATCATTATATGAGGAAGCTGGCTGCTCAAAGATCATGAGGTTGCCAGGTCACATCACAGGTGAATGTGGGGTGGTGGTGGTGCAGGAATTCTTCCACAGACACAGAATGACAAATACCCAACACTTAAGGAAGGAAAGGACAGGCCTCGAGCCCAGGGTGGAAAGGCAGGACTGAGCTGAGTAAGCTGGGTCTCTATCCCTGACTTAGTCCAAAGGTGGAAGGAGACCGTGAGGTAGATTAACATGCAGTTCTCTGCAAAGGCAGGGTACATACAGCTTAAAAGCCACGCTGAGGAGGCGGGCTGCTTGAGTTTGTAGGCTTACGCAACAATCATGGCAATAGCACCCTCTAGAGGATGGTTGGAAGATTACATATGTGTAAGCACTAGGAGGCACCTAAGGAGCTCGCGTGGGTGTGTGGTAATTGTCCTCCCAACACAAAGGGAAGGAAACATGGCATGACCTGTGTCCTGTGTATGCATGCATGGCTATATCTTGAGCCTGTAACAGACCACATAATTAGAATGGATGTTTCCCTATAAGGGAGATAAAGGTAATAAAATGTATGGGGGAACTAACAAAAGTATACAAGCTACGCCTTGCCGCACGTGGGGCTCAGTCTTTGGATATAAATCTGCTGATCAAGTGCCAGAACAAATAAATGCTACGTCCTGGCAGAAAGCCTTTGTCCCGTTTCTCTGTTTGAAAACGCCACAACAGACGATAAATTTTAAGTTATTTCTTTTTCCGTTTGCATGTTTGGGCGCCAATGTGTATGGTTTTCATTTGGAGGGTCAAAGTTGATTTTGCACATCATTCTTGATTTCTCTCCTACCTTATTCAATGAAGCAGGGTCTCTCTGCCTAAACCCAGAGCTAACTGGTATGGGTAGTCTCTCCTGCCGTGTTGCTCTAGAGGGTCTTGTCTTCATCTTCTGAGGCGGGATTTAAAATGGGCTACCCTGTTCAAGCAGCTTTAGTCATGAGGATTGGGACTCTGGTCTTCACTTTTGCATGGCCAGTGTTTAATCACTAAGCGTCCCCGTCCCCCCCCCCCCCCCCCCAGCTATCACTGTGTATTTTACTCTGATCTTAAGGAGCAAGGTGCAGTTTGAGTTTGGTGCATTGAGGACACCTTGTGTATGTGGGTAGATAGCTTCTCAAATGTTCTAGAAACAGCAGAGATGCCCCATCTGGGGGAGTGGAGGCCAATACAACATTCCCAAGCTCCTATAAACACCAAGAATACTCCGACTGTGTCTTGGGTTTAGTACAGGAACCCTGAAAAGAAAGGAGGGAGCACAGGAGCGAGGCTTTGGCTCCAGCTTGGATCCCCTGAATCTGCTGCGGAGAGAAAGCACTTCTGCCACAGCCTCCTCCACCTTACCTGCCAATGACCATTTCAACGACGCGAGGTTTGGTTGCCCTCTAGTGGCCACTCTGATGATGAAACTCACTTAAAACTGGCAGCAACGTGGTGTAGTACTTGCCCCTCCCCTTTGTTTCTCCTCTCCCCTCTTCTCCCCTCCCCTCTCTTCCCTTCCCCCTCTTTCCTGTCCTCTCCTCTCCTCTCTTCTTCCCTCCCTTCCCTCTCCTCTCTCCTTTCTTCTCTCCCTTCCCCTGATCTTTTTTTTTTTTTCTTTCCATTTTTTCTTTCTCCTCTCTCTGGCCCCATCCTTAACTTAATTTACTTATTATTGTAACTTTTACCATAGTTAATTTTTAGCTTCATACTTTACATTTTTGCCATTTTCCGCCTATGGTCATTCGTGGTAATAAACTTTGAGTGTATTTCTTTAAAAAAAAAATAGCACACCTTTAATCCCAGCACTTGGGAGGCAGAGGCAGGTGGATTTCTGAGTTCGAGGCCAGCCTGGTCTACAGAGTGAGTTCCAGGACAGCCAGGGCTACACAGAGAAACCTTGTCTCAGAAAAAAAAAAGAGAGAGAGAGAGAGCTGGGAGTGGTATAATATATATTTAATCCCAGCATTTAGGAGGAAGGGGCAGGAAGATCTCTGTCAATTTAAAGCCAGTCTGGTCAACATAGCAAGTTCCAGGCCAGCCAGGGCTACATGATATATAAATAAATAAATCTTAAAAAAAAAATCTAAGTGTGGTGGCATGTGCCCTCAATCCCAGCACTCGGGAGGCAGAGACAGAGGGATTTTTTGAGCTGGGGCCAGCCTGGTCTACAAAGCAAATTCCAGGACAACCAGCTTTACACAGAGAAGCCTGTCTCAAAAAGCCACCAACAAAAAAGGTTGTAGAGGGGACACAGTAAGAATGTCAATGTATGGGAAAGCCACCATATGGATGAGAAACTAGCAAGGAGACTGAGATTTTTTTTTTTTTTTTCTGAGACAGGATTTCTCTGTATAGCCCTGGCTGTCCTGGAACTCACTCTGTAGACCAGGCTGGTCTTGAACTCAGAAATCTGCCTGCCTCTGCCTCCCTAGTGCTGGGATTAAAGGCGTTCGCTACCGCGCCCGGCTGAGACTGAGATTTTTGAAGAAAAAAAAATCAATCTGAAATTCTGGAGATGAAAAACTCAGTGAAGGGCCAGTGAAATGGCTCTGTGGGTAAAGGCAGTAGCTGCCAGGCCCGATGACCTGGGTCTGATCCACGGCACCCACAGGACAGAAGGAGAGGACTGGTTCCTGCAAGCTCCCTTCTCACCTTCTGAACTCAAGACACACAGGTTTGCCGTGCCCTGTGTCCTCGCCACCAGAAAATAAATCAGTTAATGCAATTTTTAAACTTAAAAAAAAAAAAGCTGAATAAAGCAAACAAAAAGTACAGTGGGAAATACTCACCCTGAAGGCTCACCCTGCAGAGAGGCAGGAAAACTGCCAAAAGTTTGAGGCTACCTTGTTCTACACAGTAAGTTCTGTGCCAGCCCAGTCTCCATTGTGATACCCTGTCTTAAGAAAACAAACAATAGTAGCAAGGGAAACAATGGAAAGCGACACCAAAAGAGTAAGTCAAGCAGAAGAGGGAACACCCAGGACAGAGGGCAAGGTTGAGGGAATGATATATAGTTCTGCCTGCATTCACACCTGCATGCCAAATGGGGGCACCAGATCTAGAGGATCTGACACCCTCTTCTGCCCTCCATGGGCATCAGGCATTCAAGCAGTACAGAGATATACAAGCAGGCAAACACTCATCTGTAAAATAAGGCAGGCAGAACTCTACAAGTTCAAGGCCAGCCTGGTCTACACATCAAGTTCCCCTCCAGCCAGTCAGGCCTGCATAGTGAGATTCCATCTCAAAAAAAAAATTTTTTTTTTATTCATTATATGAGTATGTGTATATCTCTGTGTGGGTTTGTGCTGCTGAGTGCAGTGCCCATGGAGGCCAGAAGAGGGCGTCAGATCCTTGGGTCTGGAGTTAAAGATGGCTGTGGTTGATGTAGCACAAGGAACAGAATTCAGGTCTTCTGCAAGAGTGTATGCTCTTAACCACTGAGTCATCTCTCCAGCCCTTGGTAACCCTAACAACTAAAATAGTAATAATGGCATTATTTTAAAACCTATATTTTCACCTGGGTAGTAGTGGCCCACGCCGTTATTCTCAGCATTCAAAAGTCGGAGGTAGGTGGATCTCTTGAGTTTGAGGCCAGCCTGGTCTACGGAGTGAGTTCCAGGGCAGCCAGGACTACACAGAGAAACCCTGTCTCAGAAAAAAACAAAACAAAACAAAACAAAAACCTGTAGTTTTTCTGCTATCAATGTCCTTATACATTACACAGCTATTCCATCCACTCAGAATTCCTTATATGTCGCCTTTGCTCACCAAGCGCAGGCCTGGGGAAGCTGTGCTTGGGACTCTCCTACGAGAGTCCAGATACACTCGTGAGAAAAGAAGCAGGAAAGACATGGAGAAGTTCATATACTCACAAGCCCAGAGACAGGAAGGGCTGCAGTCAGAAACTCTAAGACACAAGGAAGGAGAAAACTTAGGCTGTGGTCTTTAGTGAGGGAAGGTCAGGAAGGCAGGAGGAACAGTCTGGGATTGCCCATAAAGGGCTCTACAATTTTGGGGTGCCCCTGGTTGTCTTGTGCCTGGCCCTTGGATGACTTCGAGATGATTAAAGCAGAAATGTGTTGTCTCCTGGGGTGTACAGGCCAGATAGGGGAGGGGTGCCTCTGGACTGGTTAGCATGCATATCAAAAGTACGTGTCTTGGCGTTTCTAAGAACTGTCTATCTCCAAAAGTGTCAGTCTCTTCCTATGCCAAAACCTCTCTCATGCTAGGGAATCTACCACTGTGATACTAGCCTGGTCCTTCAAATAGGTTTAGGGGTGGGGTAGTGTGTGTGTGTATGTGTGTGTGTGTGTGTGTGTGTGTGTGTGTGTGTGTGTGTGTGTGTACATGTGTGTATATGTGATGGTCAAAGGCTAACCTTGGGTGCTTCTTCAGTGGCCATCCATGTTTTTATTAAGACACAGGGTAACTCGATGGCAATTCATTAAGTAGGCTAGGCAGGCCAGGGATTCCTAGGAATCCCCCTGTCTCCCTACTCTGGGTACGAATTACAAGGATGTCCCACTACAACTGGGTCCAGGGATTAAACTCAGGCTCTCGTGTTTGTAAGTCAAACACTTTACTGATGGTCGTCTCCTCAGGCCCAGCTTGGTTCTTAAAGATTTAAAAATATTCTATAGAAGCCGTTCACATGACTAGAACACTTCCCACATCTTCAGTCAGATGCCATTTGTCCTTATGCCACGCCCTGTTCTACACATCTGGATTATTTGTTAGGGTCCATCAGATGGTTCGCAGTTTACACAACAGCTGCCGGAGGTGAGCCCTCTGGAAGCAGTGAACTGTGGCAGCAGGGGAAGAGATTTTAAAAAGCATTTAAGGGTTGGAGAGATGGCTCAGCAGTTAGGTGCAGTCACTGCTCTTCCAGAGGTCCTGAGTTCAAATCCCAGCAACCACATGGTGGCTCACAATCATCTGTAATGCTATCCAATGCCCTCTTCTGGTCCCTCTTTTGGTGTGTTTGAGGACAGCTACAGTGTACTCATATAAATAAAATAAGTAAATCTCAAAAAAAAATTAAAACAACAACACAGACTAGAAACCTACAAAGCACAACAGACTGTCTAGTTCAGAGGTCAAGTGTGTAGGGAGATCTCCCCAGCTGTTGCGTAATTTTGTGTTCTTTCTGAAGACTCAGACTGTGCCTTTAGACTTTAGTGCCTTAGCCAGGTGAGTGAGTCACTCGGTGGTCATAAGTGTTATCTTTACAGGGCCTACCGTAGGTCATCATCAGGCCTGGAACTGTTCCACTTGGTGTGTGTGTGTGTGTGTGTGTGTATGCACACACGAGTGTGTGTTATAGGTACATGTGAATGCACATATCTGGGTATGCAGAGCCCAGATTGGGACCTGTGAGGTGTCTGCCTGCATTGCTCTTCCTTATTCCCTTGAGACAAGGTCTTGCTGAACCTGGGGTGTGGCAGCTGCAGTAAAATTCCTGTCTACCTTCCAAGCACTGGGGTTACAGGTGCTTGTACCCGGCTTTCTATGTAGTTGCTGGGGATCTGAACACGGGTCCCCAGGGTTGTGCAACGCTCTCATTTGATTTTTGGTGCTGTGATAAAACACTAGCCTACAACAACCCAGGGCAGAAAAGTTTGTTCTTACACTTACAGTGATGATCACAGCGCATCACTGAGGGAAGCTGGGCAGGAACTCAAGGTAGGCACCGGGAGACAGAAACCGAAGCGCTCCTCAGAGGAGCATCTCCTGGACTGCTTTCCATTGGAGTGCTCTTCGTGGCTTGCTTTTCTGATATAGACCATCTGTCCAGGGGTGGAGTGGGCTAGATCTTGTAACGTCAATCATTAAAAAAGAAAAAGTTCCCACAGACTTGCCTCTAGGCCAGAATGATGGAGGCATTTTCTCAATTGAGCATCATCTTTTCTCAGAGGATGCTAACTCATGTCAAGTTGACAAAAACTAACTGACTAACTACTAACTAGCACATGAAGCAAGGGCTCTTTTTACAAGAACAGGGTCTCTCCTGTAGTCCAGAGTGGCTTCAAGTTAATATGGAGCTGAGGATGCCTTAACTCCAGGATTGTCCCTCTTCTATCTCCCAGCTGTAGGAATCTCTATACCACCCCAACTAGCTTCTCACTGGCTCTTCTTGGAGACTCAAAGTATGCAGTTACCGGCTTGCAGTCATCACCTCTCCCTCCCACCCCCTTTCAGGAGACAACACAGAAGTAAAGGCACCCCAGATACAATACATAAGCAAGAAGCTCTCTGTTAGCCTGATGAGACAGGCAACCTTAGAAACGAACTCCTTGGGGCTGGAGAGATGGCTCAGTGGTTAAAAGCACTGACTGTTCTTCCTGAGGTCCTGAGTTCAAATCCCAGCAACCACGTGGTGGACCCTCACAACCATCAAAAATGAGATCTGATGCCCTCTTCTGGTGTGTCTGAAGACAGCTACAGTGTACTTATATATAATAAATATTTAAAAAAAGAGAGAGAAAGAGAGAGAGAAAGAGAGAGAGAGAGAAAGAGAAAGAAAGAGAGAGAGAGAGAGAGAGAGAGAAAGAAAGAAAGAAAGAAAGAAAGAAAGAAAGAAAGAAAGAAAGAAAGAGAAAGAAACTACTTAGGCTGGTGGTAGTGGTTGCAGCAGCGATAGTGGTGTATGCCTTTAAAACCAGAACTTGGGAGGCAGAAGCAGGTGAGTTCCAGGCCAGCCTGATCAGGGCCACACAGAGAAACCCTTTCTTGCTAAACCAAAGGAAGAAGAGAAAAGAAATAGACTCCTTTGTATTAATATACCTTCAAAATGCCATTTTAATTCTACCCTAACCCACGGGGTGGGGGTGGGGGTGGAATCAAAGCCGGGGTGGTAGAGAGATGACCTCTGCTTCGATGCTCTTTTTTAATTTTTAAAATACAAAGTTGGAGCTGTAGTGGTGGCTTGGTGTTTAAGAGCACTTGGCTGCTCTTACAGAGAATCCAGGTTTAGTTCCCAGCATCCACATCAGAGGTGCTCACAGCCATCTATAAATTTAGTTCCAGTGCATCTGATGTTCTCTGGCCTCCCCAGGCACTAGGCATGCATGTGGCTCACATACAGGCATGCAGAATACATACATGTAAGATAAAATAAAGCAATCTTTAAAAATAGCTATTTTTCAAAAAATAAAATAAAACAGCAAAGCCGCAGGCTCAGTAGAGTCGGTTATACACTTTATTAAGATCAAATCCCGAGCCTGCAGGCGGTAGTTTGCTTATTAAATCTTTGCACTTACTAGAACCACATCCTTAATTGCCTTCGATATATCTTAATTTCTGATCTTCAAATGAGAAGAGATTATTATTACCTTCACAAAACTAGAGGACTCGCAAGTTTCCATACAGAGGAGGCAAGCATCCTGCAAGGAATGGAAAGTTCCTACTTTTGAAGTCCCACTCTCCTAGTCAAGACTAGGACTGTGGAGGCGGCCAAGCGAACGAGTGGGTGCAACATTTAAGGAGACATGCACTCTCCGGGCCAGATCCTGCCCCTGCATGACTCCGAGACACGTGCCTCCTTAAAATGTGTAACTACTAGTTTACTTTCCTGCGGTGGCGGCCGAGCTGGAGTTTGTGGGTTGTCTCAATTATTTGGCGCTTGTGTTAGCCTGGAAGACGTCTGCGAACGCTGCTTAGCATCTCTCAGCCTCGGAAGCATCAAATTCGCCCTGGGAATTTCTAGTCGGGGCGGCCCGGTTCGAAGGAACCCCAAAAGCGGAGCGATGGACATGAATCAGAGTTCAACGCCCTTGCCTTCTCTCCCGATTTTTAGCTTTAGGAAGTCTGCAGTCGCCTCTGCCCAACACGCCCCCGCCCGCCACCCTGACCGGGAGCCTCCCTTTAGTTCTTAGCTCTGCAGTTGAAGCTGGCTCTGGCTTTCTTCACCCGGCTTTTAATTTCCCTAGCAAACTGCTCCACCTAGCAACAGGCAGCCTCTCCCGAGGGTGGGGCTGGGTGTGTAAAGGGGCGTCCTCAGGACTTTTGCCTTCCAGCCTCAGGCTGAAAGGCCGAGCAGTACGAGCAGTACGGGTTGCTGCTGGCTGCCCCAAACTCTTCTCAGCATCGGGGCAGGACACAGACCCTGGCGTAGCGGTTCCCTGCAGTGCTTTTTCTCAGTCCTTCTCAGAGGACTGATCTTCAGTTGGGATTAAGAGTCTCGGCCTGGGGATGGTTTGGGGCAGTTAGGGAATTTCCAGGCTCCAGGGGGCCAGCCAGCTCACCTTCAGAATCGCTCGGGTTTTTACATTTTCTTTTTTCCTGAATAGTTTCCATCTAGGTTGTAAAGGGATTTCTTAGAATGAAACTTACCTAACCTAGGCTTCAGAATCTCGGACTTCTGCTACTTTTCCACAAAGTTGAAGGGGGGGGGGGGAGCCGGGACACGCCAGCTGCCCTTCTGCTGGGATCTGGCTTGGTGAGCAGACCACGATTTTAGGTGAAGAGGAAACTCCCTTCCTTGGGAGGAGACAGCCCTGTGCGCGGACACTTGGCTCTTTACCCTCACTGCACAGCCCGGGTCTCTTTCTTTCGTGCAGCACAACCTTTTGTTCTAAGCGTTGAGACCAGGTAGCCCCGGTAGGAGGCCTGCAGCTACTCTGAGGGCCAATCGGACCAGTCCGATGGTGACTTCTGAAGCCTGCCAAGCAGATGTGACCAGGGGCCTGCACAGTGTTAGGCACAGGATACCGTAACCCACTTTTTCCTGCTCTTCAGTTTCTCAGACATCCCCAAACCAAGATTATACTCCCCCAGTCCCTTTACCCCACACAAAATAAACAAAAGGAAAAAAACCACCAATTTCCAGGAATAACAACTGGGGAAGGGAGTTAAGGAAAGGGAGGGAACTGTGTAAGAGAGGCGCGGAGGGGCCCTTATCTCTCTCCAACAAGTCGGGTCCTGCCTGCTTACAGGGCTGAGTCACCATCCTGCCGCACCCCAAACCCTACAGCCCCTACATGAATGTCTCTCTGAAGCCTGAGTTCTCCAGGGGTTAGGCAGGGCTGATGCCACCCTTAGGAAGCAGGGAATCTGGGCTCTGGTCCTTGCAAAGACCTGCTGAGTATCTAGCCTCTAGATTCTAGAGAGATACAGTTTCCTGAAGCACCAGGATGGAAGGGGCCAGCTGGGCAGGAGAGGGGACAGGGGCAATAGCTTTTACCGAGTGACCTTTGTAGGGGCCACACTGATTAGTGACAAAAGCAAAGTCTGTGAATTGCTCACAGCAAATTATGCTTGGCATCTCTGACACAGTCTGTTAATGAATGAATGAATAGATGAAATAGTGAGTGAAAAAATATACATTCTTCCTGACTTACAGTGGGGTTATAGCTCCATAAACCCACTATAAACTGAGAATCTGTTTAACACTGTGGAATGCACAGCTCAGCAGTACTGTGGGGTGAGCCATCCCTTCCCTCCCTGATGGCTGACTGACTGGGCTGAAGGAGGGCCACACAGGTGATGGTGCACACCTGTAGACCAGCATGAAAGTCCTGGGGCAGGAAGATCTTGCGTTTGAGCCAGCCTTTGCTACATAACATGTCTGAGATCAGTTTGAACTAGGTAGTGAGATCTTATCTAAAAAAAAAAAAAAAAAAACCAACCAAACAAAAACAAAAACAAAAAACAAAACAGAAACAAAACAAGAAAACAACAAAGGGACTTGCAGCATTTTTCTGGGAAAAGACAAAAACGTACAAATCTGAAATAAGTGTCTCTATTGAACTGCCTTTGAAGCATCACAGAGCTGAAAAGCCGCAGAATCCAAGTAGGTTGAGAGCCACCCTGTTCCTTCCGTAGTTTAGTGGATGAGCTTGGGCAGAGTCATGATTTGGCAATTTTTTTTTTTTTTTTGTCTTTGTCTGCTTGTTTGTCTGTTTACTTAGCTATCCATTGTTTGTTTTGTGTTTTCAAGGCAGAGTTTCTCTGTGTATCTCTGACTGTCCTGGAACTCACTCTTCAGACCAGGCTGGCCTCAAACTCAAAGTTCCTCTTGCTTTTGCCTCCCAGGTGCTGAGATTAAAGGTGTGTGCCACCACTGCCTGGCTCATTTGCCTTTATTATGTCACTAAGTGACATTCATTGTGTTTATGCTGATGACTGACCAGGGGAACATCTGCAGACTGCTCACTGAACATTGTGCTTTGTACTTCTGACACACTCAATGTACGTCTCCTGCTGTTAAGTGAATGAACGCAATGACGTCGGATGACAGACCATGAACCATCCCTGATTTATGGTGGGCTGTTGTTATTGTTGTTGTTATTACAGTGCTGGGGACCAAACCCAGTACCTGAGCTACACACCCTATTCAAGTGCTTTTGGGTACACTGTAGGATCTCGGATGCCATATGTCCCCCTTTCCCTATGTCCACTGCCCCTGTCTGGGACTTCCTTGGCCCAGGCTTCTTCCAGTTCTCAGTCACGTCCACAGGAAGTTGTTCCAGGAAGCAGGGTTCATCCTGACAGATGACACAGCCTATGTCTCTGGTTCATGAGGAAATCAGCAGATTTCAAAAAAATACATATTTGATGCTGGTGTAGAGACTGGGATGCTGGTGAGGAGATCACAGGGGTGGGGATGGGGGCTTGTCTGGGAAGAAGCTTAGTAGTGAGGATTTACCACAGGTCTCGAATCCAGCACCCAGGAGACTGAAGCAGGAGGATCTTGTTAATGTTTTTTTAATTATTTATTTTATTTCATCTGCTTTAGTGTTTTGCCTACATATATCTGTGTGAGGGGTGTCATATTCCCTGGAACCAGAGTTACAGGCACGTTTTGTTGTTGTTGTTGTTGAGCTACCGTGTGGTTGCTGGGAATTAAATCCAGGTCCTCTGGAAAAGCAGTCAGTGCTCTTACCAGCTGAGCCATCTCTCCAGCCGGAGACAGGAGAATCTTAAGTGCAAGACCAGCCTGGCTTATATAATAAGACCCTGCCTCAAAAAAAGGTAACAAATACAAGACAGCTAAATCAGCCAGTATGGAAGTGATTGAATAGGTTATGACAAAGTCATAATGAAATTTTATGTAACTATTGAAATCATCCTTTTGAACCATTTTAGTGATTGGTTAAGTTGCTTGCTAGCTATTGGAAGTTAAAAAGTTAGGGCTCAATTTTTTAAAAAATGAGGCAGCGTTGCTGGGGGAGTGTCACTAGGGGTGGGCTTTGAGACTTGTCTTGCCTCGACCCACACTTCCAGCTCTGATTCTCCAGGGATAGGTGGTCATTCTGACAAACTCACTAAGCCAAAGTGCTCATTGTGAATAAGGATCTACTGGATGTAAACAGAGGATTCTTATCCAAAGCCAAAGGAATGACTCTCTAATTCACATTAGGCTATGAGTCATTGCATACAAACACTCATCTAACAGCTTTCTCTACTCACTGATACGTGATAGGCATTGCCTGGCCCTTCATAACTAAAAGGTGTCTGCCTGAGTCTGGAGGTTCCTTCCTCCTCCCCAAGTCCAAGCGTTCCTGCTGTCTGTTTTCTTCTGGTTGAGCTGGGTTTATGTCATCGCGGTTCCTTGGTAGGTTGGTGGTGCAGTCATGACAGACTGGGGAAGACAGAGGAGGTGAGTCACACTGAAGGTCCAGTGAATCAGACGGGGTGGGCTGGGACAGGGGTTTCCCTCAAAGGAAGCGCCTTAGCTGTTCCTGGGAGAAACACCACCAGGAGAAAAAACCAACTTCCCCCCTTTCAGAGAACCCACTTAAGAACCCGTTTTCTAAAGAAAAGGCCCAGTCCATGCCTCCTAAAAGGAGTAGACAGGTATAGGATCTGACTTTCCCAGCTTCTCCTACTCTGGGTTTGAGCCCTTCTGGTATTCGGAAGCACGATTTCTTCCAATGCCCTGGTGTGATATGGTTCCGAGTGACTTCAATGGCTTCAAGTTTCAGTTTCCTGGAAAACACATTATTTGCCTCCTGGAGTTGGGGTATAATTGCAAATAAAACCTAGCACTATTGGAAAGAGAATGGAACCTCTGTTGTCTTTGGATTTAAAATCTAGGAAGCTGTTACCTGGCAACACAACACTGCCAGATCTCTTGCTTTACAGGTGAAGATGTATGTTTGTCACAGACCGCAGGGGCATGTGGGGCAGAGCCCAGCATAGGGACACTAGGGTGTGCTGGGAGCCAGACTGAAGGGCATCTCTGTCTTTCCATTACCGGCAGTTCTCTCTCTCTCTCTAATCCAGACACCCCAGGGCCTTTGTCCTGCCTAGCAGGTGTTCCCTCTGCTGAGCAAAGATATCAGGGATTCTATGCAGATCAGCACCACTGTCGTTTTCTTGTTTCAGGTGCCAACATGATGTGGTAGAACGTTGTGTTGATTCTATCGGGATATTTTCTTCATCATAGGCGTTAATTTTTATTTTAAAATATCGTATTACAATATGACTTACACGGATGACTCGATTATTTTGCACGCTCTTTAAACTCACCCAGAATTGCTAAAATCTGATTCTTTTTGGTTGTTTGCTTTTGAGATGAGGATGGTGTGATGTACACATTGAGGTGAGAATGTGTTCTGTAGACTATGCCAGTCACCTTAAACTTGAGATTCTCGTACTTGCTCTATACACTCCTCTGCCTCTCAGGAAAGGCTCAGAACTATAGACAGAGGTCCAGGGTCGTGTTCTTGGGCGATCACCGCGGGCCGTGCGGGGTAGGGTTGGCACACTGGGCACCTGGCGTGGGAAGGTCGGAGCAGAAGTCCCGACCGGGCCAGACTTCCTGCCCGCAGGGCGGGAGGCTCTGGCACTGGATGTGCGCCAGGGGGCGTCTCCGGGAGGGAGTGGCTTCCTGGGCGCGGGCGGCGTCGGCGGTGGAGCGCGGGGACAGCTCACCTGGACTGGCGACATGGAGGACGGCGTGCTCAAGGAAGGCTTCCTCGTCAAGAGGGTGAGTGTGTTCTGGCCTCGCGCCCGCGTGGCCGTGGGGACAGCGGGGCGAGCAAGTGTTGGACAAGGTGACGAGCTGGCGAAGTGCTCCCACTGGCCAGCGGATCTGGCATGCACAGGCTGGTCCTGCTTGGTTCAGGGCTTACTCTCTCCGGTGGATCTCTTAAAACAATTTACTGGAATTGAGGGCGAAGCCAGGGACAGGACCCATGGTTAGCATACTCAAGGCCCTGGATTTGGTCCACAGCAACACACCACACACACACACACACACACACACACACACACACACACACACACACCACACCACACTGTATTAAAGTACCATAAAGTGGTGTGGGTGCAGGGTGGAGAGAGCATAGTTAAAAGGTACGGCTGGAAAGTAGGAATGACCTTCTGTGGTAGAGAGTTAACTGTGGCTGACCGCAGTTAAGAGTATATTCTCACGTAGCTAAGGGGATTTTAAATGTTTCCAACACCAAGAAACGTTAATAAATGTTTGAGGTGATGGAGCTGCCAGTTACCCTTATGCGATCATTGCATGCCGTGCCTATGATTGACAACCCAATGTATGTGCTCCATGCATATGCACAGCCATGTCTCAATTAAGTATGATATTGAAATATAAGGCACCATGGATATGCCGTGCAATTTACAGCTTGAAAGGAAAGAAGGCACCACCCTTCCCTCCCTCCCTCCCTCCCTCTTCTCTCTCTCTCTCTCTCTCTCTCTCTCTCTCTCTGCTCAAGACTGAGCATCAGCAAGGCGAAATAGCTTGTCTAGCGTAGGTGAGTATTAGATAGGACATGAACTCCATCCTTAGTCCTCCCTCATCACCCTTGTTGAAGAAGCAAGAGTCCAACCAGGGACAGTGGGACTCCCAGGATGCCTAGGGTCAAGGTAGAAAATGAACGAAAGAACCTAAAAGAGGAACTTTTACAGTTTGGTGCATTCAGAAAACCTTGGATTTGATCTCTAACTTCTAAAACAATTACTTTAACATTGATGTCAATACTGAATATTTATGTTAGTATAATAGCATGCATAGTATGCATATAGATATACATGTGTGTATGTGTATATATGTATACACACATATATGCATGTATTTGTATGTATATGTGTGTATATGTATGTATATGAGTATATATGCATGTATATGTGTGTATATGTGTGTATATGTATGTATATGTATGTGTATGTATATGTATATGTGTATATGCATATGTATGTATATGTGTGTATATGTATGCATATATATATGTATTGGCGGCTGAGCCCTTTGGCTACTGTTCTGGGCTGACAGTCTCAGGAAGCTTGGTGATGAAGGGTAAAAAACTGTCCTCCTCATTGGTTTACTGGGTTACATCAGCCCCATTAGCCCTGAAGGTTCAAGTCCCTTTCATCCTCTGTTTACAAGATATCTGTGTTGTTTTGCACAGTGTGTGATATGGGAGGTAAAGGAGAGGCAATGTTTCTTCAAAGCTACAAGCAAGGAGGGTGGGAAGCTGATGCCAGATCAGTGGACTGGTGTCCATCTGTCCAGAATTCCACGCTCACTTTGTGTCTTTGTCATATACATGGTAATATGGTTCATCCAGGTCACAGTGACAGCCTGTGGGGAATTTCTGACTCCCATTGCACTGCAGACTGTGAGATGTCCGAGCCTGTGTTATGTGGAGTTGCTTGGTAATTGCTAGGCTGAGGTAGAAGCCCGTGGAGGAGTGGGGCTACCTCCAGGTCAAGCCCTTCAGATAGGGCTTTGTGGGCCTCTGCCTGTTCCTGGAGTTCCCTACCTGACTCTCCACCATCACTACTATGCACAGACAGGGGAGGGCTGAGGCTCACCAGGACCCTGACACACTGAGGAGAAAGAAGGGTTGCCCTTCTCTTCTGGGAGGCCTGGGTTAGCATCCAGGGTGTCAGGAAGGGAGGGGTCACGTTTGTTCCTGCCCAGTGAGGGAGCTGGTTTGGGACCCCTGCTTGTGACCACTGCCTGCTCCCACTGCCACGTAAATCCACGTTCCTCTCACGTGGCAGCAGTAAGCCTGTGCCACTGGGGAAGTTACAGGGTCGTGATGGCACTGGGTGGTTTAGGAGAGTTCACAGCCCCAGGATGGCGAAGACCTGAGCTGGAAGCCAGAGAGTAGAACAGTCTCCTGGAAGGCTTAGCTGGAGGCAGGCAGGCAGGGGCATGATGGATTTGGCTCCTAATCCTGCCCAGACAAGAAAACCAAACTTAACACAAAACATAGGGCACTTGCCAAGCCTGGCTTTCAGGGAGAGGAGCAGCCCTGTGTGTGTGTGTGTGTGTGTGTGTGTGTGTGTGTGTGTGTGTGTGTGTGTGTGTGTGTTGGGGGGCGGGGAACACAGCTCTACGGTGTAGAGAGGTAAAACAGATGTTGCCACCAGGCTTGCCTCTTGCTCATCATGCCGACCTGGAAATGTCAACTGTAGGACTCCAGGACTCCATCTCAAGGAAAGGCAGGGAAATCTGTATTTGTTTGTTTTTTTGTTTTTGTTTTTGTTTTTGTTTTTTTTGAGACAGGGTCTCTTGTAGTCCACACTGGCCTCAAAAGTTCTGTGTGTTATGGGTGACCTTGAACTCCTTGATCCGTCGGCCTCCACCTCCCAAATGCTGCTTCCTAGGCTTGTAACGTCATGTGCAGTTTATTCAGTGCTGAGGAATCAAGCCAGCTCAGCAAGCCCTCAACCAACTGAACTACGTCCCAGGGCCACAGAATACTTTCTATGTAAGAAAACTTCTAGAAGACTGGTGTAGTGGCTCACACCTCACTTGGGAGACTAAGGGAGGAGAATCCTAAGTTGGAGCCTCGGCTACGAGGGAGACCCTGTCTCAAATAAACAAATAACACAACCAATCAACCAAACACCCCCCTGGGAGCTGCCTACGTATCTCCTGAGGTCAACAAATGATTAATTAATTAATGGCTATTCAGATGTTGAAAATGCTTACAGTATTAGATCTTAAGAGGAAAATGACAGAAGTGGCAGTCCTTTTCCTAGTTGGGTTGACCAAATACCTAACAGAAAACAATTTAAGGGAAGCAGAGTTTATTTTGGCTCCTGGTTTAGGAGTCTGTCGTGGTGGGAAAGACCTGGTTGATGTCATGGAGGTGGGGTCTGCAGCTGGGGATTCCTCACATCTGGGAAGACCAGGAGACAGGGAGCGGGGCTAGGCTGGTGTGTCTTTTCCCTTCCTGTTCAGCCTTGGTTCCCAGCTCATGAGCCAGTGCTGCCCATATTCAGAGTGGGTCTCCCCTTCTCTGTTTAACCTCCTTGAAAACACTTTCAGATACACCCATGAGTGTGTCTCCTAGGTGATTCCAAACCTGGCCAAGGTGAGGATGCAGGTTAACCATCACATAAGCCACACGTGAAGAAAAACAGTATGCCAAAAAGAAAAAAGACTCCCGGAGTTTTAGAGGCTGGAGGTCCAAAACTCAAGGTCCTGGTAGGGCCATGCTCCCTTGAAGCCTGCCAGGCAGAACCCCCACTTGCCCCTCTGGCTTCTGGTAGTTGCTGGATACCCTTGGCATTCAAATGACGTGTAGATCCATCACTCCAGCCTCTGGACGCTCCATCATGTCACATGACATGACCAATCCCCCTTGTGAGTCTTTCCTCTGTAAGGATACCAGTCACATTTCACATTGGATTGGTACCTGCCTTAGTGTGATGTGACCTCATATTAATTTGATAACATCTACAGAGCCTTTATTTCCAAATAAGATCATATTCATGGGTATCAGAAGTTAGAATGTCAATGTTTCTTCTGAGAGACACATTTTATCCCATAATATTTACTTACTTTTTTGTTTTGTTTTGTTTTGTTTTGTTTTGTTTTGTTTTGTTTTGTTTTGGTTTGGTTTGGTTTGGTTTTTGGTTTTTCAAGACAGGGTTTCTCTGTATAGCCTTGGCTGTTCTGGAACTCACTCTGTAGACCAGGCTGGCCTCGAACTCAGAAATCCGCCTGCCTCTGCCTCCCGAGTGCTGGGATTAAAGGCGTGCGTCACCACACCCAGCTATTTACTTACTTCTTTTTTAAAAATTTTATTTACTTATTTATTTAATGTATGTGAGTACACTGTAGCTGTCTTCAGACACACCAGAAGAGGGCATTCAACCCCATTACAGATGGTTGTGAGCCACCATGTGGTTTCTGGGAATTGAACTCAGGACCTCTGGAAAGCAGTCAGTGCTCTTAACCACTGAGCCATCTCTCCAGCCCTACTTACTTCTTTATTTTAAAACAAGGTATCACTGTATAGACCAGGCTGCCCTTGAATTCACAGAGATCTACCTACTGTCTCTGAGTGCTGGGATATACAGCTACCCTGCCTGGCGTTTCCTCATCATTAAAGCAGGAGTAGAGTGTCCTCCTTTGAGAGATGCTGCATTTTACATTCTGTGCTTCTTTAGTATAACCATGGGGTGCAAGCTCATCTCATGGGACCCCTCACGTCCCCTAAAGGAGCTGGCCTCTGCCCCAATCCGTGGCTTACAGACAAGAGACCTGAAGAGAGAGGGTTCTCCATGCTTGGGGACTAGTGTCAGGGTAGAGTGGGGGCTGGGTCTATTTGGATCTAGACTCACTTTGCCTGTGTGAACTGTGGCTAATCTATGGCGCGAGGTGCGAGAGTATTCCACAGGCCTCCTGGTAAGGTCCTCACTTCAGTCTCACTGTTTCATTCACTTGTTCCAACACACTGTGGGCAGATTGATTGTTTTGTTGAGGCAGGGTCTCCCTGTGTAGCCTCAAATTTGTGACCCTCCTGTCTCAGGTATGATTATAGATTAGAGTGCCACTAAGCCTGACCAGAGTGACTGATCAATTGATTAATTTTGAGACAGGCTGGCTTTGAACTTATTATGTAGCTAAGGGTAACTACATAATTCTTAACTTCTGATCCGTCTTCCTCCACCCCACCCTGAGGGCAGACATGAGCTACCAGGTTCAGTGTATGCAGTGCTGGGGATGAACCCAGGACTTCATATGTGTTAGGCAAGCACTCTACCATCTGGGTTACATCCCCAACTCCAGAGTGACCTTTCCAACCTGAGACCCTACGCTTGTTCTGCTTCTCCTTAAAGTCCTTCAAGGTATGAAGATCAAACTGTGACATAGACTGGGAAACCTCTGCCTACCAGGAACCCATTACTTCCCCATCCCTACCCCATGGGACTCAGCGGCCAAGTCATGTGGAACCATGCCGATGCCTCTTAAGGGGAAGTACTGTCATGGTTTTGGTGCTGGGGATCAAACCTAAGACCATACAAAGACTAGGCAAGGGCTCCATCACCAGGCTACATCCCCACCCTACTCTTGCCTGCCTTCCTAATCATTCGACTACAAAGCTCATCACGTTCAATTCCCAGCAACCACATGGTGACTTACAACTATTTATCCCGGGATCTAAAGCCCTCTTCTGGCATGCTGGTGTACATACATACATAAAATTAATAAATAAATCTTTTTTTAAAAAAAGATTCTTTGCTTATTTGAATTTGTTTATTTTACTACTATAAAAACAGTACATCCTTTTCTGGGTATTATGATCTATTCCTATAATCCTAGCACTCAGAAGGCTGAGGCCAGAGGATCATAGGATCATGGGTAAGACCCTCTTGTCTTTAAAACAAACAAACAAAAAATGCTTGAATGCTTTAAATCCAATGGTGGAGTGCTTACCAAGCATTTTTGAGGCCCTGGTTTGATTTTGTCACTATACACCCTCAAAGAATTGTTTATAATATATTTTTAGAATTATATATTAGGGGCTGGGGATATAAGTTTAGAGTACTCACCTTGCATGTATGGTGTCTTGGCTTCAGTCTTTAGCTACACACACACACACACACACACACACACACACACACACACACACACACTAAATTGTCCTTTAAAATGTTATTTACTTATCATTTTATTTTGGAGATGGGGACTGGAACCCGTTATGTAGACCAAACTAGCTTTAAACTCTCAGAGATCTGCCTATTTCTGCGTCAAGAGTGCTGGAATTAAAACTGTGTAATACCTCCCCTGGGGCAGGAGAATCATGAGTTCCAGGCAAGCCAGGGTTTCACAGTTAGACCCTGTCTAAATACACACACGCAAACACACATACACATATCTAATATATACACAATACATAATATACATGTACATACCCTGTCTAAATACATACATGTATACACACATACAAAATACATACAGATATGGCAAAGGGAAAGGACTAGAAGGAAACTCCAGATGTTAACAATGGCTGTCTTGTACTAAGAGAATTATAGGTGAGTGATTATTCTTTATATTTTGCAGTTTCTCTCTAGCTTTATGACTTGGTCCTGGGATGTATAGCGCAGAGGTAAAGTTGTCTCATATGCCGGAGGGCCTGGGTTTGCTCCTTACCACGAGGGTGGGGGCATTTATAGACAGTAGAAGCCAAAAGGAAGTAAGGCCAAGGTCAAAGGCTTTTTTGCTTCTAGAAGAGAAGAGCAAAGGAGAACCCGACACAATTACAGCTCCCTCCTCCACTGTTCACTGACTCTCAGCCCATACTTGCTTTAGACACGGGCTTCCTCTCTCTAGTGCTGTATCCTCCCCTGCATCACCTCATCACTGGGATTTCCTGTCTGTCCATCTGTCCACAGGGCCACATTGTCCACAACTGGAAGGCACGATGGTTCATCCTTCGGCAGAACACGCTCCTGTATTACAAGCTAGAGGGTGGCCGGCGAGTAACCCCGCCCAAGGGGAGGATTGTCCTTGATGGCTGCACCATCACCTGCCCCTGCCTGGAGTATGAAAACCGGCCGGTATGTGAGCATCCTGATACTTGGCACCCTGTTCCAGCCACCTTGCCCCCCCTTTCTTAAATCACTGAATGATCTGAGTTCAAATCCTGGCTATCCCATGAACCAGGGCAAGTAGTTAAACCTCCTTCAGCTCTCATCTCTGTCATTTGTAAAATGTGATGGGGGCTGAGAAAGTGATCTATTAAATTATCCAGCATCCTACGGGGCAGATACCATATCAAAACAAAACCAGGAGACACCGGATGTTAACAATGGCTGTCTCTTAGCAGTAGAGTACAGGTGAAATTTTCTTTATACTTTGTTGCTTCCTCCAAGATTTATGACCAGGGTGAGAAACTGTGCTGTCTTGGGGGTCAGTATGATCTTTACAACCCTTGATGGGTATAAGTTTCAGAAGTGAGGGTCAGCTTTGACCATCAAAAAAAGATATGTGGGCGGTGGTGGTGCATGCCTTTAATCCCAGCACTTGGGAGGCAGAGACAGGCGGATTTATGAGTTCAAGGCCAGCCTGGTCTACAAAGTGAGTTCCAGGACAGCCAGGGCTACACAGAGAAACCCTGTCTCGAAAAACCAAAAAAAAAAAAAAAAAAAGGTATGTGAGAGTCCAGTTGTGGTGTGGTGGCACACACCTTTAATCCCAGCACTTGTGGGACAGAGAGGCGGGCTCTTGTGAGTTCAGGACCAGCCTTGTCTATATAATGAGTTCCAGGCTTGCCATGACTGCTTGTGTATACTTAAAAATATTTAATGGGGCTAACTTGTGGCTTAGCCATTAAAAGCATTTCCTGCTCTTGCAGTTTGGTTGCCAGCACTCATATCAGGCAGCTCAAACTGCTATAAGGACAGTTCCAGAGGATCTGGTGCCATCTGGCCTCTATAAGCACCTAGAAGTATGTGGTACATACAAACACACCACACCACACACCACACATACACACACACATACACACATCTCTCACACACACACACACCAGAGAGAGAGAGAGAGAGAGAGAGAGAGAGAGAGAGAGAGAGGAGAGAGTTAGGCTAGGAAAGTAGTGTAGCTCACTGGTAGAGCACTTGTCTCATGATTCTTTACACCAGCACCACACAGTAATTGAAATTAGAGGTCCCCAGGGCTGGAGAGATGGCTCAGTGATTAAGAGCACTGACTGCTCTTCTGAAGGTCCTGAGTTCAAATCTCAGCAACCACGTGGTGGCTCACAACCATCCATAATGAGATCTGATGCCCTCTTCTGGAGTGTCTGAAGACAGCTACAGTGTACTTAGATATGATACTAAATAAATTTTTTTAAAAAAAGAGAAGACATGGGGGCTGGTGAGATGGCTCAGTGGGTAAGAGCACCCGACTGCTCTTCCGAAGGTCTGGAGTTCAAATCCCAGCAACCACGTGGTGGCTCACAACCATCTGTAATGAGATCTGACGCCCTCTTCTGGAGTGTCTGAAGACAGCTACAGTGTACTTACATATAATAAATAAATAAATCTAAAAAAAAAAAAGAGAGAGAGAAGACATTAGGGGTCCCAAATAGCAGTAAATATGAGCTACAGAAAAGCATCACTACCGGGTGTCAATGTAGCTAGAAGGGAGTGCTCACTGAAGTTGTGTTGGGAGATTGTCTGGGACCAGATGGGGGTAATGGGGAGCTACTGAAGGTTTTGAGTGAGAGACTGGATTGCTGAAAAGTCATTTTAGGTGTCGGGCATAGTAGCTCACACCTGTAATCCCATCACTCAGGAGGCTGAGGCAGGAGGCTGTGCCAGAGCTCGTGAAGTTAAGGGCAGCCTAGACAACAGTGTCAGAGGTTTTGTCCATTATCATCACAGTAGGGAGCATGGCAGTGTGCAGGCAGACATGGTGCTGGAGAAGGAGCTGAAGGCTCTATGTTTAGATCTACATCAGCAGGAAGAAATAGACTCTAGTCTTGGCATGGGCTTCTGAAACCGCAAAGCCCACCCATATTGACACACTTCCTTTAAGACCACACATCCTGACTCTTTCAAACAGTGTCACTCCCTGGTGACCAAATATTCAATTTTATAAGCCTGTAGGGGACATTGTTATTCAAGCCACCACACCACTTCTCAAGAGTCTGTGAATTGTCTGTCAGTGGAACCAATGAAGGTTGGTGAGTGTGTGCTGAGATGACATCACAGTCTCTTCCCCTTAGAATCTTAAGACTGAGTGCACAGTAGGCATGGTGGGGCACACTTTTAATCCCAGTGCTCAGGAGGCAGAGACAGGCAGATCAAGGCCAGCGTGGTTTGGAGAGTAAGTTCTTGGACAGCCAGGCCTACACAGACCTTACCTCTAAAATCCAAGCAAGCAAAGGACCTCACCCTCCAAAAGACTGACTATAACATCTGGGCACACATAGATGGCTTGTGTTTATTGAATGACTCTTGAACAAAGGAGAAAGATTGACAGCTGTGTCAGATAGTTTTAAAGAGGAAATCCTGGTTTCTTCAGCGGTACTCTGGGTATCACTGAATGAAGCCTTGAACTCTGAGGCTACATTCTAGACCTGTTGCCCCTTAATACTTATTAGGGTGAATGGGGACCATGAGTCCTGTGGAGAAGAGAAAGCTTGAGTTTCAGTTTCCAAATGGGAAATAGCCAAAATCCTGGAGTTGCAAACTTCGTGTTAATTTTACCTGAGGTTGTCACTTGTATGATTGTTTTGTAGTATTTGGTTGTTTTTGAATTGAAAAAGATAAAGAACAACCAACAGTTTCTCTAGGAACAAGTCATAAAGTGTGTGTGTGTGTGTGTGTGTGTGTGTGTGTGTGCTGTTGAGGTGTTTGGTTCACTTGGCCTTTCTAGTCTCTCCTGAGGTAAACTGCTGCTTGACAGAAACAAGTTCAAGCCAACCTTCTATAATGCTGGCAAGTGAATGATAACTTAGTGAAATATTTTCATAATATCCCTTGGGACAGTGAGCCAACCATGCCTTATTCCCCATTTCTAGTATTAATTTAAATGAAGACTGTTAAGTTCAAAAGCAAAACAAGTTGGTTGTGAATATACTGGTGACCACAATTAGACTTGACTTGTCTAAGAGAGGCCCCTGGCTTTGATCCCCACCACTGAGGCAGTGGGCCTGATCTACTACTTCCACAGTTGGTTTAAGAGCTCCCAAGGTGTCCAATTAGAGGATTCAAAAGTGGCCCATAGTACAAAGACTGTCTACTGATTCCACCAAGTGTCCACCAAGTGTGAGGCCACCGTGTCTGCAGCTGCTCCCAGCCCTTGCACTCATAGGTAGTCAGCAGTGCAGTTCCTCTCTCTCCACCTTGTCCTGGAGCAGAATCTTCCATCCTGGGTGGGGATCCATCCTCTGAGGATGCTGACCAAGGGCTGAGCATGGAGCAGAGGGCAAGCATTTTGGGAAGGAGCTGAAGACAAATGAAGAATGCGTGAAAGACTTAGAGATACTTAAACTGTGATTGGAAATGAGGCTGTGGTTCCGGGAGGAGGACTCAGAGCCACAATGTTGGGATATACTCTGCAATAATCTGTGTAGACCGGAAAGGCTGCTTCAGGAGGCCATGAGCTCATTGTCTTGGATGTATCCAAATCAATGTGTGCTGTCTCACTTGCAGCAGGGGCTGGACACTGGGCATCCCTGGACACATGGCCTCCTGGGTCCTCCCTGGCCCTGTCATCCATGCTGCCAGCATTTCCTTGACTGATTCTCCCCCTGAGAATTGATTGGTCTGTCTGGTTGTCTCTTCTCATAGCTCCTCATTAAACTGAAGACCCGAACTTCCACTGAGTACTTCCTGGAAGCCTGTTCTCGAGAGGAGAGAGACTCCTGGGCCTTTGAGATAACAGGGGCTATCCATGCAGGGCAGCCAGGGAAGATCCAACAACTCCACATACTGAAGAACTCCTTCAAGTTGCCCCCACACATCAGCCTGCAGTGAGTGCTCCACCTGCCTGTCCCCGACTCTGCCTGGACTCCCTGCAGCCTCTCCTGCCTGTCTACTGGGGAGGGAGAGCCCTATAGTACTGTGCAGGCCTGGCTATTCAAGCATTGTGCTTCGGGGTCAGCTGTTTTCTCTGTTCTGGTTATGCTGTGTTGAATGGCTGGAACTTGCTTTATGTAGCTCCTCTCTCCTATGTAACCTTAGGGCCTCTACCAAGTCATTCTACCTCAGTGGATGAGGTAGAGACTACCTACCATTCCGCTTAAGACAGAGTGCTTGGAACTAAGTCAGGTCTCATTTGACAGCTCAGTGTCAGGTAATGGTCACCTGTTTGGTGGGATTCCCTCATTCAGCTGTCCAAGAACTCAGTGAGCACCTCACAACATGTACTGTTATTATCTATCAATTTTAAAAGGAAAACAAAAGGGACAGTTATTGAGTGCTTGTTGAATGTCATGCATTGTGCCAGGTGCCCGGCAGAGGTAAATAAGAATAAACAAAGTCTCAAGGACCTTCTACCCCAAGATATAGAGATCTTTCATTGGCAGCAGCAACTGTCACACCAGGTCATGCCAGTCAGTGGTGGAGGTGATGATACTGGTCAGAGATATATAAAAGGTGTTTCCATCATGGAAATGTCCTATTACCTCACAGGCAGACACACTGTTACACCCGTCATAGATGGGATGCGAGTCAACTCCTGGGCTCATAAAACTCTACCCCAGCCTCTGAAGTCTACTCTGTGCATCGTCTGAGGGTCTACATCCCTGCTAAGTCAGGATGAGCACAGGGAGGAACAGTCGATGAGGTGGATTACAAAAGGGTCTACAGAGGGGGAGCTGGAGGAGTCCGGACATAATGTAACAAATTATAGGGAGCCACCCAGGTTACTGCGGTTACTGGATGCTCTCACTCTGTGTTTTAAGCCATCACAATGGTTTAGTTTGATGTCAACAGTAATAGTCGCCTAGTGTGGAAATATTCGAACATTTAGATGACCAAGAAGAGAGGAGCCCCTGAAAACCCTGCATATTGGATTCTGATTATGTAACAAGAGCCTGTCTCTGTGGTGTGTGTCATACCATTTGTCCCTTGCTTTAGATCATGAACTGTAGCTGACAGTGTGACCAGGCTCCTTTCTTTGCCTCCCTTCTATGTAGTCGAATTGTGGACAAGATGCATGACACCAGCACTGGAATCCGGCCAAGCCCCAACATGGAGCAAGGAAGCACCTACAAAAAGACCTTTCTGGGTGAGCCTGCCTGACCCGTGGCTGGGTTGGAGGCCTGGGGTATAGTGCTTGAAGCTCACCCAAGCTCATCCAAGCAGCTTATAATGGGGATGGAGCTGCCTGCTAAGAAATGGGATGGCCTGTGAGGACCCCCTGTGGGTATGCTCTGTGCGTTGGGTGTAACCATTAGGCTGCCCTGAGGTAGAACCCAAGGCCTCTCGGGAAGTCTACGTCAATGAGGTCGTTGACTAAGCCCCTGAGAGGCCAGGGTCTAGCTAGCCCGTGGTCTGACAGGTGTTTGTCCTTGTGCTCACACAGGCTCCTCCCTGGTGGACTGGCTCATCTCCAGCAACTTTGCAGCCAGCCGTCTGGAGGCAGTGACCCTGGCCTCCATGCTTATGGAAGAGAACTTTCTCAGGCCAGTAGGGGTCCGGAGCATGGGAGCTATTCGCTCTGGCGATCTGGCTGAGCAGTTTCTGGATGACTCCACAGCCCTGTATACTTTTGTAAGTTAGAGGTTGGGTTCCTCTTGCCATTAGAGGAGAGAGAAGGAAGTGGTAACAGTAGGAGCCATAGGGAAGGCCCAGAGCATGGGAAGCAGCTATCCCGAGGGGACGAGGAACTTCTGTGATGACAAATTTTCTGCCTTTGCAACCCCCATGTCCCGGGCTTGGGGTTCTTTTGTAACAAGCGCTTGCTTTCGCCTTCCCACTAGGCTGAAAGCTACAAGAAGAAGGTAAGCTCCAAGGAGGAAATCAGTCTCAGCACCATGGAGTTAAGTGGCACAGTGGTCAAACAAGGCTACCTATCCAAGCAGGTATGACTGCCTTTGAGCAGGAGGAGACGCATGAATCATACTTGGGGGAGACAGGAATGAGCCCAGAGGGAGGCAGGGGCTGAGGATGCTGGGGTAGTCTTCATGAGTGGGATCCACAGAAGCAGAGCCTCCCCTCCCCAGCCACAAGAAGCAAGCTAAAGATGTACACATTTAAATATACCAGACCCAAGAACTGTTTTGAAAAAATAGACACACAATGCAATTGTTACATTGTCTTTGTCTGGGTTTTATTTCTGTGAAGACGCATGACCATGACCACAGCAACTCCTTTTGTTTGTTTTTGCTTTTTTTTTTTTTTTTTTGAGACAGGGTTTCTCAGTATAATTTGGCTGTCCTGTAACCTACTTTGTAGACCAGGCTGGTCTCAAACTCAGAGATCCAGACCGTGGCAGCTTTTAGAAGGGAAATATTTGCTTGGGGTTGACTTACAGTTTCAGAAGTTTAGTCCTTTGTCACCATGGCCGGGATCATGGCAGCACACTGGCAGACATGGTGTTGGAGAAGGAGCTGAGAGTTCTGTATCATGACCTGCAGGCAGCAGAAGAGGATTGTATGCCACACTAGTTGTAGCCTGAGCACAGGAGACCTTAAAGCCTGCACCAACAGTGACACTTCCTCCTACAAGGTCACATTCCCTAATGCCACTTTCTATTGGCCAAACATTCAAACACGAGTCTCAGTGGGCCGTACCTATTCAAACCACCATACACATTAAAAATCAACTTCTATATTATTGCCTGATTTTACATTTGTCACCTTCCTGATGAGTATAGGTCTCCCTCCATCTGCTCTTCAGTTATTATTTACCATAGAAGCTATGGCCTACCCCAAAGGTCCTGCTACTGCTGGGCCCAAGAGGCAACACAGACTAAGGAAAGCAATGAGACCCAGCATGAGTGGATCAGGGGATGAGAGAGGCTCTAAGTGCTGAGGAAGTTTTGTGATCTCGGAAGTGAATTCAGGGAAAGTTTAGTTCGTGCTCTCTGTCACACACACAGATGAATACCGTCTATTTACACTTTCTCATATACTGTATCATAGACTATAATTGATCCTTTTTCTAATATAGAATGTTACATTGATTTCCTCTGTGTATACCCGTGAAGTGAACAAATATACATGTAGCTATAGGGTTGTTTTTGGACCAAGTTGATCCTTAAAACATTGGTGACCTTGGGTGCACTGTGGACTCTGAACTTCTGGTCCAGTTGATGCCTGCTCTGTCCTCCTCCTCCTTTAACATAAAAAAATTATTTAATATTGTTACTTTTAAAAACCTTAGTGTGATGGGTGTTTTGTCTGTCTGTATGTGTATGTGGTGCTTACAGAGATCAGAAGAGGGAATAGGATCTTCTGGAAATGGAGTTATAGATTGTGAGCCACCATGGTTGTGAGCCACCATGTGGATGCTGGGAAGTGAACCTGAGCCTTTGCCAAGAGCAGCAATGCTCTTAACTGTTGAGCCATCTCTCCAGCCCCCTCCCCGTTTTTGTTGTTGCTGATCAGTGATGGGGATTGAACACAGGGTCTTGTGCTTGCGTGCCTTACAACCTTACTGCTCAGCCACAGCCTCAGCCCCTTAGTCCTTTTACTCCTTAGTGTGGGGGTAGCACACCTCTTCTTTTAGTGCTCTCACCTCTATGTATAGTAAATGTGGTACTTTTGCTACGGTGCCACTACAGGGATCGTGTCACTGTGATCCTCGAGTTTCTTGGAAACCTCGCTGGAAGGTCGTCCCATCCGAGGAGGCTGGCTTGTTGGGGTTTTGTTCAATGGGAGCATGGGAAAGGGAAAGAAATGTAGAATCCTTACCAGTGAGACTTGCGCCCTTTTCTTCCTACAGGGGCACAAGAGGAAAAACTGGAAGGTGCGCAGATTTGTTCTGAGGAAGGACCCAGCTTTCCTGCACTACTATGACCCTTCCAAAGTGAGTGGCCTGTGTTCCTTGGGGCTGTACTACTTCTGAGTCCAAGCAGACTGGGAGCTAGTGTGTGTCCTTTCCCATATTCGCCATGGCTCCATGCAGGCCATGCTATGCTGTCATCCAGCTGTCTGCTCAGTGTGTGGCCTTCCATGCCCACTTCCCATGAGAGGACTGCCATTATTTTGAGAAAAAGCACCTTTTACTTTCCCCAAAGCCTGCTTTGCGGGCAAGGTGAGGGGTACACAGGGGACTCCGGCCTCTTTAACCTTTCATCTGACTGGCCCCCAAGTTCTGCCTCCCTCAGCTTTTTTTTTTCACCTTTGAAAACATTTTAATGTATTTAATTTACACATCACATTTTGTGTCAGGAGTTGCTGCTCTGAGTTTCTGATAATTACCACCTCATGCTGAGTTAAGTTAGTCCTAATCAAAGGAAGAAAAATGGCTCTTTAGTTGTGGTGTTCAGCTTTACCTTTGATATCTGTTTTCCGTCAGGACCACTTAGCCTCATGGAGGAAACTTCTCATTCCCTGCCTTCTTGGTTGTTAGGGTTCCACTGCTGTGAAGAGGCACCATGACCAAAGCAACTCTTATGAAGGACAACATTTAATTGGGGCTGGCTTACAGCTTCAGAGGTTCAGTACATTATCATCAAGGTTGGGAGCATGGCAGTATCCAGGCAGGAATGGCACTGGAGAAAGAGCTGAGAGTGACCTGTGTTCCAGGAGCTTCCTCATTGGCAGCTAGGAGGAGGGTCTCTAGTGCACAGGGCGGAGCCTGGGCATAGGACTTCAAGCCTGCCTACACAGTGTCACACTTCCTCCTACAAGGCCACACCTATTCCAACAAGACCACGCCTCCTAATAGTGCCATTTTTCATGAGCCAAGTGTACTCAAACTACCACATTGCCAAGCACAAGGAAGACAAAGGCCTGGGAAGAGAGATAGCAGGAGGGCTGACTGAGGAGTCAAACCCTTGGGTCTCCAGAAGGCACCTATTGACCTCTCGAAGGTTTCTAGTGCTGCTGCTGCTTCAGGTGTTGCTGTCTTGCCTTTTTTTTTTTTTCTTTTCGAGACAGGGTTTCTCTGTGTAGCCCTGGCTGTCCTGGAACTCACTTTGTAGACCAGGCTGGCCTCAAACTCAGAAACCTGCCTGCCTCTGCCTTCCAAGTGCTGGGATTAAAGGCATGTGTGACTACCGCCCGGCTTAAATTTTTTTAAAAGACAGTATATCATGTAGCTCGGGGTAGCTTCAAACTATGTCACCAAGGATGGTTTTGAGTGCTGAGATTACAGGCATGTGCCACCACCCTGGATTGAACTCAAAGTTCTGTGTAGGCTAAACAAGCATGCTAACTGAGCTACATTCCCAGCCACACAAATCCCATTTAAAGCAATGAAGATATCAAATGTATGAGCACAGGATTTGCATTTAACTCTTAGTTAACCTCAACTACTTTGTGCCCTTGATGAGTCCAGGGCCTTTTGCTATTCATCTACTCTCATGTTTTCTTTGCTTTGTGCTTCCTACTGCTGGGCTAAATCCATGTCAGTACCCAGGATCTGTTTCTCAAGGCCTATTCAGTCTCTGGTTGAGACTGCCTGCTGTAGACTCCCACCATGCTGGATCCCTTCTTTGTGTTGTTTCCCTTCTCTGGTATCTTAGTCAACACCTCTGCATTGTTAGTAACTGCTTTAGCTTTTGTCTGCTGAAGCCACCATTTAGTATTGATTATTAAAAGAAGGGATCAAGGGCTGAGGCTCCTGGTATGTCAAGTTGCTCTTTAACCATCCAGATACCATAAACCCAATCTTGTTTCATACCAAGCACATAACTAAAGACTTACATAACAAACGTCCAATGTGCAGGACAAAGGTTAAGGAAGCCAGTGCATGCTTCTGGTAGAATGTTGGATCAGTCTACAGAATGTTGGTAACTTAATGGCACTGCTGCTACTGGTCATGAAGAGGCCCAAACTGCCTCACTGGTTTAAGTTACTTGGGCAAGATGCCCAAGTTCAGCCTCCTTTATTATAGATAATTTGGAGTGGCTCTACAAGGCTTACAGATCAGTTATTGGAGGATGGGTCTTTGTGTGTGTGTGTGTTCATGAAATTACTGACTAGTCTCTTCCTCCACAGGAAGAGAACAGGCCAGTAGGTGGGTTTTCTCTTCGTGGTTCCCTTGTGTCTGCTCTGGAGGATAATGGTGTTCCTACTGGTAAGCTACAACTTCTGCTCTGGCTTAAAGATCCCTGGGGCCACCATCTGCATGTTATTGATGGCCTTGGAAGGAAACCCTGAGCAGAACTTTTCTCAGTGAGTCAATGATGTCATTTTTGACACCCATTTAAAAAATTAAGTAAAAGGTTATATGGGATGTTCTTGCTGTTTCAAGAATCAACAGAACAATCCTTTCTTTTGATATTCTTTACTCTCAGTTTCTGTGCTGATGGCCTGTAAACGTCCATCTAAGTTACAGCTAAGGGACACGGTGTTTTCATGTTAAAGAATGCCGTCATTTTCTGTTTGTACTGATTTTACAATCCCCAGCTATGGTAGGAAAGTAGCAACATTTTGACTTGTAGGTATAGAAACTGAAGTTCAAAACCAGTCCAAAGTAAACATCAAATTATGTGCTTCTTTAAAACATACATTTAGGAGATTCTTTGATGTGAAACTGTAGGTCTGTGAGTAGCACAGGAGCAAGCAAGCAAGCTGCAAACTTTTAGAATAACCACTGGCAGACCTTATGGCTATAGGGAGTGGAAATACAAGCTGGAAGTTGACATGGATATTCAATACTTTTCCTCTCCCCTGTGTAGGAGTTAAAGGGAATGTCCAAGGAAATCTCTTCAAAGTGATTACGAAGGATGACACACACTATTATATCCAGGCCAGCAGCAAGGCTGAGCGAGCAGAATGGATTGAAGCTATCAAGAAGCTAACATGATCTAAAGGAGCGGGACCAGGGTTCTCATCATTGGATACAGATAAGACTTCCTGGAGAACTGGAGTACAAGATACTGGGCTGGGGATGTGGCTCAGTGGTGGAGGACTTGCCTGGCCATCCTGAGTTCAATTCTTGGTACTGTTAAAAAAACAAAACAACAACAAAAAAACCTTATCATTATAAATGTTGCATGGCTTTGGAGTAAGACTGCCCAAAGTGGCTCCTCAGATGACAGCGGGGATGCGATGATTTCCTTCTGCCTTCCTATGACCAACTTTAAAAGATGGACCAGCTGTTAGGTGGGCAGCATCTTGACTTTGCTCTTCAGGACAGAAATCTGTCTTTGGGGACAATAGTAGTACCTCTTTCTCTGTTGGAACACTAACTCCGGTTTTCTGTATTAAATACTCTAGTCTCAAGACTCTCTCTCAACTGATTTCAACAACTCAGTATCTCTGGGATTAATAAAGAATGACATCTGTCCCTGACTGTTATGGTTCTTGTAGTTAGTTCTCTGGTTCCCACAGGTTTCTAACCTGTGAGGCCCTATGTATTACGGAAGCTGGTTGTGGAGGAATCTCTGGTGATCTGTCACCAGGATGATGTTTCTCACTTTAAAGTGGGGATGCTGACAAACAGATGTCTGTTCAGAGGATACTGTTTGTCTTGTACTGTAAGACAGTAGGTATCACAAGTTGCAGATGTCATACTCTTGAAATCTGTCGCAGATATTTTTTAAAAGGCAGAAATACAGCTTTTTTTTTTTTTTTTATATAAAATGGACATTTAGAAAGATGTGGAGCCTCAGCTCTCCAAACGACAAGGATACAAATGACAAAAGTTAACTCAAGGTATAAAACTTTGGTCTAAAAATGAACATTAGCTCATCCCCAGTTGGGGGTTAAAGTGACAAGTCTGTATCATACAGTGTTTTTATAAATATTTTTTATTAAATGTATACAGTGATCTGGCAGTGATGGCCAGGATTCTTGCCAAGGACAATGGCTTGGACTTTAATAGATAAAATACATGACTTACATTTAAGGGGAGTGGATATTTCTAAAGTGTCTAAGTAAAAACTTCTCTTAAAATAGATTTCCTCTTAACGTCTGGAATATCTGACCCCGTGTTTGGAATCCCAAGAACTTGTCTGTTTCTCCCTTTACTCCTTACTTTGTAAGAGACTGCCTTTTCAAGCACCGTTTTTTTCATTTGGCATCTTTCCAGGTTTAATGTACCTAGAGTTACTTTTAGAATGTTGACAGGTGCTTATCGGAATTAAACTACATTTGGCTTGATAGCTTCCTGCTTCCCATAGCTATGGGTGAGAGGATTCTCAAGGGTTCTAAAACAGATGAGCACTGGCTTGAGACAAAGCAGTGGAGCTGGCAAGGTCTAGCTAGACCCAGCTTTTTTTCATGCCTACTCATTTTAATTGTTCTCGTTGTAAAAAAAAAAAAAAAAAAATGCCCAGGACACAAATGGGCTGGTGTACAATAGCTAAGTAGTGGCCCAAAGATCAGCACATCTCTAGAGCTCCAGTTAAGAACCTGAACATCTTGAAATACCCCCCCCCACACACAACCCCAATCAACCAAACAAAATAAACCCCCCAAAACTTGGAACATATTCATGAAAATTGGCTATGTTTGGTTATAAAACTAATTAAAAAAAGCAGTTTCAATGTTTCGTTTTAGTTAGTTTCAAATCATTGTTAGGAGTCATGAAGTCTATTTATTTTGTTGTATAAATTAAGGACCATATGACTGTAATCGATGGCAGAAGGAAAACAGAACTATTAGCATTTTTAATGAGAAGGCTTTGGTGGGAGAACCAAGATATGTAAGTTCTGTGTGTTGTTTACACTGTTCAGTCTCACAGCTGGGTGAGTCTGCCTGGCCTAATGTGTCTTAGTTTGTTCTTTTCATCACAGGATCACTGCAGTATTGATCTCCCAGGCTAGTCAGCATTTTACACAACTGTAGAACCTAGCAACAAAGCTCAGATAGATTAAAATCTATCACGGAGCCATAAGCTATTTCTAATTCTTTGAGACAGTGTTTCTCTGTGTAGCCTGGCTGATTTGGAACTTGCTTTGTAGACCCAGTCTTGAGACTGCTCTGATTTAAGGTGTGCACTACCATGGCTGGCTGGCTTAAATTTTTTTTTGGAGACAGGGTTTCTCTGTGTAACAGCGCTGGAACTTGCTTTGAAAACTAGGCTAGCCTCCCAAGTACTGGAATTAAAGATATATGCCACCAACCTGACTAAATTGTTCTCTTAAATATAAAACTTTTCAGTAAACAATCCCTAGGAAAAGGGCGCTTGCTATACTTGATAATACATTTTTTCTTCTGTGGTAATGGGGATTGATCCCAGGGCCTTGACTTGCTAGCTATGCACCAGGCCAACTTAGCTATATTTCTAAATCCTTAAAATATGTGTATTCTGTCTCTGAATTATCTGAGATTACAGTTACTATTGCAGCTTTGGTAACACCTTCATGTTCTTTTATAAACTTGAAAAAAAAATTGAGACAGTCTCACTATGCAGTCTTAGGTGACCTGTAACTTGGTATATATAGACCAGCTATGCCTTGAACTCAGAGATCCAACTGCCACTGTCTATGATGGGACTAAAGGCATGCACTACCATACCTGGCCCTAAACTTGCTTCTTGATGCATGACCAGTGGTTGTTCTAGACCATCAAAAACCAGATATTTATATTATGATTCATAATAGTAGCAAAATTAAAGTTATGAAGTGGTAACAAAAATAACTTTATGGTTGGGGGGTCACCTCAATGTGAAGACCTGTATCGACAGGTCCCAGCATTAGGAAGGTTGAGAACCACTGCTGTAGTCAGCCAATCTGGAGTACATTCAGAGTCCCTAAATACTAGCAACATGGTATGCAGACTAGCAAGCATGGCTCCTCGGAAATGGGTCACACAAGGTTAGACCAGTAGATTAAACAAAAGAACTTTCATAAATGGCATAAAACATCTCTCAACATTCTAATTTCCAATCCTTTTGATACAGAGTCTTGCAGTGGTTGTCCAGGCTGATCAGCAACTCTTGGCTCAAGGAATTTTCCCTCCTCAACTTTCCAAGTACTGGAGCCATCAGCATGTGCTTCTGTACCCAACTCTAGAACTCTTCCCATGATGTCTAGTCCTGGACTGACTTAGTTTCAAGTTTGCTTACAGATAATAAATAGTATACATATCCTAAGATAAGCATGCCAAACTAAATGAAGACTTTCTACATGTGATATTGTAGCTGTAACTTTGTGTTATTTGAAAAAATTATTTTGCACATTAACCTTTAAAGTAGCTAGTTTGAGAAGGTAAAAATGGGATTAAAAATTTTGTTAAATCACATCATGTGTGGTTTATATATATATAAAACCATGTATGTATATATACACACACACACACACATACACACAACTCAAGAATTAGGTAGCACCTACCAGATAGAGGAAACTGTCCCCTTCAGATGGGTGATGCTGCTCAAAATAACTCCATCAAAGCAGCAGCACATTAAAATACCCCTTGAATTATGAATTCAAGGTAAGTAGCTTAGAATAAACCAAAGGGACTGAGTGTGATGACTTCTCACACAAGTTATCACTGCTTTCAAGTAAGTTAACAGGCACATAAATCTTTAATTGATTTCAAGGTTTTTCTCTACCAGGGGTCAAATTCCTAATTTCTTCTCTAACATTCCTTTGGAGAGTCTGTTCCTGCATAAGTCATTTAGTTACTTGCCCATTGAGTTCTACCATATGAAGATAATTAGGATCTGAGCATTCAGATTGGCTTTAACTTGTGACAAGAAGGAAGAAGCCTACAATTAAATATCCCAGAAATTTATTTGATGTTTGCTTGAATACATTTTATATAGAAAGATTGGGATTGTTTGTGTTTGGAGTCCCTGGTAAATCTCTGAACCATAAGGGTGCCATTCCAGAGACATGAGAAATGGAAACTGTAGGCCCAATATTAGGACTGCTGTTTAAGATTTGTCTCTGGTCAAATCAAGCCACTCCCTTGAAAAATGCTTGAGGTGTTAGAGCCACTATGTGGAAACAGCTGACATGAAGGAGGGCATTTAGATTCTGGCTTGTTGAATACTTAAATACTTGGAAATAAAAATATTCAGCTTTGAAGTTTTCAATACTGGAAAACTCTCAAGTCTAGGGTTGACAGCCAGGAAGGGCTGCTTCGTACTCCTTAAATTGGACTGTTTGCCAAAACGTTAATCTTCAGCTTTGGCTTCCATTTCTTCTGCATCATCATCTCCATCCACTTCTGCATTTTCTCTCTCCAGCCGTTCCAGCTGCCTTGCAAGTTCAGTCTCATCTGTATCTGTGACCACTTTGGGCTGTGGAAGAGGCACAATTTCAAAATAAAGTAAACAGCAGAGTAGATTTGACTTCAATAGTATTACTGACCAATGTTTAAAATTTAACAACAAAAAATTCATTTCTAACAAAATTCAGTCATACCTGTGCTGACTCACCACTGAATAAGTTCTATCAGCTGAAAGTTAAGAAAATTCAAGACCATCCAAGGAAGCAGTATACACTACAGTGGAATAATACTTCCTGCCATTTTAATAAGCTCAACTGAAAACGAGTTCACTGATCACAGCAGAAGACCACCAAATGGCCTGTTGTTTTTTTGTTTTTTTTTAAAATGAATATTTTGGGCTCCAGATAAATTATTATCCTTCCTCAGAGATCGAAACATCTATACACACAGATATACAGCATATGGAAATTAGGTCTTGTTCATATTGAGAGAAAGACAGATTATTTTATGTTTGAAACAGGATTCCCTATGTAAATAACAAGCCAGTACTTCTGCCTCTGCCTCCCAATGCTGAAATTATAGGTTTGTGTCATACTATGCCCAGCAAATTTTTCTCCATGAGGGGAAAACCCCAGCACTAGCACAAATGTCTATCCCATATGGCATTCCAGTGCTAACAGTGTTTTATTACAGACAAAACCCTTTTTAGAAATATTCTGTACAAACAATTACTCAAATTTTTTATTCCCAACTATATGTGACTGGGCAGGTAGCTTTGATATGCTGATAAGGCAGCCTCTGAACTTCAGGCAATCATTCTGGTCTCAGTTTCCCAAGTGCAGAGACAATCGGCACAAACCATCACATCCAACTCAATCACATCCAAACGACAATACTTGTGTGTGTGGGAATGCATTGCCACGGTGTGCTTTTCAAATTTTAGGAGTCATTTTCTCTAACATAAAGGTCCTGGACACCAGATTCTAAGTCACCATGTTTGGCAGCCAGGGCCTTTACTACTGAGCCATTTTTTGCTGGCACCCTATCTGACATTTTCAAAAGCACTAAGAAGTTGAAAAGGTGAAGTAATTTCTGCATAAGCCCTACCACCAGCCATAGGTAAAGCTGGACATAGTGGAATGTACCTGTGACCTAGAGGTAGGAGTGATGACAGGGGCATCTTCAGCTCTAGGTTCAGGGAGTCTCAAGAAAACAAGATAAAGGATATCCAACACTAATCTGACCTTCATATGTGCACCCAGGGGTCAGTGTACCTGGGCATACATACTAAAAAAAAAAAATGAAGTTAAGTAGATAGGCAGTCATCAGGCAGTTCAAGGCTAGCCTTGACTACAAAGTGAGCTGAAAACTAGCCCTGACTACATGGAATCCTGTATCAAAAGCAAAAAACAAAGCAAAAGCATTAAAAACAAAATAAAAAGTAAGATCCTGATCTCACCTCCATCTGAACATTGAAGACGCCCCTCTTCTCCTCGATCTTCTCTTTGATAACTGCCATAGCCTGATTGAGGACAGACAGGCCTTCTGTCCTCTCCAGGGTCGTTGTTGTCATCACATACCTGGGTGGAGCTATTAGATTAATCTAAAGGAGAAAGACAAAAATGAAGTTATGATTATACTTACCCAGGATATTAAAAAATTGCTTTGTTAATTTGCTACATGAAGAAATCATCTTGACCTGCCTCCCAGGTCTCTAGACCAGTTTATTAATACATTCCCTTAGGATTTTTTCTCATTGAGGTGATGAAATACTCTAACAAAAGCAATTTACAGGAGGAAGGATTTATTTTAGCTCACAATTCAAAGCATAGCTCATCATGGCATAAAGTCAAGGCAGTGGGAGTTAGTCAGTCACATTATGTCCAAAGTCAGAAGACAGAAATGAATGCATGCATTCAATCTATTCAGTTCCCTCTCCATTTCTACAGTTAAGGATCCATTCAGAGAATGGTGTCCTTCATAGTGGGTGGGTCAGTGTACCTCAATAACATAATTAAGATGATCTTGCACAGACATACCCAGGAGAATTCTAAGTCTGTCAAGTTGTAAACCAACACTAACCATCACATGTAGTCAGACCACTGATGCAGTGATCTCATCTAGTACATATATACAGCTCACTGCAACACTGAATATGAAGAATTATAACTATTGGGTGCTTCTGGTGGTTGTCATCAGAATAATGGGTAACTGAGGTTGGGAAGATGGCTCCGTGGTTAAGAACATTTGTTGCTTTTGCAGAGGATGCTAGTTTGGTTCTCAACATCCACACAGTGACTCACAACCATCTGTAACTTCAGTTTTAGAGGATCTGACACTCTCTTCTGGTCTCTGTGGGCACCAGGCATGGACATGGTACATATACAGGCAAACACACACATAAAGGAGACCCTTTCACTAGGTAGGCCAATCTGTCCTTGAGTTCACAGAGACCTGCCTGCCTCTGCTTCCCCAATGCTGGGATTAAAGGCATGTGTCACCATGCCTGGCTATAAATAAATCATAAAAACGAAAAAGGTGAATTATCTCTAAATTGATAGAAAAATCCTTCCAAGAAACTTTGAGTAACAACCATCCAGTTGAATGTACGTTGTTAAAAAAAAAATGTTGCCTCCCAAGGCACTACAAGCATTTTGGGCACTGTAACTTCTTACTGTAAAGAAGATTTAATATTGCTGGTCCACTAATAATAGAAACCCTCTATATTCACTATGATGGGAGCGCCAACGAAAAGCCATTAACTGCAAATAACCCCCCAGAAATATCAACTAAAAACGACATGACACCGAACTCAGATCTTCTGCAAGAGTAATAGCTTTTAGCCCCCTGTGTTGGCTCTTCAATCTCCATGATACTTTTGTTTTGTTTTTAGAAAACTATTATAAGAAGGAACTAGAATGGCGTGATATTGAATAAAACTTCCATTTTGAATAGGGGTTAAATAAAGTTTAAGTCCTTAAGACCTCCCTGGGAAACTGATGTCCTGCTTGGCAGAAAGACATGTATGTGGGAAACTAACATCTTGTTCGTCAAGCTGAGGCATGAATGCTAGGTAAGTTGCCCCACCACAGTTGAACAACCCAACATATTAGAACAGGGTAAGTGTACCACGAAAACACATTCCTAAGGAAGTCCCTTATCCCTAAACCCTGGATGGAGGGATAACCTGGCATAGATAGATGTTTGTGGTTTTGAAGCTTAAAAATTCTATGACATTCTGGTTCAGGGGTCGTGGGTTTACCTCCCAAGTCTGTTCTGTGGCCCTGATCAGTGGTGGTCTGAGTCCAATACATTTTTTCATCTACTTAAATACTCACTGAGATGAATGTTCAAGGACACAGTCAGCTCCTGACCGGTCAGTTTTTGTTACCTAGGTCAAATAAAGATCTCACTTTGCTGGACTCTTGTGACTGCTTGGGTTGTTTTAGATTTTCGGACCCCAACCCTCTGGGCACTGAACATGCCAGGTATGCACTTTATCATGGAGCTGTACTTTTCTACCCAACATGACCAGCCAAAAGGGGAAAAGATTAGAACCATGACTTAGTGGCCCTGGGCTCAACTGCTAACACACAGTTTGACCACAAGTATCTGAAAACACGCAACTTACCTTGATGGGCATGGTTTCTGTAGAACAATTCAAACCTGCCCTCAGGGCTTCTTTTACAGCATCAATGCCTTCATAACCATAGCAAGCTACTTCAATATCTAAAATTACAAAAATTAAAAAACCAGAAATGACACCAAGGAAAGATACACTGTGACACCAAATTGTCTAGAAGTATTTAGAAACTGCACACCCTTTGGTTCAGCAACTTGGTCTTTCCACCATGTAGGCCCTGGGTTTGAACTCAGGTATTTAGGCCTAGTAGCGAGTGGCTTTACTTGCTGAGCCATCCTGTCAGTACTGACCCAGCAGATCTTTTAGAATACCTGTATAGATGTTAAGTATATATTCTTGTAATTAAGAAAATTTGATAACGTCTGTTCTTGAAGAGGAAATGTTAACATCTATGCATCTTTACTGGGGGCTGGTGCTAGCTGGGGAGAGACCCCAGGGCTTCCCAAATGCTAAGAATATGGTCCACCCTGTTTATAAACCTCTACCTCTTAGACCCCTGGTTTTCAACCTTCCTAATGCTGGGACCCTTTAATACAGGTTCCTCATGTGGTGACCCCAACCATAAAATTATTTCATTGCAACTTCATTTAACTGTAATGTTGCTGTTGTGAATTTTAATGTAGATATCGGATATGTGACTCCTGTGAAAGGGTTACTTGACTTTGCCTTAGTTATCTGTACAGGAAGAATGTCCAGACAATTAGCATAGGATCAATACAAAGGCATGGAATGATACCACTGTCCTGTTGAAATATTTTAAATTGTAAACAAAGGCAAAATAATACTTCCTTATTAAAGGGCTGAATTACAGTTAGTTAACCTTCTAGGACTATTTCATTTGTGTATACATCTGGTTTTGTAGAAGTAGTAATTTCTTGGGTCAAGGACATGAGACTGTGGCACAGTAATTATCCAGTGTGTATGAAGCCCTGGTTTGATTATAAGAGCCAAAACAAAACCCCAAAGCAGTCAAATAACTCTCCCCCCAACTTTGCAAAAACAACCCAAAACACCTTAAAGTTTATTACCAAACAAACAAACAAACACCAATTTTAGAAAAACGTATAGTTGTTGATGTAGCAACATGTTTTAGTAAGTCTCATCACTTAGCAGCTTGCTCAGGCATGTACAATATTTAATGTCGTTCAGAAGCCATTTACCTGCTCGAATTTTGACCGCTTGTGGGGTCAAACGCCTATTGATATTATTAATGAGTACTTCTCTTTCATCTTCATTCAAATCTAAACTATCCAAGATAGATGGGTCTCTGAGAAAAAAAACAAAACAAGAACTCTCAAGGTAATATTACTAATAACTGTGAAAACAAACATACCCCACAGGGCAATACACATAACAATGAAGTACTCATTTCTACATGAAAGTTAAAATTCTGACCTTGTATAATTTTAATTATGTGTTCTTTTCTCTTTCCAAATGTGTACGCTAGGTTGGAGAAATGGCTCAGTGGTTAAGAACACTGGTTGTTCCTCCAGAAGCCCAGCCACTACATGGTGGCTCACAACCATCTACAGTGGGATCTGCTCTCGTCTATCTAGTGCTCTCTTCTGATGTGCAGGCACACATACAAATAGAGTGCTCATAGACACAAATAAATCTTAAAAAAAAATTCAAACAGGGTCTCATAGATGCAACAATGTCTCATAGAATTGTATTACATGAAGCAATGCAAATAAAGTCTATGACAAACAGAAAACTGATTATCAAAACAAAAATTTTTGGAGATCTTGCTAAAATAAGCAATTCAATAAATACTTCTAATATAAACCTGACACTCCATTACAATTGACTTAAGTACTTCTGAGTAATCTCTATTTCAGGGCCTTAGAATCTAGCTTGGAAACAGCACTTGGGTACTGGAACAGGACGACATTTACTGCCAGGGAGGTCAGGAAGGGCTTCATGCAGAAACCAGCATTTCACTTAATCCTCCCAAAGTGTCCAAGACTTGGATCAGGGAAAGGCTTAGCTAACATTCCATTGTTAACTGAATAAGGGGGCGGGGCAGGGGGAAGGAAGAAAAACAAAACATAACGGGGAGGGGGAAGGAAGAAAAACAAAACATAACAAGGAACAGGAGACACCAATAAGCAGAGGCAAAAGGTGACAGAAAATTTAGTATGTGTAAAAGGAAATGAAAAGTGAAAGAATGTGTGTGTAGGGAACTTTTCAATTAGCTTGTACAAGACAAACTGAGAACTGAGAGAAACATCAACACTGTCACATGATGATTGAGAGAGACAAACACAGACTGACATTTACAATCAATAAATACACAAAGCTGTTGACCTGATGAATAAGCAGTGTCAAGCAAATCAATTATGGCAAAAGGAAAAAAAATCTGAGATTTTTATCAGATGATAGTAAAGATGAGGGAAAACAGCAATATCTATCTACATAGTTGCTAGGAGAATATAAACAACAGAACTAATTTGGAATGCAAATTGGCAAAATCAAATAGATATATTTGTACATATCTGTAAAATCAATCTTCTGATTCAACAATTCTATTCATAGGTTATTATCTAGAAACCCTCAAAGGGCTGAAAATTAATCTCAAGATAGTGGTGAGAAGTCATGCAGCATTAACATTTAGGAAGGAATGGAAGGAAAAGATGCAGAGACAGCACGCAGGGAGAAGTAAATAAATGGTTACTAGAGAGGACAAGATGCTTCCTATAAAAAAGTCAAGGTAAGGATGAGAACTCTTTTTGTGTAGCAGAAATCAATAATAAAGGAAAAAGCTGAAGAACCAAGCACAGGAGTAACTGGCAGGAATACGATTAGCTTGAGAGCTGGAAGGGTGTGAACCCCAGGAGTTCAGAAGAAATGAACTTTTCAAATGGCCTGGAAGGAAGCAGATGGGTAGTGAGCAAGTCAGCCAAGAGTGAACGGCTGAGAGGGCTTCTGAGGAAGAACACCGAGAAACAGACACCACAAAGATGGGAGCAAGAACTGGTCAAGAGCAGGCGTGGGGCAGCAATGAAGACACAGAACAAGCTGAGACCCTGAATACACAGAGGCACCAACTGACTACTTTTTTCTAGTAGTTGCCAGTAATCTACAATTGCAGAGAAGTCAGGAGTATCTGTTTAACCCTGGATATAAGCAAAGGAAAAATACAGCAAAGACTCATAATACTGGCAAGAAAGTTTTTGAAATGGCATCTCATGGTGTTTCTAAGTTAAATAACAAAGTCAGGCCAGGAAAGACACAGAAAAAACCAGGTTTGGAACCAGAGCCTAATACTTAAAAACCACAGGTTTTTAAGAGGCAAAGCAGCCAGGCATGGTGGTGCACGCCTTTAATTCCAGCACTCGGGAGGCGGAGGCAGAGGTAGGCAGATTTCTGAGTTCGAGGCCAGCCTGGTCTACAAAGTGAGCCCCAGGACAGTCAGGGTGATACAGAGAAACCGTGTCTCGAAAAAACCAAAAAGAGGCAAAGCAAACCTACATAAAAAGGTCAATTTTGCGGCCACATGGAAGGTAAGCTAATGTGGCCTGGGACGAAGATTCGGGCAAGTGCAGTAAGCAAGAGGCTGCACTGTTTTGGGTGAGATGTCCACAGTGGTCCTGAAACCATCCAGGCACGAAGAGGAAATGGAAATGTAGAAGAAAGTAGTAAGAGATAAAACCATGTATATATGGCACATGAAAACCATATATTCACTACCACATGCATTCCTTCACATCATGGCCCTTTTTTTTGTTTTTGTTTTTTTTCTAGACAGGGTTTCTCTGTATAGCCCTGGTTGTCCTTGAATTCAGAATTCCGCCGGCATCTGCCTCCCGAGTGCTGGGATTAAAGGTGTGTGCCCGGCTTTGGCCTTTTACATTTTTAAAGTTAAAAGTGACAAGGACCTAATGTCTGGGTATTGTATGACTGATGCCAGGCAATCAATCTGTGTGCTAAGACTTAGCAGGTGAGACAGGAAGGCAGAATTAAGGTGTTCTTACGAGACTGCATGCTTAAAAGCATCGTAGGCACCGTATCCAGGTCTCTTGTACTTGTCATCGAAGACCCAGGCAGTCCTCTGGAACAGGCTCTCCAGCTGCTCATCCTTGGTATATTCTAATACCTCAGCAACATGGCGAAGAATGCTATAAACCTAGGTGTAAAACGAAGAACTCAATAACTCCAAAGTAAGAGAGCCACAAAGAGGAGGCAGTTTTGTATTTTAACAGAAGATGTCATTTCATTTCAATAATTCCTGAACAGTAAAGTTTCTAACTACAAATTCCTTTCCATAAAGAAACAGTCACTCCTTCACAATAGTCAACTCAAGTAGGTATAAGCAGAAATATGACATAACTTTGGGTTTCAAACAAATTAAACACCTGCATTTGCTTCACTTGCAACAAGGCACTTAGTATCTTCCCTTACCAAGAGTGCTCTTATATTATCAAATATATACAAAACCACACTATAAGAGGAAAACTGTTCAAAGTACAGAAACAACTGAGATTTTACTATTTCTTTTGCTCTCTTATCATTTAACAATTATACTTCCATTACCCATCAAACTCCCTAAGAATAATACAAATTTAGAGAAAACTAAGCAGCTATTTCATGAGCTAGTGAGACGGCCCAGTAAAGGTGCTTAATGTCAGGAGTGAAGACTGGAGTCCAATCCTCAGGACCCAGGTGGTAGGAGAACTGGTCCCCAGAAGGATCTTCCAACTCATATGCATGCCATGCACATATAGGAACAAATAAATGTATGCATGTATGTAATAAGTTGTTCATGTTTCACATCAAAATTGAGTAAGAATAGGTCCTAAACCACTTGTTTAATTTTATCACTGGAAATATACTCTTGTTTATGCTATTGTCTTATGAAAATAGAGGCTTTCTATATTACCCAGATTAGACTGAAGCCAAACTCCAGTTTTAGCTTTTCATGTAGATAGGGCTATGTACCAGCAAACACTCAATTTAACAATGTCCTAGAGACCAAAAATCTGTAAATTGCCTATAGCAGTGTTGTAGAAACAGGATCAAGATAACACTTTTACTTAGACAGTATAAAACAAACAAACAAAAAACCCAACCAAACCCAGGGCCTTCTCTACCCTAGGTAAATGCTCTTCCCTCTCAACTACAACCCTAGTCTGTCTTTTTGAGAAAGGGTGGCAACTATGTAGGTTGAGTTGATCACAAACTCCTATGCTGGTGTGGGGTGCTGGGAATGGAGACTGGCAGCACCACAGCTTGCCACTCTGCATTTCCAGTATGTAGCCAAGTAATGCTGAAAGGGTTAGTTCACAGACTATATTTTCTGAACAAGTTTAAAAAAAAGAGGTTTAACTTTAAAAAAAAAAAAACATTTCTTTTACACGTTTCAGATGTGTAAATACATAAAATGAAAGGAGAGATCTGGATCATGGTCTGATGTACGTGGAACTTTCATTATTTATTTTACTGGGTCTCTTCTGTTGCTGTGATAAAATAGCCTAACAAAGGTAATGTAAAGAAGGAAGGTTTTATTTGGCTTACAATACCAGGTTACATTTCAGACAAGTAGGTCAGAGGCAAGTCTGAGAAAATTGGTCACACCAGCAGTCAAGAGTAGAGATCATGACTCAATGCATGCACATTAGTGCTTAGCCTGCCCCCTGTACTTCACCCAGGCCAGCATCCCTGGCTCAGGAAATGGTCCCACTCACGAGACAAATCTTTCCACATGGTTAACCTCAATAAAGACAATCCCTCACAGGTGTGCCTGGAGGACTGCTTTTAGGTGTCAAACTATCACACTGGATTAATCAAAATAATAATAAAAAACATTTTTATTCAAATATTTTCTTGGTATTCTATCTCAAAGATAGGAACACACAGCAGAAAGGACCAAAATACTAGTAAAAGACAAAGAAAACATAATGTCATGAAAAACAGAAGATTAGGGACTGAAAGATCACTTAGGAGGCAAGAACACTTGCTGGCCTTGCAAAGACCTGAGTTCAATTCCCAACACACCCATGGTGACTCACAACCATTTGTAACTTCAGTTCCAGGGAATCTATACCATCTTCTGACCTCCTTGTGCACAAGACACAGCCACGTGCAGACACATACATGCAGGCAAAACAGTTATTCACAAAATAAACTTATCAATCTCTACGTATCTATCTACATTCCCTCCTCCATCCATGCCTCTCTTCCTCCCCCCCCACATACCCACCCACCCATCTTTCCTGAGACTGGGCTTCTCTGTGTAATATCCCTTGCTGTCCTAGAAATTACTTTGTAAACTAGGATGGTCTCAAACTCACAGGAATTAAAGGTGTATGTACCACGAATGCCAGCTCAAAACCTTTTACTTTTATTTGTGTGTATATGTGTACTCTTGGTGGGTATATACATGTGTATACAACACCCAACAAGGCCAGAAGAGGGCACTGGATCCTCAGAACTTGAGTGACAGTTGTGAGCTGCCAGATGTGGGTACTGGATCCAAACCTGGGTGGGTCCTTAGCAAGAAGAGCAAGCACTTTAACTATCACGCCATCGCCATAGCCTCCAAAGTAAAGAAATCTAACAAAGAGAACCAACTTACAGTTTTGGATTTTGTGAATTTGTCCTCACATTTGATTGCTTCCTCTGGAGAAACTCTTCTTTTTGACAAATCTATATATCCTGTATGAAAATATTTTAAAATAAATTCATTTGCTCAAGTATAAATATAAAAATGATGTAATTAGCAAATTAAGTATCTGACAGAGAAGCTTATAATTACTACACTAATCACTGATAAAAATACTGCTATGAAAGATTTAGATAAGATTTCAGAAATATTTTTATCACAGGGCAATTATATATTCTTTATTATTTTAGAAAAAATTTAAAATTATTTCATTGAAAACTACTTAAATCTCTCTCTCTAAACACCAGGACAGTAAAGAATTCACTATGATTTGATTAAGAGGCTATTGTCAAAGTAGGTATGGTGGCACATGCCTGTTAATTCTAAAACTCAGAAGGTGCAAATGCAGAAAATTGACATTTTTTTTTTTTGTGGCTATTTTTTTTTTTTGCTTTTGGTTTTTTGAGACAGAGTTTCTTTGTGTAGCCCTGGTTGTCTAGAACTTCACTTTGTAGACCAGGCTCATTCAAACTTATCACCGCAATGAACCCTTAAAGCAATCTGCATGGTAGATTCTCTTTCCCAGAGATGCTGGTCTTTCAATCTGAAGAAACCAGGATTCAGAAAGATTATAAAGAATTTGTCAGATATCCAGACCATAGATACAGCCACAATCCTATGCTGGGTATGAACACAGAAAAAGTGCACCATAAGACCACACTTAGCAAATAAACCACACAAAAGACTTCTTTTGTTATTTCACTCTCTTAATAGTATTTCCCAAAGAACCTAAGCCTTTAACAACGAAGTCCAAATTATCAATTTTTCTTCTCATGGATTCGCTTTTAATGTTTTAATCTAAGAAATTGTAGCAAAAAATGTTATAAAACTTTACTTTTATGCTTTCTTCTAAAAGAGCTAGTTTCAAATTTCATGTGGGTCTATGATTTTAGGATACTTTTGTAAGGTTAAGAACATGTTCATATTTTTTAGCAAATAGACATCCAACTGTCCCTGTGTTGTTTTTAAAAAGACAATGCATCTACCACTCAGATACTTCTGTAGCCTTTTTGATAACCAACTGAGTGCATAAGTGTGAGTATACAGAGTTATGACTGCTCAAATGAGCTGCCTTTAAAAATAAAGATGGTCTCACAAGATAAGATAGCCCAGGCTGGTCTTGATCTCAGATATATATGCCTGCCTTTTCTATCTTGGGGCTGAAGGTGTGAACCACCATGTCTAGCTCTATTTGATCACACCTCTTTTCTTTTCCTGACACCCCCTACCCCTACCTTTCAGGTGCCAGGGTTCAAATCCAAAGCATCACACCCTAGGCAAGGTCATTCACTGAGGTAGACCCTTAGGGTCTCATTTTCTCTTCAACTAAAAACCTAATCACTTTAGCTTTTTCATCTTTTCTAACATAATAACAAGATTTTCTGTGATCTTAATATATGGGAGTTCAAATTAGCAAATGTTTGCTTTCTCCCTCAAGATACAATGATAATGATTCAAGCAAGTTTCATTATGATCAGAACATATTTGATTTCAGCCCTCAAATGTACTTAAAGCTCTACTAGGACCCAACTTATAATTTTAGCAAGTATGACATGAACATACTGAAACAAATGTTCAATTTTTTTGTGGGTACAATGTTCTATAAATTTATAGAACAATTATAGAACAATATAGAATAAATCAAAGTTTGTAACAAATTACTTTTGAATGTGGCTCTTATATTTAACTATTTAAAGGTTATCTAAACCTTCAACTACAATTATAGATTCATCTATTTAAAATTTTTACTTCCCATCACTAATCTCTAGTGGGCACATACACATTGACAGTTATTACAAAATGTTCCTGCTTAATTCTTGTCTACTTTATCTGATATTAACAGATATTCTATAGCATACCATTTACCATCTTCTTATTTATTTTTGAAACAGGCCTTACTAGGTAGACCAAGCTGGCCATGAACTCTGAAATCTGTCTGCCTCAAGTGTTGGGATAAAAAACATATACCAAACACCACTGGCTCCATCTACCTATTTTCAGTAAAGTATGACAGCATTATTGCTGGGTCTTGCTTTTTAAAATCTAGTCTATAAATCTTTGCCTTTTAATTTCAATACGAGTTTGATTTACATTTAGTATAATTATTAATACAATAAGATTCAGATCTATTATTCAAGTATTCGTTTTCCTTTTGTCCAATTTGGTTTTCATTTTTCACTTGTCTTAATCAACTTAGTATATTTTAGAACTTTTTAGAAGTGTTTTCAATTTGTATGGGTGCTTATAATTAAATGTTTACATGTAATTCCTATGCATCATATGCATGCCTGTTACCCTGGGGCCAGGAGAGGGCTTGGGATCTCCTGGAAATGGAGTTACAAATCAAAATTGCCAGTAATATTACAGTAACTATTCCTTCCCTCTGTATTCTTTTCCCCCCTGTCTTTACCAGAGATTAAACCCAGGATTTCATGATAGAAAAATATTTTAAGCTACTCACAACCTAGACCTGTCTTCTGATTAGATGGAACCACAGGCACAAACCAATGAGACTAGCTTCTAGTCTCTCCCTCCCATTCGCCTGAGTAGGGGTTTCTCTACTGGCTGTCCTGGAACCCACTCTGTAGACCAGGCTGTCCTCCAACTCAGAGATCCACTTGCCTTTGCCTTTTGAGTGCTGTTTAAAGGCATCCCACCACTTTGCTTTTTATATTGTGATGATGATGATAAACCTTTCTATGTAGTCCTGGCTATCTTGGAACTAACTCTGTAGTCCAGGTTGGCACTGAACTCACAGAAACCTGCCTCCTTCTGCCTCCTGAGTGCTGGGGTTAGGAGTGTTGCCATGCAAGTCTCTATGTACTGATATTCCTATTCTTGCAATCTCAGTAGCTTGAGTGAGAAAGCCTCTCCCAGGGCCAGCAAACTCTTACAAGTTAGTAATTGGTCTATATTATACAAACTCCTAGTCTGGAATCTACTTATTCTCACACAGTATGCCAATATTGTACTTGCCCTATTATCAAGTCAGGAGGATAAATTACTGGCAACCCCTTTATCCAAATACCTTCCAGGAGTGTTCAAACTGGCCAGCTCTGCCAGTCACCCTACCCTGCAGGATTCTACCACGGGAGGTGGATCATGTCTATAACCTCACTAGGGAGGCAGATTATGATTCTGAAGCCAGCCTAGGCCAATATGATCTGTCTACTCCCTGCCATCACTACCAAAAATAAAGCAAAACCAACTATACTGGTTTACTCTTTCTCATAGCTCCTTCTGTCACATCTCAAACTAGAGCTTCCTTAAGTGACCATGCATGTCATGACATGCTTTCCTTTTGGGTATTGTAAGAAAAATTTCCTTTAAAAATACTGGTCTTGGGGCTGGTGAGATGGCTCAGTGGGTAAGAGCACCCGACTGCTCTTCTGAAGGTCCGAAGTTCAAATCCCAGCAACCACATGGTGGCTCACAACCACCCGTAATGAGATCTGATGCCCTCTTCTGGTGTGTCTGAAGACAGCTACAGTGTACTTACATATAATAAATTAAAAAAAAAATACTGGTCTTTTGTGTTATAAGTCAGTTACTTTCATAAATTTAAATCTTGATGGTACAAATAAGACAAACAACTAAATGCATTGTAAGAAATTAAGAGAAAGGGGGAAAAAGGAGTGTATTAAAATTAAACACATTTTCACTTCAAGTACCCCAAGACGAGCCTAAAAGAGTATTATTATTTCTATAATGTAGTTCTATTTGGCAGTAAATTCCCAGTTTCTCTTTAAAGCATCTCAATTTTGACTTTTGTTGTTTGGTATTATCACTGGATACATAATTCTAACATGGCTTTTTTTCCCCCAAGGCCTGGCCTCTATTAATAATCTCTAATAAACCAGAACACTTTTTATCCCTACCCACTATACCCACATACTTTCTTTCTATAGTTTTTGAGGGCTATTTCACTACAACAGACATGTCCGGCCTAGTATTTCCCTCAAGTACATTTCTGCTGCTTTACTCTTCTGCTGGCAGAGTCCTTTTGAATTAGACATGGCTGATGTTTCATCTGTATTCTTTTCCCCTGACACTTTCTTTCCTTTATATTGTTTTTTTTCCCTAATTTCTTTTACATATATATTGTTTGTTTGTTTGTTTTTGTTTTGTTTTTTTCCAGACAGGGTTTCTCTGTGTAGTCCTGGCTGTCCTGGAACTCACTCTGTAAACCAGGCTGGCCTCGAACTCAGAAATCTGCCTGCCTCTGCCTCCCAAGTGCTGGGATTAAAGGCGTGCGCCACCACTGCCCAGCTCTCTAATTTCTTTTTAAAGATTTCCTTTTGTTCATTCTTTAAAAGATAGTTTTCTAATGTGTTTGGGCAGCAGGAAAACCACTTAAAAAATCCTGTTTCCTAATTCAAACTTGGATTATATTTGGTCCTTAGCAACCAACCCCCAGGCACTGCTTGGTTTTATTCCCCCCCATGTCTAACAGTTTAGGGTACATTTTTGACATTATGAATGACATTTGGGATAGGCTCTGAATTACTATAAATTTCCTTTAAAAGTTGTTTCATCAGGAAAAAGTAACTATTTAAACTCAAAATGGACTTAAATAGGAAACAACTTTAACCTTCAGATTTTAAACCCCTAGGGATGCTTGAAGGCTATCTGTCTATTAATTCAGGAGTCACACAGACTGGGACAGAATTTATGTAAAGACCAGGGTTCTCCTTTTGTGGACCTTTCCTATTTCTCTAATCTAATAGTACTTTACTAATGCTTCCTTTAATTCATTTAGTTTATGCTTCCTTTAGTCCATGTTGTGGCCCAACTATAAAATTACTTTCATTGCTACTTTATAACTGTAATCTTGCTACTGTTATGAATCACAGTGTAAATATCTGAGCTTTCTGATAGTCTTAGGTGACCCCTGTGAAAGGGTCATTTGACCCCAATTGAGAGTGACTGTTCTAATCCTTATCATTATTACCATTTTTCATATGCTGTGGCTACCCAGGGTTTTATGTGATATAGCAAGTAATACTGTAAGTTTTATAGCAGGCTCTTAGGTACCCTGCTTAGTGTCTTCAGTATATACTCGGGGAAAACACAAAACAGAAAAATGACCCAGCAGAGCTCCTTTCTTCCAAGTGTGGACTTTTACCTTTTGACTTCTGTGTCTTACACAGTTAACTTTGTTTTTAAAGGTTTATTTATCTTATGTATATGAGTACACTGTTGCTGTCATCAGACACCCAAGAAGAGGGCATCCTCATTATAGATGATTATGAGCCACCATGTGGTTGCTGGGAATTGAACTCAGGACCTCTGGAAGAGCAATCAGTGCTCTTAACCGCTGAGCAATCTCTTCAGCTCAACAGTTAACTTTTATACATGTCTGGAGTTTACAGCTGATATGGTAGAAGTGTTGTCCAATAGGATCTAATTTTCTCATATTAAAAACAGATCTCCTTTTGGGCATGGTGGCATGTCTTTAATCTCAACACCCCAGAGGCAAAGGCAGGCAGAACTCTGAGTTCAAGACCAGTCTAGTCTACAGAGTAAGTTTGATAGAGCTACACAGAGCCCTGTAGAACACGAAACAAAATAAAGCAAAACAAAGTATGGTATAGTGTAGTATACAACATGCTTAGAAGGGTTCACAATGGTGATGATTTATATGGAATCCAGAAAAAAGATGCATAAAGAAAAAAGATATTCATTCAGCACTGAAAGATTTTGTAGAGACTGGGATTTGGGGGGACAACACACAAACACCGTAACTGCTAGAGCTACTGGAGTTCGCGTGTGTATGCATACAGTGTAATTCTTTTTTGAAACATATAAAATATCCCTAAAATCACCAGGCATTGTGGTACATGCCTTTAATCCCGACACTCAGAGGTGGAGGCAGCCTGGCAGATCAGTCATTTTGAGGACAGCCTGGTCTACAGAGCAAGTTTCAAGACATCCAGGGCTATGCTGAGAAATCCTGCTAGTGGGCAGGAGAAGGACAAACAAACTCCTAAAATCTGTTAATTTTGTATCTCACTTCTACATTTAACCCAGTCATTTTATTGCTAACTTAATTTTAAATCAAGAAAAAAAAACTCCACACCAAATATATTCATATTCACGCCTACTAACATTCAAACAAGTTCTGTCCTTTCCCTTTAAATTACATCCCTAAAGCTAGTGCTCAAGGTCTACTCCCTTATTTGGCCAATGACTCATTCCTGAGACAAAATATTTGACTATGCTGGCTAACTTGTCTAATCAGGACTTATCAACTGACCCCTGCATAGACTTCCCCTTTTTATTCTCAGAAAACTAGTCCTCTTAAAACACCTACTGTCTGCTTTTGTCTGATCCAGAGGCAAATCCCCACAGTGCCTTGTCCCTCTTGGGTAATAAACTTTTGTGCTGAGAACTTGGTGAGTGGGTATGTTCTCTAGGGGTCCTCCCTTATAAGTAAAGATAAGTTAATTACTACTCTAAGTTTCTTTCTTTGGAACTTGGTTATAATTAGTTTATTACTAAAATACTAAAAAATACAAGTCATTTGGCCACAAACTAACTCTGGAATTAAACTACTACTACATGTTGTGCAGTGGTGGCACATGCCTTTAATCTCAGCACTCTGGAAGCAAAGCCAGGTGGATGATGTCTGTGAGTTCAAGGCCAGCCTAGGCTACACAGCAAAACCCTGTCTTAAAAAACCAAGCAACTAACCATAATAACCCAAACCTTAACCAAACCAAACCAACCGATGAAACAAACAAAAAACAACCCCCACCCACAAAACCCCCTTACTACTACTATAGTAAAAGGTTTCTGCTTAGTTAGCTAATTAGTACCCTTTAAATTTAAAATTTTAGACAAATGAAACATGGCTTGCGTATATGCAGATGTGGGTATGTGGTTTTATGTGTATATACCATATGCCAGTTGAGGCTATAGGAGAATCTTGGATGTATTCAGGAGTTATTCAGTTTGATTTTTGAGATAAGGTCTCTCATTGGCCAGACACTCACTGAGTAAATTAGGAGGCTGGCTGGCTGGAATCCCAGATTTCCACCTTTCCCAGAGTTGTCGGGACTACCAGCCTATGCTATCACACTTGGCCTTTTTATATGGGTTCAGGGATTGAACTCACCTCTTCCAGCTTGTAATCAAGCATTTAAATGACTGGTTATGTCCTCAGCCCCCACGTGCTTCTCTAACTATTTTGTATGTAAAAGAACTTATGTAGCAAGAATTCTAGTAGAATCATTATATCTACGTAAATAGTAGAATGAAATAGTTTTCTAGAAGTACTCTGATCTTGAAGAAGTCATTGTAGAAAACAGTGTTTTCTGTTAGCTACAGAGTTGTCTGTCTGAAGGAGCTTTACAGCTTTTGCGTAACTTTGGTCACAAGAGTCAGTTCTGGCACACCTGAATATCTTGAATTATTGAGTACTGCAAACAGTCCAAACAGTACCCAATAAGGACTGAAGTTGCAAAGGAGGGATGTCCCTTCAGGAAACATATTAGGGTCTTTTAGTATGAGAAACTAAGCCAAAAAAATAACTTTTGTGAACAATTAATAAATATGCTTTAGAGGGTCTTTTTGATATTCAGTTCAGAGGCTAGATTTCCCTGTGAGTAAAGTCTCATCCTTGAGTGACCTTCTTTCTTTAATTGTCTCTTGAGACTCAGAAAACTAACAAAGTATAGTAGTTTAATTAGGTGTATTTTATAATATATACTTTAAAAATAAACAATTTAAAATAAGAAATTCTTTAGTTTTATAGTTTATATTTCTTAACTATTTTTTCCTCACTTACCTTTTTCTTTATCCACTCTAATGACAACAACACATTCATTTCTGCCAATTCGGATCAGTTTGTTTATAGAACGGATACGTCGTCTGGATAATTCACTAAGAAGAATCATGCCTTCAATGTTATTATATTCCAACAAGCTGACATAGGCCCCCATTTCAGCAATGGATCTTACATTCACCATCACTACATCTTCCACCTCAGGAAATTTGTGTTGATAAAATCTACAACTTAGCCCCGGCATTCTGAAATTTAAACAAACAAAAATAAAGTGTTAAGCTAAAAATAATCAATGTTGTAGACCCTGACAATGAAGGAACAGAACAAAGTAACATTGATATTAGTCTCATCTCTTACAAGTCAGAAAATGGATACCCAGGACTCAACTTTAGTTTTTATATGCTCCATATTTTTGTGATGCTTAGGCAATCACTTTTAGAGAAACTATTAAAAAATAATGACTATCTATAAAGTGACGTGAGGCCTAAGGATTAAAGGAACATGTCAAGGTTAAAACACTATTTGAATATTACCACTTAAGTAGGGCATCTAGGTGTATATATGTACATCAACACTCTAGAGGCTTACCCAGAGGATTATGAGTTTGAAAACAGCCCGGGCTATATTCCTAGATGCCATCTCAAAACAATAGCAAAGCAAAAACAAACTCCCAAAATACAGTAAACCAGCACCCAACATTTTACTATCATGGAATGGGTGTGTGTGTGTGAAGCATCATCATCACACAGTTTCAACATTACCTAAGCTACTCTGTCTAAGTCAGCTCAGATGGCAGATGCTAGCTACCACATAATGTCCAAAGGGAAGACTGATCACTTAAACCTTAACCAACGTTGAGCCAAATGTTACAATCTTGCCTGTGATGCGGCAGACTATGCCGAGTTTCTATTTACACACTAAGCAAAGCTTTCCTGACTTGCCTCTCATTAGCTGCACCCCTAGTCTAATCACTGTAGCTAAAATTACAGTATCACAAAATAAAACTTTATTAAGGGGCTGGAGAGATGCCTCAATGGTTGAGAACACAAGATGCTCTTCCAGCAAATGCTGATTCCATGTCTAGAACCTACATGATGGCCCACAATCTGTAACTCCCATCCAAGGGGATCCGATGCCCTCTTTTGGTCTCTGTGGGCACTGCAAGAACATGCATGGTACACAGACATACATGCAAGTACAACACTCATAAAATAAAAAATGACTTCATATTTTATTTCCTTTTAAAACAAATGAGTTAAGGCTGAGTGGTGGTGGCAGGGCATGCCTTTAATCCCAGCACTTAGCAATTGGAGTCAGGCAGATCACTGAGTCTGAGGCCAGCCCAGTCTACAGTGAGTTTTGGGTAGCCAAGGCTACCCAGAAAATCCTTGTCTCCAAAAACAAAACAAAAATAAAACAACCAACCAAAACCCAAATGACATAATTCAGTCATTATTTCTAACTTATATTATTCTCCAACAGTTTGATGAGGTAGGGCCTTATCCTTCCTAGGGAAGTACTTCATCACCCGTTTTTCTATTTTTATTTTGATATATGCCTATTCTTGAGAAGAGCTTTATAAATCTCTACAGTTCAAGTGTCTTTTAATCTCCATGCACTAAAGATACTTAAAATCATTCCCTTTGATCCACCCAAAGTACCCAGCACCTTCTCTTTAATAATCCATATGTTGGAAATCATACCAGTTAGCACTCTACTTTAAAAAGGAAGTCCTGAGACCTTAATTGTAGGTGAGGACTTTTATGTTTTCTTATTAATCATAACCTACTTACTGTTGTCAGAACTCAGAAGATAGGTAGTAACTATCGCCCAAAGGCCTAAGAAAATAAATGTGACATTTTAGTAACTTACTTTCTAGGCAGATCTATGAGTTTTGAGACCAGCTTGGCTGACAAAGTGAGTTCCAGGACAGCCAGGGCTATACAGAGAAACCCTGCCCCGAAAAATAAATAAACAAACACCCCCACCCCCAACAACCAGACATGCACATAGTCCCACTACCAACTGGGAAGATGTATGTGGCACTTGCGCATCTGTTTCTATCAGTATGACTATTACATGATCTGGCCATTGCCTAGCTCTTTGACATACCACGTTCTCTCTAGTTCTCCCTATTTGAAGATAAGGAAATGGAGGTGCAGGCTGAGCAACTTGCCCCTTTATATACTGATATGTGGTGGAAGTCAAAATTTGAGCCTATTAAATTTTGAACTATTTGTGCTCTTAAAATTAGACTATATTAACAAATATCTTAGCAACATCTAACACGATCAAAAAGTAACCCTGATAGACACTCAAGTGTTGGACGTATGTATCACATACTCGGCCAAACTACCAGGACAGAAGTGAAAGTACTGTTTATCTAAAAGTAACATGTGGCGGATTCATTTCTCCTCTGCTCAACAAAACAGGGATTTAGTAAATAAAAGAAAGTATCTACTCAGCTAGAATACTCATTTGGAAACAGCAGTTCCATTTTTTAAACAGAGCTTCTCTTAAGGGAGGGAATGCAAATGCTTTCAAATATCTGTATAGAGAAAACTCGGGAATTAAACAAAGACTTCCAAAGTAAGCATCAAAATAAACACTGTAGAAAAATGTCTAACAATGCTAGGAGATTTAAAAGCTGCTAGTCATATTTATTAAGCAAATTTCTCCAAATAGTAGCATCCAAAAAGGTGATGCTTTTTGTCTTCATCAGCTGGTTAAAGGTTACAGGCAACAGGGTAAGAGAACACAGAATGGAAACATGGCCACTACTTTAAAAGGCACAAATCTGTTTGCAGAATATGGAGTAAATAATGAAATGGTATATTACTTACAGTAGAAAGAAAGTATTCTGAAACTACAAAGGGATTCGTGTCACAAAGAACTTACTTGTTGGCTGATTGACTAAATCAATTCATAAAAACAATTATTTAAAAAAGAGCCCATGTTTTTTTTTTTCTGTCAATAAAACAGAAATCAAGAATTTATTCAGTCCTTTTTGATAATTTTCAAAGCATTCTGACTTTTTTCATTTTGCAATTTAATCTGTTAAAACAATTTTGGGGGTAGTCATTACTTAGTATTAAGCAATTCTGACACAAAAATCCCTCCCTAGGGAATTAAGTACTAGTGGGAAAACAAATTAGGATTACAAGGTGTTCTGAAAAGGCCCAAAAAAGTATTAACAGGAAACCAAGGAACAGAAATATAAGTGACTTCAAAGACAGATACATAATATACACTAAAAACAAGAACTAAACTCAAGTCTTTAACACAAAATCTGATATCCACAAAGTTTCCCTGTATCACACACAGTATGACAATGTTAAGGGCTCTCCCACCCCCCCTTTAGAGACAGGGTTTCACTGTGCAGCTCTGGCTGGCCTCAAGCATTTTCAGTGCTGGGATTAAAGATATGTGTACCTCACACCTCTCACAAGGGATCCCACTTCTGTAGTTAATGCCATACAGACTGTATGTGTTCTGATGTAAACAAACAAAAACACACTTCAAAGCTAGTTTCAAATACCTTGCATTATTAGTATTTTGCCCCTGTTAACTTCTAGAGTCGGTACATTGTCATGTCACCATAGCAGATATGGGCAATGAACATTCCAAAATAAAATGTACCACGCTGGGAAAACGCTGTTCAGCTCTAAAGTTTACTAGTACAACTAAGTCTTTTGAGAATCAGGGCCCACCATCTGGCATCATAGGCACAGAAAAAGCACTACAATTTCATAACTGACATTTTTGATGAACTGTCGAGGGTCTCCACCTCTTTAACAACAACTTGAGGAGGAGAAAAATCAAGACTTTTCTGATGTACCCTTTCTTCAAGAAACAATGTTTGTTCCTTAGTGGAAATTAAAGCATCCTAAATATAAGGGGGTGTTTAAGAGCCCCAATGCGAGTACACACTTAACTCTAAAGTTTTACGCTTTCAGCGTCCATAATTACAAAACTCCAGTTTTATTTTCGCAGTTACCCAAACAGGGCAAATAACTTCAACAGCTGATTTTAAATTCCAGGAATTCACTCATACAGAAATGCACAGCTAGAGCGAAAACTTAACGACCTCAACACTAATAGTTCCATTTTGGACTTTTTTTTAACTTAAATATGGTGGTTTATCCTATTGTTTCTTTGGCGAAAAGTTCAGTCTCCACAGAGAGAAAAGTTTTGGCAGTATCTTGGGGCTGAAAAGAAGGATAAAAGAAAGAAAAAAAAAAAAAGCCCAAATTCTCCGGTCCGGTAAAAGCAATCGTCTTGAACTAGGAGTGGGACTGGAGTCGAGGGTTCTCCAGAGGCCTCCCCACCACAAGACATCTTTAAGGAGGCTGTAAAAATCTACTTGGCCCACGTTCCTTCAGGGGTTCCTCCGCCCGTCCAGCCACGTTTCTGGCTCGCAGGAGCAGACACCGGCTGGCGAGAGGGCGCAGGAAATCACCAGCGGGCGGTGGCGACGGGGTCCAGACACTTCCCGCGCAAGAACGGGAAAGGGGGGGTAGCCCGGGGCCTAGCCGCACTGGACAAAACCAAGGCGAATCCTCGGGGAGAGCAAGCTGCGGGGCCGGTCACCTGAAGTGGATGTGTGAATCCCGAAGTAGGGTCCCACGCCGTGCTGCTTAGTGGCAACGAGGAGACTCGGAACACCAACCCCGGACGCCGAAGCTCCTCAGCGTGCGCTTCGCCCAACCCAGCGCGCATGCGGAGCCACCTCTCACTGCGCAGGCGCCGACAGAAAAGGATCCTTCGTTGCCACTAACCATAGAGTCTTGGTCCTCCTAATATGGGCGGTGTGAACCAAGGGACGAGCTGAAGAGTCACTGCCCCTGGTATTTATAGATTTTTTTGCGGAGGGAACTTGCTAGGTTTAAAGGAGAGGTAAGTTTCTGTTTCTTGCTCCAGGATGATCGCTTTAAGTTTTAGTCAACCAAGAGAGGGCGCTGTGACGAATGGCGGAAAGCCGAGGAAGAGGAGGAGCGTGATCCTCTCCTGACCCATCCCTCAGAGCGTGCTGGGTGCCGGCGACTCGCCGGAGGGAGGGGCGGTGGAGAGACCCGGAATTCCGGACTGTGCGCGCTTCCACATCCGGGCATTCCGTCTCCTCCCCCTCCCTCAGTCCTCGCCCAACAGGAACCGGAAGTGGGAACCGGTTTCCTGGTTGCCTCTTAGCAACGCAGTTGTCAAGTGACCCGGTCAGCTGACTCCCGTGGAGGCGGGCACTGGGGTAACCGGTTCTGGAGGTGTTGCGGTCCCGATTGTCTCGCCGGGGGGCCCGAGCCGAGTCACCGTCAGGATGTCGGGCAAAGACCGGATTGAAATCTTCCCTTCGCGAATGTAAGTTAAAGACTAGGACAAGCGACAACCGTGTTCAGGCACATCTTCCCGGCGCGCATTCCTGCGTACCCTTGGCCACCAGCAAGGTTCCTTGGTTTCTGGGTCGCTCCTTGAGCTTTCCCCAGGGTCTTCGTTTCCTCTGAGTTCCGAGCGAGGTTTCTTTCCAACGCTCCCCTCCCCTGCTGTTTCTGAGAGAAGAGGCCGGAGAAAGTGGTTCCAGTCCACAGGAAAAGGGGGTTCACCTGCTGGCAGCTTTTGGAGGTCGATGCCTTTACTCACTCATTCCGCACACCCTTTGAGCCACACACGGAGTTTACATAACTGAGCCGTCGGCGCCATCTCTACCTCCCAGGGCTCATCATTGCTGAGGATTGAGATGTAGACGCTGAGGTCTGACCAAAGCTCCCAGACGGGAAGTTATGTGACAGGGAAGCAGCTAGAAGGCCCCTCAGCCAAAGTGACATTGAATGTGTCACCCTCTCGCAGCTGTAGGTTTCAGTCTTGGATCCCGTCAAGTGTTATTTGCTGTGGGAAGATATCCCTGCATTTCTGAGGTATTCCTATAGCCCTGTGATGACTGCACTCTTTACGTCTAGCAAGTGTCACTCATGACACTGTCACGCGGGTATTTATTTGGGCTGTCTCCTGGATGAAGGAGGCATCTTTTTAATGCATAGAAGGTCCACAGAAAATTGTTCCTTGAACCCTTGCTTGGGATGTGCTCAGTTACAGGCCGCCTTTCTGCTTTGGGTTAACATCCTTGTTAGGAGAAGTGATGAAGTGAAAACTTGAAGTTTTCTCAAATACATATAATAACTTGTGGAAAGAAAAGGGTATTTGTGCTCTCATCTTCAATTGTTCCTGAAGAAGGAAATCAGTTTTTATTCTGATAATTAGGTCTCTCACTGTGGTCCTGTTTTGGGGCCTGTTTAGGGTTTTGCGTGTGTGTGTGTGTGTGTGTGTGTGTGTGTGTGTGTGTGTGTGAGAGAGAGAGAGAGAGAGAGACAGACTGTATTGTTTACCTTATCCTATGCCTTTTTACTTATAGACCCAAGGACTCTTAAATAGTTTCATTTAAACCACAGAATGAGTTTCTGTCTCTGCCAGGGTATATGTAGCTCTGAGTGAATGAAAGGGTTTAATTATTTAAAAACAAAACAAAACACTTTTAACCTTCTCCCCAATGGCTTTGAAATGGCAAGTTATACTAACTGTACAAACCTGCCAGCTGTGGGGAAGTGCAGTGCTCGTGAAACAGCTAAAGATCAGGACGACCCTAGGGTGATCCCAAAGCCAGCATGTAATGGCCCCATCCAAACTTTACTGAGACATCCGATTCCAGGGTGGCTTCTGGAAACACAAGGACATATCCTAGGATGACCACAGTTCTCCTCCCCACTCCCCAGCCACTAGCCCCAACTGTAATGCCACTGAGTAATATCTCAGAGGCAGAGCTCTTGCCTGGCATACAAAAGGCCCTGGGTTGAATCCCCAGCACCTAAAAGTAGAAATAACCATGCCTGCCTCAAACAAACAAAACTCAAAGCCCATAGGAGAACTAAATACTGGTTTTAGCTGACATCTGATTGATAGATCCTAGACCTCTCTTTGAAAGAAAAAGGGTTTTTAATTGAATATATAGTTTATCTAACTCATAAATGTGTCAGGGATCTGAGAGAACCCTTCTTCGTAAGGTAATCAACCAGGACAGGGTCTCTGTGTCTCTGTGGGAGGCTAGAATCCTGACTTCTGTTCCTGTCAGAGAGCAGGCACAGTTGACACAGCCACAGGTGGACTTTCCCTTTTCTGAGCCTGCCTGAGTGCAACTCATGCTCTTTAAAGTGCCCAGGCACACCTGTGTGAGCCAGAATGGCGCTCACCTTTTTGCTTTGCTGCTAGTGGTCTTACTGTTATAAATAATGTCTGGCCATATTTAATCACTATTTGTAATGCTGGTATGTTTTTATTTTTATTTTGGGACTTTTAATTTAAGACTACAAGGTGAAAAATGGGCTTCTTTGGGCTCAGACAGGAGAAATGATAGGTTTTTTTTGGGGGGGGGGTTGGGTTTTTTGAGACAGGGTTTTTCTGTATAGCCCTGGCTGTCCTGGAACTCACTCTGTAGACCAGGCTGGCCTCGAACTCAGAAATCCGCCTGCCTCCACCTCCCAAGTGCTGGGATTAAAGGCGTGCGCCACCACGCCCGGCTCGAAACGATAGGTTTGTGATCCTGAAAACTGTTATTTGAGAGCACTCTGCTTGCTAGCTGAGAGGAAGTCAGGGGTGGGAAGTAAATATTTTCCCCAAAGCCTGACAGCAGGTTCTTTGTCATATAGTCAGATGTCTTTGATTCAACGGGAGACAAAGTCAATGTTTTAGTTGAAGGTCAAACTTCTTGTTTCTTTGTTTTTTTTTTTTTTGTTTTTTGTTTTTTTTTTTAGGGCTAAGCAGCTTTGAAACAGAAAAGAGCAGGTTCAACAGCTGCCGTGGTCCAGATCACACAGTACTGGTTTTGGTTTCTCCTTCATTCGCTTGGTAGTATTGTCCTGTGGAATGTTGCTTTCATTTCATGTATCACCAGAGAACATGAAACAAGTCTGGATGGAAACAAAGGAGGTCCAAAAGGGATGTGGTTCAGATGGTAGAGCACTTGGCCACAATACCCTGGCCACCACTTGCTAATACTACATAAATCTGGGTGTGGTGGCACATGCCTGAAGCATTGCAGACCAGGGGTTCAAAGCCAGCCTGAGATACATAAGACTGTCTCAAGGGCGAAAAAGGCACAAAAATTGGAGTTAATAGAAGTCAGGTAAATCTTGGTTCTTGTAACTGTTAGGCAAGTCACCTCTAATTCATTATTATATATCCCAGGCTGACCTTCAGCTTCCAGTCTTATTGCCTTCAGGTCTCAAGTGCTGGCTTACAGCTGTTCACCACTCCCTATCCAGCTCTTTAGTCTCTGTAACTGAAAACTTTCCATTTACAGAGGTACAGTCATCTAGAACGACCTTTAGTTGATCCGTCAGTTCATCCATGAGCTCCAAACTTGTAGGAATCTGCAGTGCTGGGATTAACTTAAATTTTATCTAAGTTTCTTCCCATCCACACCCCCCCCCCTTTCCTGTGTGTATGTGTTGCATTCAAGTATGTGGGTGCTTGTGCCTGTAGAGGTCAAAACAGGATGTCTAGTGTTTTTTTCTTCAGTTGCTTTCCCCCTCTTTGCCTTGAGACAGTCTCTTATGGAACTGTAAGCTTGTGGTTTGGGCTAGACTGGCTAATGAGGGTGCTCTCAGGATCTCTGCCCACCAGTGCTGGGGCTACAGGCACATGCAGACATTTCGGGCTTCCTCCTGGATACTGGCTCCTTATGCTCAAAAAGCAAGTGTTCTTACGCACTGAATCATCTTCCCAGCCCCTCTTCCAATCTTTTGAGTCTTAATTCTGGTATTTAGTGTCAACAGTGCAGAATGTTCAGTATACACATTGGTGTGGCTAGCTCTTGCTTGGGCTGGAAACTGAACCAGCTTCACTGGATTAGACTCTGGTGGGAGGGTCACGGCAGTCACCCACTGCTAACTACCCTTTCAGATGGAAAACTGTTCAAGTGCCATAATGTAACATCTTTCAGGGATGCACTGTGGAACTGGGGTCTAGTGCTCTTAGGGTTAAGCCTTCTTTTGAGTCTTGGGTAAGTCATTAGAATCAAATCTGGTTCAAATTCCTGTCTGCCTGACCTCCAGTGATAATAAGATCTTTGTTTATGACTTTATTGTTACAACAGTAATAGAAATATAATATATCATTGTGGATAAAGTGTAGAATATACAAAAATGCAGTCGTAAAAAAGTAAGCTCATGATTTTCCCAAGCCTGGTTTTCCAAAGAAAGCCATTCTCAGTTTTTGTGAGAGCTTCATAGATACGTTCTTTGCACCTGAATGAGCACGTTCAGTTCTTAGTTCATATAAAACAGCATGTAGATCTCTCTCTCATGGTGGCATTTGTTGTATCTTTTAAGTGGTGCAATAAATATGTTTGCTTTTTTTTTTTTTTTTTTTTTTTTTTCTCTGTAGGGCACAGACCATCATGAAGGCTCGATTAAAAGGAGCACAGACTGGTCGAAACCTTCTGAAGAAAAAGTCTGATGCCTTAACTCTTCGATTTCGACAGATCCTGAAGAAGATAATAGAGGTAGAACTTTGCTTAGAGCAGGGTATCTACTTAATATACATCTAAGGAAAACCAAGTATGGCCTTGGGCACTTGGGCACTTTTTTCTTCCCTCCCTCCCTCCCCTCCCTCCCTTTCTCCCTTTCTCCCTTTCCTTCCCTTCTCCTTCTTTCCTTCCTTCCTTCCTTCTGGTGCTGGGGATTAAGCATAGGGCTTCATTTATGCTAAATGTATACCTTACTGCATAGGTAAATATCTCCTTCCTAATTTTTCTTGATATTATTTAAGTCAACTTTTCTCCTTTCAAAAATAATAATACCTCTATAATAGGTATAATAATACAGAACTGTTATGTACTATGTAGGCAAATGTACACACAGAAATTTAAGTTTCAGAGAGTTCATTATAAAACCCAAACTCTGTCATGTACAGAGCCACATTTTCTGATCTGTACTGTTGTGCCTGCCTCTTTCACCTCATGTGGGGTGCTCTTTCTCATGTCCCCTTCCAGGGGCTTTTCATTATGTTTTCTGTGATTAAAGTGCTTTTTACCTTGGTCCTTTCTAAATTGAGATCAGGCCTTGCTTTGTAGGCCAGGATAGTCTGGGACTATAGCAGTTCTTTTGCCTCAGTCTCTCAATGATAGATTCCAGGCATAAGAGATTGTATCTAGCTCCCTAGAACTTCTTCTTTTTTTTTTTAAAGATGTATTTATTTATTATATTACATATAAGTACACTGTAGCTATTTTCAGATGCACCTGAAGAGGGCATCAGATCTCATTACAGATGGTTGTGAGCCACCATGTGGTTGCTGGGATTTGAACTTAAGACCTCTGGAAGAGCAGTCAGTGCTCTTAACCGCTGAGCCATCTCTCCATCCCTCCCTAGAACTTCTTTTGACTGGTTTCTCTGGTCATTCTGATCTCATCAAAGGGGCTGTTTGATCATACAATCTGAAGCGACTACTATTTTTACTTGTGTCATATCTCTTCATTTTATCTAAAGCTGCTACACACTACTGAATGATAATTATCTTATTTGATGGTTTCACTCCTACTAGAGAATTTAATTTCCACAGAGTAAGGACTTGGTCTTTTCAGTATTCTATATCCAGTTCCTGAAATAGTGCCAGCTCATAGTAGATTCTGTTCAGAGATTTTTTGGGTGGGTGGGTGGGGTAAATTGTGAATTATACAGAATAGTATATAAATTATACAGAATCATTCTCAAAACTAGAGGTTCTCTTGCTAGGTCTCCTTGCCTCTAGCAGTCCTCTCTCTTATTTCTCTGAGTTAGTTTTGCCACTTTCTAAATATGAGTTTGTTTATTGTAGCTTATGTGCATATGCAGGCCAGAGAACATGTGTGGAGTCAGAAGGCAACTTTCTTGGCTCTTGCCTTCCATCTTACTGAGGCAGTGTCTCCTTGAATCTGCTGCTGACCTGTGGACTCCAGGCTGGCTGGTCAGAGGGTTCTTCTAGCTCCACCTGTTGTCCCCACAGGAGTGCTGGGACCACAGGTGTATGCTATGTGTCCTCTTTTATTCTGAGGCAGGGCTTTTCAGTACTCTATTTCCACTATATAATTCTGGCTGGTCTGGAAATCTTTTTTCTTTTTTTAAAAAGAATTATTTATTTAATGTATATGCATACACTATAGGTGTATAGCATACAGCTGTTCTCAGACACACCAGAAGAGGGCATCGGATCCCATTACGGGTAGTTGTGAGTCACCATGTGGTTGCTAGGAATTGGACCCAGGACCTCTGGAAGAGCAGTCAGTGCTCTTAACCGCTGAGCCATCTCTCCAGCCCCCTGTCTGGAACTCTTTATGAATACCTGGCTGACCTTGAACTCAGAGAGATCTGCCTGCTTCTACTTCCAAGTACTGGGATTAAAGATATTTGGCACTGGGGTTGGGGATTTAGCTCAGTGGTAGGGCCCTGGTTTCAGTCCTCAGCTCTGGGGGTGGGGAGTGGGAAGACAAAATAACAAAAAGATGTTTGGCACTGTGCTTAGCCCTTTCGGCTTTTATGTGGGTTCTGGGGATCAAGATCTAGAGTCATCAGGTGCTTTGTACCACTGAGCTGTCTTGGACCCCCCAGTATTTTGTGCATACACATGGATTTTAAAATAACAGTAGTATTGAATAAACAGTAGTAGTATTTTTGCCTTCTCCTCCTTCTCCCCTACTCTGTGCCATAACATAGACAACTTTATATATCAGTACAAAAATCTGTCTAAGTCTTTATAGTATGGTCTTTTACTGTGGATAATGGCTAATGATGTGGCTGTAGTCCAGTATTTAGTCTTAATCGTGCCTTGGGAGGAGGAAATGCTGAAATCATTTTGTGCATATATGCTAACATTTTTCCAGAAAATAATTTTGTACTCTTCTTCCAAGTTATAGGTAACTGCCAAGATTTAATACTAGTTTATAATTAACTTCTGCTTGTTTTCGTACATCTTTCCTAATGGGTAGTAATGAAGTTTTCATTTGTTGCCAGTCTGCTGTGCTGAAGTGTTGTCTTCAGTCTGTGCTATTTTCAGTTATGTGTGAGCTTGTACAGATTTTCATGGTCACTGGTAATTTGATTCTTTTGGTGAGTTTCTTTTCATTGAAAAAAACCAAAAAAAAAAAAAAGGTCATTATATATTCTAGTAAGTGTATAAAACACTAAAAGTATTTTTCTCGTATCTGTAAATTAAAGGGCAATTGAGATTTTTGAATTCCTTAGATTCAGACCTAAATCTAGGGATTTATATGTGCTAGGTAAGTGTTCTTCCACCAGGCTGGCCTCGAACTCAGAAATTGGTCTACCTCTGCCTCCCAAGTGCTGGGATTAAAGGCGTGCACCACCACGCCCGGCTTTTTATTTTATTTTATTTTTGTTTTGTTTTACAACTAAAGCTCTTTAAGTTTTATTTTCTTAAATATAAAGTTTGCCCTTTGTCTTCCCTCTCTCACTTTTCTTATCCTGGATGTCAGTCACAGGCTGGGTAGAGCCCACCTTACTTCAGCCCTTCTGCTTTAGTTGTCCAGTGCTGGGGTTTGGTGGGAGCCCTGTGCTGACTTCTTAGAGATCTAAATTATACAAGGTTTAGAAATCGTCAAAGGACTAGGAAAGTATTGTACTTTATAACTGCTTATTTATTTTGAGAGTTACCTTTTTGCCCAAATTCCCATGAATTCATGGGCTCAAGCAATTCTCTTGGACTTATTAATCTGAATAATTATGACTATAGGTGCAAAACACCTGGCTTATAATTTTTGTTTTGGTTTAGTTTTCTTGCAACATTTCCATATAACTTGGGCTGGTCTCAAAGCTGTGAGCTATGAAGGGTGACCTTAAACCATCTCCTGTCTCTGTCTCTTACACGCCAGGGTTCCAGGTGTATGCCTCTCCATCTGCTCATTGTGCATGTGTTTCAAGATGAATTTTCACTATGTGTGCATGTGTGTATCTGTGGGTATGTCCATGTGAGTGTAAGTGCCTGCAGAGGCCAGAGGACCTGAGTTCAAATGCCTAGAACCCATGGAAAAAGCTAGGCATGATCCCAGGAACCTGTAACTCAAGGTGGATGAGGTGGGGTGGGGACTTGCTAGCTGCTGGCTTAACTCCAGTTTCAAGAGACAGCAAATAAGTGGAGAGTTATAGAGCAGGAAAACCAATCTCTCCCCTCCCCTCCCCTCCCCTCCCCTCCCCTCCCCTCCCCTCCCCTCCCCTCCCCTCCCCTGCCCTCCCCTCCCCTGCCCTCCCCTGCCCTTCCCTTCCCTCCCCGCTTCCTTCCCCCGCATCTCTAACACACACACACAGGGGAGGGGAGGAGAAAATGTATTGACCTCTTTTACAGACAGGTCTTTTTTGGTGGAAGAATGTTGTAAGGTAGGGATTTGTCATTTTGTGAATGGATGGACAGTTAAATGGTCTTTTTAGTATAATAAATTCTTTCATAGACCTAGACTTGTTTCTGAATACTCTGTTCTCTTTCTTATCAATCTCATACCAGATATGTTTATTTTAATGTTTGTTCAGCTAATTTTATATTTTTATGACTCAATTTCTCTTCTCTTAAAAAACAAAACAAAACAAAACAAACAAACAAAAAACAAGCCGGGCATGGTGGCGTTTTAATCCCAGCACTTGGGAGGCAGAGGCAGTCGGATTTCTGAGTTCGAGGCCAGCCTGGTCTACAAAGTGAGTTCCAGGACAGCCAGGGCTATACAGAGAAACCGTCTCGGAAAAAAAAAAAAAAAGTTGGCTTTCCCCAGTGTTACATCTTCTGCTGCACTCTGGAGCCAGTTTGCCAATGGGGTTTTGGACTCTGGGTGAATTTAGAAGATTACTTTGAGCGAGTCAACATGTACTTATTCAAGAATAAGTGAGCCTTGCTAGATTCAGTTTGGTGGTTGTCAGTGAATTTATTTTAATTTTAGTGCTCATGGTTTTATGACATCATCAGGACCGTGATCAGACCTGGAGTTTCTCATAATCAAGTCAGGGTTTGATGCCGATGCTTTATACTTAGCATAGAATACGGATGGTTAGTAAAAGGGACTAGTTATGGCATGACTGATGGTTAGTAAAAGGGACTAGTTATGGCATGACTGATGGTTAGTAAAAGGGACTAGTTATGGCATGACTGATGGTTAGTAAAAGGGACTAGTTATGGCATGACTGATGGTTAGTAAAAGGGACTAGTTATGGCATGACTGATGATTAGTAAAAGGGACTAGTTATGGCATGACTGATGATTAGTAAAAGGGACTAGTTATGGCATGACTGATGATTAGTAAAAGGAACTAGTTATGGCATGACTGATGATTAGTAAAAGGAACTAGTTATGGCATGACTTTTCTGTAAGCTCTTGACTGAATCTGTTGTTGGCTTGTACTTTCTTAGACTAAAATGCTGATGGGTGAAGTGATGAGAGAAGCTGCCTTCTCATTGGCTGAGGCCAAATTCACAGCAGGGGACTTCAGGTAAGATGACAAACAAGGTGTTTGAAAAAACCCAGTGCCTTCAGGTTCAATTAATTAAAAAATGTAGAAAGATAAACGGTACAGTAATAGGGATACTTCTAATGTCATAACCTTAACTGCCTCTTATCTTTTTTTTTTTAAAAAAGATATATTTATTTTTTGTATATGAGTACACACTTTAGTTGTACAGATGGTTGTGAGCCTTCATGTGATTGTTGGGAATTGAACTTAGGACCTCTGCTTGCTCTAGCCAACCCCACTTGCTCCGGCCAAAGATTTATTTATTAGAATAAGTTCACTGTAGCTGTCTTCAAACGCACCAGAAGAGGGTATCAGATCTCATTATGGGTGGTTGTGAGCCACCATGTGGTTGCTGGGATTTGAACTCAGTACCTTTGGAAGAGCAGTCGGTGCTCTTACCCACTGAACCATCTCACTAGCCCACCTCTTATCTTTCTAATGTTTTTTTTATAAGTGCCAAGCACAGAAAACTTGATATTTTGAAGCCCATTTTCATTTAACATTTTGCCATGTTTTTTCACAGGTTTGTACCCTAAGAAATCTTACAGTTTGTTAACCATTTTTCCTAGTGCTGGGTCTTTGAGTTGAATCCTAGGTTTTTGAATCTGAGGGAATGACTGTGAATATTTTCATGTTTTTAGGATACATTTTTGTTGAGAATGGAATCCATTATTCAGTTGAGAGCTTTATGGCTTTTATCACATCATTATGGCTTGACAAAGAATGCATACCGGTTTGCAAATAGATTGTGCCAGTTTATTCCCTCATGATTCTCTTAGTAACTCTGTGAGGCAGGTAATGGTGTTACCCCGGTTTTAAGGGGAAGTGTTCCTGAGAGTACTTGGCTAGACAGAGGTGGAAGCTGTTTTCTTGTGATGACATGGGCCCTTCCTGCCGTAGGAGTGTTTCCTGTCATGAAGGCCTTACACCGGTGGGCCCTGAAGCTAGTTAGGTGGCAGGTTTCAGTGTTTGCTAGTGCAGTAGGCTGATGGAGTAGGATAATATAATTAGTTGTTCTGACTTTTCCAGCAGAAGGGGGGGACCAATAGTAGTGTATTTTGTGTGGCTAAGGGAAAAGTTCTTTGTTTTTGTAATAGATGGTGAGTTAGACGACATCAGAAGAAAGTTAGGATAAAGACTGTAAATAACAGCTCACCAACTGAACAGTAAACCTAGAAAGAAAGAAAGTTTACTGCTAGGAATACATCCTCTAAAGTCACATGTCCACTCACTGAAAACACAGGCCGTCCACTTACTTTACATTTGCTTATCCTGTGGCTAGTGAGTTAGCGCTTGTTAGTTCTGCACTGAGGCCTTTACTAACTCTGTGAGTTTTCTTTTCTGGAATAAAGATGATTACTGGGGGCTGGGGAGATGGCTCAGCGGTTAAGAGTACTGACTGCTCTTCCAGAGGTCCTGAGTTCAATTCCCAGCAACCACATGGTGGCTCACAATCATCTGTAATAGGATATGATTTACTCTTCTGGTGTCATTGAAGACAGAGAGCTCGTGTGTGTGTGTGTGTGTGTGTGTGTGTGTGTTTATAATTTATATATTTATAATAAATAATAAATCTTAAAAAAAGATGATTACTGACACATATTGTGACTTCTTATTCCTGGTTTCAACATCCAGTGGGTCCTTTTAGAGTCATTTTTGCAAACAAGACTAAATAAAGACTTTCTCTTCCCCCCCCCCCCCCAGCACCACAGTTATCCAAAATGTAAATAAAGCCCAAGTGAAGATCAGAGCAAAGAAAGACAATGTAGCAGGTAAATGACCAACCCTAATCCTTGCAGGGGTAAAGGGGACAGTTTACAGCTAATCAGTTGCATGACAAAGCCCCAGTTTCTCTTAAATATGGAACAAGTTGATGGCATGTTAAGAGTTTAGCAACAAGATGGGCAGTGGTGACGCCTTTAATCCCAGCACTTGGGAGGCAGAGGCAGGCGGATTTCTGAGTTTGGGGCCAGCCTGGTCTACAGAGTGAGTTCCAGGACAGCCAGGGCTACACAGAGAAACCCTGTCTTGAAAAACAAACAAACAAAAAAACCCCCAAACAAACAAAAAAAGTTTCGCAACCTAGTTCTAGTACTCAGGATAATTTTAATTTTGAGAAGAAACAAGCTCTTGAGAAGATAAATTCTTAAGTATATTACTTGAAACTATTTATAGTTCTAAACTTAATCTCTTGGGTTTTTTAGTATTTGATTTAATATTTCTAGTATTTGATACTTAGTATAGAAAGCAGCACCCTTTTAAAGAGGCAGAGACCAACTGAGCTAGTTAGGCTAGCCTGGCCTATACATAGTAGAATCTTGTCTTTAAAAAGAAAAACAGCTTGCCTGGGCTACATAGTCTGCTTCAGAGGAACCAGAGCCAATGGAAGAAAAGAAAGAAAAAGTACTTCCAGCCCAGACTGTGAGTCCATATACACATCTTCATTATCTTTCTAACAGGTGTTACCTTGCCAGTGTTTGAACATTACCACGAAGGAACTGACAGTAAGTACAGATCCTAAGGTATGTAATAGTAACTGAGAGATAGAGGTGGTAGTCATTTGCTGTTTAAAAATATTATAACCAGTTCACTCGACTTCTGCACTGCCTTTTTCCTTAAGCTGCATTCACCATGGACTTTTTATAATTCTTGTTCATGTCTTTTAAAAGTAGAGTAAGATCTATGTTCTATGACACGTTCTGAACGCTGGGTCTTTCTAGAGAGTTTTAGCTTATTCCAAGCTTTTTGGAATTTTCCTTTCCTAATTCGGCAGCATTTGTGGGGCTAAGTAACATTTGTTTATTTTTCTCAAAGCAAAGTATTTAACTTTTCCCATATAAAAATATTCTTCTGCTACTTCTGTGTCATTGGTTCATGAACTTGTTCACTGAATTGTGTATAGTGTTAAATGAGGGTCATATAGTAAAGGAATTGTCACCTGTACAGAAAGTCTCCTTGTGCTAATGACATTGGCCACTGTTAGCTCATCCACCAAGCTTGTACAGTGGTAATGTGTCCCCTCTTGGGCTAGTGATGAAGCTCTGTGGTAGAGCTTGTCTGTCATGTGTTTAGTTCTGGATTCCATCTCCAGTGCACAGGTCACACACACACACACACACACACACGTCTTGCTTCTGTCCTTAACAGTTTCTCTAGTAGTCTTATAAAATAAAATCTATACAAATCCCAGCAATTACTATCCCAATTGGAGAAGCTGTGGTAGCCTGCAGGAGACCCTCAAGGTCAGGCTTGTGGACCTTCCCTCAGAAGGGGATTAGATCCTTAGCTGAGATTCTAGCCATCCCTCATGCATTTCTGTTCTAGCTATACGTGGTCTCTAGGGTTGCTAGAGTAGATAGAGCATGGAAGACTAACTTGAAGTGGGGTCTAACTGTACAGCTATGAGAAAGTTAACTGCTAGGGGGAGACTTTCCCGTGAAGCAACTTTGGGGGTCAATAGTTCTCCAAGTAACTCATGCCTCTGTAATATGAGCCTATAAAGTCATTGGTTCACCAAGTGAGATTCAGGTGGGACTGTCTTTGGTCTGCCCCTGAGGCCCTGTGGGGTAGTGGAGGCCTGCTCCTGCGAGCTGGGTGTGGCATTCTGTGTTTGGAATCTGCATGTAGCAGGAGTTAGTGGAGTTCTTTCTATGTTTGTTATTCTTCTGAATTATCTTCCTTTTGGGAATTCTCGGAGGATTATCTACTCTCTAGTTAAAAATGTTGTCTGACCGGCTCTTTCAGGCTATGAACTGACCGGTTTAGCCAGAGGTGGGGAGCAGCTGGCTAAACTAAAGCGGAATTATGCCAAAGCAGTGGAACTACTGGTGGAACTGGCTTCCCTGCAGGTGGGTTGCAGCAGAGAGTGCCCAGCCTGGCTTCTGGCAGTCACATGGGACACTCATCTCAAATGATCCTGTGTGAAACAAGCCTAATGATCTGACTTCTGAAGTGATGGGTTTCTTTGCTTTTTATTAATAAAATGCATGTGTTAGTGGTACAGCTCCACTCTACTAGACTCTCTACTAGACACTCTACTAGACACTCTACTAGACACTCTACTAGACACTCTACTAGACACTCTACTAGACACTCTACTAGACACTCTACTAGACACTCTACTAGACACTCTACTAGAACAGCAATGGTCAGTACCAGACTTAACGTAAATACAACATGGTTTGTGTATGTGTCCAGTTAATACGTACCTAGGCTATGAGGGAATGTTTCCCCATGGAAATACCACTAGTTGTATAGAAATCTCAAGTGAGTTTTCACTAAGGTAGACTGAAAAGAAGTTAGTTGTCTTTTGGGTTCCCAAATGTTTTGTACAAGTCTGAGTGGGGCCAAGTGTACAGGTTTGGCTGATCATGGAGACATGCTTGTTATTAATTTGTCCTTTTATTTTAGACTTCCTTTGTTACCCTGGATGAAGCCATTAAAATCACCAACAGGCGTGTTAATGCCATTGAGCATGGTGAGTCAGAGCTTCTGGGAGGTCCTTTGCTCAGTCCCTTGTCCCTCCCTGCCAGCTTTAGTATTCTACCCCAGCACACCAGGCTGAAAGGTAAGATGGGCTTCTGTCACAGTGAGGAGAGAAAACACACGGTGCGTCATGAGGGAGTTCCAGGTTACCACCGCTCAAGCGCCTCTGATCATTCATGCAGTTACTTGAGAAGAGACTCTGTTCCTTGAGAGTCTTAGTGCTTTCTTAGCCTCTGTCCATTGGTTGAATGATCTTCTTTTAAAAAACACTAAACATTTATCTTTAAATCTCACCTTAGGCTGTTGTCTCATTTTACTATATTTATTTTATCTTTTATTCTATTATTTAAAACAGTAAAATATTGTTAACAATGTTGTTGGTTGAAGAACTCAATTTCCACAAAAGAAACATTTATTCTTAGGTAAGAAAGGAGCAAGGCCTGAAGAAAGACCTTCCTTCAGCTGGTGCCCTAATAGTACTATCTAAAAATATTTGTAGACATTATTACTTTTAGCACAGGCTAGGCAGGTATTCTGTCACTGAGCTACGTCCTTATTCCTGAAACATATTTCTTTTTATTTTATTTTATATATGTTCTTTATTTACATTTCAAATGTTATCCCCTTTCGTTTTCCCTCCAAAAACTCCCTACCTCACCCTCCCTCCCCCTGCTCACCAACCCATCCACTCCCACTTCTCTATCCTGGCACTCCCCTACACTGGGGCATCCAGCCTTCACAAGACCAAGGGCCTCTCCTCCCATTGATGCCCGACAAGGCCATCCTCTGATACATATGCAGCTGGAGCCATGGGTCCCTCCATGTGTACTCTTTGTTGGTGGTTTTGTCCCTGGGAGTTCTGGGGGTATTGGTTGGTTGATATTTTTGATTTTTCTTAAAGAACCACCTCCTGGTTTGGTTGATTTTTTTTTTTTTTTTTTTTTTTTTTTTTTTTGTATAGTTCTTTGTTTCTACTTGGTTGACTTCAGCCCTGTGTTTAATTAATCATTTCCTGCCATCTATTCCTCTTGGGTGTATTTGCTTCTTTTTGTTCTACAGTTTTCAGATGTGCTGTCAAGCTGCTAGTGTATGCACTCTCTAGTTTCTTTTTGGAGGCACTTGTAGTTATGAGTTTTTCTCTTAGGACTGCTTTCATTGTGTCCCATAAGTTTGGGTATGTTGAGGCTTCATTTTCATTAAACGCTTAATTTCATTAAGTCTTTATTTATTTCTTCCTTGACCAAGTTATCACTGAGTAGAGTGTTGGTCAGTTTCCATGTGTATGGGGGCTCTCTATTATGTTGTTATTGAAGACCAGCCTTAGTCTGTGGTGATCTAATAGGATGCATGAGATTATTTCAATCTTCTTGAATCTGTTGAGGCCTGTTTTGTGACCGATTATATGGTCAGTTTTGGAGAAGGTACTGTGAGGTGCTGAGAAGAATGAATATCCTTTTGTTTTAGATAAAATGTTCTGTAGATATGTTAAATCCATTTGGTTCATAACTTCTGTTAGTTTCACTGTGTCTCTGTTTAGTTTCTGTTTCCATGATCTATCCATTGCTGAATGTGGGATGTTGAAGTCTCCCACTACTATTGTGTGAGGTGCAATGTGTGCTTTGAGCTTTAGTAGTTTCTTTTATGAATGTGGGTGCCCTTGCATTTGGAGCATAGATGTTCAGAATTGAGAGTTCTTGGTAGATTTTTCCTTTGATGATTATATAGTATCCTTCCTTATCTTTTTTGATAACTTTAGGTTGAAAGTCTTTTTGCATTTTACATTTTCTTTGACTGTTGTGTCAATGTTTTCTATGGTATCTTCTGCACCTGAGATTCTCTCTTCTATCTCTTGTATTCTGTTGCTGATGCTCGCATCTATGGCTCCTGATTTCTTTCCTAGGGTTTCTATCTCCAGAGTTGTCTCCCTTTGTGATTTCTTTATTGTTTCTACTTCCATTTTTAGATCCTGGATGCTGAAACATATTTCTTGTCTGCTGTTTATAGTGTTAGTCTGAACTCCCACAAAAAACCCAAAATGAATAAGGTTCTCAAATTTGGGGAGCTCACATTCCGGAAGAATAGGAACACTGTATGTGAAGCAGAACTGAATGACACAACAGTCACAGCACTTAACATAGTTCTCGTGTGTTTTAAAGTAACACCTGTGGCTTACTGTTATCTGTTTAGGTACACTTAGAGTCTAGTGTTGGATCTGTTTTGACCCAATATGGTATCTGTACATAGAAAAGATACCAGAAAGGTACATACCAAAAATATTTACAAGGTAATTTTATTTGGTTAGATTGCGTCTCACTTTGTTTTGTTCTCCCAAGTTTACTGCATTAGGTGTACATTAATGCTACAATTAGAAAATAGTAAGTACTATTCAGATAAATACTGGGATCTTTTTAAAGGGCGGTTAAGTTCTCACATATGTATGTTCTTAAACTCTAGTCATTATTCCCCGGATTGAACGCACCCTTGCCTATATCATCACAGAACTGGATGAGAGAGAGCGAGAAGAATTCTATAGGTTTGTGGAAATTGGCACTTACTGGTTTTTTGTTTTGTTTTCCATATGTACAGGTTTGGTTTGCTCAGTGACTAATGTACTTAATGAACTTTGGAATAAGCACAGTTGGTATTTTGTTTTGTTAAATAAAAAGCAAGAAATAAATGTTGGGCATGTGGTACTTGCTTATTATCCCAGAACTCAGAAGGCAAGACTGTAAGCTGCTTAAGGCTATCCTGGGCTATATTAGAATACACACTCAGAGGAAAGAAAACTGAAAGCAGAAATTATAAACGTAATCCCCCTTGCCTGCATTTGATTTTCATTTCAGTTGACTGTGGCTAACTGCAGTCCAAAATGTGAAATAGAAAATGAGAGACCTAATATGTGGGTTTTCAATTGTATGCTCTTCTATGTAGCATGAGACTTTGTGGTCCCTTGCTGACAGGTGAAGCAGCATCCTTTCATCTAACATACCCACCCTGTATACTACCTGCTGTCAGTCACTTAGTACACATCTGTTATTAGAGCTGGTATCGGCTGTCACCACAGTGGTGCTGTGTTTAAGAGGTGAAAGTTTTTGACTTATGGGAATAATTGTTAATACCTTACTATACTTAATTTTCAAATTAAACTTTATCAATTTTTTAAAAAAGATTTATTTATTTATTATATATGTAAGTACACTGTAGCTGCCTTCAGACACTCCAGAAGAGGGCGTCAGATCTTGTTACAGATGGTTGTGAGCCACCATGTAGTTGCTGGGATTTGAACTCTGGACCTTTGGAAGAGCAGTCGGGTGCTCTTACCCACTGAGCCATCTCACCAGCTCCAACTTTATCAATTTTTAACCACATTTGCTTTAGTATACAGATAGAAAGTTTAGTTACAAAGGGCTGACCATGCATGAAAAAGCATAATATACAGACTTTCAGATCTGCTAGTCTTAGGATGTATCCCCTGCAGAGAGCAGGACTACTATATTTTCAAAGGCTGTAGAGATCAGTGTCATGTTTTGCACATAGATTAAACATGGCATAAAAATTTATGACTCTCAGAAAAAGTAGTAAGATTATTCTTTAAAACAAAAGAGTGGCTAGGCAGTAGTGGCACACACCTTTAATCCCAGCACTTGGGAGGCAGAGGCAGGCGGATTTCTGTTAGTGCTGAGAAATGATGATGCCCACTGGCTGTTTATGAAGATTTAGAGCAGTATGGGGAAATAAATAGTAAACAAAGGGATTGTGCTCTAAGCTTGCGTCAGTGGAGGGAGGGCAAGCGAGAGGTGTGCTTAGGGAAGCATGCTGTTCTTAGCTCTTGGAGCAATTCAGTGTAAAGTAGAACTGTCGTTATCATTCATGTTTAGGGTTATAGTGACTCAAAAAATGTAAAAGCGGAATGCTCAAAATCTGTTCCAGTGCAGAATGGATTTCAAGTTTTATTTAATATAGAATAGGGTATAGGGCTACTGCAATCAGATATTAGTGTTTATTCTCAAATATTTTGAGAATGAGTTTTAAATTACTGAAAATGAAAGTCAGAATCTAGTTTTCCATGCTCATTGCCTAGTTAAAGAAACTGAAGACATTGAGTTTCTATGCACTGAAACAGCATTCAGAAAGTCCCCTTCTTGCAGGTTAAAGAAAATACAGGAGAAGAAAAAGATTATCAAGGAAAAATTTGAGAAGGACTTGGAGCGGCGGAGAGCAGCTGGAGAGGTGATGGAGCCTGCCAACCTGCTGGCTGAAGAGAAGGATGAAGACCTGCTGTTCGAATAGCTGCCCTCGTCTGCTCCCTTCAGACTGAGCATCAGCTCCATGTTAACTCAGTGTGTAGGTTCGGTATGTGTGGATATTTATTTTGGCATATGAATTTCTCTGGCTGTAAGATTTATCAGAATGCCTTGTAAGACTTTTTCCTGCATCATAATTCAGCAACCCGAGATTTGCAAAACCTGCCCAGCAACCTACAGAATTTCCTCTGTGAAAAGTGTCATATTATTCTATTTACAATTGTTTGACCGATCTGTTTAAAACTTTAGGAAATATGTACTATAAACATTCATGGTCGCAGGCAAAGGCTGTGAGCAACCTTCCTTCCTACCCACTTGGAAACCTTGCCGCTGTTGTCCGAGGCTGTACAGCCATTGTGTTCCTATGGCTCAATTCTTCACCTATTTTTCTTTGCACGATATGTGTTTGTAATGGAAGCAGTTCTGCCCATTTAAATGTGACCTATGAACAGAGTAAAATGATTTTAAAAACATGTTGTTTCTTTTTCTTTTTGAGAATTAGCTAAGAATAGTGATTGTGTCCTTATGCTCAGATCACTGACCTTCCTGCCAATCTAGTGTGCTACTAGATTTGAGATAGTTTATTGCATATTGGGCTACTAATAAGTGACCACTAGTACTATGTAGGCTTCTTAATACTTCCTTCCTAACCTAAGAACAATATTCATTCCTATTTTGGACTAATCAGATAGCTTTTGCTTAGGAGCAATAGCATTTTGCTGTTTTTTTTTTTTTATGAAGATAATATGCCAGTGGACAGACCAAATGGTGTTTGAGGTTCAGTATTGCTTAATTTGGCCTGATTATCTGTGAGTACTCAGACTTTAGTGTAACCAGTTCTGTGTGTTCTGGGCTTGCCTGGGCAAGACAGTTCTTGGTTATGAGAGTGACACCAGCATTAACGGAGTCTGACCAACTGCTACCACAGTAAAGATACTAAATGATTCTGCAAACATTTAGGACTATTTGCCAGGTACTTACTGATTTGTGTGTTTATGTTCTCAAAATCATGAGAAGGTTTTTTTTTTTGTTTTTAAAACTGGTGCTACAGAGCCTACTCAAGTCTCATGCTAAACACACCCCAAGTCCAAAAATATGTGTTTTAGCCCATTCCGTAGAGGAAAGAAAGACTTGAGACACGGGGAGCTTAATTGCTTTTAAATTAAAGCTACAAAGTGGTGACAGTGAATCTAGAATTTAAGCCCAAATAGTCAAACTTAAGTTTTATAAAAAGCTGTGTGTGTGTGTGTGTGTGTGTGTGTGTGTGTGTGTGTGTGTGTGTGTGTATTCCCAGGATAGAACTGCAGTTGGGATTTAGGGGCAGACATCTCACTGACCATAAAAGTTTACTCACTTAAGTTTTTGTTTTTTGGTATGTGCAAATACACGTTTTGCATATGCACATGGAGGCTAGAGGACAACCTTTAGAGCTGTTCCTTAGACCTGTCTGTCCATCTTTGTTGAGATAATCTCATTGGCTTGGAGCTTGCCAAACAGGCTAGACTAGCAGGCTAACAAGCTGCAGGGATCTGTCTCTGGCATTCCCATGCAGGAATTATAAGCATGCACTTCTGGGTTGTTCTTATCTATAGGGATTCTGGGTGGGGGAGGATCTGATTTGTAAGAAACCAGATGTAGCTCACAGAAAATGTCAAGTTCACATATACACACACACACACACACACACACACCACAAAAAATTAAGTAGATACATTTGTATGGTCAGTGAGATGGCTCAATCCCACAACTTAAGTTCCATCCTGGGACCCACATGATGAAAAGAAAAACTGACTCATGTGAACTGTGCAGTGACCTGTGGCATATACACACCACACAGTAACAATGAATTGTTCAGCAAGTTACTTTGTGAGGTGTTAATTGTACCATTTCAGTTGTGCATATGGAGAAATTGAACAGCTTATATAAGTTAAATAGCATAGGTGGAATGAATCCAAGTCCAGGGGATCTTGATTTCAAAGGCACAATCCTTGAGCTAACTAGGTACTGCTTTTAGTTTGAAGATAGCCACATTTAGGTTATTTACTTATTGATTGATTGATTGATTGATTGATATCCATATATTTGAAAGCATTGGACCAAAGGCATTTTAATTTCTCATGTAGCTGCAGTAAAGCTCTGGTGCTTAAACTGTCCACAGACTTACAGATGATTTCCTATTGAGAGACCGTCTTACTGTGCTCCAGGTGGTCTGGCGCTCAGCATCCTCCTGCTGCAGCCTCCTAAGTGCTGAGATTGTAGGCATACACCATCACATTCAGCTAAAACTTTAGATGGCCTATGGTTTCACATTAAAAAGTCAAGATTAAATAGTGGGTAAATATTATTGAGTTCTGGGAGTGGAAGTGAGCTGATCCAAAGGGGATAAATCAGGAGTGGAAAAGCCAGTCGTCAAAACTGTGGTGTGACCCCTCTGGGTGATAAACAGTGGGAGAAGTACACTAGGTGCTAACAGCCCACATCCTCAATTCCTGGCTGCCTGTTTTATACCTCTTCCCTCTCAGGTTTTGTGCTAACAACTTTAAATTGGCTATTTTCAATACTTGTAAAGGCCAGAGGTGGTGGTGCATGTCTTTAATCCCAGCACTCAGGAGGCAGAGGCAGGCAGAACTGTGAGTTCCAAGAGTCAGGACTGTGTATCAAGACCAAACAACAACAACAAAAAGCTTGTTTGTTCCAACCAATAAACAGGACTATCTATGCCAATAAAGGACACCCCACATTTACACTGTAATTTGTATTCCACCTAAGAGTTTCCAGCAGTGTTGATCCTGACAATCCCTTGAAGGAGAGTAGTCTATATGTACACAGACCTTGGATATAAACATAAGAAAGTGTCCAGTGGCTTTTACAATTTGAAATATAGTTTTACTTTTTATTTTTATAATACATTGTGCAGTATAATATCTCAAAATGACGAGTGCAGAAACAAGACAGTACAAAGGGAGATCAACAACAAATGTCAGTGGCTACCTTCATTAAGGATAAATCCCTGCTTCATATTTTCCACACATTCGAAAAAATTACATTCAAATCATTCCTTATCAATATTTACTCCTTAGGCCATGAGAGAAGGAAAATAATCCATACACTAGATTTTCACAGAAAGCTAATGTGGACAAGTCAAAGTACTACCTATTTATTCTTAAGTATGAAAAAAATGAAGGTACTTCCTTGTTTGGATTTCCCGGGGACATGTCATTAGCTGGAGTTACCTACTTTGTTTTTGAGACAGGGTCTCCTGTAGCTGATGGTAACCTTGAGCTGCAGATCTGTCTGCTTCCACTTTCCAAGTGCTGGGATTACACCCATGAACACCCATGCTGGCTTTCTGCCACAGCCAGGGTTTTGTGCATACTAGGCGATACTTTACCGACTGAGCTGTGTTCCCAGCCAACCACGATTTTTCTGTAAGTGGCTAGGGCTTCCTGGCACAGCAGTTTCCAGTCAGAACCACAGAGGGATAGGAAATTGAATTGGCCCTAATGGCATACAATCACAGGTAAAACAAGGCTTTTTTTTAAAGCAGAGGCTAACTTTTCACTGTTTAGGACTATGTTGAGCATTAGTACATTCATAACCATTAGGATTTACAAAAGCTCAGGATGTACACTATCCTATCATGACTTACAAGTAAAGTATAGGATCTCGCTGACCTGGAGAATCTCAGTCAAAAACTACATGGTGGCATGGCAAGTGCCTGGGTATAGGCTCTGCTGTAAAGGTCTGTGTGAGAGTCTTGATAGCACATAGCCCCACTGACACTAACTTAAAACTTTACTTAAATCCAATATTCATCCTTTCATCCATGCTTTTCTTTCTCATTAAAAAAAGATATTTATTTATTTATTTTGAGATAGTCTGATGTAACTTAGACCAGCCTTAAACTTTAGATCTTCCTATAGGGTTACAGGTATTCACCAAGTCTCACCAGGCAGTATTTTTGGTCGGCACGCAGATCACAAAGCTCTACTGACCATAGACTACCTTTCATTCCTGAGGGGAAAACCAGTGAAAACCTGGACAGATTTAATCCCTTACGTGCTAAGTGACCTGACCGTCAGTGCTGACAAGGCGTTAACTTTTCCTGCTGTAAACTGGGAGTGTTCAGACTTCAGACCGTATAGCATAGCATTCCTTCCCTCAACCCAAGAATGTGCTTATTCCTAAGGAAAATTATTTTGAAAGTATTTCTAATAGACACACTTGCCAGCCAACTACAAAAGCCATGCAAAACTGAACATAAAAAGACATCACAAACACTCTACATTTGTTCCAATAAGATTATCCAGAAGAGAAATCAGACACAAACAGCACTGACAAGACATCAACACCAACTGCTTGTGCTAAGTGACACATCAGTGTCATTCCAGTGTTTAGTTTTGGGAACATGAAATTCTGTAGCTACATAAAATCAAGACATTCACATTTGAGGTTGGTTGTCACACAGAACATTCTCCTTAAAGGCTTGAGACGACTACAAGGTAACTTTCTTTGTGGATTTGTAGACAATTTTAAAGCTATAGCTAAAGAGACAGTACAAAAATCCCGTTAGCATGAACATTTAAGATTTAGCAAGCTGCTGTATTTCACTCACAAGGAAGACTGTTAGGATAAAAACTTGTCTGTACACGCTTAATAAAACTCCTGATGTCCTTTTCTAAAATGCTCAATGACTTACTTCCTTATGATCTCTAAGTTAGTTGTCAGTATTTCCTCAGTGTGTATGTATGTATAAAACTTTATTCCAATGCAGAACACAACTATTTATTAATCTATTAAATATCAGTATACAGTACTGATTTCCAGTTTGATAACTATATAGCACAGTCATAGATACAACTCTGTGCTCAGATATGAAAATACAGAAACTGTCAAATGTGTTATGTCCTTTCACTGACATAAAAAAAATTTGCATCACAAGGAAGAAGTTTTAATGGTCAACATAGTTTTATATGAACTCTTTATCAGAACAAGGAGTCAAGACTATCAAATCATCACAATTTAATAAAGTAATTTGGAAAATTCTATCTTTAAAAATGTCAGCATCTTTTGTATACTTGTAACTACACTGGAGGCTGCATTCTCTATTTTTTTATTTTTGGTTTTTTGAGACAAGGTTTCTCTGTGTAGACTTGACTGGCCTGGAACTCACTCTGTAAACCAGTCTGGCCCTGAACTCAGAGCTCTACCTGCCTCTGTCTCTTGAGTGTGGGACTAAAGGCGTGCATTTCCATGCCCAGCAAAACTAGTACTTTTAATGGAATGATTTTCAGAATGAAAAGATAAAACCAATAAATTTAAACTTAAAAAGTTGCTCCAAACTAAAGTGGCACCTTTTTTCTTTTCTTTTTTAAGAAATATTTCTGATGACCAAGTCAGTTGTTTAAGAAAATACTGTTATTCTCAGCGCACAGAAGCACAGCCCCTTCTCTCAATCCCATGAAGTCATTTAAGTTAAATGTTAAATAATGTTAATATTCATATCTATGTGAGACAATGGACTATTGCATATATACATACATGTTTTTTATAGACATCTGACCCAGAGGCAAAGAGTCAGAAAGGTGAAAACAAAAGGTTTTACCAGGATAAATCAAAAATGCTCTGAAGAAAGTTTCCATTTTCAGTCTCCAAACAAGTCAAGGTCCCCTAAAGCAATGTGCAGGAAGTGTTATGTACAAATTGCCTAATGGACCTTTCTCACTAGTTTAAGACATGAACTCTCAGCGTTAAGGCTATCCTCCTGTTGGCGGTTTGCCAAATAAAGTTCATCATGATGACACAGAACAGTCCTTTCCTTCACCTTAGCCAGGTGGATGGCACCCACTGAGGTTCAGTATCCAGTTTGTTAATGAGCCTAAGCAATTCCTGATAGGCTTTATCAAGATCTGAATTCACAATTGCAGTGTCGAAGTAGTGTCCGTTGTTCTGCTCCATCTCTCTCGTCTTCTCAATGATCTCCCTTAATTCTTCAGGCTGCAAGGAAAGCATAAAGACTGTGAGTACAGAATACAGGATGAGTCAGGAGGGTTCCTACATGGCTTTCCAGTCTGTTGTAGATTCAAGAGTGCCTTCCCAACCCTTCTCTTGAGCCACCTTGGTAACATTAGCATCTTTAGAATTCTTGTTTAAACACTGGTTTATAGCACATTTTGTTCTCATGTATTTTCATTTTATCTTTATGCCTGAAAAACGAGTGTGTTATTTTGACTTCCCTAAAAACTTTGATTTTCAAACATTTAGAGCATCATAACCTTTATCTAAAAGTAGCACTGGGGCTGGAGAGATGGCTCAGCAGTTAAGAGCACTACATGTCCTTACAGAAGACCCAGGTCTGATTCACAGCATCTATACAGTGATGGTTCACACGATCCTTAACTCTTGTTCCAGGGGACCTGACCCCTCTGACCTTCTGGATAACTGTAGGCATGTAGTGCACAGACACAAATGCAGGTGAAACATCTATACACATAAACATAAATAAATCTTTAAAAAAGCGAGTAATATCTAATATGGAGTCCAACTTTCTGATGGAATAAATGCCTCTAAAACATTCTTTACAAGAACATTTGCTTTTGCTAGAGCTAGTGGTGCACATCTTTAATCTCAGCACTCAGGATACATAGGTAGGTGGATCTCTATGAGTTTGAGGGCAGCCTGATCTACATAATTCCAGTCCACCCAGGGCTACACAGAAAGACCCTGTCTCAAAAACAAAACAAAAATGTCTTACCTGTACTACAAGTTAGGCAGAATTAACATTATGAGAAAACTAAAGGATTGATATATTGATTGTGTTATCTTTTCTAATAAAATCTTGTATCAATCCAAGATTTAATAACATGCAATTTAAAACTTTCAATGTACAAAGGATATTCTCTTATTCATGTTCTCTCTGTCTCTGTCTATCCCCAGGCGCCTAGAATTCTTGTCCTTGTGCTTCAAGTACTGGGATGACAAGTGTATACTGCCACACTGGGCACTACTAAAAACAGTTTTCTTTATTTGTTATTTAATTTTCTCCTCCCCAGCCCCTCCAAGGAACCGTTTTCTCTATATGGCTCTAGCTGTTCTGGAATTCCTATGTAAACACGGCTGGCATCAGAATCCTAAGATGTTCTGACTTTTTGCCTTCTGAATTCTGGGATTAAAGGTATTAAAGGCTGCTAAGACTAACCTGCCGGGCCCTACAAAGGAGAGTTTTACAATATAAAAAGGTATCCCACTATAGTATGGGAAATGATATATAGCAGGCTACTTTAGAATAGTGAGTAAAGGAAAGGTTTAATGGACACGAGCCAGTGGCGAGGCTATGTGCAAAGTCATCCAGAGCCCCAGCCATGGCGCTCATGGCCAAACGTGGACACTGTCCCCCGTCCTCCTTGTTGATTAAGATGGCTAATCAAACTTCAGATCAATGTCTTGGGTGATTTTTAAGTTTGGGTCCACAAAATAGCTGCACTCAATAGTAGAGGAAAACACAGTAAAAGCATGACAAAAAAAAAACCCAAAACCAAAACCAAAAACAAAAAACAAACTTGGGGGAGGGGAAGGGGGAGGGACAGTTTCAACTTGAAATGCTGTGATGTAAAATGCTGAAGACTATGTTCACAGCAGAGACCTTATCACTGCAACCCAGCACGATGACAGTTGTGCTGAAACCTGTCTACTCAAAGCTTAAGATCAGTTGTCAGCAAACTTAAAGCCCGAAATCTAGGGCAGATTCCCAAGCTGTCAGTACACGAAGTTCACTGATGGTTTACATTTTGGACAGGGTAAGTAACACTATTACTAAGATTCCTGTTTACTCACTTGTTACGTGATAAAACTACTGTGAGAAATAACACTGAACATACAAATGTAAGAGGACTAAAGAGGCAATTATATATATCACCCTCTAGCCAGCAAGTGCAGAGCAGAAACTTTTACATTCAGAGAGGGTGATGGGCCATAAAATAAAACAACACATTTTAAAGGATCGACATCTCTTTGGATCTATTCTTTGATACTGATGGAACTGTAAATCAGTTATGCATTCTTTAACATCACCAAATAGGTGAAAACTAACATATTTTGAAGTAACTCATGAGTTTAAGATAAAAGTGACAACAGTAGAAAATATTTTAACAAAATAATAAAAAAATTATGGCTGTAGTTAGCAAGTTGCTTACAGAAAAATTATGATGACAAATGCCTACGTTTGAAAAGAGGAAAGGCTTAAAGATCATAAAAGGTTTCATCGTCAGAAGTTAAGGCATGTGTGACTTAAATAAAGTCAAAATGAAGGCGAAGTGATTTAAATAGAAAAGACAAAAAAAGACAGAAGCTCTCTCAGGTTTTCTGAAGTAACCTGTTCAAACTTCACAACAGTTTCTAAACAATGTCTACAGGAAAGGCTAATGAGGTTTTCCTCCATCTTAGGGAAAAGTTAACAGTTTTCTTGAGTTAAATAGTTCATATACCATACAATTTACTAATTTAAAATACATGAATCCACTTTTTCTTAAGGTTGTAGAGTTCTGCAGTTAACACCATAATCAACACTAGAAGATTCTTTACCCTCATCTGTGGTTCCTGGAATGAGAATGGCCCCCAGAGGCTCATATTTTGAACGCTTGGTTCATAGTTGGCACAACAATTTTAGGAAGACTTAGGAGGTGTGGCCTTGGACAAGGAGGTGTGTCACTGGCCTGGGCTTTGAGGTTTCAAAAGCCCACACCAGGCCTTATCTCTGTCTGCCTCAAATATAAGCTCTCAGTTACTTCTCCCACACCATACCTGTTTGCCATGCTCCCCACCACAGTGGTCATGGACTCAGTCTCTGAAACTGAAAGCAAGCTCCCAATTAAACATGGCCTTAGTTATGGTGAATCGTCATAGCAATAAAATGAGACACCACCTAAAAATATTTATAATGTAGTAGCCATTAACCTTGTTTTCCCACTCCTAAAGAATTACTAAGGGCTGGTGAGATGGCTCAGTGGGTAAGAGCACCCGACTGCTCTTCCAAAGGTCCAGAGTTCAAATCCCAGCAACCACATGGTGGCTCACAACCATCCGTAACGAGATCTGACTCCCTCTTCTGGAGTGTCTGAAGACAGCTACAGTGTACTTACATATAATGAATAAATAAATCTTAAAAAAAAATTTAAATTAAAAAAAAAAGAATTACTAAGCAATTTATGTCATGTATTCAGATCTGTCTGTCCTGGACATCCTAAATGTATGGAATCATACAACTTGTGGTCTATTGAGTCTGAGGTTTTTCAAATAGCATCTAGTATTTTTAGGTTTGCCCCTTGTTGTATTAAGCATTGGCACTTCATTCTTATTTATTGACTGTTTTTCAAGATGTAATAAAGTTACAGAAATCAAAACAGTATGGAATCAGTCTAAGTGCTAAATAGAATCCAGAAATAAAAGTGCCAACACAGTAAGTGACTCAGCAGTAAATGAGACTTTGACATGTGTGCTATGGCACACGTATACCCCAACCATCATACAAACTGTATGTACTGTGCCAACAAAAAAGTCAGACTTTTCAACAAAGATTGTTGGAACAATTTGGTAACCATATTATTTCAAAAACAAAACTTCCTTTCACATCACACTAAGACTATGAATAATTTAACCAAAATACACAAGCACAATACAATAAAATACAATATTTAAGAAAGCACAGGATAATGACTTTATAATTTTTTAGACATGTATAAAGTTCATTAGCCATAAGCAAGTGAAAAAGTTAACTTCATTAAAATTAAACATTTCTCTGGCAGGGTTTTATGGCACATGGGTATATGCCCAGCACTTGGGAGTCAGGGAAAGGCAGGAGGATTGACAGTTTTCTATCATCCTGAGCTACATAGCAAGATCCTGCCTTACATCCAAACTAAAGCAAACCAAACAAAAACTTATTTCTCACTACCAAAGGATGCAGTTAAAAAAAAAAAAAGACCGCTGGGAGTGGTTATGTATGACTTCAAGCCCAACACTGAGATGTAAGGAGGTGGATCTCTATGAGTTCAAGGCCACTCTGGTCTACACAGCAAGCTTCAGGCTATATATCTTAAAAACAAAGAAAAAAAAAACCAAAACAAAAAGCAAACTGAGATCTGGAGAAAGTAACTGCAATATACACATGTATCAAGGGGCTACCAAACAGCTCAGTGGGTAGAAGTGCTTGCTCTGCAAGCCTTCTGATCTAATTCAATTCCTGGGACCCACGTAAAGATGGAAGGAGAACCAATGCTTAAAAGTTGACCTCCGACCTTGACATTCACATCATGGCACACATGCACCTACCTACACAAATGTACACATACATACACACAATGAAAAAATATATAAGCATCTAACTTTAAAATAACAGGGCTTGAGGCCTGCACAGAGGAATATGCTCAAATGCTCACATGAAAAGATTTTCATTATTTTCAGGAAAATGCAGATGAAACCCATATGTATAACATGGTCTCCATCAACACATCCAGTAAATATCTAAAATAATTTAAACACTCCGCCCCACCCCCATTTCTGTTCCAGATCATGTGGGAAAACAAAGAGAAGAGAAAACAAGGTTTGTGTGGAAAAGAAGCACTCAATTCTGGAACTCTGCAAATGTGATCAGCTAACGAGAAAAGTTTGCTGAGACCTTTGGAGTAGGGAGGAGGCAGTCCTGTCAGGTGTGTATGGAGATTAAAGGGGTTTTAAGGCGTTCAGGAGGGACTCATAGATCTGAGGTTAGCAGTAAGAGGTGTTTGGGGAAGACGGGAGCAGCTCTGTAATAGGGAAAGCTGCCATGGTTCAGCCAGCTGTAGCTGTGGCAGTTTGGGGACAAGTGACAGAAAGAATCATCAGCTTGACAGCTGATGCTGTAAGAGCTTTGAAGCTCCAGCAGCTGAGGTGAGGGTGGAGTCTTGCTTGATAAAAGTGACGACCCAGCACTGTGACAAGTTTACCTTTGGGTTCTTGCCTTCCTTGGCTAACAACGCCCGAAGTCTCTCTTGTGAAGGTGGTGCAATGAAGATGATATATGGTTTCAAATCTGAATTCCGGAGGGTCTTCAAGGACTGTAACAAGGATATTTAGGTTGTTGAAATTATTGCTATCATTGAACTACTTCTCAATAACATAGATTGCTAAGGTGTCTATAAATATTTCCAAGCATTTCATCATAAATAATTCATAGTATCTTCATTCACTGTAAATGTATTTAAATATAAATTCACATATATTACATTAGCCTAGTGTTCTAGTGCTGAAATACAGGTAAAAGACTCTGAAGGATTACAACTGTGTGATAATAAATCACATGCATTATAAAATCACAGTACAAGTCATTTTTGAGGAATTAGAATCCAGGCAGTTGCCTTTCTAGGTGAAGATAATAAAAAGCAAAACCAGAGAGAAAAACTTCCCATATAGAAGCCAAACATATCCACGAGAACACAGACTGTATGCATTAAGAGCTATGGACTCACACTGTCCTGTCTCTGCATTACTAATGTGCATTCTCAAACTGAAGTGCTCCAACAACCCATTATATACATGCCCTTTCCTAAATGAAGAAACATTAACATGCTAAACTACTTGAAGCCTTGTGGTAATATTTGTTAATCTAAAGAAAGAATTCTGAAAGAAATAAAAGTTTCCTTACATTAAATGTTAATGGTTGAAATAGCACAAACCTCTGCCTCTGCTCTCTAGAAACCCCAAGCCAAACAAAGCAAACAAACAAACAAAAAGAAGAATTGCTATTTTAGCAAGCCATTTTAGAGTCCATTTCTGTCTGTGTACATTGACTCAATGCATCCTTGATTTTGTGGTTTGAATTGCCATCAGCAACAGACCCAGCACATTCATCAAAGTTCTATGTTAAAGATGAATTGTTTATAAAAAGCAAAAGGTTTCCACAGCAAATGTCATTTTTCAAACCTCAAATCTCATCAAGCATCTTTTAAAATAGGACTCTATTGGTTAGTAATTTTGTCTGGCTTACTCCGTCAAAGAGGTGAATCCAAGTTCTATTACTCAGACAACACTGAGCCTTCACTGTGACACTTGTGAGCCCTTCAAACAATGGCCTTTCAAACCGAAGAACACCTTTCAAATTCTCTAATTTTTCTCAGATCAGAAACAGTATTTTCTGAAGCCTTTTTAAGTACGGTCAGTACAGGAGTTAACTGTATTTTAAGTCCCTAAAATATATTCATGTTGAAAGTGAGAGATTCAGCTACACATTTGAGTTTAAAAGTGAGTAGAAAATCACACGAGGACTTAAGTAATCTGTGTCATGCTTAAGGCAAACAGTTTTCACTGGATTACTTTACGAAATATGCCCTCCAAGTTGAACACCCTACAACACAATTCTAGGTGTACCTGTGTGCGAAGACTTAAGAGACATATCTTGCCAGAGTTGATTACTTGTCGTACAGAGTCTATGCTGGTTCCATACAGATTTTTCTCAAATTCACCATGTTCAATGAACTTGCCAGCTGCTATGTCTGCTTCAAATGCTTGCCGAGAAACAAAGTGGTAATCTCTCCCAGCTACTTCATGGTCTCGCCTATTCCGAGTTGTATCTAAGCAGACAAATTCAGATAAAATAATAAACACAGTGGGTGGGAGGGATGATCAGTGGTTAAGATCATGTACTGGTCTTTCTAGAAGATCTGAGTTCAGGTCCTACCACTCACAGCAGGGAGCCTACACCTGCCTGTAACTCCAGCTCCAGGGTATGTGGAACGATCTTCACAGGCAAGTGCACTAAAATGCTCCCCAACACACATATTAATAAAAATAAAATAAATCCTTAGTAATAAATATAATAATAATAATAATAATAATAAACATAGATCAGTGTGGAGAAGAGGGATAATCAACCCAGTAAGATTTTTTATTTTATAACACAAATTATGAAATAATGAATTGAGGAAATGTTAAGGGCCTGTGTGTTTACTACTGTTCTTATGAAATCATGAAAAAAATGTCTATGGTGGTTTTTTTTTTTAAGATTTATTTATTTTTATTTATATGAGTACACTGTACACTGTCTTCAGACACACCAGAAGAAGGCATCGGATCCCATTACAGATGGTTGTGAGCCACCATGTGGTTGCTGGGAATTGAACTCAGGACCTCTGGAAGGGCAGTCAGTGCTCTTAACTGCTGAGCCATCTCGCCAGCCCATCTATAGTGTTTTAATAGTTAACTGTAGTTACCTTGATCCAGTTTGTTTATACGGTAAAACCCTGCCAAGTCATCGTTCCTTAAAAGTTATTTCTGTTAGAGTAGGTAAACTTAACATGTAATCTTAAAGCTCTTTCCAGAAATTAGTTCTAAATTTCTATCTTCAATATCAGTTTTAAAAAAATCAGGAATTGTTTTTCCTTTGTAATAGGGAAAGGAGCCAAAATATAATTTACTTAGAAAATCCCTTAGTGCCATATACTTAGGAAAAATGTAAATTCCTCAAGAACTGCCTTTAATAAAAATTTGCCAACAAGTTTGGCTAAACAAATTTCCTTTTGTCGACACTGAATAAAATGAACATTTTCCTGTGTAGTTAAGATTCTGAGAAAAGCACAGGAAAATGGGAGTGTATCCAAACTTACGAGGAACGGCAGATGCAAAGCGGTCTTTTTCCTTATTCATTAGTCTCTGGCGCAGTTCATTCTGGCCACAGTTCTGTGGACCGATCAAGATGATAGGTCTTTTCCTATTTGCTGGCTGGTGATAAAGTGACATTTCCTCATACGTTAAGATCTCTTCATTGTCATAATCTTTGGAAAAAGAAAGAGTTAAGACTTTCAGATACAATTAATGTCATGTCATGAAGATGTACTTTTACATAAAATAGTGAAGTTTTGCTGGTATTGTGTATTTTTGAGGTAGGAGCTTGCTCTGTAGCCAGGCCAGCCTCTAACTTGTAGTGATCCTCCTGTCTCAGCTCCCAAGTACTGGGATTACAGGTATTTAAGCCATTATGCCTAATTTAAAAATAATTAGTTTGCAGAGAATACTGTAACACAGGAGACTGCCAGAGACTTCATTTTCATAAAGACCCCAGCTAAAAGAGTTATTTTTAGGATCAGATATAATGGAAAGCAAGTATGGATGTGCACACAGTGGTTACAAGTAGTATACGTGAGCATGCTAGAGCGCTTGGCTGGATTTCCGTAACTTAAAAATAAGTCACACTTGTGATATCCACCCTTTAATCCAAGGAGTAGAGTAACAAAAGTAACTAAAGCCCAAGATACAGATGAAGCCAAAGCCATCCAATCTGAGCAAGCGCAAGCAATTGGTAGTCTGGCATGTCCTAGGAAGAGGCACCAGTCAGTTCCATGACGGAGGGTAACCTTTTAGTCTTGCTAGTGCCCAGCCTAGAGTAGGAGCTCAGGCTGTATTTGTTTACATTTTAACTCAACTGTTCGATTACCTATAACAATTTAAGCAGATACTTGAATATCTATTTTGAATCTATTAGTCTGCAACTTCAAGAAAATTACTGTGAGGTGAGAGCACACATTGCCATGGGGCACAGCTGGTACTTTAAGCAACATAGACAATTGCTTCCTTTCTCAAAGTCACGTTCTTTCTTCTGAGCGTTTTCAAACATGCACGGTCACACTGGTAGCATTCTGATTTCCTCACTTACTCATCCCATTCAGCTCTGGCAAGTATTCTACAGTATAGGAGCTTTCAGAGTTGGCTTCATCAATTTGAGTTTGTTTCAAGAAATGAAGCAAGAGGTGCTAGGTTGTGGCTCAGTAGTGCAACACTTGCCTCTCATGCATGAAGCCCTGGATTCATTTCTCAGCACACAGAGAGATTGGGAGTGGAGACAGAAAGAAAACAAGGAAAACAGGGCTCATCTCCAGACTTAGTTCTGCATTGTACTAGCAAATAACGATATTAATCACAGCTTTAGCTAGTAAGATTAAAAACTAACTGATCTTGTACCCAAGGAGCTAAAGGGATCTTCAACCCTATAGGTGGAACAACATTATGAACTAACCAGTACCCCTGAGCTCTTGACTCTAGCTGCATATGTATCAAAAGATGGCCTAGTCGGCCATCACTGGAAAGAGAGGCCCATTGGACACGCAGACTTTGTGTGCCCCGGTACAGGGGAACGCCAGGGCCAAAGGGGGGGAGTGGGTGGGTAGGGGAGTGGGGGTGGGTGGGTAAGGGGGACTTTTGGTATAGCATTGGAAATGTAAATGAGCTAAATACCTAATAAAAAAAAAAAAAAAAGAAAAAAAAAAAAAAACAAAAAAAAAACTAACTGATCTTCTTAGTTACATAACATGCCAGGCATAAAGAATGCTTGCCTTAGAAAGCAATTATTAAAGCTGATTCAATTTAGATTCAATAGTGTATAGAATATCTAGTATACATATGGAGCTACATAGAAAAACCCCATCTTAAAAAACAAACAAAAAGAATATCTAGTAATAAAATTTTCTTTATTAGTTTAATTTATGCTGCATATAAATGCAGAGAGAATATCTTGTCTATTTTATGAATGCATCACCTGTTACTTAAAAAGCCTGTGGCTTAGGCAGGAAGGTCAGGACATCCAGGAGGCAGAGAGAATTCTGGGAAAGTGCCAGGTATAGGAGATTCACTCAGGAAGATGTGACAAGACAGATATGTGCTACCTAAGCACAGGTAACTAGCCATGTGGCAGAATGGAGATTAGAATAAATGGGTTATTTTAAATCATGACCTAGTCAAAGAAGAGCCTAGTTATATGGCCAAGATATTGGTAAATATATTTTGAGTCTGAGTTTTATTTCTGGGAGCATGAGGAAGAACCAGGACTAATTTTTACACATAAATGCTTCACATTCCTAAGAAATATGCCTTGCAGACTTTTAAACAGTAGTACTTCTGACTTTAACCTGACCTTTCTAATGTGTACCAAAGCAGAGCTAAGAAATTCAAATGCAATGAAGATCAATCAAGAAGGTAATGCACCCAGAAAATATGACTGAATTTAAAAAGCGGTAAGTGGTGCTGATACCCAACTAGATTGTAAGTGAATCAATCAGGGCAACAGCTGTCAGCCAGGTGCAGCACACTGCTGTCCCAAGAACATAAGCCCAGAGATGTTAAGACTTTAAAACTTTTTAATCTTAGCAATCTGTCAATATAAAATAAATATTCCTGTGTGCCTGTCTCAGCCAGTAAATAATATGTTTTGTAGAATGACCTGCTTCTCTGACTTAAGATACTATATTTACAAATTATTCATTTTACCTCAAACACATTTGTGTGTGTGTAAAAATTGTTAGCTGAAATACCCAACAGCAGGGAGACAGAACCTGAAGGAACCTCCAGTAGTTGGATGGGGCCACCTACCCATTAAAAATTTAACCCAGAATTGTCCCTGTCTAAAGGAAATGCAGGAACAAAAATGGAGCAGAGGCTGAAGAAAAGGCCATCCAGAGACGGCCCAATGTACAATCCATTCCATTTGCAGACACCAAATCCTGACACTACTGCTGATACCAAGATGTGCTTGCAGACAGGAGCCTGGTATGGCTGTCCTCTAAGCGGCTCTGCCAGCAACTAAGACTGATGCAGATACAGCCACCCAATGGACTGAGCCCAGGGACCCCAATGAAAGAGTATAGGGGAAGGGCTGAAGGAGCTGAAGGGGATGGCAACCACATAAGAAGAACAACAGTATCAACTACCCAGGCCCCTCAGAGCTCCCAGGGACTAAACTACCCACCAAAGAGGATACATGGACTGGTCCATGGCTCCTGCTACATATGTAGCAGAGGACTGCCTCATCAGGCATCAGTGGGCGGGGAGGCACTTGGCTTGATGCCCCAGAGAAGGGGATGAGGCTGGAATGGGAGCGCCCTCTTAGAGGCAAAGGGGAGGGAGGTGAAGTGGGGTAAGGTTGTGGAAGGGAGACTGGGAAGAGGGATAACATTTGAAATGTAAACAAATAAAATGATTAATAAAAAAAAATTGTTAGAGGCAAGTAATAATTTTGCAAACAACTTGAATAGAAAAAAACTTTACAGGAAACAATATTACAAATGTCATAAATACAACTGCTATTTGTGAGATTAGAACTTACCATCATTTTTATTGGCATTATATAAAACCTTTTTCCTCTTCTTTTTATTCTTCTTTGCACACCACAGTTTTCCTATTGATCAATCAAAAATAGTTATAAACACTATATCTATTACTAAAACAATGGTATTTCAAATTGATTAAAGATTTATTATACTGTTGACAACTATTTTTTCAATTTATCATTTTCTATTAATTATATTGTAGATAGATGTGTAATATTTTCATCTTTTCTTACATCTAAAGATAATGAATTTAGCCTCTTCTATTACTCCTTCAAGGCCTATACCTTTCTTTCTTGACAGTTCCAATGTGTAAATTCAACATGGTTCCAGATGAAAACCCAAAGACTCTTGCTTTTACTAATACCAAATGTAAGTGCAATAGCAAATATAAGTGTCTAACCTGATTTCTCTGGCTCCTTATCTTCTTCTATAGTTTGCTTCATGGCTTCCCTTTGCTGCTGAAAGCTTTTGCCTAATAACACAAAAAGAACAAACAGAAGGATAAACATTTTTAATCAAAGAGAAAACACTAGTAATTTCACACTGCCTTCCAAACCCTTTTGCCAACACAAGAATAATCCAGGCTAAGACACATAGCCTACAAATGCCCCCTTTAAAGAGAAGGTTTATTTTTAATTATGTGTATGTCTGTGTGGGCTGAGTGCAACATGGATACTGAGAATCAAACTTGGGTTCTTTCAGAAAGGAATATCAAGTCTCAATCAGTGAGTCATCTTTCTAGTCTAAGACTGAAAAGGTTTGTTTTGACCCTGCTTATCAATCTAATCATATGTATTATTTATCACTTATTACAAAAAGGTGAACAATAAACTAATATCAGAAAATTTAATAGTTCACCCTTAAAAACTTTTTCAATGAGCATTACTATATGGTACTTTGTAGTTCCACGCTGGGACATATAATGGTTCTCGTCACTGAGACTATCTCAACTCAAACACATCAATTCTAGACATTAACTTTCAAGAAGTACACAGGCATTCATCATGTTCTGATTTCAACACACCATTCAAAATACTTATTTGTATTTATTATTCATAAATGTATCATAATGATTTATTTCATTTCTACCTTTGTTACCAATGACACAAATAAACAGACAACACATTTTTCCTCAAAGTATTAAGATTTTTTTTGTTCTGGTTTGCTTTGTTCGTTTGTTCGCTGCCATGTGGGTACTGGGAATTGAACCTGGATCCTCTGGGAGAACAGCGAGTGCTCTTAACCACTGAGCCATCTCTCTAGTCCCTAATGCATTACGATTTTAACATAAAAGGTTTTTAACATGATCAACCTTCATCTTCTCAGTTCTCTATCTTAAAATAATCTAGGGGAGGAGATGCAACAGATTTTGATTCCAGGCCTCTGCAGTTAAGTGCATGTTCTACCACTGGGCTGGGCCCTCAGTCCTTTAAATGCTTTCAATCTTGTCTCTTACCTGGAACAAGTCCAGCTAGAGGCTGATTATCTTCGTCTCCCTCTCTATAGGCCTGCCACCAATTTGGATCTTCTTGACTGATCACATGAAGTATATCTCCTTTTTGAAAAGACAGCCCTAACTCTCGACATGGAACATAAGGGTCATCTGAGGGGTCATAGTCAAAATGAGCTTTCACATGGATCTGAAACATAAAGGGGGTACAAATAAGAGCAAGAATAATAAAATGGTAAAGCAAAATATCCAGCACAAATGTAACTTATGTGTTACATCAGTGCAGAGAAATGAGCTGAAAGGACATTTAGTTAAGCAACAGCATGTTAGGGTAGGATTTTTTAAAACTTATCTATTGACATCTCTGTAGACTATAAAGAAGTAGAAGTAGTTCAAACTGGGTGATTGTTAACAGCTAACAAATTGAGGTACAAAGTTGCCTCAAAGGCAAAGTAACCAGAATAGAAGCGGTCTGACCTGTGAAAACAATGATCCTAAGTGAGGTGTCACCAGGTCCCATGTAAGCAAGTGTCAGCTTCCCTGGGGCTGTCATAGCCAGTTGATTTCATGACCAGTGTAGTTGTGCCTTAATTGCTTAGTGTTTCTTTTAAAAATGCATGTAAATAGCATGTTCCACACTGAGAAATGATCTAAATCAGGATGATCACTGGGGAAAAATTCTTACCTTACTTGATCCAAAACTATGCAATATATTTATAGGAAAAATATGAAGGAATTGGGTGTTTCTAGAAATGAGGAAAATGTTTATGTTGGGTGTGGGGTCGACTACAAGGTGGACAGAGGCTAAAGGGGGCATAGGTGGGAATTTTAGATGCTAGTCTCATTCTGGTTCTTTGGGTGGTGTTTACAAATATGGTAAAGATATTGTTCTATTTGAAAGTAGGGTTCTATTTACCTAACTAAGATAACTATTTATCTACTTATGGAACCTTCTATTCTTGATGTGAAAATAGACTTTAGATTAAAATCTTGAATACTCAGTACCAAAATGAATTTTAAAAAGTAGTGTGGGATAGCAGGGAATCAAAACATAGTTGGAATGGTGCTTAAAAAGAACACACATACAAATTATCAACTCAGTATAAGAGAAACAGTATGAGCTAGAACTGCTTTAGAAACTGGGTGAAAATTACTTCCAAAATCTATTTAAATTGTTACCTTTTTGTATGTGTGTGTCCCCAAACCCTGGGAACCAAAAAAGTAAAAATTTAGGCCTTACTACAAGTAGTGGAAATTACTTTAACAGGCTTTGTAGGTCTACCTAACTGGGTGATTTGTCAGGCTGATTTTATTAACTCATTGTCTGAAAGCAATACCCAACAATGTTATGCAAAGTATATTGCTGGAGTGCCCGCTACAGATACTTCTTAAAAGGCTGAATTCTTATTCTTGTTTTTGAGACAGGGTTTCACTTTGTAGCCCTGGCTGTCCTGGAACATCCTATGTAGACCAGGCTGGCTCCAGATTTCAAAGATCTGCCTGCTTCCCTTCCCAAATGCTGGGATTAGAGGTATGTACCACCACCAAAAGACTGAAATAAAGAAAATATCCAATAAGAAAAAAAGAATGAAAATGTACAGAAAATAAAGGTTTAGAGGCTAGAGACTGAAAAAAAAGGCTGAACCCTTACCACCACCTCAGACTTGTGGCCTCTGCACTGACAGACAGTTAGTTGGGTGTTAGATAGAAAGGTCTTGTGATCTACTGTCCTCTATTACACCAAGGGAACTCAAAAAACAAGTGAGGGATGAACATAGCTCTATGATCTCTTCCAAAGGCAAGAAAATCGCTCAAAGATGCTTTTCAAGTTACTCTGGCCTACCCAGTTCATTTTCCAGCTCTCCTAATTTAAATGGCTGGCAACATGGAGGATTGTTTCATGTAGCAGAGGACATACTATGTTTATAGGGCAAGCACACATAGACACACCTGAAATGTATTACACACAGCTGAGCCTTTTATTTCGTAGTAACTTAAGGTAGAAGCCCAACGGCCTCCACAGGACAGGCTACTTCTTTTTAGTTTTTCCGCCCTACTAACCCAGGCTGCCCTCTAACTCAGTGACTGTCCATCTCAGCTTCTCAAGTGCTGGGATTAGTTATGAGCCACAGTCCTACACAGTTGTTTCACTCTTACGTTTATAAAAAAACCCAAACAAGTGTCAGGCATGGATATGCACACCTTTAATGGCAACACTTGTGAGACTGAGGTCTACAGAGCGGGTTCCAGGATGGTCAATACTACCCTGTCCCCAAAATCCAAAGCTAACCAACAGCTGTGATGAATGGATGATTTCAGGACTCTGATTTTGCATTTGCTGAAAACAAGTGACAACATACCACATTAACTGAGAAGCAGCAGTATCAATATAGCATGCTAGTTTTATCTATTAAAGTAACTTTAACAGGCCACCAAGATACCTCAGTGGGTACAGGGCTTGCTGCCAAACCTGACGACCCAATTTTGATTTCTGAGACCCACAAGGTGGAAGGAGAGAACTGACTCCCTGATGACCATGTAGATGCTGTACTGCATATGCACACCTTAAAAAAATAAATGTGTAACTGTAAAAGAAATAACTTTTATTATAACTGCATGAACAGCAGAAAAGAAAAGCTGATAAAATATACCTCAACCTCTGACACTCATTCTCAAAAGACAAAAATCATTTACTGAGGAAGGATGGGTTATCAGGAGCATTTAGAAGACAGCATGTTCTAACCCTCTTCAGTGTGCAGAGCCTCTTTTCACACTTGAGCCTTATTTACAGGACAGACACATGGAAAGGCATAGCAAGTACAGAGAAATGACTAAATTCAGAGGCCAAGTCTGTTTCCTCATGTTTCTTCCTACAAAGAATTCTAAACATAAAAAAGGTTGCACACGCAACACCGACCGCAGTATGTTCTGGAAAAAAACAAAACAAAACAGAAAACAGAAAGAGCTAAATAAAACAACACACCTGTGGTGACTATGAGCAAAGCAGAATGCTATACATGTATGAAAATGTATGATACATGTATGAAAATGTTATGATAAAACCATGATTTGATATGATAACTAAACAAAAATAATGATAAAAAATAACAAATATATAAAGATCAGGCTTCTATGTCAATTTAGGAACTTAAAACCTCATTTTTAATTGCTTATGATGTAGTTAATATGCTACACCATTTATGGTTTTAGTATATGCAGAGACAGAGGCTTACCATTGATATTGTTAGAATATTTTCAACCTTCTGGACCAAATACTGATAAGGAGCTATTTCCATTCTTTCCCAAATCTCCATCTAAGGAGCCACTGAAATTTTTCTGTTTCTATGGGCTTACCTATTTTGGATACTGTATGTAAATAAACCAGTAAAGGGCTTGTGATTGCCATAAATTTTTCAAGCTTATCTATTTTGTAGCATATACTCACACCTCAGCCCTTTTCAATCAAGTAAGATTTCAGTGTACAGACAGATAAACTATGTTGTATTTTCAAGTTATTGCTGGTGGCTGTTGCTATTTTTAAGTTGTTTTTATATTTTGGGTCTTATAAATAATACATGCCTGAATATTCATGTACGATTGTTCTATTACCAGGAATTGCTAGGTTGTACAGTAATCAAATCTATCATTTAATAGAGCTGTGTTAAATACTTAGTAGATAGAAATACACCAGAGTAATGACTTACACACATTTGTTAAAGTACCCTTCTCTATGTGACTGAGCAAAACTTAATTATACCTGAAGACAAACAACACTGTTAGTCTGAAGTTGAACTATGTTGTATATTTTACTTTTAAAAAGTTCAGAGTTTACTACATTTTAAAAGTTGATTTTTATACTTATTTAAATACAATTACGTGATTTCTGTTTTTACTTGAACAAACTATATTCAGTGAAGTTTCTGATACAGAAAATTAGACATAAGTCAAAGAAGAATAAACAATTTTAAAATAAGTAATTTTAAAATTACTTACTACAGTTTCTTTGGCAGGAGGGGGCTTGATCTGTTGACTAGGAATCAGAACAAATGTCAAAGTACCATGCATATCAGACTGTAACAGAAAGGTTAAAATACTTTAAAAATCTCCCATGATCTTATGATTAACACACTTTAAACAGGATGATGGCAGAATTCCCTCAGTCCTATACGAAAACATTTCCCATCCCTAGCTACTTTCATTATTTAGTCTTCCTGTCCACTGTTTACTGTATTGAGTTGTGCAGCTAGATTCATAATTCCTGCCCAGTACAGCACTAGCTGTATTCAGACATATCCAGACTAGACAGCATTCTTCATAATGTTTATACAAAATACAAACAGTGCACAGTGCAAGCCAGTACCAATCAAATGGACCATGAGTGACCATCAATGGCACTTTGCTCTACAGAGCTATGTATGAGCAGAGATTTGGTGGAAAGAGGGACATGGATATTTTCTAGCTTTTACAATAGATATCAGCAGGTAGGAGACATACTACTGTATCACCTCATGTTGAATGATTAAGAATATGCACATGGGTTTGTAGAGGGGAGTACTGGCTGGTGCCATGGGAGGAGAATCACCAAAAAGGTCAGTCTGGGCTATATAATGTGTTTTATTTCAGACCTTGCCTTCAAAAAGGAAAAAGAAAAATCATATGTTGTGTTGTATACAATATGATTAAACATCATTTTCAAGACAATGAGGCTAAGCATGGTGGCACATGCTTTTAATTCCAGCACTTAGGAGACATGGACAGGTATATCTCTGAATTTCAGACCAGCCTAGTCTACATAGTGAGTTCCTGGCTAGCTAGGACTTCATAATGAGACCTCAAAACAAACAATCAAAAAACAACAAAAGACTGTTCATCAGTTAAGAGCACTTGTGGCCCTTGCAGAGGATCTCGGTTTGATTCCCAGCACCCATATTTTGGCTCACAACCATATGTAGCTCCAGCTTTAAGGAATCCAATGTCTTTTCCCGACTTTCTCAGATACCAGTCATGTATGTGGAACATATTCATGCAGGTAAAACACTCATAAGGCATAAAGTAAGTAAATCTTAGAAAATTATTTTTAAGAAGGTAATTAAAAGTGAGTACCAAAGTATACCAGCACTGTCCAGGATAATTTACTCAACAGAGATGTGTAGTGGCTATCTCAGACAACAGCCATTAACTACATAATCAATCTTGTTCAACTATAGCTAGTGTGAATAAGAAACTGAGTTTTAATTTAATTCACCAGGAATGTACAAGGTGTACAGAAATACATAGAAACAAATCTTTAAAAAAATAGTAAAAGTAAAAATAAAAGTTATAATAAAACTCAAAGTAAATAAAAATAAACCTAAAACTAAATATATAATAACAAAAATTGACAAATTCTGTAAAAGTTAGGCTAAAAACTACCTTATACTCATTAGTTATTTTAAAAAATGTTCTCTAATGATCTAAGTTTAATAACAAAACAAGCTTTTAAATGAATCAAATCTTCTACAGTCTGAACGTACCAACAAGTCAAAAACCTCATTGACATCCTTGCCCCGGATTTCAATGCCGTTGATCTCCAGAACTTCGTCTCCTTCGTGCAGGAGGCCACTCTTCTCTGCGGCGCCTCCTTTCACTATCCGGCTTATGATGACAGAATCCATTTCATTACGAACTGTGGCACCCTAAAAACACCCAATATCTAATTTAAACATAAAAATGCAATTTTTTGTTAAGCATTTCATTTTTAAATTTTATTCTTTTAAATCTAGTAAGACTAGTCCTTAGTTTAGCTTATCTTAAGAAAAAAAGATTTCCTCACATTGCTAAAGTAACAACTGTAATTGTAACACGAAAGCTAAGTATTCCCCACCCAACATTTCTGTCTCAGAGATACTGTATTCATTAGAATTCTGAAGTACAGACTTCTGAAGCATATAAAAGCAGAAAAAAAATACACTGTGTTTAAAGACATAAAATCAACTTTTTTTCTGCTGCATTCTATTCCAACACCTAGAAAACATCTAGGCATAATTAACACAGTGCTTAACTATAAAGAATTTCTTAAAATTCAAAATATAATTAAGGGATAAATAGCTATATGGCTAACTATACAAATGTTAAACACAGCTATAGCCAAATGTATTAAATACTAATATTTATTATACAAATTGAAAGAACAGTGGGAAAGTGTATACTCAAAAGCTAGAACAGTAAAATAAGATAAAACCTATTTTGTGGGGCTCAGTGGTTACAGCAGTTCCTACAAGGGACACAGATTTTTGTTCCTAGCACCCACACTGGACAGCTTACAAACCCCTGTAACTCAAGCCAGGGGATCCAACTCCCTTTCATCCTCTGCAGGCACCTGCATGCATGTGGCACATATAAATACACTCAGACACATACTCATAATGAATAAACAAATCTTTTTTATAAAACTAATTTTCTTAAGTATTTACTTTAATATTATCATGACCTTTCCTTTTATTCTCCAAGATGGAACCAGTTACATAAAGTACTTAATGCACTCTTTTTAAAAATTATTTTTATTACTCTATTACTCTGTGTGTGTGTGTGTGTGACCGCGTATGTGTGTGCTGGAAGTCTTCAATCTCTTTCCATCTCATATTTGGAGCAAAGTCACTTAACCTGGAACTGACTGATCTGGCTAGGCTGGTGGCTAGCCTGCAAACTCCAGAGAAGTCTTCCTGTCAGTGACAGAGCTGGGATTACAGAAATGTCATCATTCCTGGCTTTTCACATAGGTGCTGGGGTACAACCTCTTGATCCTCATGTTTGGGTGCCAAGAACGTTTCAATTAAACTATGTATCTAGCTCCCAAAGACCAGATTTTCTAACTTGTTTTCTCTTCTTGATTCTCAGTAAGTATTTCATAAGTTATTATTTTAAGTTATGAGAAAAGGTAATGAAATTAGTTTTTCAACCTAATAAGGGTTTTGAGCAAGAGCATATTACAATTGTAACAAATTGCTGTAACAATTGTAACAACTCACAAAGAGAAAACTCTCCAGGAACATAATGGGATCTTCAACTGTACACCATATGAGGTCTTTGCATAGAAAACAATCTTAGATCAGACATGAGAACACTTACCAATGGAATATCCCGAGCCTTTTCTATACGAACTATTTTTACAGTTTCTCCCCCGTAATGGCCGATACTTTCATAAACTCTCTCATCTGTAATGGGCTCTAGCTGCATTTCCTGCTCAGCAACCTTATCATGGGCCAGTAAAAGTGCCTGTTTCAAAGAAACCCACCGTATGAAAAGTAAGACCACAATTTATTTCTGTATAGTTTGCTCATGCACATAGTATTACAATCAAGTCTGTAAGGGCCTAAAACATGACAAATATGTAAGGGACTTTTGCCCAGTTTTTAAAAATAAGCTATTTTAAAACATACTTTGTATAGTTTTACATATGGAATGTATAACCCAGCAATAATTACTCTGCTTTCTGCATGACTAGGTCTCTTCCAAGACTAAGAGACTATGATTTAAAAAAAACAAATACTGGAAACAAACAACATTCTGTCCTTTTTCTACCTGAATATGTGGAGCATTCAACAAGGCAGTTAGTTCTTGTCCTTCCTTCTGATGGACTGGCTTTAAGACAGTTTGTACCTAAAGAAATAAAAAAAAATTTTTTTTCCTGGTTCATAAGAATTAGCAGTAGTATCTATACAGGAGAATATTTTTAAATGAGAATAAAATGGCAAAAAACCCTCAAGAGTAAAGAAAAACACTAAAGAAACATGAAGAAAAAAAATCCTTTCCCAGAGATCTTTAAAAAGAACATTCCTTTTTTTTTTTTAAAGCATACTTCAAATATCATGGTATTTACAACTACAAATGAACTGTTTCACTTTTGAAATTTCCTTCTAACACAGTATAAAATCTACTATAATAATTACATGACAGGATATATGCCCCACTCAGTAGTTATTATGCTACTTTAGAGATTTAAATCCTATGTTTCAAATACTATTAAAAATCTGAGATGAAAATTTAAAGTTATAGATTTACAAGATAAATGTAATGTTGGACAATGTGTTCTCAGGATAAACTCCCACAGTTATGATACATTTTTCAGGCCCCTGTGTCTTTCTTTCCTCATGGGCAGGCTGGTGTCCACTGTGTAAAGCCCTTCAAAGGCTGACCAGATGACTTCAATCTGAGTCTGCACTTGTGATCTTTCCTAACACTGCTGGATGGCTTAACTAATGTACTATAGGTATTGTCTACTTTAAAAGATTAATGTCATATTATCTACTCTTTCCATTAAGAAATTTAAGTACTCTTTCCTGTTTCCTTGCTTTTAACTACATGAACAAAAAATTAAGTCCACTTATTTGCAATTTTCAATCTTCTACCAATGAATACTGAGGTAGACATGTTCCTCTGCACACAATCTTCTACCAATGAATATTGAGGTAGATATGTTCCTCTGCACACTACTTTCTCCCAAAGATTATACTGTGTACTCTTACTGTTTATGCCTCTTTTTGCCCTTGTGCCTCCAAACCCCCACTCCAAAATGGTACACTGCAATAAAGTAAATAACAAAACAAAAATTGTCAAATTAATGAAAATATAAGTGTACCAATGATTAAAACAGGAATTCTATATTCTTTATGGTTATTTTATTAGCAGTTCTCCAATTAAACCTTTAGGATGATAAAATGAGGACCAATTTTGACCAAAACAAGCATACCAAATCAATGATAAAGTCTGAAGAGATGGGTCCATAGTTCAGAGCTCTTGCTGTTCTTATAAAAAGATTGAAGTTTGATTCCCAGAGCCCATAGCAGACAGATTACAACCTCCTGTAACTCCAAATCTAGTGGAGCTGATGCCTTCTGGTTCCTGTAAGTGCATGCATGCACATGTGCATGTGCACACACACACGCGCGCACACACACACACGCACGTACACACAAACATACACAAACATAAAATAAAATAAAAAAAACCCAACCTACTAGGACAGTGCTTGGTGCCTTTAATCCCCTCATTCCATAGGCAAGAGCATCTCTGTGAGTTCCAGATAAGACAGGGCTAACCATTAAAACACTGTCTAATAAACAAAACATAGTACTGAAACTACTCTGTCCTCCAGTTTTGGTACCTAAAAACTTTAGGTAAGTGAAAGCTGATTTTAAAGACACTGCTTTCCTTTTGAAACTTCATGAAAACTACTCAAAGTTAATTTGAAATCTATAATCCCTGACCAAATACTTTTTGACTGCTGGAGAAAGCAACTCGGAGAGGGACAGTTTTGAATTATTAAAAAAAAAAAAAAAGAAATCAAGACTTTATAAAAGCTACAATTGGGAGGGGGGATAAAATATGGAGTGTAAAAAAAATAAAAAAGGCTACAATCAACTCAGTAATATTTTATGTAAGACACTTTTTTTCTGTTTATATTTTTAAGTCAGTTCCTAGGCATCTCTAAAATCTTAAAAAAAAAAAGCAGAACTCTGATAAATACTCATTTCTGTAGCAGCAGGCATAGACATTATCTATGCTAGTGTCCGAGAACTTCACTTACAAAGCCAAGGGAATTTAAAGACTGTTCTTATATGTGACCTGCCTCCTCCCACTGCCCAATGAAAACAGACTTGACCACCCATTTCATTAAAAACAGAGAAATGGCCAATGACCACACAAAAATAGTGTCAGCAATCATGATGGAAAGGCAAATTAAAACAAGACACCACCACACCACATATCTGAGAGTCAGTAGCCAAAAAGCTGACAAGATGGTTCAGTAGGTAAAGGCACTTGCCAACAGCCTGAAAACAACCCCTGTTCATTTCCCAGAATCCACATGGTTGAAGAAGGGAACTGACTCTTCAAAGTTTTCTTCTGACCTACATCCTCACACCACAGCATGCACATACTCACATGCACACACTCACACTATGCAATAAACAAGTGTAAGAACAATTAAAAATGGATCAGTAATAGCAAACAGCCAATGTCTCACGATAGAAATGACACGACACATTGTCACACAGTCTACTACTCAGAAAGCATCACTGGGACTGGGACCTGGAGGACTGGTCACATGCCCATCATTTGTGAAGTGTTGCTTTAATTTGATACATTCACAGAAGAAATGAACCTTAAGATTAGACTGAGCAGAGGAAATCAGATGCTGCCATGGTTTGAATGTGAAGTGTCCCCATAGGCTTATGTTGGAACATCTGATCCTCCAGGTGGTGCTGTTAGTTTTGTGAGGCCTAACTGGAGGAAGTGGGCTGCTGATGGCTTATGTGTGTGCATATGCCATGGGTTATAACTTCCAGCATCTCTATGTTTCCTAATTGCCAAGGCAATGTAGCCTGCTGCCCTACATTCCTTCTGCCACAGTGAGCTGTCCCAATGCCATGCCTTCACAGCCAGAATAAGCTATGTCTTCCCCCAATCTGTGAGCCCAAACAAATCATCCCCATTCAAGTTGCTTCTTATCAGGTATTTTGCCACACTGACAAGAAAAATAATTAATGCAGACACAAAAGAGCAGATGTTGCCTATTTATTTGACATGTTCATAAATGGCAAATTAGTAAAACAGAAACCAGGTTTGCAAATGACAAAAGGGGCTAAAGAAGAGGTGGTTACTCTCTTCAGGACTGTAAGTGAGCTTTGTGGATGGAGGATATTTTAGTAACTTGACAGTGGATGGTAGATTTCATAGGTGCATACACAGATATTTACATTGAGCCAATAACAAAACACCCATTTTTAGTAATTGCAAACTATATCTCAATAAAGCTGGACACACTCTACGTATATAACTTTTTCTCAGTATCACCCGAAATTAGTTACAGGAACTCTTGTTTCATACCCAAAGCTAAGGTCACTTAAGTCTCTTCTACAAAAGGGCAGAGTATGTGCATATAATTAACATACCTTTCCATCCATATACTTTAAAATTTTTCCTACTTATACCTAACGTGTAATAGTTGTACTGTATTTTTTAGGGAATAACAAGGGGAAAAAGTCTGTTCAGTAGAGATTTAGATTCTTTTAGCAAACTAGGCTGAATCTGAGGCTATAAAGTGCAATGATAACGAAGGACAATTATACATCATTTTGTTTGTTTTTGTATCAGGCCAGGGACTGAATCCAGAGCCTTAAAATGCTAGGCAAGAAGTCAGGGGGGCTGGAGAGATGGCTCAGCGGTTAAGAGCACACTGTCTGCTCTTCTAAAGGTCTTGAGTTCAATTCTCAGCAACCACATGGTAGCTCATGACCATCTGTAATGAGGTCTGATGCCCTCTTCTGGTATGTCTGAAGGGAGCAATGGTGATGTACTCATATGCATAAAGTAAATAAATTTTTAAAAAAAGAAGTCAGATACCAAACTCCATCCTTATCCCTGGGGGAATATCTCTTACACCTTTTACCAAAATGAAATCATATTGTTCAAATTGGTTTATGAAAGTATTATATAACTTTTGATTTGTGATTTTCAACTGTAAAACAGAAATATGACCACTGTAATCCTCATCATCTGTCTCTCAGTCATCTATAGGATCAAGTCTAAGCTCCTTAGCATTAAATATCACCTGATTCTTTCTTCTTTCCCAGCCCTGGCATTATTTATGCCCACAGGGTTCACCACTAAACCACTGCTCTGCACATATGACATATGTCCCCCTCAATCACTGTGCTCATGCTACTACAGCCCCCCCCCACACACACACACAGACACACACACACACATCAAATTTTAGAAAGTATTGCCGGGCGTGGTGGCACATGTCTTTAATCCCAGCAGAGGCAGGTGGATTTCTGAGTTTGAAGCCAGCCTGGTCTACAAAGTGAGTTCCAGGACAGTCAGGGATACACAGAGAAACCCTGTCTCGAGAAAAAAAAAAAAAGTATCAAATTCTATTTCTTGACATGTTGGTTTATATTTTACTTCAATGTTTTTAGATAAGCAAAAGCTTATTTAATGAAATTCAAGTTATAAACCTTTTCTTTAAAAAATATTTTAATAACCACAAAAATTGCTTGTTTATGTCTTCGATCATCAAAGATTTAATCTGAATCTTAATATTTTGAAGCTTTTTAAGGCCTTAATACTCATCTTTTGTAGTAAATGTTTGAGAATTTGTTCACATTATTTTGGCAGTACTAGGAATGCAATCCTAATACTATGTGCCATCTTCAGTCCTTAACTGATACATATAAGTATTTACTTTTTAATATATTTATTTCCTCTGTGTGTGTTAAATCATATGTGGGTACATACATGCCATAGCATGCATGTGACCAGAGGACAAATTTCAGGAGTTGAGTCTTTCAACTGTGTTTGTTTCAGAGATCAAATTCAGGATATCAGGCTTGGTGGAAAGTGTCTTTTACGTCCTTAGCCATTTCACCAGCACTTAACTTACATTGTCAGCTATAAAAACAAGAAACACTTCTTAATGTTTCACTAAATTTGTTAAGATTTCTCACTTATGTTGATTCCCATTTAAAAGTGGCATGAGTAGAGAGTGGAAGATGGCTCAGTGTTAACAGCACCGTTGCTCTTGGAGAGGACTGTGCTTTGGTTCCCAGCACCCATGCTGGGCAGCACATAACCACGTTACTCCAGCTGCAGGGACTAATTCTCTTTTCTGACCTCTACAAGTATCTGCAAGCATGTATGCATGCACACACAAATACACATAAATAAAAAGAAAAAAATAAAATCTTAAAGGTACAATTAAAAAGCATGAGATAATTTCTTGTATGTATGTATGTATATATGTATGTACTTTTGGTTCCTGAAACATAGTTTTACGAGACATGATCCCAGGCTAGTCTGAAATAAGTCCATCTTGGCTTTGGATTCCCTTTTGGTCCTCCTGCTTTCACCTCCTGAGTGCTGAGATTGCAGGTGTCTATCATTACTCCCAGAAAAATTCTGCTTTTATTTATTTTACTATTTTTGTGGTGCCAGGGGTTTTATCCAGGGGTTGCAGTGCTACACAAATGCGTTACCAATAAGCTACATCCTCAGCCAAAGTTATTCTAAATAAAACTGCCTGGTGGTAGTACACACCTTTCATCTTAGTACTAGGGAAACAGAGAGAGGTAAGCAGATCTCTGAGTTCAAGGCCAACCTGGTCAAAGTAATGCTATTTCAATCTCTGTTTTTGTTTTTTTTTTTTTTCTTTCCGGAGACAGGGTTTCTCTGTGTAGCCCTGGCTGTCCTGGAACTCACTCTGTAGATCAGGCTAGCCTCAAACTCAGAAATCCACCTGCCTCTGCCGCCCAAGTGCTGTGATTAAAGGTGTGTGCCTAAATTACCTTAAGTAAATAAATAAATAAAAAAGCTAAAGAAATGGATTTTTTAAATTAAAAACAAAACAAAACAAAACAAAACAAAACAAAACCCTGGAAATTCGTATTTCCTCATTGCTGGGGATTGAACCTACGGCTGCAAATATGGTAGACACATGCTAGAACATCAAACTATACCCAGTGCTCAACAATTCCTTCAATGAAAAGAATACCACACAATTAATTTCAACAGTGAAAGGTGAGCTCCAGAGCCATGAGCTGGTGGCACACGCCTTTAATCCTTGCACTAGCAAGGCAGAGGCAGGCGACTCTCTGAGTTTGAGGCCAGCCTGGTCTACAGAGTGAGCTTTAAGAGTGTCAGGGCTACACAGAGAAACCCTGTCTTGAAAAACAAACAAACAAACAAACAAACAAACAAACAAGAAAGAAAAAGGGGAGGGGAGATACCTCAAGAAATAAGTAGTCCACCAGTTCTTTGAGACTCTGGTAGATGGCCAGTTTCCTTTCTAAAAACATGTCCAGAGGTTACTCTGCCCTGGGCAACACTAGATTGCTCTGTCACGCTATGAAAACTTCGCCATCTTACGAATTTCAACAAGGAAAACACCTCCCTTAGGGACACTATGCTCAAATATAAAGTATCTTCTAATTTAATGTATAGCCTTGGAAATTATACTCTCTCCGAGTTCCTTTTCTATCTTTATATGGATTCAATGAAATACATCTATTTGATAAATTTTCAGAATTATTTTTGTAAGGTTAAAATAACATAAAATTTTGTAATCATGACAATGTATGTCCCCAAATCTGAGCTTGTGTACAACACTTTAAAATTTTCAACTTGAAAGATGCTTGCAGATATATTAAATCCTGAACAGCAACTAGAAACTGAATCTGGAATTTAAAAGTAGCATGTTAACAAAAAGAAACTTTTATACAACAGTAAAACTGCAAAATCTGGGCTGGGGAGATGGTTTAATAGTTAAGAGCACAGGTTCCTCTTCTAGAGGACCTGAGTTAGACTGCCAGCACCCATACTGCAGTTAACAACTACATGTATGTAACTCTAATCCTAGGGGAACAGACAACCTCTGGCCTCTATGAGCACTGCATTCATGAGGTGTACAGACATACATGGAGGCACAACACATATATACATTAAAAAATAATAAAAATTAATAATCTGCAACATTTATACCATTTTCATAACTAAGATCCATAAACTATCAACAAACAATATATCTTAAAGAGTTATATATTTATAATCTCTAATTATTAGAGATCATCGTTTTACATGAGTTTATAATGCATAATGGTTAACTTAATAAAACCATACTAGATGCATTAAGATCGAAACATTGGTTACTATACAAACTTATTTTATATATAAAATTAACTTCATAATCAGTGCTCTAGCTAGATCATAAAAAAATTTCAGCACATATGCATGAAGCATTTTTTTCCCACTTCTCATTACAGTGTATTAGCAGGTGACCACTACCAATGACCTCAGACAATAATCACATCAGTCTCTGCAACAGTCCACTTTTATGACTAATAACTACTTTGAAGATGTCAACAAGATGTTAAGACACATACCTCTTGTACAAGGTCTTGTACATTGGCGATAAGAGGAAACGGAGGGCTGGCCTTGCTCATGTGTACTGTGACAGCATTGTGTATCTTGAATGCATTCTGAAAATCTCTGTTTTGTACAAGCTGTAAAAGCAGTGAGATATCCTCCTGGCTCTGAGAATCAACCAAAGTGTGTTGGATGTGTTTAAGTGAAGAGAACAAGTCTTCAACGTCTAGCAAGAGAAGAAAAGTTATCCCAAAATTAACTGTTTTGGTTTAAATTTGATATGTTTTAAGATAAAATATCTTGAACCAGCAAAAAAAGTTTTTTAGGGAAAAAAGTTCACTTATTTTTTTAAGTGTTATTTTACCAACATTTCATAAAACTCTTAAAGCTATAAAACAGAATAACTTGCATTTTAAAAAAGCATTTTAATTAGACAAATATATTCTTACTATAAAAACAAACAAGGGAATACAAAATTAAAGAATATCAATAATCCCATTATCTAGAAACATTTCCTCCCCTTAGCATCTTTTTTCATTAACAGTACATTTTAATTGCTTTTTTCACATCTCTATTGTTAAAAGAACATTATAAGTAATGGGTCCATCATATTTTACATGACTAATGCACATATGATAATAACCATTAAAGTCCAACACTTAGGATGGTTCCATTTTAACTATCACAAAACTAATGAATGTGTGTGTCTCCTAAAATGTTCCCAGCCTGTGTGTGTTTTATGCCTATCAGGCTGCACACACAGCATGTACACTGTTTCCAGAAATGATTAAGCCCAAATGATTAAGAACCATTAGTAGTTTCTCCCCTGCTCCCCAACATGTTGTGTGCGTGAGGGCTACACAGAGAAACTTTGTCTCAACAAAACAAAACAAAACAAAACAAAACAAAACAAAACAAAACAAAGGGATATGTAATTTAAGACTCTACCAAATTAGTAACTTTAAAGTATCTTTTGAGCAATACAGGAAAGCATTTAAGTAACTTGAAAGAAAATTTATGAAATTTACAAAGCAGTTAAGATAATGGTTCACAATGTTAAGAGAATAACAAATACTCCCCAAAGAGGAGGGAGTCTTATTAAAAATGTTAATAACTATTAAAAGAGGCTCAGAGTAGTAGTCTGGGAAATAAGAAAAGTGAGGCCTTGGGCCTCACAGCTGACTGAAACCAATAAGCAACCTCTAGAAGGGAACTGTTTCTCAGAGTCTCTTCAACTCCAGGGAGAAGGAAGTTATTTTAAGATCAAAACACTAATGGAAGATTTCTTCTGTACACCAAAGCTACTTAACATGACATACTAATATCTTTTTTAAAAAATATTTATATTTTCATCTATTTGTTATCATTACTGGTATTACTTTGTTGAGGTTTGGTCTGTTGCTATGCACTGTAATGCTAAATACTGGCCCCCACGGTATAGTTGCCCCAGGGATGAGGAAATCCTCAAGTATACCAAGTGATGCTATGTAATCTTGCTTCTTAATTTAAAACCATTGGTTGAATAAAGATGCCTACAGTCTTTAGATGGGCAGAAGAGAGGTAAGTGGAGCTTCAGTTTCTGGGCTTGGGGTCTAGGTAGGGCCACTAGGAGAAGAGAGAGAAGGTGGAGAGAGGAAGTCGCCATGGGGCAAGGGATCATGGGAACTGGGCATGAGGGTTGGCCAGCTGTAGTAAGAGTGGCCCAGGCAGGAGATGACAGGTCCTATCTTGGGGTTATTTACAGGGAAGGAGACAAAATAGCCATAGAGGATTGTTATCTGCCCAGCTCTAGTGCTAAGGCTTATTATAAATATAAAAGTTTTATGTCTTTTATCTGGGAACTGAACAATCAAAGGTGGGGTAGAAACCCCCAATTAATATTAAATATTTACAACATTACTTCATATTATGTAGCTTTTCTGAGTTTTAAAAAGGCCCATCTAACTGTACAGTGACATTGATAATTTTTGTAATACTAATTACTCACTAGAATAAATTCCTAGTGTAAGATTACTGATTGCAGAAGTATTTAAAAGACTTTGATACACACTGACAAACTGCCTCCCAGATTTATAGCAACTTATACTGCAACAAGCAATGATTGTGAGTGCCTACTTTGAAACATATCAAATTATAGATTACTGATCTTTTATTCTCTGGTGAACATATTTTTACAAGACATGATCATTTGTATTTTTTCAATTAGTTTATCTTTAATAACTGAATTGATATTCCTGCAGTCTTAAGTAGAACATACTGTTTTGCTATGTTAGAACAATAGCTTTTAATAAAAAGTTATCTATAAAAATAACTAAAGAGGAGGGTAGGGAGATGGCCCATAGTACAAACTGCTTGCTGTACAAGCTTGAGGACCAGCATTGTAGTCACCAGCATCCGTCACTTATCTGGCCCCGTGGAGTAGAGACAGGGGTACCCAGGCCACGGTGTTGACTTGGCAACCTCTGGGTTGCCAGGATCCCACTTCATTAAATTGAAGTGCAGAGAAATTGAAGAAGACATTGGATGTCAACCTCTGGCTTCAATACATCATGCACACATATATGTACAAGCAAACATATGAACACACATTTATACTCTTCCCTCAAAAAATTGCCAAAGAAAAATTTAAAAGTTGTATGTTTGGTGACATACACTCTGGGGACAGAAGGCAGGTAGAACTCTGAGTTCGAGACCAGCCTGGTCTACAGAGTGTGTTTCAGAATATCTGGAGCTATATAATGAGACTTTGTCTAAAAAACAAACAAATAAGTACAGGAAAAGAAAATTTGTAATTAGTTAAAGAGAGATGGTAGTTTTCAAATTTGAAGAAATTTTATTAGCCTTTGTCTGTTGATAAGAACTGGAAATAAGAAACATAGGTTTCAAAGAAAGGTCTTATCTGGCCACTCTGTCCATAGTAATTCTAAGGCCACGTGACAATTTAAGACTCAGAGCGGGGAAAATCATTCCGGAGCTGCCTTTCATTCAGAGGGACTTGAGAACATGGTAACATCCATAGGTACAGGCAGCCCCAGAGAAAAAGAAGAATACAGCTGAAATATAGAAGAGGCTCATGATATGAGACCTATGCACATTAAAGAACATAAGTAGTCGCTGGAGAGATGGCTTTGGGTTAAGAGTACAGGCAGTTTTTCTAGGACTTGGGTTCAATTCCAGCTCATAACTATCTCCAAGTATAGTTCCAGAGAACCAGATGCCTTTTTCTAGCCTCCGAGGAAACAAGGCACATATGTAGTATGCAAACATACATGAAGGCAAAATACCTACACATAATAAGTAAATTAAAAAAAATTAAATTAGTGAGAAAACTATACTTGCCTATAAATTTCAACTAGGTTTAAGACCAATTTAAACCTAGTTCCAAATAGCATTATTTATACCCATACAGAAGTCTATCAAGACCTATTCATTCTCGTTTTTCTTTAGCAAAAGCTTTTCATCAAAACTCCAAATGTATTGTGTGAATCAATTTAACCATACTAAAGGGAGACCACTTGCACTGAAGCTCAGCCTTATTACTTAGGTATTACCAACCATTATTGAAGCACACGAATAGTTGGCTGGATCACATATAGTTATGTAAAGGATTTCTGATAGCAGTGCACTGCTCTGAGCAACAAAGACATACAGCAGAATCTATAGGTATGAATAAAAAGATAAACCCCACAGCTGCTGTCATGACTGAATTAACAGGGAAAGCTTTCAGATGGCGTTCTCAGGAAGGAAAGCTGCCCAAGTACTTTTGATGAACAAGTAGAACAGACTAAGTTGCCAGTCACTTAGAAGAGTTTTCAGTATGTCATCAGATACACACAGCACAAGAAGATATAAACTAAATCATCTCAAGTTGCAGTACTTTACAGAAAATGTGAAATACCAAACGACATAAGCCTTCTTGAAACTGGTATAAGTTGATCACTTTAAAGAACATCCAAAATTATGATGAATTTTCTTATAATAATTTTGTCACATAGAAAGTAATTACATATGTATGGCTTTGAAATATGATAAATAAAATGTGTTCATTATTTTCTCATTTTTTCACTAATGAACACGAGAAAAGGTTTTATCTCTGAAATTAAGAATGATGTCATAGGGCTGGTGAGATGGCTCAGTGGGTAAGAGCACCCGACTGCTCTTCTGAAGGTCAGGAGTTCAAATCCCAGCAACCACATGGTGGCTCACAACCATCTGTAACGAGATCTGACTCCCTCTTCTGGAGTGTCTGAGGACAGCTACAGTGTACATATAATAAATAAATGAGTAAATCTTTAAAAAAAAAAAAAAAAAAAAAAAAAAAAAAAAAAAAAAAAAAAAAAAAAAAAAAGAATGATGTCATAATGAATAATACTACTAGCTTTGATAATAAATTCTATGGGGGGGGGTCACAATTTTCCTATTAAGCAACTCTTCATGTCTAGATTAAATTCCTCACTGCTACGATTTGATTAGTTCTTCCTTACTTGACTTTATATAGAAAGTATATTAAGGTCCCAGTATCTTATCTAACATTTCATGTGACTTAAATGATTACATATGCTAATAGAAATCAAATACATTGGCTTTGGAATATAATGATGATGATGATAATAATAATAATAATAATAATAATAATGAACACAAGTCCTTAAATTCACCTCCTAATGTTTTTTTTCCCAGTCTTGGCTTGCTTCTAAGAATAAAACATAGAATGAAGACTCTAAAATAGGCAATAGGATCAGGCCTAAGGGCACAACTTTGTATTTCTAGATTTCAGAGGTGGGAGGCAGAAGCATGGAAGCCAAATGCTAGCCTGGGCTTCATAAGGAGATTCACAAAACAAACAAACAAATAAACAAAAAACAGGTAATAAGAAGCAAGAGTCTATCTTCAAATATTCAAGACTCTGGGCAACCATCTGAAGCATTTTAAAAATTTTTATTTTTATTTATATGTATGTCTTATCTGTGAAGCTATGTACATATCTGTAATAGTGCTTGTGGAGGCCTGAGGCAGCAGACTGCCCTGAAGCTGGAGTCACAGGCACGTGGGTGCTGGGGCCTGAATGTGCGTCGTTTGCTCTCCCAATCTTCTCTTTCCAGCTGCCAGAGACTTTTTATCCCAGATTCCCAGGGAGCAAACCCAAAGCCTTGCTTACTCTAAGCAGGTGCTGCACTGGGGTCACACTCCCAGACCCTCTTCTCTCTTTTTAAACTAAAGAAGATACAATTCAGATCTTTGAACTTTGGTTTTTAGTGGACCAGGTCAGTATGAATTTGTTTAAAATTATGAGAAACTTAAGGCATATCCTGAACAGTCATTAATCATTAATAAGTTACATTAAATTTAAAAAAACTTTAGAGATGGGATTTTAATATACTAGTAACAGTGCTTGCCAAGTATGTGCCAGATTTTGGTTAACTTAATAACAGTGCAACAAATAAATAAAAGCAACAACAAAACTTCCAAATATAAGTGTACCACTTGTTCACATACAGTCTTCTATTTGGATCCCATGAAAACCTTAATACTGAGGTTCAGAAAAATAAATAAGTTGTCCAAAGTCAATAATAATTGACAATAAAAATTACTTAAATTCGCATATGGGCATGAGGTTTTGTTTTTTTTTTTTTGTTTTTGTTTTTTAAACCATACATATATAGGAGTCACTAAAGGTCAGGAGAAGACATCAAGTCCTCTAGAAATGGAGTTACAGGTTGTTTTGAAACCTTTCACCCACTGTAGCCCTCGGCAAGAGCAGTAAGCACTCTTAATCACTGTGCCATGTCTCCTGCCCTGTCAAGCATTTAACACACCATAAGAGGACGTCTTTGTAAGAGGGGGGAAAGTTACAAATTATTATTATTTAATAAAGTAGAGTCAAATCTCAGGTATGTGCATTTTTTATTTATTGAAATTGAATGCTATAGCACTGAATTACTTTTAGTAAGATTATGTTGAAGAACCAACATTTATAGGAGTATGCATTATCTAGCAAACTGTTAAATCTTCAGGGACACTCTAAGTTAAGCAACCTCATTTAGAAACAATACTTCAAACTAACTATTTTCAATCAGTTAATCACTTATTTGTAGAAGTAAACAACAAATATCCATGAAAAAATGGCTAATAGTTTATTTAGAAGTACCTAAAACAGGTTAAGCAGACATTTGATAGTAAAAGTAACTTCAGAAGGAAGCTAATATAAAAAAGAATCACTGGCCCTGAAATTTTGCTAGCTTTAAAAAATCCTTATCTTTAAACGTTTATGACAGGGTGACAAAATTGTAGTATATCTCATTATATCAAGTCAGTTTATGTTAGAAATCTAGAAGAGTTTTGTTACTTTATTTCATTCTTTATTCACCCTTATTTTCTTTGCTTTTATCTTTTATTTTCTTCACATTAAAACATCTGGTACACAACAAGAGGCTTTAACCACAAAATGCAAGTGTTTTCTACGTAACTATCAAGCAGCTCACTCTGTGTGTACGCCCTTTCCTGCTGCCTCTTCAAGGGTGTATCAAGTACACAGTCACACACACAGAAAGCAGTTTTCTCCAGCCTATTCTCTTTATTCTGCCTAGTTCTCCACAACCCCAAATTATATAACTGCTAATACAAAACAAAAGTTGGCATACATAGCCTGAGAATTATCTGGTTCTATCTCTTTCTACTCTAACCTTCACTTTTTTTTCAGGATTTCGTTAACAAGATAGTTTACTTTGATGATAAATGAGAACAAAACAATTACTTTATTTGCAATAAAGGAAGGTTTTGAATGTACATCAATTTTAAGGAAATCTTAATTAAAATTCTTACAACTTGTAACAGTATTATTTAAGACTTCTAGCTGCTTTTAAACAAAATTTGATTTGTTCCTCCTGAGTATTTCCTGTATCATTCCACTTTTCTGAATGTTTATTATTATTATATATTACAAATGTACAATATACATATAAATATGTACAAATTTACATATACAATCATTAAAAATAACCTTTCTAGTCACACTTTAAATTCTTAAGGAATGCTTTGTCTACTCACGGATAAATGATGTGTTGACTGGAAACTGAAGGCGTCTTCTCAAAGAAATAAATGAGCAGCCCTGTCCTTCCCTCACTTAAAAAAATTGTTGTTTCTGGCTGTGAAGAAGGCTGAAGCCATCTCCTGTCATGTGTCTATTAATTAAGACACTGACAAACAGACACATAATTTTAAGGGAGTATTTCTGTTGTAGTCTGATGTGTTAGCAGATTATTAGCAGAGAAAAATATTTGATAAGCAGTATTACACTTCTTTAGAAATATTTTTTTTGGTTCCTGTACAAAATGATGAGTTTCATTATGATTTATTAAATCTTCCAGGAAATAAATTACTAATACCTGGCACCATATTTCAATTTAGAAAATAGGTAAAACAGCCACATAAAAGCATTAAAAGGTAAAAAGGTAAAAGGCCACATAAAGGCATTAATGAAAACCATAGTGGATTATAAATTGGAAGAAATAATAGTCGTCTTTTAAACTTGTAGAAATGGAAGTCATGAGTAGGAACGGAAAAAAGTATAAAAAGTATAAACTTAGCCTGATTCTAAGTAATGCCACATGGACAAATACATTAGTCTTAAAAGAATTCAACATAAACCAGATCAATCCAGGCTAAATGAGGGAGGGAGAAACGGTAAGAAATGAAGAGTAAGCAAGAAGAAACAAGATAAAACATTTCTATTCTAACAAAACCCTTAGGAGGGGAAACACTAAAATTCTTTCATATAGAAGTACTAAATACTAATTTTTCCTACTGTAATTCTATCTGAGGGTATGCAGCAGACTTTACTATCTCTGAATACACAGTTGGAATAAACCTTGAACAAACTCTGTCAAACCCTGACCAAGGAACTTCCCCTTCTCCTATGACCTGCTAAAATCCACCACCCCTATGTTGAAACTCCAGCCCCTTTCCCCTCACCACCACTGCCTAACTCAGTCACACACTGTCAGCATCCTGAAAGCAACAACATGAAAGCCCTTGATTTGGGGGAGGGGACAGTGTTTGGAGGCCAGGCAGTCCTGAAAAATAAACTGGTCTTGTCTAGACCAACAATTCTATGAAGTAGAGACTGTATGTAGCCCCCTGAAGCTGTATTTAACTTCCCATTCCCACCTCCCTTTCCTCTTCGCAGAACACTCCCTACAGACACCCAGTTCAGTCCTTCCCTGTTTCAAACAGTCCTGTCTGTTGAAGTTAGATGGATTCTTTCTGCCATCTGTCCCTTTACACCATCCTAGAAGTCTAACACACATTATTTAAGCACAGACATTTTAAATATGCATTCTACACAAAATTTATCAAAGAAAAGTAAATGAGATACAATAGAAACTGCTTCCTATCTGGAATAAAGACTCATGAGAGAACAAACGTAGCATGTATATGATGCTCATGGGCAAATCAGGGTTAGCCTAAGCCCTGGCCAAGTGAGTGAAGTGCAGGCTAGATGTTACTTCCTATTCAAACCTCTACTTGCAGCAGCACAGATCAACTCTAGATGTGGCAAATTCAAATTTAACCCTCCCAAAGTATTAGCTTGATGTCAAAGCAAGTGATGGGACTGAAATTCAACTGTTGTTTCTTTTGTTTTGTGTGAGATCACAGCATGTTGTCCTGGCTAGTTTGGAACTCACAATCTTCCCACATCAGTTTCCCAGCAGCTAGGATTACACGTCCGCACTGATACTGGCTACTGTCTTTATCTCTGAAACAGACCATAGAGGCCTTCTTAACAGGATTATTATAGGAATGGTATATGCTAAGGTACCTAACTGCAGGTTTCAACAGGCACAGGAATGGTAAAATGACAATGATATAAAAAACAAACTTTATTACATCCAAAATTAAAAAAATGTTTATTTCATCTAAAAAACAGTAACTATAAGAAACATCACCTAGCTTTAAAGAGAACACAAATTAACATATAAGGCAACATTTCTTAAAATGACTTCTATTGGCTCTTAACACAGCTCTGTAAGGATCAGTGTATGCAGAAATAAAATTTATTGATTAAATGCTCCACGTGTGAGAATATGCATCTGCCATCACTCAGATCTCAGATCTAATCTCATTAGATCCACTCTGCCTGCTAATGTAAAGGCTTGAAGAAATTCTTTAATAAGAAGAGTTTTTTAACCTAGGATTCTCATGTTATTTGGACACAGAACTCTTTTGTATATAAATCATATCCTAGATCCAGGTTTTCAATTTTTTGTCATGCAAAAGAGTTCGAAGATAGTAAGTTGATCCCACATAAGCAATTCCTGTTTATCTTTTTAAAAAATTCCTGTTTATCTTATTGACAGTTATCAAAAACTAGATTTTAAGATGTAATTATTATCTTCATCATTATTCAACTTTATTTTCTAGTAGTTTAATAAAAAAAAAACTGAGTTGCTATAAAACATACTGCCTTGTGGGCAGTGCCACTCCCAGGCAGGTGGTCCAGGGCTGTATTAAAAAACAAGCTGAGCAAGCCACAAAGAACATGCCAGTGAGTAGCTTTCCTCCATGGCTCCTACCCTAACTTTTCTCAATAATGGATTATGATTGGTACATGTAAACTAAATAAATCCTTTTTTCTCCAAGTCACTTTCAGTTACTGAGCTTATCACAGCAAAGAATGCAAATTAGGACAGAGAGCGGTCTCAGGAGCTGGTGTTGTGGTAACCATACTGCTTTTGAGAGAGCTGTGAAACTGGAACTTGTGGCTGGAAAAGCCACTGAGTGCTTAGGGCTTCATAGGCTGCTCTGTGGCAGCTTGGAGGAGAAGACTGCTGAGGCAAAGGCAGACAATGGAGGAATCTCTCAAAAACTGTATCAGGCGTTCTGGTGATAGTTCCAAATTAAGAGTCTGTAGTTTCTGGTTGTTGAGGTTTACGAATCAGCAGTGATTCCTAAGAGACCAGGATCACCGAAACGTTTGATGTAAGAGGACAATCGACTAGTTGGCTGAGGTTGAAAAACCAGCTGTGACTAACAAGAGGCCAGCAACACTGAGGTGAGATTTTTTGGCAACTATTTCTTCAGGGGGAACACAATGAAACTGTGATCCCAGCAAACGCTGCATCTCAAGCCAGAAGCTGAAATTAGCAACATGTAAGTCTCCCGAATGGTAACTGTCTTGGTTTGGTTTTTTTTTTTCCCATTTTTTATTAGGTATTTAGCTCATTTACATTTCCAATGCTATACCAAAAGTCCCCCATACCCACCCACCCCCACTCCCCTACCCACCCACTCCCCCTTTTTGGCCCTGGCGTTCCCCTGTACTGGGGCATATAAAGTTTGCAAGTCCAATGGGCCTCTCTTTCCAGTGATGGCCGACTAGGCCATCTTTTGATACATATGCAGCTAGAGACAAGAGCTCCGGGGTACTGGTTAGTTCATAATGTTGTTCCACCTATAGGGTTGCAGATCCCTTTAGTTCCTTGGGTGCTTTCTCTAGTTCCTCCATTGGGGGCCCTGTCGTCCATTCAATAGCTGACTGTGAGCATCCACTTCTGTGTTTGCTAGGCCCTAGAATAGTCTCACAAGAGACAGCTATATCTGGGTCCTTTCAGCGAAATCTTGCTAGTGTATGCAATGGTGTCAGCGTTTGGAAGCTGATCATGGGATGGATCTCTGGATATGGCAATCACTAGATGGTCCATCCTTTCGTCACGTTTTTGTGTTTTTTAAAGAGAAGGCCAGAAGAGGAATGCTTACAGAGTGTGGGATAGAGCAACCTCTTCTTAATTTTTTTTAAAGAACTGTTTGGTTATTTTATGTATATGAGTACACTGTTGCTGTCTTCAGACACACCAGAAGAGGGCATCGGATCCCATTATAGATGGTTATGAGCCATCATGTGGTTGCTGGGAATTGAACTTAGGACCTTTAGAAGAGCAGCCAAGTGCTCTTAACCTCTGAGCCATCTCTCCAGCCCAGTAACTGATTTTCAATGGCACAAAATTTCAAGAGTGAAGAAGGCATGGAGAGACCTGGAACCATGTGGCAGGATTAGAATCCCTGAAGAGACTGAGAAGCCATTGATTGCAGGTGTACCTTCATTGCAGGGGAGACCAGAGAATACTGAGAGATACCAACCAGTACCATGGGGTAACTACCAAGGACAGCTGCACTAGTAGAGTGGGATCAACTTGAGCTTATGAGACAAGATGTGTGTTTTGCAAATGGTAGATCTAAAAATCTGAGCTGCCAAAGCCCTTTAGTGCTCAGAAGATCATAAGGGAGTCCCAGATATTAGACACTAAGCTGACACCACTGAGTTTGGAGTTTTGGGTTGATTTCATTGTAACTGTCTAATGTTTCAAGTATATAACTTGGTTTTGGTTTTAGAGGAGCACACAGTTAAAAGAGACTCTGGATTTATAAGAATGTGAGCTTTTAAATTGCAAGAATTTTTAAAGACTGTGGAACTTTTAAAAGTTGGATTATTTCATACTGTGATATTAATACTTACATGATATCTTGAGGACAAATAAGAAAGGAAAGGTCATGATTAATAGTATTTGTATATCATGTTGGCAAAGGGTCAATTGTGCTGGTTTTCATTAACTTGATATAAACCTAGATATCTAAGAAGAATCTACACTGAGGAAGTCCCTCCATCATATTGGCTGTAGGTATATTTGGGGGATTTTCTTAATTAATGGCTAATGTGAGAGAGCCCAGACTATGGTGGGCAGTACCACTGCTATGTGCTATGTTCCTCAGAACTGCAATATTCCTTCCAAATTGAATGTTTGCTCTAGGAAGGAAAAGGAGGATCAAAAAGACACAAGCCAGGGAGAACAGGAATGTAAAAGACTCAGGCCCCTAGCCAGCAGTGAAAAAAGGATCAAAGAATTGTTGGGGGCAGACAAGAGACTCGGGGCAGCTAACCTGCCTGAAAAAGACATTCAGACTGTCAAGCTATCTGTCAGCTGCATGGAGAATGTCAAGCAGTTTTGGGAGTTGCTACCCACTCTGGGGTAGATTTTCTGGTCTTTAACATTATCTTTGCTGCTTGCTAAGTAACCTTTCATCCACAGTTTTGTTAGTAACCCCAATAAAAAGCTCACTGGCTCACCAAATTGGACATTGGTGTAACCATTTCTTTGGTCTGTCCCCGTTCCCTTTCTGGGATGAACAGATGTGCGTTGCATCTCCCCAGGAACAGCAGCCACCCCTGGGCAGTTGCTCAGGCTGTTAAAAAGGGCAATTTGAGCATGCAAGTCATGAGGCAGTTTTCCTCTATGGTTCCTGCCCTGACTTTCCTCAATGACAGACTGTGACTGCGACATGCAAGCCAAATAAATCTGTTTCTCCCCAAGCTGCTCTCAGTCCTGGTGTTTACCACAGCCACAGAAAACTAACTAGCACAATATCTAAACCAACACTTTTGTTTAATGTGACTAAAATATAAAAGAACTGATCTCAGGGTTGAACTCAACTCGCCATCACTTACAGTCTCTTAAATCTGGCCCTTCGCATACACATTTTCGTTAGGGTATGCAAGGAACCAAAGCAAAACATATTGTGCTATTTTTACTTACCTAATATGTTCACAGCATAGTGAGGACTTTCTAAAACAATTCCTTCTTCCGTGTCAAATATAGGGTTATCTATTCCAGTCTTTGGAGGAATTTGAGCTAGTTTCTTAAGTCTCATGGAAGAATTTAGGTCAAGTTCTTGCTTTTTCCCTTCCTCTTCGCGCCTACGTCTCATATCCTCCTGTTGTTGTCGAATCCGCTCTAACTGTGCACTTCTTCGCACTGGCATCATTCTGGTGCCCAAATCTCCAGGGCAGTCAACAGCCATCTCTCGGTGCTTCGGATATTCCTCTGGTGATGCAAGATCAAGATTTTTTATTCCGCTGTCTGATTCCTCTGTTACATGCCCATTCATATATGATGTTGTCATGGTTATCTATAAAAACCTGTACCACTTTTTATATATCAAAATTTGCTATAAAGCCAATTCTCTTGATTCTGTAGTATAAAATCCATGTTACTTCAAAGAAAGAAAAATAACTTCTCATATCACATAATAATGCTATGAAATGTATCCATGAGGGAAATCTAAGAGGGAAAGATGGAGGGAAAAGTATAAGAATTATAATATTAAAAACAAACTTATACATTCAGCTCATTTCTAATTTCTACACAATATAGAGAATATCTAATAGGTACTTAATATAGTTGGTAATACAGAGTAAGGTCACTCCTTTCATTTTACAATGTTGAAGACATGAAATATTTTTTAAAAAGTTGCCTCTCAAAACTATGAAGCATACTATTCAATTTTACAGCTAAGAAAACTGATATATTAAAAAGTTTAGCAAAGTGAGAAAGTGAAATGGTTTCCTATTACTTTTGTAGAGAATAGGTGCTTTGTGGATAGAGAGACATTTCAACAGTAACTTTAAACATCTCAACTTTATGCTTAATTAAAACACACAGTTAGTTACCTGTGTGAACAACTGATTATAATCTGGTGCATAGCACAAGCCATCTTAGTGGCTAACTTTAAATATAGAAAAGTATTTCTGGGTAAAACAATATTTTTTTAAGTGGGTTTTGCAATGAAGACCATGCCCAAAGAATAATAAGGTTTATCAGCAAAGGTATCCAAGGATAAAACTATATAGATTAGAAAAAGACTACAGAGAATATCAGCCTTTATAACTGGTAATACATAAAGAAAATTAAGATGAACTTTATAAGGACTCATTTAGAGAAAACAGCATAGCACATATAGCAAAAGGCGCACACAGACAGGGAGACTGAACTTTCATTTTCCCTCTACCATATTTCCTAGCTTGTTGTTTAAGGACAGCCAGTTTTTCTCTCAACCTGAGTAACTTAGAAGATTAACTTCACAGAACTTCTCTTAGTTTTAAAAAAAGATAATGTATACAAGTTATAAAATAAATATAGACATGTACTATTAATATTAATTTGATTCTATGTTAAGAGTCCTTCAACATAAATTAAAATAAAAACATATTTTATTCAATGGCACTAGCTTTTCTTCAACCCACTTAGGCATAAATATGCAGGCTGTTTATGTGTGCAAACCCACACATTAAATTTAATTAGCTTCTTCTGCCCAGGCTTTAAAAATATTTACACTAATGAGCTTACTGCCTCCTTGAGCTGAGCATCATTTCAGCAAGTATGTTTAGAGTACAATGCTGACTCAGTAAAATCCAAGTTTTCAGACAGTATTCCTAATACTAGTCAGCCTTCTTTCAAATGTCCTTACAATGAAACTGGGAGAAAAAACAAACTACTTAATACAATAAACACCTACATTGGCTCTAGAAGAAGCACTAAGGTCAACAGTCAGGAAAATAGATATGAATTACACCAGTGACTAAAACTGTATTTTTACAAGAATGACAGATTATCCTCCATCCAAACTTTTAAGTCTTTTTATTAATAACCATGTGACCTACATATAACTACCTCATTTACCATTCGATTGCCTTCTTTCCTATGAAAATGAGAGCTATGAAATTTATATTAGGTGATTCTTAAGCTATGTTAATTATAAAAAGTATAAATTAAACTGGATGCAGTTTATTTAATGTTCTTACTATAAGCAAACAAATTTATGTAGGAGTTACTATACTGCGATGGTTAATTTTAAAAACCTAGGAGTTTATACATTTCTAAAAATGAACTCTTAATTTTTTCATTTATAATTATTGGATATTTTAAAAGTACATCTATTCACCATGCTAAATCATAAAAGAAAACTATAAATCATTATCTGGATCAGAATTTTCATGGTTAGACTATTATCATCACACTTGTCTACATGGATCTAGTCTTTCTTTCATTCTCAAAAGAGTTCTGCAACTAGTATTAGTCACTTCAACATTCTATTTTAGTTCTTCCTCCTAAGTGTTTAGTTTAGTGAGAGACAGAAAATTAAATTAAATGATTACTTTTCTCTGGGTTTCCTCATCAGATTCCAATGTATTAAAAAACATTTTCCTTATATATGTCTTATTTTTACATGTCTAGTACAATACGTATGATAGAGAAAATGTCCAAGAAATATCTGTTCAACTGAACTTGGACTACGTTAAGTTCAAAGAGGATGCAGACATCTAAAACAGGGTGACAAGAAACAAGGAAAATATAAGGATATAGTTCTTTGTGCTGCATTTTGATGTACAACTATCCATACAGAAGTACGGAGTGTTGCAGATAACTGGCAATTGTATGATCAAATGATACAGATGTCAGAATTCAAAACTCAATACCAAGAAACAACCATTTGCATCAAAGCTAGGAATCAGTTTACTGGAGAAAATAGTTTCTTATATAACCTTAAGTTTTAGGCAGAGGGAGATGGGAAAGACAGACTTCATATGCATGAATATGTCCATGCATAAGTAAAGTCTAATTCCCATGTCCCCCCACCCTGTTCATCTTCCCTTCTCTTTTCTAGCCTGCAAAGCCCTTTGACCAGCAGCTGGAAAGTCTCATTTCAAGTGATCAGCGTTCTCCTGACATTTTAAGAGGCTGGACTATGTTTCCATAGAAACAGCCTTGTCAGCTAATACAGAACTCAGGCCAAGAATAGTGAAAAGAACTTACATTATTCAAACTGGAAAATCTTTTCTTCTATCCTTATTTCTCTTCTCTGTTTTTTTCCTCTCCCAATATTCAGGTTAGCTTTCTTTTTTCTGCAAAAACAGAAAAGGAAATAATTAACTAAATGTAAAAGTATGCAACTAACCAAGTGTAAAAGTACGCAGTGTTTTGTGGAGAAGCGAAGAAAAGGTTAATTCAGCATAACATTCATTTTTGCAGGTAGTTAGGAGTTTTTGTAGTTATAAATGCATACTATCATTCCATTTATTGACAGATATTACTTAAAATCAATGTTGTTATATATTAGTGTTACTGAAAATGTTAAGTAGTGGGGATGGAGAGGTGAGATGGCTCAGCAGTTACTAGTACTGGCTGTTTTCCAGAAGACCCAGATTAAATTCCCAGCACCCACAGGCAGCTCACAAATGCCTGGAACTCTAGTTCCAGGGGATTCAACACCCTCATATACACATAGATGCAGGCAAACACCAATGTACCAATCTTACCAGTTCCACTCTTAGGTATAAAACCTAAAACATACACATCATCTACACAATACACAATCTGTACAACAGTACAAAAATATCTATGGCAGTATTATTTAACATAGTGAAAGTAGAGAACCTACAAATGTCCACTAACTGATGAATGTGTAAATAGCAAGGTATGGATACATACATGAAATACTGAATAATGAAGAGAAAAAAAGAAAAGAAGAGAAGAGAAGAGAAGAGAAAAGAAACACTAAAACAGGCTATACCAGAGATAAACCTCAAAAACAAGTTTTAAAAGCCACTGGGCATGATGACAGATGCCTTTAATCCCAGCAAGTGGATCTCTGTGTCAGATCAACCAGGGCTATGTGAGACCCTGCTGGTTTTGGTGCTGAGTGAGTGAGTGAGTGAGTGTGTGTGTGTGTGTGTGTATGTATGTGTGTGTGTGTGTGTGTGTGTGTGGAATGGGGAGGGAGCAGTTAGTTCAAAGGAAATGATTCCGTTGGTAAAGTGACTGCCATGAAACAGTCATGAAACTGCCAGGTTCTGAGTTCATATTCCCAGAGCCAACATAAAATGTTCATCATTGTAGCGAGGGTCTAAAAGGCCAGAGTCTAGGGAGTACCGAGACAAGGGGATCCTTGAAACTCATTGGCCAGCCAGCCCAGACAAATTGATGTACTCCAGGTTCAGTTACAGACCCTGTTTCAAAAACTAAGTTGGAGAGGGATTTAGGAAGACATGAGACACTGATCTCCACTTACACATACAAATGTATATGTGTATACTCATACAAACATGTACAAACATATACACCAAAAGAAAAAAAGCAAGTAGCAAAATCCCACATACTATATGATTCCATTTATTAGATGTCTAAAATTGGTGGGACTATAAAGATGGTAGTTAGGAAGGTGGGTAAGAGAATTACAACTGATTGTGTAGGTTTCTTTAGGGAATGATATAAATTATTGGTGGTGTTCATATAGTTCTGAATATACTAAATGTTAACGAATTATACATTATCATACAGATCCGTGAACTGTTGGCCTATGAATGATATAAAACAATACAGTGAAGTAACACTAAAAACAACTGTGATTGCTAATCTCAGTTGTCAACCTGACACACCTGGAAAGGGGAAACCCCAATTGAGGAACGGATTCCAACAGATTGGCAATTGTTAATTATAGTTCATTAGCAACAGGGTAGTTCCACTTTTGGGTAGCTGGGCTTGGGCTTTATAAGGAAGGTAGCTGTGCACAACTAGGAGAACAAGCTAGTAAGCAGTATTCCTCCTAGATTTTTTGCTACAATTCCTGCCTTTGGGTTCTTGCCTTGAATTCCTGCCTTGTCTTCCCTTATTGATGGACTGTAAAGTGTAAGATGAATAAAACTTTTCTTCCACTAGGCTGTTTTTGGTCACTTATTTACCAGTTATTTACTAAACAACAATAAAATCATTAAAATTAAAAAGACTAGATGTACTAAGCACTGAAGGAAGGTATGGAGAAACTGAAACTATATCTGGTAGTTTATGGGACTTAATTCTCTTCTTCTACTATGTGGGTCCCAAGGATGGAACTTGGATTTATAAAGCTTGCCAGCAAGCACCTTTATCTACTGGGTCTTCTCTTCAGTCCTACATAAATTATTTTTAAACCTCACTAAATTGAACACTTAAAATCAAATTTAAATATAAGTTTTGCCTATTTATCAATTTCAAAGGAAAACAAAACCTTATACACCTAACAAGGCATCTTAGAGCTGGGTATACAGCCCAGTCACTAGAATTCTTCCTTAGTATGTATGCAACTCTGTGTTCAAATGCCAGGCAACACGCCTCACCCCCAAAAAAATATAAAAAAAGAAAGAAAAAAGGAGCTATCCTTGTTATGTGTAATCTCTGTCTGTCTGTCTCTCTGTGTGTGTGCTGTGTGTTTGGGGAGTGTTTCAGACAGACTCCTGCAGCTTATGCTGGCCTGGAACTCACTATGTGGCTGACGGTGATCTTGAACTTCTAATCATCTCATCTCTACCTCTCAAGTGCTGGGTTTATAAGTGTGTGCTACCTGCTGGGCAGAAACACTTTTTTAAAAAGGCTATATTCACATCATATAAAGACCCTATTTACCTGCTGAGGATGTAGCTTAATATGGTATATCATGCATCTAGCAAGCATAAGCCCTGGACTCACTCCTGAACACACATGACTCAACTTACTCAACAATACTTAACTAGATGCATGAGTTGCAGTTTCACAAACTTCTACTTAACAATGAATGACTCCTTCGTCCCCTTCTCCGGAAAACAAAAACAAAAAAACAAAAACAAACAAAAAACTCCACAAAAACAAAAAACAAGGATCTAATTATATCCAAAACAAAGTAAATACAAGTCAAAACTGAAATACAGGGAAGTTAGTCACATGAGGCATTAACTCAAATTATTACTCAATAAAATAAGGGCACAAATTTAAACAAAAATCAATCTTCAAGAAACAAATGAAAAAAATCCTTTTGTTTTTTTGCTTTGAGACAGGGTTACGTGCAGCCTAGGCTGGCCTAGAATCTGCTATGTAACTGAGGCAGACTTTCAATTTATCTTCCTGCTTCCTTTTCCTAAGTGTGTGGACTACAGGCATACTATTCCCGGCTGGGAAGCTGGTTCATAATCACCAAAGTAAAGACACTTTTGTGGTTGTTTTGAGGATTTTTTTTGTATTATTTTTAATTATGTGTATTTATATCTTTTTTTTTTTTTTGGTATATGCACGTGTGTGCCTATTTCTGTGGTGGCCAGAGGCATCAGATCCTTGGAGCTGGAGTTACAAACAGTTGTCAGCCATCTGATCTGAGCACTGGGAAGAGCAGTACATGTTCTCAAGCACTGAGCCACCTCCCTATGCCAGGAAGCCTTTATAAAGAACTCCTCTGAAGTAAACTGAACTTTAGCCCACTAGTAACTTAAAAGGTCAAGTACAAATAACCTGGGCTTACTTTTTAAGTAAAGCACAGTCTTGTAATGTCATCTTTAAAATTCTACATAGTTTAGGTTTCAGATAAGAGAACATTTATTTATCATCATATAATTGCATTCCAAAGAAGTTATTGCTATTTGCACATCATTAAAACTATCTTAAGACACACAATGCTGCTTAAGTTTATAAATAGTGGAAGCAAAATTCCATTTTAAAAAAATTTTAGCTGGGCACCATAGTGCACACTAGCATTTGGAAGGTGATGGAGGAGGATCGAGAGTTCAAAACATAAATGAAGCTGGGCATAGTGGCTCATGCCTGTAAATTCTTGAGTCTTAAAACAAGAGGATCCCTGAGTCTGGCCAGCCTCAACAGACAGTTGTGAGCCACCTGATATGGGTGCTATGAGTGAGCCTGATCCACAAATTGAGGATGAGTCTCAAAAAAAAAAAAAACAACAACAACAAAAAAACAAAAAACAAACAAACAAACAAAAAAAAAACCAAAAACCCAAAAGTGCAAAGTAAAAATCCAATTAAGAACTCAAGGAGGACTAAGGGTAACATCTATCTTAAAGCCATAGAATATTCTGTCTTTGTGGACAGAAAGTAGTAAGATTCTTCATACTCAGTTGGGTACCAGTAACATGATGTCATTTAGAAGATCTATCTTTTTCCAATGCTTATGCTTTCAAGGACTTAGCAGTTTTTACATTCCTGTATGAAATTATATATATAAAATATATCTGAATTCAAAGAGTTAAGCTTACAAGGTCCTAATTCTCCTCCTATGATTCTAGGTCATACAAGTGCCTTGATATAAAATAATATAAACCAAATTGCTAGAAAAAATACTACTATATTTATAATTTACAAAAATCAACCCAAAATGGGTCAAAGATTTAAACATTAAAACCAGAAACTCCGAAGTTATCAGTATTAAACATGGGGTGGGTGAAGGGAATTATCACAATAATTATTAATCACAATAATTTTTTGAGGGATTGATCTAAAAGTACAGGCAACAAAAACTAACACTATCAAACTAAAAAGGTCAGTACAGCAAATGAAACAATTGACAGTCAGCCCCTTCAGATAAAAAGAGAATATTTGTATACCATACATCAAGAAAGGTGAGTATCCAAAATGTGTACCCAGCCTAACTCTACACCAAGAAAACTCCAACAAAAACACAATTAAGGGGCTAACGGGATAGATGGCACAGTAGGCAAAGCATAAGGACCTGATTCAAATCCTCAGCACCCCCACATAAAGGCTGGGCAATGCTCTGAATATCTGTATTCCAGCTTGGGTGGGTGGGAGTAGGCACAGACAGGGCTCAGTGGTCAGCAGTCTGGCTAAAAAGATAAGCTCCAGGTTCAGTGAGAGACCTTACCTCAAAAAGTGGTCAGGAGGTGGGAAGAAACAAAGGCAGATAACTGACATTAGCCTCTGGTCTCTCCATCAGCCCACACACATGCAAAAATGCACATACATGGATCAAACATACAACAGTTTCAATTAAAAAGAGATGGACAGAGAAAATGAAACACGTACATAATACCATTTAGCTTAAAAAAGTTTGCCGTTTTATAAACATGGTATCAAAAATATTATGCTAAGTGACATAAGCCGTGCACAAAAGACAAACACCACATGTCCTCACCCAAATGTAAATTAATAAGAACAGACATTTAGGAAAAAGCAAAGAATAGAATGTCTATTAGATAGAGAGGAGGAATGGAAGGAGGACCTTCAAGGACACACAATCTCAGGAAGAACACGAGAGAAATCCCTTTTGAGATAATACTAAATTGTACAGTGAATGCGTGCACAATAAAGTATTAAACATTTCTAAGTTGCTGAGACAATCAATTTCAGATGTTTTCACTACAAAACCTTTAACTTAGTGATAGTGGATGGCCTCCAGATCATTCAGACAAAAAGGGGAGAGGGAAATGCTAAGTTTTGAGGTGATTTGCACAGTATTTAGCTTGATTATTCCTTATATTCAATAATCATAGTGGTTACTCTGTGCTCCCAAATACAGTCAACTATAGACTATAAATTTAATAATTTAAGGCAAATGGTAGTAGGAGTTTAAAAAATTCATTCTCAGGGAACTGTGTTATCAGAGAACTGAAAGAACATATGGCAGATAAGCAGCAGACAGCATAACCCAGCTTCTCAGTGACTCAGAACAGAAAGCAAACAGCCCTGGTGAGGTGGGCGACAGGAGTGCTCTGTATCGACTTCCAAGGGGCCTGAGATCCAGGCATTAACTCTGCCTAGGGAATAAACTAAGCTAATCTGTTCAAAGTCAATTTATAGCCAAGGGAACGTGAGTTTGGTGCTACTTGGTATGAGCCAGCAAGAAAAGCTGAAAGTCATTCTGACCCACTCTGATGGTGACCCAATGTAAGCCACACTCACACAGAGGAAAGGGGGCTGTGTTCCAGCTTCTGCCTTTCCAGGGAGCTCACAGTCAAAGAATCACAGAAAGAAGTGTAGATTGGCAGAGGTAAAGAATGGCCATTTCTGCCTGCATAATCTAAGCAGAGACAAGACTTTTGTTGTTGTTGTTAAAACCTGCCTCTCCCCCCTTAGAGTATTTGCTGACAGGTAGATGGGTTCTTATTTTCACTACATGTATGAACATAGAGACATAGTTAGATATACACGCTCATTTCCCTGGGTTTTGTTGTTTCTTTTCTAATAGCAACTTTCCTTCTTCCTCCACATGTTGATCATATATACATATTTACTATTCTGGGTTTTGTCACATTTCTCTTCCCTTCTTAATTCTTTTATTCATTCCATCTTTCATTCTCCCTACCCCCTTACTAAAATTACAACCTTCTTTCTTTCTCCTCCTCCTCAACTTTTGCTTTTCATTTTCCAATTACTGTTTTTCTTTACATCCTTAAACATTTTAGTTTTTATTATGAGCACACATTCCTGCTGTTAGAGTTGTAGATGCTATACATCTACAGGGTTTTACTTTATTTCTGCACCTTGTTCATTGTTATTCGTTGCTAATCCTACTAGTTTTCTGGTGATGGGCTCAAGTACAACACTCTGCATACACTGTATAAATCCTCTGTTGCTAAACTATACTCATAGCTAAGAAGTAGCAACAAACTACTCTAAACATGACCTATGCTTGCTCAAATGTCAGTGAATAACTCAAATGCTTAGGGAAAATAAAATCTCAATCTAGGTCTGAGGAGATGGCTCAGTAGGTAAGAAAGAATACTTGCTGCACGAGCCTAAGGACCTGAATTCAGATCTCAGGCACCTGCATAAAAGCTACCTATGGCTGCATGTGCTGTGATCCCAGTGATGGGGAACAACATGGAGGGCTTTGGGGCTTCCTGGACAGCTAGCTTGAAAAAAAAAACCATCAATCAAGCTCCAAGTTCACTGAAAAACTCATCTCAAAAGAATAAAGGCAGAGAGCGACACAACAGGACACCTGATGCCCTCCAGCCTCCACACACATGTGCACTGGACACTGGCACATACACAAAACATGCATGGTAGTGACTAGGCTCCAAGCAGGCATAGTTGGGGATGCCAGAAGATATTGTTTCTATTGTACATAGTTTCTATTTTTATACAAACATAATGATTTTATTATGTGGGAAAAAAGTACTTGTAATACTTTCCTGATACCATTCCTCAGTTTAAATATTAAATTAGAATATCCCCATTCGGTATTATGTTAGTGTTTGAATTTGCAAACTGGTACAACCACTCTGGAAATCTATCTGATGGTTCCTCAGAAAACTGGAAATAGTTCTACCTGAAGACCCAGATATACCATTCTTGGGCACATACCCAAAAGATGTTCCAACATACCACAGACATATGCTCCATCATGTTCATAGCAGCCTTATTTATAATAGGCAGAAGCTGGAAACAACCCAAATGTCCCTCAACTGAAGAATGGACACAGAAAATGTGGTTCATTTATACATTGGAATACTATTCAGGTATTAAAAATGAGGACATCATTTGCAGGCAAGTGGATGAACTAGAAAATATCATCCAGAGTAAGGTAACTCAGACCCAAAAGAACATACATTGTATGTACTCACTGATTAGTAGATTTTAGCCAAAAACTACACAGTACCTAAGACATAACACACAGATTCTAAGAAGTGTAACACGTAGAAAGGTCCAAATGAGGATGTTTCAATTCCACTAAGAAGGGGGAAGGAAATAATCATGGGAGGAAGAGAAGAGAGGGAGGGGGAAAGGGGAACAAATCAGGTATGGGGGGGGGGAGAGAAGCTGAGGGCCGAGAGAATGAATAGAGATAAGCAGCATGGGGGGATGGGAAGACCCTCTAGAAAGTACCAGGGACCTGGGAGGTGAGAGACTCTAAGGACTCAATATATGTATATACAAAATTATTTTAAAATAAACTTCCTTATGGTTTATTACCAGTAAATGTTTGATTTGTAGACCTATTTTATATACTAACATGCTGAGGAATGGCAGTAGGTAAATATTAAAGTTTTTGTTTTCTGTAATTAAATTATTATGTTTCTACAAGAGCAAACCTTTTGTATATATGATAAAAAGCAGTATAATATACAACAAACAATAGTCTCAAGAGTGAGCTGAGGTACGTTAGATAGTATTCATTAATGTTGGGAGGTATGCTGGCATATAGTGTTATATGTTCACATCTAGGCTGCAATGAACACACACAAGGATAGGCTGGCCCTGCTGGAAACACCTTGAATTTATTTGCTTGAATTAACTGTTGGGCATTGCTCATTCTGAGATTACCTACTGTTGCCAAATTGTTCATGAACCTTCACATTCACTTCCATAGAAGCTGGCCAATAGACTATTTGAAGTTTTAGCCAGAGCAATAAAGAATAAAAACTTCAGGGCCATGAATAGGAAGAGTTAAGTTATCCCCATTTAAAGAAAATAGGACTTTATATTTAGAAAACACTAAAGATTCTGCCAAAAGACTTTAAGAACTATGTAAGAAGTAGGAAATAAACATCAACATACAAAAATCGAGAGCAACAACAAAACAGCTTTCTTACACACACATAAGGACTTTACTAAGAGAAATCAAGAAAAGAAACTCATTCACACTAGTATCAGCAGTAAAATACCTAGGAATAAACCAAGGACTTAAATGATCTATACAATGAAATGTGTAAACAAACACTGAAGAAACTAAACACATCAGAAGATGAAAAGACAGCCTATGATCATGGACTGGCAGAATTAAAGTTGTCTAAATGGTCATCTGTCCCCACAATAAATAATAACATAATTTAATATGCTATAATAAATTGTTTAATACAGTTAGTATATACTAGTAATTTTAAAGAGTATTCCCAAATATCACATCAGCTCTTCCAAAGCAATTTTGGATGCCAATTCTTCTTAAAACTAAAACTAAAAAAAAAAAAGTGTGAGGTGTTTTGTCTCCATGCACATCTGCATATCATCCGCACTCAGTGTCCATGGAAGCCAAAAGAGGGCACCAGATCCCCTGGAAGTGGAGCTGCAGGCAGTTGTTAGATGCCATGTGGGTACTAGGAATCCATCCCAGGTGCTCTGGAAGAGCAGTCAGTGTTTCCAGCCAGTCTCCAAGGCCCTTATTTTGAGCACTGTTTCTCAGTCAATAGAACCCATCTTACGGAAGAGGTCATATGTACTTTGAAATTTTTAACATAATCTTAAGCTTTATTGAACACTTGGGTTAATTTTCATTAGAAAACTTTCCCCAAAATTGTCTTATGCTCAAATATGCCTATCATAAGCTGCCTGGGGTCAGACTCTAGACCTTTGAATCAACACTGGTTATTGAGTCATATTGGATTCCCTTCTTGCATCACACAGACGGACACTCTGTGGGCTCTGGTGGTCACAGAGACTACTCCATGATGGGGAATATGTATACTTTATTCCTTAAAAGGTATTTATTTTCTTATTAGACTCCAACATACAAGGTAAAGCAATTTATTCAGCAGTAGTTTTAATTTGTTTCTGCTCTGTATCTGCTCTGCGAATGATTATTACCCTGCGGATGTTTTCTTTTTAGAACCGTCACACCTACAGAGATTTAGCAGTTAAGAACACTTTATGCTCTTCCAGAGACCTCAGTTTGACTCCCAGCACCCTCATGCTGCTTCACCACAATCCCTCACACCAGTTCCAGGGCATTTGATGCCTTTTTCTGACCTCTGTCAGTAGGTACCAAGAATGCATGTGATATATATGCATGCTAAATACTTATATTTAAAATAGAGTAGATAAATCTAGAAAAAATTTAAAATCTGTCACTAAGTATTTGTATAATTTTGGCTAGTGACTTGAATTTTCTTGGACCTTCTGTCTTCTATTTAAAATAGAAATTTAAAAAAAATGAAAGATGCTGTTCAACCTTTGCTTTTTAGGTAGGTTCTCACTGTTTTCCAGGCTGACCTGAACTAATAGGCTAAAGTGATCTCCTTGCCCCTATGTATTTCTATGGACATGATAGCTTCATATCCATTATATTATCTAACATTTATAATCTGTGTATGGTAACTCAAATGGGAATTCTTATTTTATACAGAGTACAAGCAGAACAACTATTTAAATGGCTTGTGTAAGCACTGACAGAGGCACAAAACAGAAACAGTAAAGCATTAACACTATGTGCCAAGCTTAGGGCCAAGAGCTGTCCATACTCTCTCCATTTAATCCCTTAACACCCAAGGTAATACTCTGGTTGCAACGGGGAAACAAGTAGGAAGGGGTCAAGTTGCCTCTTATGTCATTTTTTTTTTTTTTGGATGTTTTGGGACGAGTCTCTGTATATATTCCTGGCTGTCCTGGAACTCAGGATGTGGACCAGACTGACCTCAAACTCAAGAGATCCTCCTGCCTCTGCCTTTCTTTCGAGTGCTGGGATTAAAGGAGTATAGGAGTATGCCACTATGACGGGTCTTAAGTCAGAATCTAGAAGAGCCAAAGACTTAATTCCAAATTTGTATTAATTCAAAGCAAAGCCACTATAATCTTTACTATTTTAAAAATTTATTATTATTTGATGCTAGGAGAAAAACTTCATCATTAAAATTCTTAGAACTTATTATTTTGACTATTTTCTTGAGTTTATTTCATGTGTTTAGAGTTTTCTTATAAGAACTTTTTTGTTTAAAAACAAAAGAGATGAAAAATGAGGAACAAAAATCACAGAATCAAATATTTAACAACTTCTTTTTTTCTTTCTTTCTTTTTTTTTATTACGTATTTTCTTCAATTACATTTCCAATGCTATCCCAAAAGTCCCCCCCCCCCCCACTCCCCTACCCACCCATTCCCATTTTTTGGCCCTGGCATTCCCCTGTACTGGGGCATATAGCGTTTGCCTGACCAATGGGCCTCTCTTTCCAGTGATGGCCGACTAGGCCATCTTTTGATACATATGCAGCTAGAGTCAAGAGCTCTGGGGTACTGGTTAGTTCATAATGTTGTTCCTCCGATAGGGTTGCAGATCTCTTTAGCTCCTTGGATACTTTGTCTAGCTCCTCCATTGGGGGCCCTGTGATCCATCCAATAGTTGACTGTAGCATCCACTTCTGTGTTTGCTAGGCCCCGGCATAGTCTCACAAGGGACAGCTATATCACCGTCCTTGCAACAAAGGCTTGCTAGTGTATGCAATGGTGTCATCGCTTGGAGGCTAATTATGGGATGGATCCCTGGATATGGCAGTCTCTAGATGGACCATCCTTTTGTCTCAGCTCCAAACTTTGTAACTCTTTCCATGGGTGATTGTTTCCAATTCTAAGAATGAGCAAAGTGTCCACACTTTGGTCTTCGTTTTTCTTCAGTTTCATATGTTTTACATATTGTACCTTATATCTCGCTATACTAAGTTTCTGGGTTAATATCCACTTATCAGTGAGTACATTTCATTTGAGTTCTTTTGTGATTGGGTTACCTCACTCAGGATGATGCCCTCCAGGTCCAACCATTTGCCTAGGAATTTCGTGAATTCATTCTTTTTAATAGCTGAGTAGTACTCCATTGTGTAAATGTACCACATTTTTTGTATCCATTCCTCTGTTGAGGGACATCTGGGTTCTTTCCAGCTTCTGGCTATTATAAATAAGGCTGCTATGAACATAGTGGAGCATGTGTCCTTCTTACCGGTTGGGACATCTTCTGGATATATGCCCAGGAGAGGTATTGCGGGATCCTCCGGTAGTACTATGTCCAATTTTCTGAGGAACCGCCAGACTGATTTCCAGAGTGGTTGTACAAGCTTGCAATCCCACCAACAATGGAGGAGTGTTCCTCTTTCTCCACATCCTCGCCAGCATCTGCTGTCACCTGAATTTTTGATCTTAGCCATTCTGACTGGTGTGAGATGGAATCTCAGGGTTGTTTTGATTTGCATTTCTCTGATGATTAAGGATGTTGAACATTTTTTTCAGGTGTTTCTCAGCCTTTCGGTATTCCTCGGGTGAGAATTCCTTGTTCAGCTCTGAGCCCCATCTTTTAAGGGGGCTATTTTATTTTCTGGAGTCCACCCTCTTGAGTTCTTTATATATATATTGGATATTAGTCCCCTATCTGATTTAAGATAGGTAAAGATCCTTTCCCAATCTGTTGGTGGTCTTTTTGTCTTATTGACGGTGTCTTTTGCCTTGCAGGAGCTTTGCAGTTTCATGAGGTCCCATTTGTCAATCCTCGATCTTAAAGCACAAGCCATTGCTGTTCTATTCAGGAATTTTTTCCCTGTGCCCATATCTTCGAGACTTTTCCCCACTTTCTCCTCTATAAGTTTCAGTGTCTCTGGTTTTATGTGGAGTTCCTTGATCCACTTAGATTTGACCTTAGTACAAGGAGAGAGGAATGGGTCGATTCGCATTCTTCTACATGATAACAACCAGTTGTGCCAGCACCATTTGTTGAAAATGCTGTCTTTTTTCCACTGGATGGTTTTAGCTCCCTTGTCGAAGATCAAGTGACCATAGGTGTGTGGGTTCATTTCTGGGTCTTCAATTCTATTCCATTGGTCTACTTGTCTGTCACTATACCAGTACCATGCAGTTTTTATCACAATTGCTCTGTAGTAAAGCTTTAGGTCAGGCATGGTGATTCCACCAGAGGTACTTTTATTTAACAACTTCTTGACCCTTCCTTCCTTCCTTCCTTCCTTCCTTCCTTCCTTCCTTCCTTCCGAGAAATTTTTTGTTATGCAATCCAAACTGGCCTGAAGCTTGAAATTCTCCTGCTTCTAGGAGGTGGTAGGAATAGGGAAGTAGGTGGTATTTAAAGACAGGATCTTATTAAGAATCCAGGCTGACCTATACTTGTGCCTCTGTCTAGGCATGAGCTACTCTGCCACAACCTTCTCTCATTTTCAATGCTAAAGCCTAGCTTGGACACTATTTCTTGGGGGTCGAGATAAAGCTAAGGATGAGCTCATCCTTCACTGTGTGTGCTCTTTACAAATTTGGTCACCATTCTATAACAGCAGTACCATACAGTATAAGGAAGCAGGCACAGGGGAAGAGTGCCCAAAGACCAGAATTCTTTTTTTTTTTTTTTTTCTTTTTCCTCTGGTGCTAAAGATCAAAGTCAGAGCCTTGTGTATACTAGGTAACTGCTACCAAGTTGTCATGGTAACTTTTCTAAACCAGATTAGTTGGGGTCCTTGTGTGCTATAATATATAAGTAAAAAAGTATTTTATCTTAATCAATGGGAAATTCTCTATTTGTTCACGTCAAACACAAAATTCAAGGTTTTTGGAGATTTCTAAGACCTCACACTCAGGGTAGGAGTTAGGAGCCATACAGTATCAAAAGTATCAAATGCTTGGTTACTTCAACTGTGCCATTATCATCTTCAACAGTGACATAATAAAAGAGTGAATGCACCCAAAGAGCTTCCTGAAAAATGTACTAGAGGAAAAGGTATTTATGCCATTTTCAAGCAGGCTAAAAAATGGATTTTTAAGCATGTAGTTTTAAATGACCCATAATATGGCCTTTCTTGATTGGTATATGGCTACCAATCAAGAATATATAAGCCCTAGAGGATAAGAACAGTCTAGACAACACAGCCAATGTAAGAAACAAGATAAAACCAGATACTTCTGAATACTAAGTTAAACTGTTGGAATATCTTCCTTAAGCACCAAGAGATTATTGATAGCCAAGAATAGTACAAAATGACTTTTCAGAAATCAACTATAATGTAACTATAGCTGAATAGAGGAAAATGTGAGTAGCCAATAATGATAATATTTTAATACTTCACACTTGAGCGAGTAAAGCAGCAAAGGGAATAAAAAGGGTAATTTTAAAAAATGGCTATTACAAAGGTTCTGAGATTGGGAGTTAAGTATAATTCTAAAATACATAGTGTAATAATTAGACCTAGGAGAATTATATAGAACTTTAAAATATGGACCTCAAGAGTCAGGCCACTCCCCTGACCCTGTCCCTAAGGAAGAGGAAGGATGTGTAAGTACTGAGAAGAAGGTATCAAATTCTACTTTTACAGTATCGCTCATGTTCCCCAAGCTCTCTTCTTCTAGTACCAGCCTGAAAAAATTAACTTTAAAACACAAGTTTAAGAAGCTGGGTGTAGTGACACATGCCTTTAATCCTAGCATTTGGGAGGCAGAATCATGTGGATCTCTGTGAGTTTGTGGCCAGCCTGGTCTAGATCGAGTTCTAGGACAGTCCGAAGTACACAGTAAGACCCTATCTCAAAATATAATCCCCAAATCAAACCCAACCCCACAAAACAAACAAAAACCAAAAACAAACTTAAAGAGTGTTAATTCCTAGTGCCTATATTAACAACTTTATGGCAAACAGGACTTATTAAATGGTGTAGCCACTATAGCTACTTACGAGAACTCATTGTTATGGGTATGCACTGTTGTCCCCACAAAATACTTGTTAGCAGCAGGCTGGTATCTTAGTTTGCAAAGACCAGTCAAGATTTTTCATGAATAAGCTGATACTTTGGGGCCAGAAATTTTCTGTGATGAAGGACTCATTGCTGCATGCCATGGAATTTACTATAAATCTTCAAGAGCACCAGAGGAGTCTCCTCCTTCAATGACTGTCACCATGACTGATGTAAAGATGTGTCCATGGTAACTTGATCATCAAAGAAATGTGATGAAGTGGTCTTCCTAGCACGAATCTCATCTGTCCTGTGCCCTCAGTTTTTAGACAACACCCTGCAGCACCCTCATTTTTATTCAGAGGCACTTAAATTCATATCTCTTATTGCTGCCCAAACTATATGGACTGAAGGCCAGGGCTAGAGAGTCCCCTATCCATACCCTTTCAGTGTGTTTACTAAAAAACAAAAATAAACAAATAAAAAACTAGGAGTTTTAGCACAGTATTAATTGTTGGATCAGGCACTAAAACGGACGTGTTCCTAAGTAATTTAAACATCCACATCTTACATTTAGATTGCTTAAAATTTTATTATCATCGTGTGTGTGTATGTGTGTGTAGTGCACATCAAACCTACTGGGGGTCAGAAAACAACTCTGTGGAGTTGGATCTTTCCTTTCACCTTACATAGGTTCCAGAAACAGCATTCAGACTGTCAAGTGATTTCTCCTGTAGAGACACCTAGCTGGCCCAAACTGTTTTCTATAGTGCACTGGAAATACAATTTCTTTTGTTTTCTTTTGTTTTTCGAGACAGGGTTTCTCTGTGTAGCCCTGGCTGTCCTGGAACTCACTCTGTAGATCAGGCTGGCCTCAAACTCAGAAATCCACCTGCTTTTGCCTCCCAAGTGCTAGGATTAAAGGCATGCGCCACCACGCCTGACACAATTTCTTAGTCTTATCTCCACAAATTCCCTAAAATGTAGGCAAGGCAGACACTCCTTTTCCTAAATAGGCACTGAATAGTTAAATCACATAACTAGAAGTAACAAGGCAGAAAATCCAAACAGGCGAACATTCCTGTGGCTCCACAATGCTGTTTCTAAAGAACAGTAACTACCATTCAGACTGGGTGCTTCCTTGAAAAGTCACATAATTACACTACTCTCCTGCTTTTAAAATATGGTCAGAGAAAACATATTTCTTCAACTGATTGCTTCATACTGCATTTGTTAATGGATCACAATCTTATTTTACCACCTGACTTCAGTCACATTTATTGCTCAAGGCTCCTAAAAACTGAGCTAATAAAGGTGCAGAGACAGTCCTGTGGAGAAATGTTAGAAATGTGATTCTCCCCTACTAGCCGTGAAAAATGAAACTAAGCTGCCAACATTGCAGTTTCCAAGTGATCCTACATTAAAAAATTACTCTCTATTCTGTCATGTTCCAACTTCAACATGGGTTGTCAAGGTGAGCCACTTGTCTTAACCAGATAAACTTTTCAATAATAAATTACCTTATAGCTCTAAAAAGTATGTTAAGTGTTAACAGACTAGCTGCTCAACAAACTAGCTATCCCCCCTCCCCCCTACCCCGCCTCCATGGTAAAAGCTGAGCAGCTTGAAAATCATTCCTGTAGTAACCCCTAAATATACATAGCTATCAATTGTAAAGACATTTCACACACACCCCAGCTCCTCTTCCCATGTCTCTTGCATGGTTTCTCTGAGCTCAGTAACTCAACCTCACTCCGTCTTGCTCTCTGTGGGTCATTCATTTCTCAGTGCTGCCAGATTTAACTTTTCTCAAAGAATCCCTATTACCATGACAGTGCTCCTTTAGAAGTTTTTGTTGCCTCTTTCCTTTTTAAAGCTACCGTTTACTGAGGGTTAAGTATGCAACATGCATTCACTGGGCTCAATATGTGGCATGCATAATCTAAATTAAACTTCACAGTAGTCTCTTTGTTGAATGGAGTGCCTTTAGCAAGGTACAGAATTTGTCTGAGCCTGAAGTCTGACTCCAGGGTACTTTATACTATCCTGTAGGACATGTTTGAAATTCCTTAGCCTGACCCTTTAGTGAGTTCTTTTTACTTAATCCTAAAACACTTTCCCCATCTTATGTTTCCCTCCCCAGCTCCCAAATAAAATTATTTCCTATATAATCCCTATAAAATTCCCACCTCCACATCGCCAATATATTTTCTCATACTCATTTAAAAATTACACTTTAATTTTTCAACCTGTTAAGTTTTTCTTTTCCACTGTCTTATGAAATCGCCGTAAACTCACCTGCTCTCTTCCACAACCTACCTTACTAAGCTAAGGCACTTCATCTATGCATGCCTTTGAAGCACCATGTATTTTCTACCTTGAAATTAGAATATTACTGTCATAGTAAACCAAGCAGATTTCAAGCTCTGTCATAGAGTTAATGTCTAATTTGTATCTAATGCTCTCATACTGTGTGCAATACAATGGCCCTCCTTGGGTACATTATAAACTCTAGTCTGCTTTTCCAGTTTCCATTGTAAACAGGGGTGAGTAATACATAATAAAATCAGAGAAAGGAAAATCTATTCACAGAATTTGTATAATTTATGTTGTGTCATAATGGTTTTTTTTTTGAGTTTTATTGTTATTTATTATAAAAGTAAAGTAAGTTACCACAAGAAAGAGCTCAAAAAAAAAACAACAACAAAAAAAAAAAAAACAGAAGAGCTGATCACAGCTTTGGAGAAAACATTTTTCTTTAAATAAAATTGCTTTTAAAATAAGATTTTTTTCTTTTTTTTTTAAATTGGATATTTTATGTATTTACATCTCAAATGTAAATTTCCCCTCCGGAAACCTCCTATCCCATCCCCCTTTCCCCTGCTTCTATAAGGGTGGTCCCCCACTCACCCTCCCACTCCTGTCTCCTCACTCTTGAATTCCCCTACACTGGGGCATTGAGCCTTCACAGGACCAAGGGCCTTTCCTCCCATTGATGTCCAACAAGGCCATCCTCTGCTACCTATACGGCTGGAGCCATGGGTCCCTCCATGTGTACTCTTTGGTTGGTGGTTTAGTCCCTGGGAGCTTTGGGGGGGGGGGTTCTGGTTGGTTGATATTGTTGTTCTTCCTATGGGTTGCAAACCCCTTCAATTTTGCAAGCCATTACCAACAGAATATAAGAGATAGAAGAGAGAATCTCAGGGGCAGAAGATACCATAGAAAACATTGACACAACAGTCAATGAAAACGCAAAATGCAAAAAGCTCCTAACCCAAAATATCCAGGAAATTCAAGACACAATGAGAAAACCAAACCTTAGGATAATATGTATAGAAGAGAGTGAAGATTCCTAACTTAAAGGACCACTAAATATCTTAACAAAATTATAGAAAACTTCCCTAACCTAAAGAAAGAGATGCCCCTGAATATACAATAAACCTACAGAACTCCAAATAGACTGGACCAGAAAAGAAATTTCTCCCATCATATAATAATCACTTCCTCTTGATACTGAGAAAAAGTGCATGACCTTTCAGCATCTCTATGATTTCTTCTGTCAAGGGGGCCCCATTTTATAGGTGAAAGCTTAGAATTGGGAACAAAACACCCATGGAAGGAGTTACAGAGGATGGGTCATAATAGTTTTTTTAGCTATTATATATTATTAATTTCTTACTGTCCCTAACTTATGAACTAAACTTTACCATAAGCATGTTTAAATACACACACACACACACACACACACACACACACACACCTCCATCCACAGTATTTTACAGGGCTTGGTTTTATACTCAAATTCTTTAGGCAATATTGGGTATACCAGCATATGTCCCATAAGAATAAGGGAGACTACATATATACTATGTTATGTATCAATAAGTAATCTTTTGTCTGAGCATTTTTGGCTGAAAAAACTACTTATCTGGGAGGGAGACAGGCTTACTATGCACATCCTCATTTATAATTTTACCAATAAACAATATATTGCTAGCAAATGGTGAGAAGTCCTTAAGCCTAAAATTCATTTTAAGGTTAGATTACTATTTATCAAAGTTATGCCTATGGGGTTAAGTTATGACCATTCTTCCATTTTTTCCTTTGAAGTAATGAGCAGTGATGCTAAGTACCACAGGAGTAAAAGTAATGAGGAGAAGTGGTTATTTTTTAAACATCTCTCCTGAGGACACTGCTTCTAAGACTAGAATTATATGTATTTTGGTAGGATGGCAATATACATATCAGGTCAAAGTAAAAAAGCCTTAAGGTCTAAAAATATTAACAAAACACAGATATTATTAAACTGATTTGACAGCCAACCACTGGACTGAGCGTAGGGTCCCCAATGGAGGAGTTAGAGAAAGGACTAAAGGAGCTGAAGGGGTTTGCAACCCCATAGGAAGAACAACATCAATCAAACAAACCCCCCACAGCTCCTAGGGACTAAGCTACCAACTAAGGAGTACACATGGCTCCTGGTGCATATGTAGCAGAGGATGGCCCTATCTGGCATCAGTGGGAGGAGAGGTCCTTGGTCCTATGAAGGCTCAATAGATGGCCCAGTGTAGGGGAATTGAGGGCAGGGAGGCGGGAGTGGATGGGTGAGTGGAGGAACACCCTCACAGAAGCAGGGGGAGGGGGGATGTGATAGAGGTTTCTGGGAGGGGGGAAACCCAGAAAGGGGATAACATTTGAAATGTAAATAAAAAAATATCCAATAAAAAATAAATGCAACCTTCAAAAAATTGATTTTAATTACAGTAATATCTAACAGACTGTTAAGTATTCATAAAAGGAACTCTAGTCCTCATACCCCCTTTTAAAAGGCAGTCCACTGTTTTTACTTACATTCACAGTGGGCTAAAGTAAAACTCATACTACAGCAAACAAAACAGTTTATGAAAAAAAAAAAAAGTTTAGCTAAGGGTGTATCTAATAGTGCATGCATGACTAGACTAGCACATAGTGGCCCCAGTTCCCAGCAAGGAAAAGAGTATGTATACTTTACATAAACAGAGAACACAAGCAGGATACTATTTATGACAATGATAAAAGTTAAAAGCAATCAAATCAAAATTTGGGGGCGGGGGAGGGTTCGAGACAGGGTTTCTCTGTGTAGCCCTGGCTGTCCTGGAACTCAGAAATCTGCCTGCCTCTGCCTCCCAAGTGCTGGGATTAAAGGCGTGAGCCACCACCACCCGGCTCAAATCAATTTTTTTAAAAAAGGAAAAAGCAAAAGAACATAACTCTTTCCCCCAAAACAGGGTCTCTGTAGCCCTGGCTGTACTGGAACTTGCTATGTAGACCAGGCTGGCCTAGAACTCAGAGATCCACCTGCGTCTGACTCCTGAGTGCTAGATTAAAGGTGTGTACTACAGCATATGCCTATGAACAATTTGTTACTAAAAAAAGTTAACAATGTCAAGGCAGCTGTCTGATAGCATGCAAAATTATGGGTCCATGTTCTTATCAAAATCTTATCAATACTGCTAGAACAGCTCAAGTCCCAAAGGACCTATTAATGGTTGACTTAATGATCAAGGATTTTCCTTTTTATATCAGTACATATGAATTGTATAATAGTTCCATTATGATATTTTCATACAAGTATACAAATAAATGTACTTCTATCATCTCCATTATAATCAAGTCTTTAAAAAAAGATTTACTTTTATGAGTCTTTTGCCTGCATATATATATATATATATATATATATATATATGTATGTATGTGTATGTATGTATGTATGTATGTATGTATGTATGTATGTGTACTGAGTATGTACCTGATGCCTATGGAGTCTAAAAGAGGGTGTCAGATATCCTGGAACTGGAGTTACACATGCTTATGAGCCACTGTTTGGTTGCTGAGGCTTGAATCTGGGTCCTCTGGAAGAGCAGCTAGTTCTCTGTACCTCGGTGCCATCTCTTCAGTCCCTATAGCCAAGTCTGAAAGCATACTTTATGTACTACTTACATGTCTTTCCTGCAGGCTAACCAGATGGCTTTGCAGGTTAAGGCACTTAATGTCGAGCCTGATGGCCAAACAGGAGTTTCATCCCTAGACTTACATGGTAGAAGGAGAGAACTAACTCCCACAAGTTGCACCTACATACACATATAAAATGTAATAATATAAATAAAAATTAAAAAAAAAAAACCTGTCCTACATGCTCACCTATTTATATGTGTAAGTACTTTCCCCACTAGAATGCAAATAATCTGTAGCAATTCCAGTCTTCTATATTGGCTCTTCTAGATCCAGGGCAGTACAAGGTATGCTCCTATTAGAAACACAATAATTGCTGCATTAAATTTGAAAGAATTGCTAAATGGTAGATACATGAAGTATGATGGTTGACTTCAACTTGATAGGATTTAGAATCTCCAGGGTATGCCTGTGGGGGATTATCTTGATTAGGTTGAGGTGGGCCACCAACCACTGCAGGAGGCATCATTCCCTGGGCTTGGATCCTGGATTACATAAAGAGGAGAAAGCTGGCTGAGCACAAGCAGTCACTGCTTTCTGCTCCTTGACTGCAGATAGAGCTATATATAGCACTAGCAGCTGCCTAAGGTCCTACTGCTGATAACTTTCCCACAATAATGGGACGTAATCTCAATTATGAGCCAAAAATAAGCTTTTCCTTCCTTTACATTTCTCAAAGTATTTCAGCAAACGAGAAAGTAACTAAGACAGGGGAGAAGAGGAAAACCATACCTACCACAAAACATTTAAAAGCCCAGAGAGAACTATCTTTCAAATTCTTTAATGACAACTGTAACAAAGTAGTTAAGTGATACTAGCATGGTCACAGCAGTATTTCACACAATTACTTTACATCCTAGAGCCTTAATCTGCAACTGTGTTGTTTGTACAATCACGACATACAACTACATTACATATGTACGTCACTACATTCCAGAAAACTTAAGACAAAAAGGAAAATTCAGCATTTCACCTCTTACCTGAGGTCTGCCTACTTTTACTCTTTCAATTGTTTCACTGAGAATCAATCTTCATAATTCTAGCAACATGTACAGAAATACACTTATACATACATTCTGTACATACACATGCCATTTTTAATGACACTACCTGAAAGCTACTTATTCTAGAAAATGAGAACTAGCTCTCTAATATTACAGTTATTCTTCCCACAAGTTCTACTTCCCTTTTCAGTGAAATCACTCCTATATTCTTTTAAAATATTTTTAGTTCATTTTATCTTTTGTGTGTATGAGTATTTTCCACACATGTATATATGTATACATGTGCACACCTGGTGCCTACAGAGGCCAAAAGCGGTTGAGATCCTCAGTGACGACAGTACAGACAGTAACTCTAGTGAGCCACTAAGTAGGTGCTAGCAACCAAATCCAGGTCTTCCGGAAGAACAGCTCTTATTCACTGAGCCATCTTTCCTGTCCCAGAAATAGTATTTTTTAAAGGTTTACTCTGATATCTTTCCAGGTTCTAGCAGGCTGACTTCACAGACTCCATTATCTTATGTTTTCTTATCCTCCAATCTTCCTCTAAAAGAAGCAAAGAATGGTTGGCTTTGTTATTTTCGCACCTTCCTCCTGGTCATATAAGGGCTGGGTTCATTCAAGCCACAATTCTCATCATGTGGCCCCACTTTGACTGCTACAGTTGTAGGTTAATTCTAGTAACTAGTGCCTTTGTTCCTTAAGACTATGTTTAACAGGCTTTCAGCTGTTGCTATGTTTGGAGAGCTTTACCATTCTTTATTGGTTTCCTTATGGTGAACAATATTTTTGTGAGCTTTCATTAAATTTTCTTCTATTCCTGGGCCTGACTTTGCCATCATTGCATGGATTCTAACAGAAGCATCTTCTGAAAGTGTAGTACTGAGAACCATTATTAATTCTTCATCCTCACCTTGGGAAATTCTCATATCCTTTCCTTCTTTGTCTATTCTCTTCCTGAGTGTCCTCCAAAAGCTTCCTGAGAGAGGACATTTTATGAGGCCTTGGCTGGCCTGGTACCAAAGCATATCACATCCTAGAGATATTCTCCAACATGAACTCAGCCTCATCTAAGTAGCCTGGCATATGCTGGGTACCAATTACATTTCCAGCTTCCAGTGACTTCTGGCTTTTTGTTGTTCATTCCATGGAAATATTTATAGTGAGAACAATCTTTTCCCCAATTACACAAATAAAAAGGTGATATAAGTAGAGAAAGGCACTGAAAGTGGAAGAAGGTAGTGGGAGAGGATACAAGAATACAAACAAGGCTGACCAGAGCAAGCCGGGCCGACCAGAGCGAGCAGAGGTCCTAAAAAAATTCAACTCCCAACCTGAAGGCTCACAACCATCTGTACAGCTTTAGTGTACTCAAATACATTAAATAAATAAACAAATCTTTTAAAAAAGAAATACAAACAAAAGAAGTATGGCATGTATGCAGGAAAATGCTATAAAGAAACCCATTACTTTGATAACTTAAAAAATAAATTGGGGGCCGGGCGTGGTGGCTCACACCTTTAATCTCAGCACTCAGGAGGCAGAGGCAGGTGGATTTCTGAGTTCAAGGCCAGCCTGGTCTACACAGTGAGTTCCAGGACAGCCAGGGCTATACAGAGAAACCCTGTCTCAGAAAACTAACTAACTAACTAACTAACTAACTAAATAAATAAATAAATAAATAAATAAATAAATAAATTGGAGGTGGGGGCTGGAAGGGTGGTTTTGCAGTTAAGAGTGCTTTTTGCTATTCCATGGAATCCAAGTTTGGTTACCAGTATCCACATTAGCTCTGATAAATCCAAATCTAGGGGATTATCATGCCCTCTTCTGGCCTCTGGGGGCACCAGTATACACAGGGCATATACTCATAAAAACATAAATTTTTAAAAATTAAAAATTAGTTTAAAAAAGGTGATATAAACATTTAAAAATTTTTACTTTCCCATTGTTTCTGTATTGTTGGTATAACTGACCAATAATGTTCACTGTTGGGAACTATATATTGAAATATATTTATTTATACATTGTTGATGTTACTTAATATTTTTGAAGAGAAATTTCTACCAAAAATAAAAATAATTTATTAGTTCATTTAGGAATTATTCCTACATAATGTATTTCTATAAGGATAGCAACTTCAACAATGTAACTTTAGAGGTAATAATTCATCAATAGGAAATTGAGTTATAAAAAATAAATAACCCACAAACAGAAACTTGAATAAATAATAGAAAAACTTAAATAATGGGACACCATCAAACTTTAAAAGTTATATTGCTACAGCTACTAACCACAGGGAGTTATTTATTGAAATATAACTGGAATAACTGAAGAACAAAATTTTAAACTTAACTTTAATTTAAATTTAATAACTGATATAGAAACCTTTTAAATATTCTTGAGCAGTTCAGACATATTATTCTACTTTTTATACTATGAATTTAATACAATTTAAATGCAGGTTAACCATAGGGTGCCTCACTTAATGAGGGAGAGAGATTCTAAGAAGTGCACCATTAGTCAGATTATTATGAGCATCAGAGAGCATACATAAGAACTTAGCATAAGCCAATTCAATGTGGACATTTGATCCAATCAAAGCAAAGGGTAAAGATACAATGCTTAAGGGCAATGGTGGTGCTGAAGGACTGTTTTACTGTAAATGTATTTTTGAAAAGAAAAAATTACACATTAAAATATTAAAGTACATTATGGTATAGCAAATACATAAACCACTAGCAGTCATTTTTTCTCATTTATGAAACTACATTGCTATATGCTTTTATATGGCTAGTACTGTAGAAGGTTTATTTATACCAGCATCACCATGAACACAGAATAAGTTGTGCTTTGTTACAATATCACTAGATGATATCAAATTTTCAGCTCCATTATAACCTTATGGGGCTAATATATGGTCTCCTTCTAACCAAAATATTGTTATATAGTTCATGAATGCTTCTAATGAAAACTTATTATTCTACTTGAGATGTACTATCAGTGTAAAAATACAGTCTGGATGTCAAAGACTTGTTACTTTAAAGATTTAAACTATATTATTTTTATATTTACTACATAATTGAGATAGTCATAATTTTGATATACTCTGTTAATTTTCTTTCTGCCTCCTTCCCTGGGGTGACTCTACTCCTGAGCTATACTTCCAGATCTTTACTTTTGTTTAATTTGGGTATTTTAACGTGATGGCCTAGCTAGATGAAGTGATATGATGCAAAGGCATGTGAAAAAAGCAAGTTTCAAAACAGCATTTGCATACCATCAACTTTTGTATTTACACAGAAACAGTTTATAAAGTTATTAACAAAAACCGGGAAAACATATACAACTTTTTTTTGAAGATTTATCTTTATGTGAATGTTACATTTTGCCTGCATGTGTATGTGTGTGTGATTGTTGCTTTAAAAGGACATTGAATCACTTGGAATTAGAGTTACAGACAGTTATGAGTCACTGGGTACTGAGAACTGAGCCTGTTGTCTTTGTAACTACAAAACTAATATTAACTTTAAAACATAAGCATAGAGGTTTTAAATTTCATGAGGGACACCAATACTTTAAAATATATCAGGGTGGGGATGTATGTGGCTTAGGGGTAGTAATTTCCTATGTGTGAGGCTGAACTGGAAAAAAGGTCAGGTTCCTAACTTCTGACAGCATCTGTTATCATTGCAATGACTCACAATAACAAGGGGCAGAGACACAGCTCAACGAGTACAAGCACTTGCCATGCAAGCACGATCGCCTGACTGTGATCCCTGGACCTGTGGTGCAGAGAGAGAACTAAGTTGTCCTTTGACCTCCACATGCGTGCCACAATACACACCCATGTACACACACACACACACACACACACACACACACACACACACGATACATACATATACAATAATAATAATGCATTTTTTGTTTGTTTTTGTTTTTTTGAGACAGGGTTTCTCTGTATAACCCTGGCTGTTCTGGAACTCACTCTGTAGACCAGGCTGGCCTCCAACTCAGAAATCCACCTGCCTCTGCCTCCCGAGTGCTGGGTCTAAAGGTGTGCGCCACCACGCTCAGTGTATAATAATGCATTTTTAAAAGACACAATAAAAAACACTCAAGGAATTCTAGTCATTAAACTCGCACGGCTATAGCTTTGTTCTGAATGTATTCACTAGGGAGTCTCTCTATTCCCTCCAATCAATCATTTCCCTTAACACATGCTTACATAGAGTTTCACGCCTCTAAAACTTCATTACAAGATATTCAACTTCTAACACTCACTGATTTACAGCCTACTAGAGAAAAAACATTTCAAAAATCAGCAAATTAGTAGATGATTACCTCTATTCTAGATGGCTGCCAGGTATACAAATTAAAAATATTTGTATTGCTTTGTCAATCAAGAAATACCAAATAACCAGTTTAGAGTTACTAGGACAGGACTATTAAAGACACAGCAAGACTAATCTATAAGGTTAGACTGAGGAAGTTGTAACAGTATATTCAGGACTATAAAGTGTGGATGTGTCACAACACAGAAAATAATCTTGCCAAGGAAGATGGTGAATACATATGTCACCCAACAAGAATACAATGAACTTTCGGTACCACAGTATTATCAAGAGTACAAACAAGCTCTAGCTTGCACAGTCTTAAAGGAGAGAGCATGAGTCTAGTCTAAGTAACATTTTTAGAAGATCAATACGTAAGATAACTACACTGCTAATCCTATAGCAGTTAAAAGGAATTGGCTACACTTTTATTCAAGAATGTTAAGTACTCAGTTGGTACAAAACACTTGAATAGTCACTGACAAGAAAGATTACGAAGGCAGAATTCTTGTCCTTTATGTTTTGAGACAATCTTAGGTGGCCCAGCCAAGACAGCCTGCTACTCACTCTGCAACTTACACATTAACTTGTGGCTATCCTTTACTGCTTTGTACCCTTATATTTAAAAAACCTAAAATCTACCATCAAAATCAAATAAGAACAAAAACTCAGTACAATGTTAATTGTTGACTGCTGTACCAGGACTACAGAAAAAGAGAACCCTAGGAGAATTGGCATAAAAGGAAAGGAATACAAAGCTCAAATGATTCGTTATACAAAGTATTAACACAAGCACACTAATACTAGTAAAATTAAACAAACGCTTTTCAAACACCACTGAATTTCAACTCTCCCAATTAAAAATATATAGAATGAGCCACCTTGAATCCCAACACTTAGGAGGCAGGGGTAGGCTGATCTCTGAATTCAAAGATAGCCTGGTCAACATAGTGAGTTCCAAGCCAACCAAGGCTACATAACTAAGAGCCTGCCCCTTCCCCCAAATAAGTAAATACATAATGAGATGCAGAGCAGGGGGAGGCAGTACACAACAGCTTATTGCTAAAGAGTTTGCCTCTTTAGCATGTACAATCCCTAGCACAGAGGGGGGAAAGTATATAGTATATATAATCTAGTGGAAAACTCCAAATAATGTTTGAGAGTCAACAGCAAAGCTGTATAGAATTTGAATTTATGATATAAGTGAACTGTTTAAGGTAGAGCAACAAACTATTTTCCCCTTCTAATTTTCACTACTACTGCAGAGAAAAATACCTGACCTAGATGTACAATTATCTCATCATTGAATCTTGGTAGACTAAGACAACCAATTCAAATACTCCTATAAAGTTACTAAAACAAATTATTGATAATTATCTAATCTATTTAAAATATATCTAATTATACTGGTAGTCAGAAAGCTGACTCAGTAGAATCACAAGTTTGAGGCTAGCATGGAATACATAGTAAACTTGAAGCCAGTTGGGGATATACAAGAAGACTGTCTCATACCAAAAAAAAAACCCAAACACCAAAAAACAACAACAAAAAAACCAAAACACCAAAAAAAAAAAAAAACCAAAAAAACAAAAAAACCCCCACAACAACGATAAGAATATTTTAAAAAATTTATCTAAATACAACTCATTTATCATATTTAATTCAACTATCATCATCCTTCACTATACCAAATCTAGCTCATATTCTATTTCCCACTTAATTTTAACTTTCATGGAGAGTCCAATATATACCAGGAACTATGTCTTTTACTCTTGATGCACCATCTCAGTTAACTTTCAAAATAAAACCCCTGAGTTAATCACCAGTATAAGTTTATATTGATGTTGAAAAAATTAATTCAGTACATATGACACTACCACTTCAAAATTTTGGCCAACCTAAAACAAATATAATTGTCATTAGGGAGATAGCCCATTACATTTGTATGCAAGCATAAAAACCTGAATTTGATCCCTAGAAGAGAGACACACAGGTTCATGGGCTTGCTGGCTAGACAGCCTAGCCTAATTGGTCAGCAGCAAGCCAGCAAAAGACACGTCTCAAACAGTAAGATGGACAACTCCTAAGGAACAATACCTGAAGTTGTCTGGTCTCTACATACATGGAACCACAAATACACATAGAGTTAAGAAAAAAATGAATAGAACTGCTTTAAAATGTCAAATTCTTGTTGAGCAGTGGTGGGCACATGCCTTCAAATTTCAGCACTCTGGAGGCAGAGGCAGGTAGATCTCTGAGTTTGAGGCCAGCCTGGTCTACAAAGTGAGTTCCAGGACAGTCAGGGCTACACAGAGAAACCCTGTCTCAAAAAACCAAACCAAACCAAACCAACAACAACAAAAAATATAATTTCTTAGTTTATAGGATTAAAAAGAATTCAACATTAAGTCAAAGTTAAAATTTAAGCAAATAAAAATGAGATTAAGCATATAGTAATGTTCTATCCTGAACTATTTTTCACAATATACTTTTTTTAAAATTTCTTTTAGATTTTATGTGTATGAATGTTCTTCCTCCTGGTACCCATGACCTTAAGAGGCTTAAATTCCCTGGGAGTTAGATGGTTAAGAGCTACCACATTGGTCCTGGGAACTGAACCTGGGTCCTTTGCAAGAGAAAGCAAGTACTCTTTACTACCAAGCCATCTCTCCAGCCCCACTAAATACCCAACATCAAATGGTCTCTTTCTCATTCCTGGAGATTCTCTGATTCTTCAGATAGCAACTGAAAGTCTTACAATTCTCATCTACCTCCATCTCACACAGTATGGTACAGGTCTCAAGACTGCCTCCAATTCAGATGTCAGCCTTATGTCCTAAATCTCCTGTAATTCTGATCATGCAGCGATTTATTAACCATGAATTCCCATAATCCCTTCCTCATGTTTAAAAATTTATCAAATGGCTAAAGAACTCAAGAAGGCATTTTGCATATAATCTCTGATTTACATAAAAGAATACAACTTAGGAAATCCAAATGGGAGAGATGCATAGGGGAAAGCATGAGGGTAAGAAGATAGTACGTTCTTGTGTCTTCTCCAGGTGCACATACCAACAGAAGACTCTGAATGCTATCATTTAGAGTATTTTTAATGTAAGCTTTATTTTCACAGCATGATTGATTTAATCATTGGCTTCTGGTAATTCTACTCCACCCTAACTCCTCAAAGGTACAGAATTAACCTGTAATCATGCCTTGATTTTTCTGGTGGCCAGTCCCAACCTGAAGCTATTTAAGGGTCCAGGCAAGAAGTATGTCATTGCAACAAAAGACACTCTTATCACTAAGTAAATTCCAAGGGATTTAAAAGCTCTACGTCAGGAACAGAGAACAAAGTCCAAACACATTTCTCATTACATCACAGCCACACTAAACAGTAAGATACTCAGATAAAAAGACATTTGTTTCTACCCGCATCGAGCTTAATTAGTAATCTGCTCAAGATCCTTTGCTCTAATTCAAGTATATTTTAAATACCAAGTAAGTTGAAGGGTCTTTCTTCAAAATGATAATCTTACCAAAAAGACAACATTAAGTAAGTCTTAAGTAGGCTTCACTACAAAGAAAAACTAGGGTTTGGGGTTAAATGAATTTCTAATCTTCACTATCACAATATGATTTTGAATAATTAATTTGAACCTCAATTTCCTCATTTCCCAAAGAGAGAGTACTGATAAAAACTTGGAAATGTGGTTGGTGATACTTAAGGAATAGATATAGAGGCAACCACACACAGCTTAACACATCGAGAGATGAAACATTAAATACCACTTGAATTAAGAGTTAGGGGAAAGCAAAAGGCAATTTTTATTTAGTCACAGTATATATTCATATTGCTCTAAAACAATAAGAAACAAAGTGTGTGAGAGAGAGAGAAAGAGAGAGAGATGGATGATTATGGGGGCTAGAGAGATGCCTCAGTGGTTAAAAGCACTGGCTGCTGATCTTTCAAGGACCCAGATTTAAAACGCAGCACCCACATGGTGGTTCACAGTATCTACAATTCCAGGGGGTCCAATACCCTCCCTCCTCTGACCTCCAGAATACAAGTGCACAGACACACGTACAGGAAACCACCCATACACATAAAAAAATTGAATTTTTTTTCAAAAAGGTGGTTATTTTTAAGTCTCCAAAATCCTACTAACTTTCTTTTGGCTAGCTGTTAAGCATCTATTAATTCCTATTAAGTGAATCATTTTCAAAAATATTTAAAGGTCACATGTATTGTCCTTAGATAGGTAAGAGTCTCATGGCCTAAGCTCCTATGAATCCCTTTGATACTTCAGTATGCATGTGTTTCAGAGGAGGAGATGAAAGAACCATCAGATTAACAAAACTCTGCATTTTTGTTTTGTTTTTCTGATAGAGTACCTTGGGTCTCAGGCTGGCCTCAAACTCTCTATGCATCTGAGGATGACCTTGAACTTCTGACTATCTTGTCTCTTCATTGTGAGTGCCTGAATTACCCACCACATTCAGTTTATGTGCCGCTGGGAATCAAACCTAGCACTTTGTGCATACTAGTTAAATACTCTATTTACTACATGTCAAGCCCCAAATTATTTTCTAATGCTAAAATTAAAGAGCTGTTTAGGAAATTTTTTTCTTCTAGGGTTATCAGTCAGGAAATATTTTGTGTTTGATATTCCAGGGCACAGTTAAATAAACAGAAAATAATAGTTTCAACCCTCAGCTTACAAATGTTTTACAAGGAGGGGCTGGCAAGATGGCTGAGTGGTGAAGAGCACTTGTTGATCTTGTAAACAACCTGAGTTCAGTTGCAAGCACCCACATGATGGTTCAAAACCACTTGTAACTCCAGCTTCAGGGCATCTGATGACTTCTGGCCTGCATGCATGTGGTGCACATATACACATACATACATACATACATACATACAAGCAAAACACTCATATACATAAAAACTTTTTAAAAATCTAAAAAAGTAAAAACTCATATATTTGTTATAAAGAAAGAATATATATAATGTTATTTAATACTGTTATAGAGTAACATATTAAGAACATGCTAATGGCAGCAGTATATAGACAGGTTTTTTTTTTTTTTAACTTTTTTGTTTTTTGGAGACAGGGTATCTCTGTATAGTCCTGGCTGTCCTAGAACTCACTCTGTAGACCAGGCTGGCCTCCAACTCAGAAATCCGCCTGCCTCTGCCTCCCAAGTGCTGGGATTTAAGGTGTGCGCCACCACCGCCCGGCTGACAGTTTCTTGTGGAATCAGAGTAAACAAAGGGAATCTGACTTAGTTACTCATGTTTGGTGAGACTGGTATTGACCCAGGGCCCTTAAGAATGCTAGGCAAATAGCCAGGGATCCACCCCATAATCAGCATCCAAACGCTGACACCATTGCATACACTAGCAAGATTTTATTGAAAGGACGCAGATGTAGCTGTCTCTTGTGAGACTATGCCGGGGCCCAGCAAACACAGAAGTGGATGCTCACAGTCAGCTAATGGATGGATCATAGGGCTCCCAATGGAGGAGCTAGAGAAAGTAGCCAAGGAGCTAAAGGGATCTGCAACCCTATAGGTGGAACAACATTATGAGCTAACCAGTACCCCGGAGCTCTTGACTCTAGCTGCATATATATCAAAAGATGGCCTAGTCGGCCATCACTGGAAAGAGAGGCCCATTGGACTTGCAAACTTTATATGCCCCAGTACAGGGGAATACCAGGGCCAAAAAGGGGGAGTGGGTGGGCAGGGGAGTGGGGGTGGGTGGATATGGGGGACTTTTGGTATAGCATTGGAAATGTAAATGAGTTAAATACCTAATAAAAAATGGAAAAAAAAAAAAAAAAAAAAAAAATGCTAGGCAAACATCATATCGAGTGACATCAAAAGCCATCCTGCTTCTATAATCCTTTGAGGATTTAACTCTACTAAATATTTAAGTTTTAAATATTCAGGTTTTGCATAATTCTTTTCAAGATGTGCATAAATAACTAGAGATATCAACAAGCTTATTTCAAAATATATAGACTAAATCAGTAATAACAATTTTTTATAAGGAGTAAGTCGAAAAACTCAGACTACTTAATAGAAGTAGCCCCAGTAGCCAGCACTATGTAGTACTAACAAAAGAAAAGACATATTAGCAGAAAGCAAGAGCTCACAGATAGAAGCTCACACATTATGCAATTGTTTCTGGAAAAGAAACAAGGGAAAATAAATGCAGAAGAAAAAATCTTTTTAACAAATGGATATGAAATCTCATACTTTACATTTTACCCAAAATGGATCATAAACCTAACTCTAAAATGTAAAACCATGAATATTATATAAGGAAATATAGAACAATCTCTTTATGCTAGGCAAATAGAATTCCCCCCAAATGGCAAAGGTGAGCTAGAGAAGTGTTTCAGAGGTTAGAAGCACTTCCTGCTCTTGTAGAAGGTCTACTTTCAGTTCTAAGCAACCATGCCAGGTGGCTCAGTGCCTATAACTCAGCACCAGGGTATCAAACTTCTGCCCCAGTTCCAATTTATGAGTATTTAATTCACACCCAGACATATATACATATAATTAAAAACAAACAAAACAAAGCCTTTTTCACTACTAAGAGCCAACCAGTAAAATGATCAGGCCTAACAAATGGAGTTCTTCTTCAGGGTCAACATGGTAAAGAGAACCAACTCCTGAAAGTTGCCCACAGATCTGCATACTTAGCCTGTGGAAACATGCATGATACCACAGCGTCTGTAACATGTACAGTACAGGTACAAAACAGGTACAGTAATGCACACGCATTACTAAACATAATATTTTAGATACCCCAAGTCTATTAAAATTATAACAAAGTTAAATATCTAATAAATTTAAACTAAATGTTTCTTCTAAAACTTTTACTTCCTACACTGATTTTTTTTTTGGGGGGAGGGCGGCTGACTTAAAGGAGAGGTATGTAGGCAAAACCCAAAGGTCAAATCAAGCATACCTTTTTTTTGTTTTGTTTTTTTTCGAGACACAGTTTCTCTGTATAGCCCTGGCTATCCTGGAACTCACTTTGTAGACCAGGCTGGCCTCGAACTCAGAAATCCGCCTGCCTCTGTCTCCCAAGTGCTGGGACTAAAGGCGTGCACCACCACCGCCAGGCTTTTTTGTGTTTTTTTTTCTTTTTCTTTTTTTTTTAAAACAGGTACAGTAATAGACAGCATAAAGACTTTCTAGTCAAGACAGACTACATTAAGACACTGATCCCAAAAGACTATAATAGATCACATTTATGCTGATGTTGATGTAAACAAAACCTTCTACACATAAAGTATAATATGTACAATTATGTGTAATATGTATACTTGATAATGGCAACAAATTATACCACTGGATTGTTTTTATTATCTATACTATACTTCTAATCATTATTTTAGAGTCTAGGCCTACTTATATAAAAGGCTTACTGTGATGAAGTATGTTCTGCTGAAAAGGCAGTAAATCCTGTACTCAGAGGCCTCAGAGTAATGACCCACACCATTTAAGTTTGTGTAAGCACATTTTGTGACATTCACACCATGAAAAAATTACAAATGATGTATCATATTTCTCAGAACATACACGTGTCAGTAAGTGATGCACAAACCATAAAGTTTTATTGGAACATAGTCATGGTTGTTTGGATAACTACCTTTGTACTCTAACAGCAGAACTGAATACCTACTACAGAGGCAAAATGACCCATGAAGCTTAAAATATTTACAGAAAGTAATCTTCTTCTACCTTATGAGATAAAAAATCAACCTAAGAAGCCTCAAAGCCTTTATGTTTAGGGTCTTTAAGCACATGATTAACTAAAAAAAAGAGCCCTAAACTGAAAAAACAAGAAGGCCAAATATTAGAATCCTATGTTAAATATTTGATAAACTCAAATTTTAAAAATTTGTCAAATTAAACAGCTCAACAAATTAAACAGCTCAACAAAGTTACTGAAATCTTAATATTCACAACTAAGTGTCTTCTATAGTTTAACCAAAGAAAACTTTTCACAACTCAAAATATATTTAATGAGAACGCAGGGTTTTCCATTCACCCACATTTCATGAAGGTATTAAGCTCAAAATCAAACAATCTAGCACTTGTTTTATATTTTACTTCCCTTTTGCAAGTACTCACTAGCAAACAAGCAATCCACTCTGACTAACCCACAAATGTATGTGACTTCTAAGATATTTTGGAATAAAGTAGAATGGATTTTCTTTTGTTTCTTTAAAGTCTCTTAAGTTTTCACGATAAATAAAAACTCTGAATTAAATAACTTTGTCTTTGTTCAAAATAAAAACTCACCAGCTGGGAACAGTTGTACATACATACCTTGAATCCCAGTACTCATGAGGCTGAAGTAGGAAGATACCGAGTTTGAGGCTAGCCTGGGCAATACTGTGAGATTCTGTCATTCATTCATATATATCATGCTAATAATTATAACCATTTGTATTACTGGACTGTTTTTTACTATTTATACTATACTTCTAAGCACCATTTTAGAGACTACTCCTACTTAAAATATATTCATTATACATATAAAATTCACTGTCTTAAAGGAACAGCTCCACATTTCTTACCAATATACTGAATTAAGAATTTCAGACCAAGGAACAACAATATGAACTAACCAGTACCTCCAGAGCTCATGTCTCTAGCTGCATATGTAGCAGACGATGGCCTAGTCAGCCATCATTGGGAAGCGAGGCCCCTAGGTCTTGCAAACTTTATATGCCCCAGTACCAGGGAAAGCCAGGGCCAAGAAGTGGGAGTGTGTGTGTGTGTGTGGGGGGGGGGGGGGATAGAGGAGCAGGGCAGGGGGAGGGTATAGGGAACTTTAGGGATAGCATTTGAAATGTAAATAAAGAAAATATCTAATAAAAAAATTTTCAGACCAATCCTCAAATTTTCTCTGCATTGCAATTATACCAGTTTCCTTTTAGTTCTTCAACTGAGTATTTGGCCCCCATATGCTTTTGTATGTTCTCCCTGGTAAAACCCTTCCTGTGTTACGTGCATGGTTTTTGAGAAAAGACTCATTCTGTAGCTCAGGCTGTCCCAGAAGGCACGATGTGGCCCAGGCTGGCCTCAAAGGCAAATCTCCTGCCTCAACCTCCCATGTGCTGGGCTTGCCCCATGAGGTATCACATCTGACTTCAGCATAAGCTTTTCCTCAAACCTACTCACACAGAACTCAGTTCCTTTGTATCATAGTATACAGGGGCATAATTCTAATTTTGTTCTGTCCTACCTTCTCTTCTGAATAATTCACTGACCTACGGTAAGGACAGGGAAATCAAGTCAAGCACTGGCTGGTTTATATCATCACTACCTTTTTGTGTAAGTGAACTCTGACATTTCTCAGGCTAAGGCCTAAGTAATGCTAATGAAGAAAGAGAAGCGGCAACTTTGTACTTGGGACAACTACTGTACTGGTCCTGACTGTAATGTAACCTGGAAGAGAGTACCTCATTACTACTGCATTACTCAGAATATATCCCTGTCATCAAGAGATGCATGAACAATAAAGTTTTATTGTAACAGTCATGTTCTTTGGACAACTACCTTTGTAACAAGAGAACTCAATACCTACAACAGAGGATTTTTGGTACCTGCAGAAATTGTCAAGTGTGCAAACTGAATTTATTTCTTCATCAACCTTAAATTCTTACTTGGATGGTCTCATTCTTTATAGGGAATACAATTTTTTCCAAGGCATTCCCCATGATTCTAGATTTTCAAGATATAAGTTGTTAGACCTTTTTCTTTTTACTTTGTTTCCCACCCCCCTTAATTAGAACTTTTACTTTGAAATTCATATGCAGTTGTAAGAAAATATACAGAGCTCCTAATCTTTGCTAACCTTTCCAACTATAGTACAATATCACAACCACATGCTCATAGTGTTGGTTAAGATCTATATTTTCACAAAGATCTTTGGCATGTCCCTTTGAAGATCACACCTATTCTATAGAAGGCCTGTAATCTCTAACAACTAATCTGTTCATCCATTTTTAAATTCATTTTTCTTTATTTATGTATTTATTCTTAGTTTCTTGAAACAGGGTTTCTCTATGTAGCCCCATCTATCCTGGAATTTGCTCTGTAAACCAGGCTAGGCTCAAACTCAGAGAGATCCCTGCCTCTGTCTCCTGAGTGCTAGGATTAAAGATGTGTGCCACACTGCCTCCCTTGTTATCCATTCTTAATTCTGTCAATTCAGGTACATTATGTAAGTGGAACCACCTAGTAACTTGAGATCCCCCACTAGTATCTGGAGATTCATCCAGGTTATGCCATGTATTAATCTGCTTCTTTTCACTGCTGAATATTATCTCCTGGGATGAGTATGCCAGCTCATTTTTTTCCCATTGGGAGATATAGATTTTAATAGGAATTAAGCTTCTATCAACATCTGTATTAAAAAAAAAAATTAAAACAAGGCAGCCTGGTCTACAGAGTGAGTTACAGGACAGCAAGAGCTATACAGAGAAACCCTGTCTCAGCACTACCCCCTACCCCATAAAAAAACAAAACAAGCAAATAACAAAAACCATAATTCATTTTCTAAAGCTATTTTAACATGTACACATAAACCCAGTGTAAAGAATATTTGATTACAGTGATACATCTAACATTTTCTTTGATTACTTTGTAATTTTAAAGAAGAGTCCTTCAGTCTACAAACTTCATTATGAATCAGCAAATCTTAAGTCCAGGACTGAGAGGATAGCTTACCTGATAAAGCACTTGCTTTATATTTATTTATATTTGTATTTATTGGGAAATACCAAGTTTCATGAGAACTTGAGTTCAATTCCCGGAACCCACATGAAAAAAATCTAGCTCTCACTTAGAAGATAAAGATAAGATCCCTGGGGCTCAGGGATCTCTTGATGCCAACCAGTCTAGCTTAATCATTGCGCCCCAGGCCACTGAGAGATACAATCTCAAAAAAAAAACAAGGTGGACAGGTACTTCAGAACATCAAAGGTAGACCTAGTACATATGCACATAAGCATGAATACAAATGTGCACAAAGGAATTTTAACATACTAAACACACATACTTGTTAAAGGAATCTTAATTCTCCTAATTTTATACATAATTTATAATCTATCCAAAGTGACTTTTTGTTTAAAATAATCGTAAAAGCATACTAGTTTGATTCAACACCGAAAAACTAGTATGAATCATGCTAATAGACTAATAGGGGAAAAAGAAATCATGATCATCTCAACAGATGCAGACAAGATATGACAAAATTTGACAACCATTTATGACAAAAAAATTACTTCAATAACCTGGGAAATACCAAGTTTCATCTAGTTCAAAGGATCCATAAAATGGCCTATTTTTTAAAAGTGAAAATGCAATTATCTTACTTCATAAGAATATCCTTTTAGGGCTGATGGGATGGCTCAGCGGGTAAGGGCACTGACTGCTCTTCCCGAAGGTCCTGAGTTCAAATCCCAGCAACTACATGGTGGCTCACAACCATCCATAATGAGAGTCTGAAGACAGCTACAGTGTACTTATGTATAATAATAATAAAATCTTAAAAAAAAAATATCCTTTTATTTATCCTATCCCAAACCACTGGAAATTCTAGCCAAGTGAAAGTTTAAAAAAAGAAAGAGAGGCAGTGGTGGTGCATGCCTTTAACCCCCGCACTTGGGAGGCAGAGGCAGACGGATTTCTGAGTTCAAGGCCAGCCTGGTCTACAGAGTGAGTTCCAGGACAGCCAGGGCTACACAGAGAAACCCTGTCTTGAAATAAATAAATAAATAAATAAATAAATAAATAAATAAACAAACAAAATTAAAAAAAGCATTCTGAGTTAAATGAAAAAATATTTTTTTTTCTTTATATTACAGCTCTTTAATTAGAAAATCACAATATATCAACCACTTGTTTGGGGGTGGGGGTGGGGGAGAAAGCCAATGAGCCTAGGGGAAAAATAAAATGAGAGGCTGGAGAGTTGGCTCAGCAGTTAAGATTTACCTGTGCTGCTTTTGCTGAGGAACCAGGTTCCCAGCACCCACATGCTGGCCAACCATCCATCCCTCCAGTTTCAGGGGATCTGATGGTCTTTTCTGACCTTACAGGAACACAAATGGTGCACAGACACATATGCAAGCCAAATACACATTCATCTACATATGTATTTGGCATACATTACATACATATATTTGGCACCAAATACGTAATAGGCTCAGCAACCTGGGAGACTGAGGCAGGAAGATCATCTGAGCTCAGCATTTCAAGGTCAGTCCAGATAACAAACATTGCGTCAAAAAAGGGAGGTGGGAGGGGGGTGCAATGATACATGCCTATAATCATCAGTACTTAAGACACTGAGGCAGGATTTTTTAGTTCAAGACCAGCTTGGGCTACACAATGAGATCCCTGAGTCAAAAGATGCAAAAAACAAAACAAAACAACAAAAACAAATATAAAGTTTATTATATGATTTAGTTGATTTTCCACATATTAATCATTAATTAGAAACTATTTTAATTACCATTTTGCCATTTATAATAGAATAAAAAGACTGAAATACTTAGATAAAGACCTATATTATGCAGGAACTGTTTGTTGAAAAATTTAAAATTCTCATGAACAAAATCAAGAGCAAGATTAATGAGGCGAAATACTGTGTTATAAATTACTAGACACAGGCTCGGATACAGTTTAGTGTTAAGCAGTTATCCAGATGCTCAAGACCTCGGTTTCAACTGTTAGTATTGCAAAATTAAATATAAATTAAAAAATTAACAAGATGAAGTCACCAAGAGTCCAGGTTGATTTACAGATAAGCCAACCCCAATCAAATTACCAATATGGTAGTTCTTTTGCTTTCAACAACCTGATTCTAGGTATTATATGGAAATCAATGGAACTAAGATATCCACAGTGAATTTGAAAAAGAATACTTGCAGTATTCACATTACTGTTTGCTAAGACATGTTTGACATTCAATAATCAAGACAATGTATTATTAGTAAAAAGACAGATAAATAGATTAATAGAACATACCAATATTGTGTTGTTTTGACATAAACATTGGTTATTTCAAGAAGTCCTTTCAAGTGTCATGAAAAAACAAGACAAATAAATGAAACTACTTGTATTTTTCATTTTATATTGAAATGAATGCAATGGAACACAAATCCAAGTGTGAAATGTAAAAATATGTAACTTGTGGGAAAAAGTAAAGAAGAAACTCGATGAGCCTGGGTAAGGCAGGTTCTTCAGATACGATATCACAGATCAGATCCATAAAATAAACAATTGCTCATTTGGACTTCATCAAAGTTTACAATGTCAATACCTCAAAAGGCAGATATGAAGATGAAAAGGTTAATAGGTTAGGAGAAAAATCTTGGCAAATGACTTATCTGATAAAAGAAAAAGCACTATAAAGAACTATCAAAACTTGGGCTGGGGGGTGCAGCTCAGCAGTAAAGCACGTGCTTGAGGCTAAAGTCTACAGTAAAAAACAGAAGTCTGGGAAGCTGGTACACGTAATGTCCCTGCTAGTGGGGAGGCTGAGGCAGGAAGAGCAAAACTGCAAAAACATACGGGAAAACAGAATAACACACTGTCTAAAAATAAATAAATTTAAAAATAAATGATAATTCCACCTCATGCCAGTCAGAATGGCTAAGATCAAAAATTCAGGTGACAGCAGATGCTGAGGAGGATGTGGAGAAAGAGGAACACTCCTCCATTGTTGGTGGGATTGCAAGCTTGTACAACCACTCTGGAAATCAGTCTGGCGGTTCCTCAGAAAATTGGACATAGTACTACCGGAGGATCCCGCAATACCTCTCCTGGGCATATATCCAGAAGATGTCCCAACCGGTAAGAAGGACACATGCTCCACTATGTTCATAGCAGCCTTATTTATAATAGCCAGAAGCTGGAAAGAACCCAGATGTCCCTCAACAGAGGAATGGATACAGAAAATGTGGTACATTTATACAATGAAGTACTACTCAGCTATTAAAAAGAATGAATTTATGAAATTCCTGGGCAAATGGATGGACCTTGAGGGCATCATCCTGAGTGAGGTAACCCAATCACAAAGGAACTCTCACAATATGTACTCACTGATAAGTGGATATTAGCCCAGAAACTTAGGATACCCAAGATATAAGATACAATTTGTTAAACGCATGAAACTCAAGAAGAACGAAGACCAAAGTGTGGACACTGTGCCCCTTCTTAGAATTGGGAACAAAACACCCATGGGAGGAGTTACAGAGACAAAATTTGGAGCTGTGAGGAAAGGATGGACCATCTGGTGATTGCCTTATCCAGGGATCCATCCCATAATCAGCTTCCAAACGCTGACACCATTGCATACACTAGCAAGATTTTGCTGAAAGGACCCAGATATAGCTGTCTCTTATGAGACTATGCCGGGGCCTAGCAAACACAGAAGTGGATGTTCACAGTCAGCTATTGGATGGATCACAGGGCCCCCAATGGAGGAGCTAGACAAAGTACCCAAGGAGCTAAAGGGAACTGCAACCCTATAGGTGGAACAACAATATGAACTAACCAGTACCCTGGAGCTCGTGTCTCTAGCTGCATATGTATCAAAAGATGGCCTAGTCGGCCATCACTGGAAAGAGAGGCCCATTGGACTTGCAAACTTTATATGCCCCAGTACAGGGGAACGCCAGGGCCAAAAAGGGGGAGTGGGTGGGTAGGGGAGTGGGGGTGGGTGGGAATGGGGGACTTTTGGGATAGCATTGGAAATGTAAATGAGGAAAATACCTAATAAAAAAATAAAAAAAAAAGATAAATAAAAATGGCAAAGCATTTTGTTATTTCACAAAGAGTGCATGCAAATAAGCACATCAAACAATATTCAACATTATTAATTATAATATAAGAGAACTCTTAATTTTAAAATACCTTGACATACTACTATATGCCTGTTAGAATGGCTAAAATGAAAAAGGCTGATTATATCAAGTGCTGATAAGGATGTAAAACAACAGAGCTCTCACACATTGCTGGCAGCAATGGAAATGGCTCAGCTACTTGGAAGAGATTTGAAGTGTACGTGGTGGACTAGGTTTCCAGAGTGCTTCAAAGTACCACAAACACAATGGCCTTTAAAGAATCACATACTTAAGAATTTTTAATTCCACAAGCCTGACAGGTCCCCTGGGCTAACATTAAAGTCCTATCAGAGCCGTGTCCCCCATACTCCTGGTGCCAAAGACTAATTCATTTCCTACGGTTTTTTACCTGTGAAAATCAAGCACACTACTTTGCTTGGGGCTCCTCTCTTCCATCTTCAAACACACCAGCTTTCTTTTCTCCATCTAGAAGCTGTTTCTACTGTTGCATCTTTTTTCCCCCAGATTCCACCCTTCCCCTCTCTCCTTTTAAAGACTCGTGATAATTAGGCCCACATGAATAATCTCCATATTCTAAGACGCTGATTAACAACCTGATTAAACTGAAACATAACCAAATATATTCACAAGTTCTAATTATTAGAATATCTTCAAGGGCCACTACTTTGCCTACTAAAGACAGATTTTGCTTTAATTTTGCTGCTGTTTTGTTTCATCTTTAAATACATAAGTTAGAGAAAGGAAGACACTAAAAAACTTATTTACACAGATTTATGGCAACTTTACAATCACAAAAAGCTTAAAAACAAATGTTGGTGAATAGATAAATAAATGTTGGTATTCATACAAGAGAATACTGTGTTCAGCAATAAATTGGAAGGAACTGGATGTGCTCAGGAAAGATGAAACCTAAAATGTATCATGCTAAATGAAAGAAAAGGAGAGATGGTGCTTGCTTAAGCAGCACATACACTAATGCTGGCAAGGTAAAGATTAGCATGGCACCTCTACAAGGATGGTATGCAAATACTTGGAGTATTTCATACCTTTACATAGACTTGCAAGACATGGCCTGTGTAAGAAGAAAAAGACCTCAAGATAATGGTTTAAAGGGATGCAAAGGAAACAAGGAAGAGGTGAGGAGGACTGAAAAGCCAAGGCTGGTGCCAACAAGGCAGGTGTACAAGGAGGTGCGTAAGCCTCACGAGGAAGGACAATCTCCAGCTTAAGTAAGACATAGCTGGGCTTTGAACAGTCTGCGTCTCAAACCCCTCCCCAAAGAGGAAAGGCTCCGTGTGTCTTTCCACATGTGTGCAGTACGTATACCTTTCACAAAGGATTTAATAAACTAAAAACTTCAAATGAATGACAAGAAAAACTAGATAATACTATTAAATGTCTTAAAAAGAGAGATTATAGGAGGGAAATCATTAGTTGCTAGGAGTAAAGTCTGGGGGGAGGCTGACTTTAAAAAAAGATAGTACATGAAACTGTTCCGTTTCTTGACTGTGCCAATACATAAAAATTTAATCTTTTAAAGAAAGGAAACAAATACATAATTTCTCATCCATATGGTCAGAAAAATTTAAAACTGACAATGCTAATCATGGGCAAAGATAAGAAAACACTTCCACTCATAAGAGTAAATGCAGGGAAAATCATTTGCCTGGCTGCAACCAATCAAGTCAAAAATGCACAGCAAACTGCAGTCAACAGTTCCCTTTGCAGGTGGTATACATCTTGGGAAAACACACATCTTTCAGAGACACACTGAAGGATATTCATTAAGCACTGTTTGAAGTATTTAAAAAAATAGAAAAAACTTCAAAAAGGAATAAATTGGGTAGTTATTGAAAAAAAAAAAAGGAAAAAACACAGATAGAAGTGAGGAGGGCAGGACATACAACCTTGGCAGTAATTAATATGATGTGGAGAAAGTAACTTACTGATTTAATTAACAATTAGTAAAGAGCTGGGCGTGGTGGCACATGCCTGCAATGCCAGTACTTTGGAGTCTAAGGCAAGAGAATGAGGAGTTTGGGGCCAGTCTAGTTACATTACCAGGTGTAGGTCTGCTTGGGCTACATACCAAGCAAGATGCTAGGGAGGAGAAGTGGGCAGTCACGTGCAATGAGAACACCACTAAAAGTAGAATACCAAAACAAGTGTGAAGTATTTACTTCACACTCATCACCTCTTCTACAACCCTAACTTGTCCCTGAGACCTAAAAATGTTCTGTACATACATAAGATGACTTCCAACTTAATGATCCTGTAATTTACTAAGTGTATAATAAACACTCCAAAATCAGCAAAACATCAGAGAATTAATAGGTCACATTAATATACGTAAGTCAGAACAATTTTTTCCCAAAACATTTCCAAAATATTGTACACGGTAACATATGAAAAGAAAGCATGAATTTTACCTGTGGAAAAGTTAAAAGAATATGCTAAATATTGTCATCTTAAATTTTTTGAAAGTCTGATGATTGTGACATTTAAATGTGTGTTAACTTTGTAAGACTACAGTGCTCACCAGTCCAATTTGAGTGTAAATGTTAATATGAAGGTAGTTTGTTTGTGATTAACATACAAGATCCATCAAAGGACTTCAAGGAGGTTATTCTCAATTATGTGAGTTTATTAATGCATGCTGTGCACACATTACAGGAGAAACCTCAACAGAAGAGAACACCAAACAGTGGCTCAGAACTCTGGTCTACACAGTATCTTAAACAAAGAACAGAAGTATTTTAGACATGACATGACAGAAAGCAGATTTGGCTTTTGTTTACATAGGTAGGGGACTATAGGTAGTGAGTCTGAGCTTTTTAATCAGACCACAATACAGTAGCCTAGATGGAGGGCTCAGCATTAAAGAGCTCTTGCTGAGGAACCAAGTTAAGCTCCCAGCACCCACAATGGGTGGTCCCCGAGAGCCTGTAACTCTAGTTCTAGGGGAATTCAATGCCTTCAGCTGCCACTGGCACATGCATATATGTGTCAATATCCCACCCCCATGAACATATAAATAAAATCTTTTTTCAAAAAAATTACAATTCCGAAGTCGACATGCATAGCTAAGTCACTGTACCACTTTGGATGACCCTTAGGTAGAATTATATTAAGTCTCTCATCTATTTTAACATTATATTTATATATGTGTATGTGTGTGTGTGTGTGTGTGTGTATAAAATCACTAAGGAGTCCACCATTATTTGTCAAATTCAAGGTGATGACTTTTAGTCATTCGTGGCAAATTTACTCAATTTTTAAAAGATTATGAAACGCTGGGTGTGGTGGCGCACACCTTTAGTCCCAGCACTCAGGAGGCAGAGGCAGGCGGATTTCTGAGTTCGAGGCCAGCCTGGTCTACAAAGTGAGTTCCAGGACAGCCAGGGCTATACAGAGAAACCCTTTCTCGACGCCCCCCCCCCAAAAAAAAAGATTATGAATCTCTTTTGATATCTTTGTCTTTTTTACTTATAAAGCTCTTTAAATTTTAATGTAAGCCTGCTATTACAGTTTAGAATGATCTTTAAAACAAGAAATCGTGTCCACAGAAATACTATAGAAACAGCTCGTCAAGAAAGGATAGTGTTCATTCCCACCAATACCTATACTTCAAAGACACCAGCACACCACATAATTTGTTACTGTTGCAAAAGTTAACAAGTTATTAATTTCTGGCATAATTTAAAAGGATAATTAGAATAGTATCATTAAAACATTACAGTGCCTTATTAAAACCAGAAATACCTTCCACCTTATCCGCTAAATCAAAACTTTAGAATTCTTGCTACACTGGCTTTCAGAATTTAAACTCTTGAAACTCTAAATTAGACACAACACACTAAGTAAAAACCCTCGTAGGTGCTGCATTCATTTTAGAGTAAAGTGTCATGGAAAACTTTTCGGCCGAATCTAAATTCCACACACATTACTGTGTGTCAGTCAGCTGGACAGAAGGAGAGAGCTATCCTTAGTCAGTTACGTAATTTACAATAAGGATCGTTCCGAGCGGCATTCATTGAAAGTAGCTCTACCAAGCATTTACAGGCTTCAAAGTTCACCGGACAATCTCCGTCTAAGTTCTGAGAACGCACTACTCTTTAGCAGTGGTCACAAGGAAGCAGGAACTGTTTATCCGCAGAACGCAATGAGTAGCAGAACACCAGGGGCTGACTCAGGCACCGGAACGCTGGCTGCATTCCGTCTTCCACGGGAAAGTGTTTCCCAGGCTGGTTCCCCGATCCGGCCAGGGGTGGGGTGAGGGAAGAGTCCCAGAGACTCGCGAACTCCGGGCCTGGGCGCAGCGAGACGACTCCCTGCCGTGCCCCCGGCAAGTCCGGCGGGGTGGCCCGCCACCGCGCCAAGGTGCGTCCCCCCCACCCCCACCCCCCGGCCCAGGGAACCAACCGGCATCGCGCGGGGAGCGTCCCTCCGAGGGACAAAGGTTGGGCTGCCACCGCGGCGCCCGGCTCAGCCTGGGGCTCTCCCCAGGGAACCCTGGCGGTGCGGCGGGTCTGGGAGGGGGTGCGAGCCCCGCCGCCCCTCCCCCGCCGCGCTCCCGGGAACCTGTTGATTAAGATCGCCACAGCCCGGGCGCTGCGGGTCCGCCCCTTACCTCCAAGCCCCGGCGGCCGCCGATCCTCTCTCCCTCCCTCGCTCCTCAACGCAGCCCAAGCAACAGCCCTCCGTCTGGCGGCCCTCAAAACACTGGATAAAGAATCCAGAAACTCCCGATTCCTCCCACCTCGGAGTCTCCAGTCCCCGCCCCCTCCTCACCGCCAGCCTCCTCCGTCGCCGCCGTCGCCAGCAACTCCTCCTCGAGGCCGCGCGAGACCGGCCCCCGCGGCTGACGCGAGACCGCGCACGCGCCCCTGGGACGCTGGCGCAGCGGGCGCGCCTATCCCAGGCCGTTCCTGGCGCGGCCCGCCCACGGCCCGGAGAGAGGCTGGAACGGATCGTCCAATCCTGAGCGCGCGTGGGGAGAGGGCCCGCTGATTGGTCCGCTCTTCCCCCCCCCCGCCTCCCGGGGGCTCGGCCGCGCGCACTCACCCGCCTCGAACTGCGAAGCGTTCGTTCTAACCGCTGAGTCGCTTCGCTGCCTCAGCCCACCTCCTCGCCTCTGTGTGGGGTCGCCGTGCTTCCCTGAGACGGACTCGGAAGCCGCTAAGGCTCGACGGGGCCTGGGAAGCGGTCATCTCCTGAGAAAAATCCGATTCCCTTGGAAGAGACCCCTGTTGTCCTGTCAGGCACATCAAAAATGCTAATGCTCAAAACAACCGTGACGCCAACACCTGGTTGTGTATAAAGTTCCACACAATTCCCTGATTCCACAGACGACTCCTTTCTGAAAACCAGGAAGGATGTCAAAGGCCACAGTTGTCACAGAATTCTCCGGAGAGGATTGGGAGTTACTTAGGCTAGTCCCAGCGCGAGTCCATGCTGTCAGGACACACCTATGCCACCATCTGGGAAGGGTGGGCACGGAAAGTGCTATGAAAGTGTGCGCGAGGAACTGGATTTGGAGCAAACAGAAATATGTTCTATGTAGAAACCTCTTCTGCTGGACCTAAATCCATTGCTTCAGCCTGTTGAGTTTTCTCAGGGGCACATGTCGTAGACAACTGTCCCTCTGTGCCTTCGTATATGCAATTAATCATGTCTTTATTTCCTCCCACCGTGGTTTTTAAGCACCATTCCCAATATACCCAGGCTCCTACCTACCTTTTTCCTCTTATGGGTTGTTAGTGTCCCCAAGGAATACTATGCCCTCTGAAGTAAGCACAACTTTTTTTGGGGGGTGGGGGGAGGGCGAAATCCTTCTCTTCCTGGATCATCAAATTCAAATCTTACTGACATTTTATTAAGTACTTAACGTTGTTTATTGGTGTTAGTAAGGCAGAGCCAAGGACAGGACTTTTTTACATACCACTAAAGACCTCTTTCCTTCTGTCAAACATACCTCAGTGGACTTTGAGTACAGACGGACAACTTCCAAATATATGTAACTGAACTGTCTGCTTAGTTCATCTTCACAAAGAAGTGAGAATTTGTGAACTGCAAGTGGACTGTCTCCAGAATTCCTAGACACTGTTAGCCACACACAAAAGGTTAGTGAGTGTTGACATTCCTTTCTACCTTTTTTTTTTTTAATGCATAAGACATTAGGTAACAAGTACTCTAGTTCCTTTTTTAAAAAGTGGTTCCCCCACCCCACCCCCTTTTTGGAAATGTTGACATAAAGCTAGCTTACTCTTGTTGTGAGGACTGTTCTGTGCATGATAATGTGTTTGACAAAATAGTTTCTGTCCCTTAGATTCCAGGCACATCTCCCTTTCCAAAAGTGACAAAAGATGTTTACAGATATAGCCAAAGGGTGGGAGGGTGTTCTTTTTTAAAAGATGTATTTGTTTTTTATTTTGTGTATATGCATATTTGCCTGCATTTATGTGTATGTGTTACCTATTGCCTGGTGTTTGGTGAGGCAGAGATCTTTGGATTCCCTGAGTCTCAGACTGCAGACAATTACAATTCACCATTTGGGTGCTAGGAACTGAACCCATTTCCTCCTCAAGAGCACCAAACATTCTTAACACTTATCTTTCCAGGCTCCTAGAAAGCATTTCTCTTCATACCTTCCAATAGCCCCATCCAGACAGCTTTCCAAAACATTTCTTCCCTAATGAACACCCCTGCCGGGTAACTACCTTGCCTTGCTTCCCCAGTTGCTTAGGTTTTCCTCTTGTAGGCTCCACTCTGATAAAATGATCAATCACTATTAGTGTGAAGCAATGGGGCAGCTGCTACTCTGGAAATATGGGAGATTCCTTTATAAAGTACAGGAAATTTTTATTATTTTATATCCTAAGTATAGAATATAAACTTTTTATTTTTAAAAAGAGAAGATTGTGGCAAATATGAAACCTATTCTTTGGTAAATAGAACATTTTCCAGAACCCCAATATCACACTAATTACTGGCCTTGTATGCAAAAATGGGTACCTGAAAGAGCAGAAAGTATAAAAACTGCAGGCAAAGTGATGAGAGTGCTATTATGTGGATGTGCAACAAGCCTTCCTGGACTTAAATTTTCTCATTTGTAACTTAAGAGGGCTTTTGTTTCTGATTTTATGACTGGGAGCTTCTGCAAATGGAGTCTAACATGGGTAGTACGGGAGTTAAGACAATATAACATTCATCCCAAAGTGGAATAAAATAGTAATCAGTAATTTATTTTAAAACCTCCTGTTTGAAGAACTAACTGTTCGTCCTTGTCAGAAGGCAGTCCACCTGCTGAGTCACCCTGGCTGATTTGTAACTAAACATTACGGATGAATAGAGAAAGCCAAACTGTAAAACCAACTGTAAGAAGAAGAACAACCATAGGACACGTTCTTCCTCCTTCTTTGTCTTGATATCTGCTTATATCACCCACCGATGTATTAAAGTAGTAGAACGCCATGCTGCTTTAAATTTGGGGGAACATTCAGAATAGCATTGTGCTATAGGAGTTGAAACAGCTGATAGACTCTGTCCTGGAGGAATTCACAATAAAGAGACAAGGTAAATACAAACAGTAAAAAAAGTATGGAAAATGAAATTAAAGAATCAAAGAAAGATAAAGTTCATGGCAAGAGGACCTTTACTAGCTAATTGGAGGTAAGGACAAGGACAAAGAATAAACTAGTCAGAATACCGCAATAATGGGAAAATAGGTAGGAGTTGAGATTTTTATTAAAGGCTACAAAATTTGATAGATTGGAGAAATAAGTTTAAGAGCTCTGTTGCACAAAATAGTGACTATCCTTAATCATGTATGGCATACTTGAAAAACAGAGTAAATTTTAAGGTTCTTACCACAAAAACTAAGCATATTAAGAAAAGTTAATTAGATCAGTTTGGCCCTTCTTCAAATATACACACATTTGAAAACATGTTAAACATCACAAATATATGCCATTTTCATAAATTAAATTTTTAACTAAATTTAAAATTAAAAAACAGACTGCATTAGTCATTTTCCAGCACTGTATTATAATAACCGAGAAACACAGAGAAAGGCCTAGTTGGGCTCAAGGTTTCAGTCCATGGATACTTATCACTCTTGCTCTGTGGCCCATACTCATGGGAGCAGGAACACATAGTGTGGCAAAGCAGCTCAGGTCACAGATGACAAGAGGAGGCAGAGCAAGAGAAAGAGTGCAAGGGATACTCTGGGAACAAGGGATACTCTTCGAAGGTCATAACGCACAGTGGCCAACTTCTTCCAACTAGGCCCTATCTACTAATAATTCACCCGTGATGTTCTTTTGATGCATTAATCAATCTATTGATGAAGTTGCCATCCTCTCAGGGTTGGGATTGAGAGGGACACTGAGGCAGATTTATCTTTTGGGTAAGAGAGTTACTAGAAAAGCTATTAATGCTATTGACAGACAACATGACAGGGTCTCCCAGAAGTCAGTCTCCAAGCCAGTCATAGGTAGATACCATGAAAGTTCAGGTACAACAACATGCAACACAATGGGGGTCCTTTCTTATAGGTCTCCAAGGAAGGGGGATGTTTCATAGTACTGCTTGCAGTTAGACTGTCTTCCTTCTCTGGTGGTTGGAAGGAGAGGGCTCCTGCATTTCAGGGAGGGAATTAATGGCTCTGAGGATGTAAGGGAAGTGGGGGAGAGCACATTTAGTTAAAGTATACCCACTATACCTAAGTCCTCTGATATCTAGCAGCCTGAGCCTTTAAAAGTCTTTATGGAAGTGGGAATTGAATCAGGAAATTTGCTTTTATCTTGCAATCAAGGTACCTGTGGAGTCTGTGAGATAGGGAGTCTGCTATTTCCCTTAGAGTGGGTGTAAAAAAAATAAATAAAAGGCTACTGCAAGTAGGTGTGGCCTTAGATTAGCCCTTAGCTCAAAACCTACTACTTTCATGATTCATTCATCTCTTAATTGTGCCAAAAAGCTGAGAACCAAACTTTTATTCCATGGCCCTTTAGGTGGGACACAATCCATATAAGCCATTTGTCTAAATTTGAATGGCATGTATACAGGAAATCAAAGTTTGGGTTTATTAACCCCAGTATTAGATGTTCAATATTTAGGATTTCAGTCATTGATAACACTTTAATTTATACATTTCTTAGTGGCTCTGTAGCAAGCTAAAGACATTTAGCTAAATAAAGCATGTTCCATGAAGAAATTTTATTCTGGAGAGTAGTAGGTAAATTTGGAACTTAGAAATTTTCTGATGAAGATATGATTATGACTAAGTTTCAAAAAGCAAGCCAAGTCTGTTCTTAAGAGATTGTAAAATTACACATATCATTTCATCAATTTCCCAATCAAATTTGTTTCATTTGCACAAAAAATATCAGTTACTACTTTAGCTCATGTTAGTATGTGAATGTCTGTGTGTAGGTCTGAGTAGTATATAGCCTAAATCTTCTATTCTCAAACTCATTTTGATTGAAATATAATTGCATAACAGCTTCAAACAGCTTTTGTGTCTGGCATGGTGGTATATGGCCTATGGTCACAGCTATTCCAGAAGCCAAGGCAAGGAGATCATCTGAGCCCAGAAATTAACCTAGGAAAGGTGGAGAGAGAACAATACCCAGATAGTTTGGCTAAGAGCTTTCTTAGTTTGTGTGAGACTCTAGGTCCCATCTCCAGCAGCGGCAAAACAAAAGAAGCTACATCAAGAGTAGTATGTGAAAGAAAGCTGTTTTCTGGAAAAGACTGGAACCCCTTCCTTAGCCTGCTTAGTCCTCTATGAGTAGAGTTTATGTGAAACAAATCACAAAATACAAAATACAAACAGGAAGGGAGCAGGACAACAAAAAACAGGATGGCCACATGCTTTGGGGCCTTTCTCAGCTCACTAGACCACTTCCCTGCTTGGGAGAGCTTGTTGATTTCTCAGAAACCAATTTCGTTTCATACCTTCCTTGAAAGCAAGGACTTTTCCCTCCATCTCCTGGTGGAGGATTTCCACCTACCCATTGCTTTCCCCTTAAACTCCAATAAAAATTCTCCTTGAGCTCCCTTTGAGTCAGTTTCTAAATTCTTTTATAAATAAGGCTAAGAGTCTACAAAGGGAACTTAAGTTTCCCTGGTAACAACAACAAAAGCAAACCCTAGTGTTTGGCCAGGCTTTAAATTCCAGCTGCTTTGTTAATGTTAGACAAAGGTGTGTTTGTATCTTCATCTAGACTTAATATTTTCTGTTTTCTCCTCTGGGATCTTTTTTTGTCAGTTTGCTTTTGTAAACCAAAAAAAAAAAAAAAATTATAATTTATTTTACAACTGATTAAGATCTTCAAGATGGGGGCCTGGAGAGATGGCTCAACAGTTAAAAGCACTGACTGTTCTTTCAGAGGACCTGGGATCAATTCCCAGCACCTACATGGCAGCTCACAAACTCTCTGTAATTCCAGTTCCAGGAAATCTGATACCCTCCCACAGACACTGATGCAGGCAAAACATCAATACACATAAAATAAATATTTTCTATTTATTTCTTTACATTCCAGTCGTTGGTACCTCTCCCACAGTTCCTCAGCCCATTCCTCCTACTCCTTGCCTCCAAGAGGGTGCTCCTCCTCATCAGGCCTCCCCCTTCCCTAGGGCCTCAAATCTCTAGAGGATTAAGCACATTTACTCCCACTGAGGCCTGACCAGGCAGTCCTCTGCTATACTTGTGCCAGGGGCCTCAGACAAGTCCTATGCTCCTGGTTGGTGGCTCAGTCTTTGGGAGCTCCCTGGGGTCTGACTTAGTTGAGCCTGCTGGTCTTCTTATGAGGTCACTCTCCCCTACAGTTTCTTCAATCCTTCCCCTAGTTCAACCATAGGGGTCTCCAATTTCATTCTAATGGCTGGATGTAAATATGTTTTTGTCTCAGCTGCTGGTAGGGCCTCTCAGAGGCTCCAGTCTGTAAGCACATCATAGCATTAGTAATAGTGTCAGGCCAGATGTCCGCCCCACACCCAACCCCCATGAGATGGGTCCCAAGTTGGGCTGGTCATTGGACCACCTTTTCTTCAGTCTCTGTACCATTTTGTCCCTGAAGTTCTTTTAGACAGGAATAATTCTGGGTCAGAAATTTTGTCTGTGTGTTAGTAACCCAGTCCCTCCACTTGAGGCCCTGTCTATCTATTGTAGGTGGACTCTTTGAGTTTCCTCTCCCCATTTTTGGGCATTTTGGCTAAGATTACCCCACATTTAGTCCTGAGTGTCTCTCACTTCCCATGTCTCTGAATAAATTAAAAAAACAAAACAAAACCTTCAAGACAAACTGGATGCTGAAATAGCTTTATACTTTGTTCCTTCACAAGCCTCATGTCTGAATCTGTGTCTCATTTGCCCAGCCCAGGAGGTATTTTGTCTTAGCCTTGGCATTCAGGAGCATCTCCTGAACATGGCTGGGTAGCACATTTGCATGCTGATTTCTGAAGGTGGTAGGCCTTACAGCCACAGTGGTATCACGTATTGCATCTGATTGCCGCACTCACCAAACAATGTCAATGCCCTTTCCTTTTCTTGCTTTTGTTGCCAAGACCAAGACTTCTCGACAATCTTTAAACATGGTTCTTCTCTTCCCGTCTCATTGGCACCTCCTTTGTTTATTACTTTTTGTCTCCTCAGATGGTAATTTTTGGGGTGTCCTAGAGTTCTAACGTTAAACAGTTCACTCCTCTCTGGATTTGAATCACAGCTGTAGTGTCTGCCATGTGGTCAGAAGAAAGTCACTTATTTCTCTGGGGTTTAACTTACTCATTTATAAAATGAAAGTGAAAAAAAAATAGGTATCTTCTAGACTGACTGTGAAGATTAAGTGAATTTATATATGTAAGTTGTTTAGAGCAGTGGCCAAACACTACATTATATGTTTCTATTGTTTGTACCATGTCCTCTGTGTTGCTGTGGATCAAATGACAAGGCTTGTGTATAGACGATTTGCTCTACCATTGAGCTACATCCCTGGTCCCATCACTATGTTCTTGATTAGTTACTCCCTTGATGATTTCATCTGGTCTCATGGCTTCAGATTCTATCTAAACACACTAAACTAAACTCCAAATATATCTATAGTCTGGAGTTCTACCCTAAGGTGCATAGATTCAACTGACTGCTCATCATCTTCACTTGATATCCTAACAAGCCCTGAAAATTTAATGTGAAAATTATCATTTTGTCTAGTTTCTATTTGCTCACGCACTCCTTTACACTGTACATAAAACCCATCATGAGATTCTGTTATATCACCCTTCAGAAGATACCACGGCTAGGAATATGGCTCAGGGTATAAGGGTGCTTACCACCAAGTTTGACATCCCAAGTTTGATCTCTGGGATCCATATGGTAGAGGGAGAGAACCAGCTACCACAAAGTTGTCCCCTGACCTAGACATGTTCACTGCCACATATATGGAAGGGCAGCAATCACACAAATAAACACATACATATATACATACACACATTTACATTTAAAAGCTATCCAGGTTGTAACCCTAGTATTTCCAATCCTGATGTAGTCCAAACCATCACCTTTTACCTGGATTATCACAGTAACCTCCTGCCCATCAGTAGCTTCTCTTCTTAGCATAGTTCCCAGAAAGCTAAATAAAGATGAAGTCCAGTGTCACTCTGCTTCAATACTCTCTGGGTCCTGACCTCGGCTCTTACTACCAATTCCCCTTCTCCTTTCACATCAAACACATTTCTGCTTTTGTTGCCCCTCCTGTTCCAACAGCTTGTATCAAAGGCTTTGCATTTGATGTCTCTTGTGCTTGAAGTAGTCTCCACATGGTTGCTTTGCTCCATCTGGGTCACATTTCAGATGTTCTCAGTGAGGTCTGTTACACACTAGATGAATAGCATCTTCCACTATCTCCTACTACTCCCTTTTTAGTATCTCCACTACTCTGTTTTTCATTATACTTATTCACACCTGATGCACTGCATATTATCTTGTCTTTCCAAATGAGACTTGTAGGTCTATAAAGACAAAGATTTAATGTTTTTCCTTATTATTTTTAGATTTCTATTTTCCTTATTATTATGTATTCCTTATATTTTTATTATTTTTAGATTTCTATTTTCCTTATTATTTTTGGATTTCTATCAATTTTAGTATCTGATACACAGTACTTAACACATATTTGCCGACTAGATTATGAATGACGTAGCTATGAGTATGTAGAATAGAGATGATGAGTCATAAACAAACCAGTTTTGTCATGTTTGACTTATGATGATCTCATTTCATAAGAACATTCTGCATGGGGGTGATTGCTTCTGTCTCCTGTTTCTTCCTTCCAAGTGGCAGGAGGTAAATAAAGTAGACAGTGGCAAATAAAGAAAACTATTTGTACTTTCCTGCTTTGTTGCTATGCTTCATGGGTTACTATAGCTACTATAATTTAATTATACCTTATTGAATTGGTATAGCCACGAATTAGAAATCAAAACGTTCCTTCTGAAGGCAGACTAGATGACTGAGTGTTTGCACTTTACTGTAGTTCTAGAACTTCTACATGTTTCTGGCAAGCTAAAATATCTTGTTTCTAATGTATAACAATTCTAAAGGCTTGCAGTATGAAGTTTCAGCAGCTGGGTTGATTCTGAAGTCATGAAACAGACTAGGGGAAGTCAGGTTAATTGTGAATTTTTGATAGAAATTACAAATCAGGTATGAGAAGCAAATCTACCTAGAACTTGTTAAAATCTGTCAGTGGAAGCTGACATAGTGTAGTGTACGAACTTGTCACAGGAAGCCCTAACCTTCCCATGTGGAAGACTCCAGAATTTCAATAGGCTTTGGCTCTCAAGCAGGGAGGGAGACCAGGAATATCCAGAGCTTCCCTGTGGGGCGTTCCCTAGAGCCACTGGTGGGAGTGGACAGAGTTTCCTCTATCCAAAGGAACTCTTAGAAGACTGTTTCAGGGCATATTTGTGACTTTAAACTGTTTAAATCAAGTAGATGTAAACAATGTGTAGCTCCTGCTAGGGCCTAACTATAAACAAGTGCTCAGAGAAAGCTTTTAGGTTCATGGCCCCTGGGTAACATTTTGAGCAAACACAGGAAAGAAAGCACAGCAGTGTCTCAGCCTTCTAATCTCAGGTCCGAGCATTAGAGCCGAGAGCAAAAGGGCAACAGTAGTGAAATACATTGCTTTTCCCTCCTCTTAGGTTATATATTTGTGTATATGTATGAACACACAGAACATCTTGATAAAATGCACAAATTTGCTTTAATGGAGGCATGGAGTAGCTACAAGGGTTTAAAACTTCAGTTAGCGAAGTTTCATAAAGCACCTGAAAAGTCCACACGAAACACAGACGGGACAAGTGCTGGCAGTAAAACTAGGGATAGATTTTGTGATTCACTGTTGTACACAAATGTATTCTCTCCGTTTGTGTGGGTCAGGAAACCAGAAGCAATTTTACTGGGTGTCTCAGGTTTTCTCCTGAGGTTATAGGTCAGGGTGGCTGCTGAGACAGTTATCTGCAGGCATGACAGAGACTTAAGGGTGGCTTTCAGGAAGAAGACTCACCCTCATGACTGTTTACTACAGACACCACTTCTTGGTCATTTGCCTTTCTCTTTGGGTGGCAATAGCTCTCTCACCCCAGAACAAAGGATCCAGGAGAAAGAGAGACCAAGGCAGAAACCACGGGCTTTTTCATGATTTAGTCTCGAAAGACAGTCACTAAATCTCATCCACAGTCAAGGGAAATGGGTAGATTCTGTCCTTGAGGGAATATCAAGTATTTGCAACCATATTTGGTGGTTATGGTTGGTTAGTCATCTGGTTTGATTTGGTTTTATATTTTGTACTTGTTAGACAAAATTTACCACTAAACTGTCCCCCAAGTCCTGTGGAAAAGTATTATATTAGTGACCTTGTAACATTTTACTCCCTCTGAGCAGGCAACCATTGGAATTATGTAGATAAAATCAAATAATCGCAGACCATTATCAAAATCTATTCTTTCACTCATATTCATGTAAATAAATGATATCATCTGCTTCCATCCCAAAAACGCACCCAACTGTCTACCATGATTCTGGCAGAAAATCCTACCCGTTCCTATCTTATCAGTAATATAGGAAATGGCACACTTCCATGACAGACTGCTTTACATTCGTAGCTTAGCATTTTTGATATGGCACTTTGTCAAAAGGTATCATAAGTCCAAATAAGCATTTTAACCTCACATTTCAAAATTCAGTTACCTTTGTCTTCAAATTCAGTCCCTAGATAGCTTAAAAAGGTTACTTCAACCTAAGTTTTCCCTTCAGAAGTTGTCCCCCGTCAAAATCAGTAGACCCTGCTTTACACTTTACATCGCTGATTGTTTAAAGGAATGTGGGTACTCCTCCCAAACGTGTGTTTTAAAAGACAGGCTCTTTCTACACTGTATTGGTACATTCCTAGACTCAAGTCATGCAAACACCGGGACTTCAGTGTGCACCATTATTCAGACCTGTTTAAGGCTGAAAAAATACTTTGATGACATGGATGTGCTAGTTTTGCCTACATCTATGTTTCTGTACCACATGTGTGCCTGGTGTTCCTAGAGGCCATAAGAGAGTATTGGATCCCCCAGGGACTGGTTTATAGATACTTCTGAATGCTGGGAACTGAACCAGGGTTTTCTGGAAGGGCAGCAAGTGCTCTTAACTGTTGAACCATCATCTCCTGATCCCCACTGATAAAAATTCTTATGCTAATTCACAAATAAAAGGGAAAGCAGCAGAAACTCATTTGATTATTATATAGTGTATATATATGTGTGTGTGTGTGTATGTATGTATGTGTGTGTGTGTGTGTGTGTGTGTGTGTGTGTGTGTGTGTATAGTCTATAGCTCTTCTCTAGCAGGCTATTGGGAAGTGTGTTCCAAGCCAAAACCTCAGACTGAAAATTGATCCCTCCCTTCATCTCTGCCATGCTGGCAGCAGCTTTTCCAGGAGTGGAGCAGGTAAGCACTCATTCTGTGTCACAGAGTCCTGTGACAGTGCAGTGCAATAAAGCAATAAGAGCAAGCAGGTTTGGGTATAGGTGTACATTTTTAAAAAAACCTTCTAAAACTGTTAGCTTTCTTTTTAGTGGTGCTGGGAATTGGACTGAGGGCTTCAGGTGTGCTAAGTTCTTTCACTGATTTGATATATGTGTGTGTGTGTGTGTGTGTGTGTGTGTGTGTGTGTGTGTGTGTGTGTGTGTTTATGCTTTCAGTCACTATAGCAAAATAAATGAAAACATAAACTTTGGCTCATAGTTTTAGAGGTTTCAGTCTTTGGTTGCTTGAGGCCTGTGGCTGGACAATACATCATGGTGAGAAATCATGTAAAGAAAAGGAAAGGAGAAAGAGAATAGAATCATAACATCCTTGTGAAGGGCACACCCTTATCTTAGTTACTTTCCTATTGCTGTGACAACCACTATAATGAGGGCTACTTAGAAAAGAAAGTATTTAATTGGGCTTATGGCTCCAGGGAGTTAGGATTATCATGGCAGCAGACAAGCTGGCAGGCATGGTGCTGGAACAGTAGCTGAGAGCTTACATCTGATCTATATGCAACAAGCAGGGGGCAGAGAGCGAGCGGGTGAGCGAGCGAGCAAGAGAGAGAGAGAGAGCTAGGTGGGAATGACATGACTTGGGCTTATAAAACCTCCAAGACTGCTCCTACTAACACCTCTTTCAACAGGGCCACACGTAATCATTCCCAAACATTCAAACATTTCTACCAATTGGAGATGGAGCATTTAAATATATGACCCTGTGGGGGTATTCATTCAAACCACCACCACCTGCAATGATCTAATTTTCTTCCACTATCTAAAAGTCAGCTACCTCCTAATAGTACCAAAAGCTGGGACCAAGTTTTCAATACATGGACCTTTGAGGGCCATTCAAGATCTATACTATAGAACTTCCTTGTTTTAGTCTATAATTATATACTGCCTTTAAGAATAAATTTATTGCTGGGTGGTGATGGTGCACACCTTTAACCCCAGTACTTATGAGGTGGAGGCAAGCAGATTTCAGTGAGTTGGAGGCCAGCCTGATCTACATGGATATACCACGTTAGTCAAAAGATGTTTCTATGTCTTTCAAAAGATAAAAAGTTACCTTGTCTCCATCCACTTCCAATGACTATTTTATTTCCCCTTCTGTGTGAGATTCAAGCATCCTCCCTTGAGCCCTCCTTCTTACATAGCTTCTTTAGGATTGTAACATTGTCTCTGGATTGTAGCATGGTTTATCCTATACTTTATGGCTAATATCCACTTAGAAGTGAGAAAATACTATACAAGTCCTTTTGTGTCTGGGTTACCTCACTCTGGATGATATTTTCTAGTTCCATACATTTGCCTGAAAATTTCATTATGTCCTTGTTTTTAATAGTTGAGTAGTATTCTATTGTGTAAATGAAACACACTTTCTTTATCCATTCTTTGGTTGAGGAACCACATTTTCTTTATCCATTTTTTGGGTCATTTCCTGTTTCTGGCAATTACAAATAAAGCTGCTATGAGCATAGTTGAACAATGTCATGTGGTATGATGGAGGATATTTTTGGGTACATACCCAGGAGTAGTTAGAGCTGGGTCTTAAAGTAGAACTATTCCAAAATTTCTGAGAGACCACCAAATTGATTTCCAAAATGGTTGTACAAGTTTGCACTCCTACCAGCAATGAAGGAGTGTTCCCCTTGCTCCACATCCTTTTTAGCATGTGCTGGGTAGGAGAAGGGGCTGGGAGGAAAACAGGTGTTGGGGTAGTGAGAGGCTGGGGGACAGAAGGAAAATCAGTGGGGGACATTTCTGAAAGAAGCCAGAGACCTGGAAGGGGGTTCCTGGGAAGATATGGGGTGACCCTAGCTGAGACTCCTAGCAACGGGGCAGGGATATGAAGTCTGAAGTGGCCATCTCCTGTAGCCAGGAAGGACTCCCAGTGGAGGGAAGAGGGGATGACACCAACTTACCCAGAAAACCTTCTACCCAAAATTTGCCTTGCCTACAAGATGTGCAGGAATAAAGATGGAGCAGAGATGGAGGGAATGGCCAACCGATGACTGGCTCAACTTGAGACCCACTATGGGAAAGAGCCAACCCTTGACATTATTGATAGTCTGCTATGCTTGCAGGCAGGAGCCTAGCTTTTAGCATATCTGTCTTCTGAGAGGGTGATCCTGTAGCTGATGGAAACAGTTGCAGAGACCCACACCCGAACTTTAGGCAGAGTTCAGGGAGTCTTGTGGAAGAATGGGGGAATGATTGCAAGAGCCTTAGGGAATAGGAACTCCGCAGGAAGACCTACAGAGCCAACTTACCTGGGCCCATGGGGGCTCACAGAGATTGAACCGCCAACCAAAGAGCATGGCATGGTCTGAACCTAGCAGATGTGCAGCTTCACATGATCCCCAACAATTGGAGCAGGGACTATCTCTGACTCAGACTCTGTTGCCTGCCTTTACATCCCTTTCCTCTAGCTGGGCTGCCTTGTATGGCCTCAGTGGAAGAAGATGAACTTATTCCTGATACAACTTGATGTACCAGGGAGGGTTGGTACAAGGGGTGGGGGGAATAGGACAAGGCGGGTGGTAGGATGGAACTGGGAGGAGGAGGGGAGGCTGCAATCAGGGTGTAAAGTGAATAAAGGGAAAAATACTCCCTTGTACCACTTTGCAGTCATTGCCCTCCTAGCCAACTGTGCCACAGATAGCCACTGACCTATCTTATAAACGAGTTGTTTTCTTTAGGTATTCTTTGACTATTTGGCTTCTTTCAACATGTTTCTATGATTGCAGTGTTGAAGTATTTATTAGTAGTTTGTTTCTTTTGGTTACTAAGTGCTATTGCTCTAAGAACATACCACAATTTGTTTAACCATTCATCTGTTGATGGGTAATTGGGTTGTGTCCAAGTTTTTTCTGCTACAAACAAACCAGTATAATCATTTGTGTGTGAGCCTTGTTTTGAACTTACATCTTGTTGTGGATGTGCTTTTCATTTTTCTTTGGTCATCTGATAAGAATGTCTTAGGTTTGTAAGAGTTTTCTGACCCATTTCTAAGGTCCTGTTCAGTTGCCTTTTGAAGGACCCTTACTAGTAATAACACGTCATAGTTAAGAGTGTCTTTCCTAGTTTGTCACAGATAATCTATAGCAAAGAAATAGTTTATAAAAGAGAAGTCATTTCCAAATTGCAAAATGTTTATTTGTACTTCAGATTTTAACACATCACCAGTAGTAAGTAGTCTCTTGCTGATGCCATGGGAGTCTTTTTCTTGATGTGGAGGTAGGAAAGAAATTCTTTCCATCTTTAGAGCAGCAGGTGAAGGAAGACAAATCCCCTGGGCAGTGAGCCAAGAGAGTGGATAAAGGATTGTTCTCTAGAGGAGCACTGCTAAACAAAAATATGCATGAGTTTGTGAGTTATAGTTTAGCTTGGCTATAAGCTCTTATGTTCAAATCCCGTTTCCACCATTTTCTAGAGATTCATATACCTTGTGCAAATATCTTCCAAGCTTCAGTTCACCATCTGCAATGAAGGGAGACAACGGTACTCTATGGATTGCTGTGCAGATTAACTGAGATAGTATATGAAAAGCATGCTGTAGAATGACCAGCTGGTTTTAAAACAATTTAGTAGTAGTTTTATTTTTAACGTGTAGTAGTGTTTTGTCTGAACACATGTATTTATGTGTTCTGCATACATGCCTGGTTGCTCATGGAGGCCAGAAGAGGGTTTCACATCCTTTGGTACTGAAGTTACATATGGTTGTTAGTTACTGTGTGGTACTGGGAACTGAACTCAGGTCCTCTGCACGAACAGCAAGTTCTCTGAACTAAAGAGCCATCTCTCTAGTCCTTAAGTGGTAACTTTAACAACTCTTCAGGCAAGGATTGTCTGTAGTTTCCTGGTTTTCCTTTTTGGCTTTGGGGTTGCTGTGTGTTAATGTCAGGGTCTTACACATGCCAGGACAGGCAGGTGCTCCTCCAGTGACCCACATGCCCAGACCTATAGTTTCCTTTAAATGAATTTCTTATAAATCTGTTTGCAAATGACACTCAGTAAATTGTCACTTAGAATCATGTGTTGCCAAATTATGGACTCAATAAATACTCCTTTAGCACCAAGTATTCAGCTAGGACACAAATATCTAAAGAACTCAGTCCTCACCACCAGGGACCCCAAAACAAACAACGCAGGAGACAGAGCGGGGCTGGTATTACAGGAAAGACACAGAGAAGAGCAATTTGTCCTAACAAGCCCAGATCAAAGATACCTTATAAACTGAGTTTGTAAATTGAAATCCTTTTAATTTTCATAGCTCTGTAGCTTCTTTTAAAATACATATCCACAAACAAGGAAAAAAACATCTAAAATAGAATTTTAGAAAATTAGATTGGCATGGGTTTGCATGGAGTGATTAGCCTTTATTTCTGCCACACAAAAGCTTTGCTGTTTTCCTCTTGCAGAGATTGCCTTTTTCTGAGTTGGGTTTTGTTTTTAGTTTAGTAGTTTGTACTGATCTGACAAAAACCAAAAAAGTCACATTATTTCAAAGGTCTGAAATACAAAATATATTCTTACATACAAAGTAGCCTAAAAGGTTTTACTTTGAAGAATAACACTACAAATTAATACAAATAAGCAATTAAAAAGTAAAATTAGAAGTGGGAAGACACCTTAGCTGTTATGAGCTTGCTGCTCTTGCACAGGACCTGGGTTCAGTTCCCGGCACTCCCATAGCAGTTCATAACTATACTATACAGTAAATAGTACTATCTACTGTACTATAGTCCAGGTCCAGGCAATTTGATGTCTTCATCCAACCTTCAAAGGCATGTACATAGTACCCATACAAGCAGGCAAAACACTCGTACACAAAAAAAGTATAAGTAAGTCTAAAAAATATTAAAAGAAAAAAATAAAAGAAAAATCTTGGTATGTAGATCAGTAGTAGTACAGCGCTAATGCGTAAGGTCCTGCATTCATCCTCAAATGCTACTGAAAATAAAAGTAATGCTAAAAATAAAAAAGAAAACTATTTATAATGAGGCTTTTGTTTATAACTAAGGATCTATGCACAGGCAATGTGGCTTAGGTAAGGTGCTTGCTGGTAAGCCTGACAACCTGTGTTCAGTCCCTGGGACCAGATAGTATAAAGAGAGATATAACTCCCATGTAGTAGCAATAGTATGTAATCCTCTTCCAGTGCCCCACCCAAAGCCCCCTCTGTTCTGCCTCCTGCTGGAAGTGCCATCTGGCCTATGGTAAGAGTCTAGAGAGGCGTCCACAACAAAGCTCTCCACATTATGTCCTACCTCTTTATCTGCAATCGCACCTCTTTTGTTACTACAGAAAACATAATGAGATTTATGGTGAGTCAACTTTTTAGTTTTCTGAAGGTGTCTCATCTTCCATTTAAATCTACAGAGACCAATATTGAAAACTCACCTTTAGGCCATCCAACAGGTTTTTCCAATGTGACCTTTTCTGTTTTACTAGACTTGTGTGCACTCCCCCTGAGAAAGGGGGAGACAGATGGGGTACGAGGTTGGGGAATTAGAAGAGGGCTTGGAATGAGGAGAGCCAAAGCGGAAGAGGAGCTCCAGTACAGGCAAATGGAAGAGCTCATTGGAGAAAACGTGGGAGAGAAGGACGGCCCACGGCAAGAGAGAAAGGGGCATAAAAAAATCTGGGTCTCAAATTCAAACGATGTTCTAAACACCGCAGCAAGTTATCTACATTCTTTACAGCGGAGCTCACTGCTGGTTCACACACCTGGTCCCTTCTACGGGCTTCCCTCTTTTCTTTTCAGTTTGGGTTAAACAATCAGGGAGAGATGTGGCTGCTTAGAGCTTGATTTGTAGTGTTGAACAGGAAGATAAAAGAAACTGGTGGGGTGGGAAGGAAACAGTATTTCATGTATGATTTTTCCTCTCTCTCATTTCTTGAACCATTGTCTTTGGTCTCACTCTTTGTCATGTAGGAAGAATACTGTGGCATCATAGGAAAGCCTATGCCCTGGGCTCACTACAAAGAAATCAGAAAGGTCGAGGAGAAGAATAAAGCCTTGAAACGTGGGAAATTAAAAGTCAAGGAAGGAGAGAAGTGACTTGGGTCCAGAGACACAGGTCTAGCTTGGTATCTGCCATGTCATTACGTGGCCTTGCTTATAGGAGCAGTGTATTTGAAGTGCTGCTTTCCACAAAACATTGCATAGAAACCCCTTCAGCTGCAGAGGTGTGTGGGAGGCAAACCACATAATTTTGTCCTTAACTACCATTGCCTAGGAGGCTGGGAGCTCCCCACAGAGATTGCTCTTCCCCCAGCTTTGGGCAGCATTACTATTCTGGCTTTACCTAGAAATTAGAATTACAGAGGCGTTTTTAGTCTTTGTTTAGACTGAATTTAATAGAATGAGGGTTTAGGATGGGGTAGCCTTTGCTCTCTTGAGGTAAAGAGAATTACCATGAGTGTGTGAGAGGGAAAAATCTTATTCAAAGGAGGGTGAAGATGGGGAAAGAAATGCTAATCAGGGGGAAAACTGAGAAACTATACAAGCCTAAGAAAAATGGGAAGACACAGGAGAAGAAAGAAGAAGAAACAGGGAAACATGAAAGAGAACAAACAGGGAAAATGGTTAATGCCTTGTGGCAACCTGCATGCCACATCCCACACTGTGTCATGCCTGCGGTTCAGCCGGCTCCGCGTGCACCTTCGCTACTCCTTTGCTGTATCTGTGGTTAGTCCCTGATGCCCAGGACACCCACTTCAAACTGCCTGCTAGCCTTCCAGAAATGGGACATCAGCAGCACAGAATATCAGCTTTTAGAATTAATCACTGTTAAAATGCCTTCCTCCCAACAGCCTAGCCACATACAGAGGAAGTGAAATGGCATGTTCATGTAATGGAGAAAGTTGGGTTAGAACTAAAGCCTGAGGCCTCTGACTCAACATCAGTGTTCATTTGCCTTTTTCAACATTGCCATATCTCCTCTGGCTCCCTTTCCCAGGTGGCTTCACCGATTTATATATCCCAGTCATGCTGTTTCCCAAATCGTCTTCCTTTGTCTTGTTCCTACAAGTAGACTTACAATAATTATGCATGTGTGTGCATGCATATGTGGTGGGTGCACATGTATGTAAGTGTGTGTGTGTGTGTACAGTTACCCATGTGGAGGCCAGAGAACAATCTTAGGTGTCTCCTCAGAACATGTCTACTTTGATTTCTGAGACATGGACTCTCATGGCCTGAGGCTTGCAGATTCAGCTAGGCTGTTCCATGGCCACCAACGCTCCTCTGTCTCTGCCTAGTGCCGAGATTACTAGTGTGTGTTACTACACTCAGCTTTCTCTATGAGTGCTGGGGATTGACTTGATAGGCTCATGCTTCAGCATTTTAGTGCCTGACCTACCTCTCCAGGCCCTGTCAATAAGTCATCATCATCTTTGTCATCTTCGCCATCACCCTGCCGTCATTGTTAGTATATATCAACTGTGTAAAATTGTGAGTAACTCTTTCTGACCATACGTACACATCCCTCTGACTGCTTCTTATCTCCACCTTGACTGTTAGAAAAGCTTCCTACCTGCTCTTTCTGTGTCTGGCATCCTCCAGCTTCTCTTACAGATTTAGTCAGTAGAGGAGCCATTTTAAAACCTGACACTAAGTTACCACTTCTTTTTCCTCCAGTGGATTTTCTTCGGCTAATTCACAGACTTATGGCAAGTAGCTTGCTTCATATTTTTGTCTAATCTCTCCCAAGTCTGCCAAAGTGCTTCATATAAAATATATGCTTGAAGTTGTACCAGAAGACAGGTGGACCTATTAGTCGCAGATAATATAAAGACAACCATATTGGTACCCTGCATGAACTGGACATCCACAGCTAACTAAATGAATCGTAGTTCTATCTCTGTGTTGTGACAAGTCATTAGCAGTCAGGCTGCCGTTGGATGGATCCTTGCCTTTGGCAAACATGGAGGGCATTTGTTTGGGTTACTGGTACTGGGTAACTCTGGAGCTTCTAAGCCTTTAGTGTCATGACCTCTTTATAAATACTGTTTGTGGTAGAAGTTGATGGGTGAAAATCCTACAAACTAAAAAGGAGGTCTTGAATCTTCTTTTAAAAAGATTTTCTTTTTAATCATGTGTATATATGTATGTGTGTATGTGTGTGTGTGTGTGTATGTGTGTGTGTATGAGAGTATGGTCATGTGTGTGTGGTTGTGCATGGAGGCCAGAGGTGTCAGATACCCTATAGCCTGAGTCACCTGGCATTTTCTTTATTGAAGCACTTTTTTATATGGTGGTCTCAGGTTCAGCTCTGCTGATCATAATGCAGATCTCACATGTGGTGAAGGTCAGCGGGTAATTTGGATACTGATTCCCAATGAGCAGATATAAAGACAAATCACATTTGTGTAAAACTCTAGTAGTATTGGGCTGGAGAGGGGCTAGGTGGTTAAGAACACTTGCTATTTCAGCTCCCAGCACTCACTCAATGGCTCACAACTGTTTGTATCTCCAGTTCCAGGGCATCTGATGCCCTCTTCTGACCTTTCCCAGTATCATGTACACACATGGTGCACTTACATACATGCATACAAAGCACTCATACACATAAAAAAACAAATTGTAAAAAAAAAGTGTTATGTTTACCATATAATCTTCTTTTCTCTTTCCTATTTTGGGGGATGGGTGGGTGGGTTTTTTGTTTGTTTTTGTTTTTTTGTTTTGGTGGAACTGACTTTTAAATATGACTATAAGTGTCTTCAAATATTCTTGTTTTTCTTGGGCATTTTTTTTTGTACTTTTTTCCTCTTCACTTAAACTAAGTTAAATATTCCTCTGTGTTCTTCCCATAGTATTCATTTATAAGTGGCATGTAGCCAAAGCTTATTCCAGCTCACAGGTTAGAGAGTAGCTAGGAGTGAGTGAGCAGTCAGCAAAAGGCAAGGTTTCTAATGGCCTGTATGACAGTCTCCTCAGTTACATGTTTGTTGTTAGAAATTGAAGATTCTTTAAGACATGAGAATACATAAATAAGAAATCCCCATACCCAAACATTAACTAAGTCACCCCACAGTGAATGTTAGGCTAAAGATGTAAGTGGGAAGAGCAGAGGAACTACGTGACTTTAATTTACCAAAAATATTCCCCATACAAATGTTCAAGGATAGCAGGTCCTGTTGCTGCTGTGGTGGGATCCACTTTTAGAGCTCATCTTGGAGTGGTTCATGCCTAATAGATTAGACTCAGGGTCTGAAGATGGTCTTGGAAGAGTCTCTCCAGTGTGGCGTGTTTAGAATTTTGGGAAGGCAACAGAAGGCCTAGCTGGAACCCTTTGTTCCTAACCATCTATAGTTAGAACTCTGAGTAACTCTTGTCTACTGAAGAGCACAAAAAATGTGTCTTGGAATTTATTCCTTACCTGAAATGTCTGAATCAGTTCTTGTACTCCTGTAAAAATAAACAGCAGAGTTCCAAGAGTTGCCACCTTTACCACAGATATTTAGAAAAAAATAGCTGGGTCTGAGATAACCAGTCATTTTCCAAACACTCTGTGACTGGTAATGGATTGTGCTTAGCAAGCCTAGACTGTATTAATTGTACAGAGTAAGGTTGTTTATTTACGGGTTATTCAGCTTGGAAAAGCCACAAATCAGATTGCATGCAATGGCATACCATCTTCTGTTATTGCATTTCTCACAGTCACAGGCTGCTGGCGTCTCCACTCATGGCTGCTCAGCCCTCCCCTCTTGCTGGAGTGCAAGAGAATCTGGTGAAGAGTGAGTGACCTTTAGATTTCCCTGCCCAGGCCTCCTACAGAGGCGGCTATGATTCCTGCAAGGGGTTGGGAAGATACAGTCATTTCAGGGTCGACAGTGGGTCTTTCAGGAACTTAAAGTAGTAATTCTTTGGAATTTTCTAAAAATGGATTCTCATAGCTGTGCCAATAGGTCTCAGGATTTAAACTCAAGGTTGAGATTAATGGTAAAAATTATTGAGAGACCAGGCAACACAAAGAAAATGTGTCCAACAAAACAGGCGCAAATTAAAACAGAGCCTGATATCCTGGTCGGACCAAAGGTTCAGAGCGGTACTGCTCTGTCTGTGAGGGAGTGTAACTGAAGTAAGTTCTTCATTACTCTGAGAGCCCCCATGACAGTGGAGAAAAGCTCCATTCCTTCATCTTTATCCCATATAGATTTAAGTTGCTTATTTTGCATTTTAAATGGTAGTACCTAGAGAAGCACAATATTCAGCAGGGTCATGTTTGGCTTTTTAACATTTTTGCATTCTAAACAAACAATTATAAAGTGTCCCTGAAATTAATAGTCTTAGGAAAGAAAAATAACATATAGGATGTATTCATCTACTTTACCTTCCTGGATAAATCCTACAAATGCCCCAGGAATAAAGCTTAGGTTCCATTCTGTTCTTAAAATATTATATCTTTCTTTTTTAATTAGCATTCTCAAATTAGGAACAAGCTACTAATTATGTTCCCAGTGTAAACAGGAAGCTAAAAGGAGCCCATGGTTTACTAAGCCAACTATTTCCCATACAAATATGTCCCATGGGACAGACCTCAAGAGGCTTACTTAGAATAAAAATTTAGTTTTGTTTTTCTTTTTTCATTTATTTCTTCCTTGTAGTTAGGAGATTAATGGCATAGAAAGCTAACAGGGAAAGCCTTAAAGAATTTAAGATTTGCTAAATTACAATATTTTTGTATTTTAAAATTCCATTATTTTTCTGCTTATGTAGTGACACACATCATTTCGAATGATCATATAGTGAATCTGACAAAACCTAGACTCTACAGAGAACTTTTCGATCTGTTAGATTTGTAATTTTTATTATTAAAAACAACAACAATAACAAAAAACAGAAACAAACCAAACCCCTAGCCAGGCTATGGTGGTGGGTGCCTTTAATCCTGCTCAGCACTGAGAGGCAGGGTTAGGCAGGTGTCTGAGTTTGAGGCCAGCCTGGTTTATATAGTAAGTTACAGGACAATTAGGGATGCATAGTGAAACCCTGTCTCAAAAACAAAATGAGAGAGAGGGGGTGGGGGAGAGATTGTGTAGTAAGTGTTCTTGCTCAGCTCCCTTGGGGACAGGTGATATGGCTCCCGGGTTACGAGCATTGGCTGGAGAACCTTGGGAGACTCACAGCCATTTGTAATTTCAGGTCTAGGGAATGCAAAGCTCTCTTTACTCCATCAAGGGCCCAGCTGTTCCCATTTTCCTCTCATACTCTTAGCCTTCAAGTACAGGATCCAAGCCAGGTGGGAGGCAGAGGCAGTCTGATCTTAGAGTTTAAGGTCATCCTGATTTACAAAGTGAATTTCAGGACAGCCAGGGCTACACAGAGAAACCCTGTCTCAAAAACCAACCAGTCAACCAACCAACCAACCAACCAACCAACCAACCAACCAAGCCCAACCAACCAACAGAAAAACAAATAAAAGCAACCAACCAACAACAACAACAAACTAAGTGTGCTGGTGAGATGATCCAGAGGGTAAAGGGTACTTGCTATTAACCTGAAAAACTTGAGTTTGATCCCCAGACCCCACATGGTAGAAGGAGAAAACCAATTCCCACAAGTTGTCCTCTGACCTGCACACATGCATCCTGATACATTCATCCCCCCAACCCCACCTCCACTAAGTGAATGGATAAATGAATGAATGAATGAATGAATGAATGAATAAATAAATAAAAATGTAAAAATCATTTTAAAACAAAACAAAAATAATGTTGGGTGTGGTGGTTTGGGCTTTAATCCAGAACTTGAGAGGCACACAGAGGTCAATCTCTGTAGAGTTCAGGGCTACCGAGTCTACATAGCAAGTTCTAAACTAGTCAGAGACTCTGTCTTAAAACAAACTAAACCAACCGACAAACAAACAAAAATTTACAAGAACAAAACAATGTACAGCACTTGTCTAGCATATACAAAGTCTTATGTTTAATCCCCAGAATTAAAAAAAAAAATAAAAGCATTTGTGGAAAGGAGAGATGACGACTCAGAGGTTAAGACCTCTGTCTGCTCTTCTAGAGGTCCTGAGTTCGATTCCCAGCAACCACATGGTGGCTCACAACCATCCGTAATGGGATATGTTTCCCTCTTCTGGCTTACAGACATACATGCAGGCAGAATGCTGTATACAAAATAAATAGGTAGATAAATAAATACATCTTTTTAAAAAACCTGATATTAAAAGCTAATATAGGGAACTAGAGAGATGGCTCAAGAATTAAGATCTCATACCACTCTTCCTAAGGACCTGAGTTTGGTTCACAGCAGTCCAGCTCCAAGGAATCAAGAACCTTCTGCTGGCTCCATGGGCAACGGCACTCACATGCAATAACCTTACATAGACTCACATGCATACACATAGCTAGAAGTATCTTAAAAAAGAGTTAATGTAATGCTAGAGCAATGAAATGATTTTGTGAACATGTAACAAAAGGTACATGCTACATACATTCATCAAACCCCATAGAATTTCATACTATGAAGTATGACCCTTTATGTTATAAACTGTAAAGTACAGCTATTTCATAACAACACATCAATATTGGTGCACTGATTATAGCACGTGAGTGAGGAAGCTGGAGTGGGGAAGGGCAGTGGCTGTGGCTGCTCGCTTACTCCATACATTGAAAGCTACACTGAGAAGTAAAGCGTGTCCTCATTTTTCTGGGCATGCAATGGTTTTCGTTGTGAAAGAAGATGCTGATTTAAACAGTTAACCTCAGGAGTTTAGATTCTAATTCATGGTGTGATTGTAGAATGTTATTACTGGCAATATTGTGTTGTGAGGATGAGATAAACTAGAAGGTGGTTTCAGAGTATCCCCACCTGACCAATTTACATAGACAAAATGGATGGATTCATTTACATCATTACAGGAAGACAGCTGAGGATTTTCTATTGAGCCCACACTGCTGAGTAGTAGTGAACACTGTTCCTCACTGGCGGGCACCTGCATTTTTACCTTCCTTTTCTGTTTCTGACCAGTGGTTTCTGTGTCTCTCTTCTTTATTATCCATTCTCCTGTTTGTTTGTTCTCTTTTGTTGTAAACTTTCTTCCTGTATCCTTTAGCTCACCAGAGCTAGTGGTAGCAGTTCTGGTCATTATTTAATTCCACTGAGATAATGCAGATTACCACCAATAACAGATCAGACAAACTGGGCAATAGTGGTTCACACCTGTAATCCCAGTGATTTAGGAGGCAGAGGCTATAGGATTGAGAATATGAGCCAGGTTGGGCCATATAATAAGTCCCAGGCCAACCTGACCTGTGTATTGAGACTTTGTGCTAAAAATACAAAATTTTAAAAGGTTAGGGACATAGCTTAGGCAGAGTGCTTGCCCAGCATGGAGACCTGACCTCGAGTCAGCCCCACTATACATGAGGTGGTGGGACACAATGCTATCAGTCATCTGGGGGACATTTATTTGTTTTAATTGTATCTCCATCTCTAATAGGGCAGTAGAATTTCCTGTGAGTGGTAATAGCATTTCTCACAGTGAGTCATAAGAATGTATACCTAGCTCCTAGTCTAGGTGAATTCCTACAAGGAAACTCATGTGTTTGAGTTGACAGTTTTTCCTTTGACTGAAAAATACACATACGTTCTCTACCCACACACTAAACAAATGTACAAACAAGTGTAATTGAAAAAATTAAACACTCAAATATTTAGTGCTAAGAGAATTATACCTAAAGTCTTCAAGATGGGAAGCGTCCCACAGTGGTAAAGTGTGCTGTTAACATGTGTGGGTCTCTTGCTTCAATCGTCAGTGCTCTTTCCCCACAAATCATCAGCACAAAGTCTAACATTTATCAAATAGATTCAGATTGATCTGAGTTCAAAAGAATAGGGAAGCAAAAAGAAATGTTAGTCAAAGATTTATTCTGTACCAACAAAATAAGATGGGAAAGAATTATTTTTAAAACGAAAATAAGCTAGAAGAAAAGAAAATCATATCATTTCCTCAGTTCCACAGGAAAGTTCATTTGTTTTGTTCATTGAGGCAACAAAAAATAATTTTCAATGGTAGAGTGTGATGCATTTGCTCGATAATATTTACCAGTCACCTTGTGTGCATTAGGAACAAGGGAATAAACAGTAAAAAAAAAAAAAAAAAAAAAAAAAAAAATCAAGTCCCTGTCCTTTGACTTGCTTTATTCCAGTGGAAGAGGCAGATCAGAAACAAAATATATTATGCCAACCAGGATGTGCTGAGGTTAAATCTGAGATGATGGGGAGGGATGGAGGGAGACAAAGTAGTGATCTGAGGAAGGGGAAAAGGAACAGTATGTGTGTGTGTGTGTGTGTGTGTGTGTGTGAGTGTGTGTGTGTGAGTGTGTGAGTGTGGGGGGAGGCATTTGAACAGACAGCTAAAGTGTATAACTCTGAGAAAATAGAGTTCCAAGCTGCCTAATATTTATAAATATCTGCCAAATAAACAATTTTATTTATGGACACATGCATAATATATGTATATATATAAACATAATGGGAAAAGAAAATAGACTATCTTTCTAAATGATTGATGGAAATTCATAAAATTTCCAATTAAGTTATTTCAAGACAGAAATAGTAAATTGACTTCAGGAAATAGACATATGCTTGGAAATTGTGTTTTGGGTCTGCAAGATGGCTCAGCCTGTTAAGGCACTTGCCACCAGCCCTTGGGACCTACAAGATGAAAGGCTAGAACTTATTTTTATGAGTGTACTCTGACTTCTGTACATGTACATACAAGCACAGGACAAACAAATTAATGTGAAAACAATTAGGCAAAACAACAACAACCAAAAAAAAAAAAAACAAAAACAAAAAAACAAAAAACAAAACCCCAGAAGTTAAGCAGTTTCCCGTTGCTTCTCATTGGATGTCTGTCATATTCATGATGTCCTTCTATGTGGTGGCCAGCTTTACTGACAACAGTTAATCAACCAACTGGCCATCCACACAACAAATAACTACCCCTTAACTTGTAGAAATACATAGAAAAGAAAGGACACAAAGAAGAAGGTAATTCAGTGGAAGGCAGTGTTTTGTAGTTAAAGCCCACAGGTGATCCACATGACCCCTGAAGAAGGGCTAACCAGGAAGCTGGCTGCTTTAGTGACATAGCAGGCACTCACTAGGAGAAGCGCATATGCAGAGCTGAGGACTTACAAGCCAGAAGAGGAACTTCCAAAGACATATATACAGTGAGGATTTATTTCTACAGCAGGGTGTGAGAAAGCCAAAGTTTGAACATAGCTCATAATTAAAGAAATTGATATTTGCTATAGCTATTGATATTTATTTTTTTAAAGATTTGTTTCATTTATTTTTAAATTATGTATATGTGGAGGAGGGGGTCATGTACATGTAAATTCAGGTACCTTCACAATCCGGAAGAGAGCATTCCACAAGGTGTCACTATGTAGCCCTGGCTAGCCTGTTTAGACCAGGCTGCTACAAAGTCACAAAGATGTGCCTGCCTTTATTTCCTGCGCGCAGGGATGAAAGATGTGTATCCATGTGCCTGGCAATTAAAAATTTTATTATGCTTTTTAATATTTCTTTGTTCTAGTATAGTTGGTAGAACTTATAAAGTATATAGAAAATATTAATGGAAACATTCTTAATTTGTTTTAAATTTTAAATTAAGCTTTATTATTATCATTGTGTGTGTGTACATATATGACATATGTATGAGTGTGGGCATGCCTGTGCCACAGTGTATGTATGGAGGTCAGAAATAACGTTCTGGAGTCAGGTCTTCCCCTACCCCATCAATCTGGGAATCTAACTCATGCTATCAGGCTTGTAGAGCAAGCACTTTTATTTGGTGAGGCATCTCTCTAGAATTGCTTTACTTTGTTTTTTTTTTAAAGATTTATTTATTTTATATATGTGAGTACATTGTCACTGTCTTCAGACACACAAGAAGAGAGCATTAGATCCCATTACAGTTGGTTGTGAGCCACCATGTGGTTGTTGGGAATTGAACTCAGGACCTCTGGAAGATTAGTCAGTGCTCTTAACTGCTGAGCCATCTCTCCAGCTAGAATCTCTTAAAAAAAAATACTGTAGGTGTAGTGGACAAAATTACAGTGTGGACAAAATGCCATGACTACTCTGTTTTTCTCTCTGTGTGGGAATAGCATTAACCCTCTTTAGTATTATACTGAGCTTGCTACATTTTGCCTACAGAAACTCTAAGACATTAGAAATCTAAGACCTTTATTGTCACAAGTAGAATTAACTCAGAATAATCTTTATTGTGTTGTTTTTGTCTGGGTTAGCAAAAGCAAGAAGTTTTGAGAAATAAGATACATTTTATAATTTATGAGAAAATGGCATAAACAAAATATAAATCAGAGTTATAATTAATACTGTCCAGAAAAAAAATTGAAAGTGCTCTTTTTCTTTAATGAGAACTTTGATAACTCCTGTTTCTTCAAGTGTTCAATTTATGATTGCTTTAAGTTTTTCACTTTGCATTTTATCAAAAGTCATGTACTTAATTTATTATCTCTAAGGTTTTCTCTAAAAAAGATTTACTTAGTAATATTGGTTATACAAGACAGGTTTTTTTCTATGTAGTTCTGGGTGTCCTGGAACTAGCTTTATAGACTAGGCTGGCATCGATTTCAGAGATCCTCCTGCCTCTGCCTCCCGAGTGCTGGAATTAAAGGTGTGCACCACCATGCTTTTACTTATATCTATTTTAACTTCATGTGTGTGTGTCAACGCCTGCACAAATGTATGTACACCTTGTGCATGGTTGGTACCACCAGATGCCAGGATGTTGACTCTCTGGTAGGGGTCTATTGGTAGTTATGGGCTGCCCCATGTGGGTGCTAGAACCTAAATCAGGTCCTCTTTAAAGCCCCAAGTGCTCTTTAGTGCTGAGATATCTCTCTAGCTCCTAATCTCTCCAGGTTTTAAAGGAAAACATTTATAGACTCTCTCAATAACATTTACTATTCTATCTATTATTAAATAGTTTATATGACACTTTTAAGTTTTCAGTTTTACTTTTTTCAGTAAGTAGCCATTACAATGGTTTACTATTTTGTTCCTTTTGGAATAAAAACAAATTTCTTTTTAGCACTTCAAGTTACTTAACAAATTCTAGTTAATTTCATTCCAAGTTAATTTTCTTATCCTGTGTTTGTGTGTACAGTAATATAACTCTCCCCGTGCCGCACCCCCCCCCCCCAACTACACGCTTAGCATCAAATCCAGGGCCTGTGTTTTCTAAGCATGTAGTCTGTCATTGAGCTACCCCCCAATTCCTCTTTTAATATATTTATTTAAAAGACAGACAGAATTGTACCGGCACCATTTTTTTTTTAACTAACATAAATTGTTTAAGGTGGGGTTCAACTATGCTCCTCGGATTGATCTGGAACTCCTGGGCTGAGGGGATTTTCCTGCATTAGCCTCCAGAGTAGCTGAGACTACAGGCATGTGCTACATAGGCTAATGTAAGCATTTTGATCTGGGTTCTCTTTAAGTCTTACCCTAGAATTAGTGTATCAACTTGCTTGCACCTCTATCACTACAACATTCACCCCCATTCAGTCTGCAATCAGCTTTGCAACAGAGGTATTAAAATAATGGAAATAGGTTGTTTTCTCATATTACTGCAAGTACAGAGATATGTAAAGGGTAAATAGAGTCTCTGTGGACAAGAACACAGATAAGCATAGCCATAAACGCACACACAACCTTTCCAAATGTCAACACTCCAGCTCCCAAATGTGAGCCCTGAGCGTCTGTTAATTCTCTAAACCCCATGCTCTTAGCATTAATCCAATGGCAGCAATTCCAGATGAGCAGCACAAGAAACTGGTGTGGAAATAAAAAACTAGCCAAGGCTGACCCCAAAATGGATGGCTAAGAGGTGCCTATGTCATTGTTCTGTCACACTGTCAGAATCTTTAGAGACAAATGCATGAGTTGCCAGGAAGCAGGCATACATCTTCTGCTGCACACACTAGAATGCACAGTGTTTCCCCATGCTACTGACCTGGATTCCGTGGCCTTTAAATGTATGTTTTGAAGACGAATCATATTTTCTTCAGAAGTTTCATCACATATTTCTTTGTATATGTCTTCCTTGCTTTTTACAGGAGTCTGAGTAGTCTGAAAACACCCTTCATCTTGCAAAGCCAGGGCTATGTTTGACATGGTGACAGGATTTGGGGAATCTTGGTAGTCACTCTTAGTTTTTGTATCTTGTAGACTCCTATGTTTCAGGGTATATTCCTTGGGAAAGAACAAGTAATGGGAAATCAGAAGACAGAAGGACAGCATGTACAAACAGTGTTTATGGAGCAGTTTCTAGTCCTTTCTTTCATACTTACTTGAGTGCTCACTTGTCCGGGGACGGGGAGTAAGGCACAGTGTTGCCTGACTATGGAGAAGAGCCTTGTCTGGTGTGAAGTCTGGTGGCATAGGAACAAAGGCCTGTACCACTGCAGCCTAATCCACGATATTCAGGTCAGAGTGATGAACCCCAGGGTCACCTCACCCAAGATGAGTAGGGTCTTATTACAACACTTGTCTTTGAATTACAGGTTAAGGAAGGTTTTCTAGAAATAGCTTGCCATGGAGTCTTTAGTCAGGTTGCTTGTAGGAGCATCTGATAGGTAGTGGGGGCTCAGGCTTCATAACAACAACAACAACAACAACAACAACAACAACAACAACAACACCACTTTTATCTTTCAAGACTCTAAAATGCAGTTCTCGAAAGCCTTTCCTCTGCTTTTAATTGTCTCCCTGCCACATGGCAGCTCTCCAGGTCTCTCTGTGACTGTATCAAAAAGTGGTCAGACTGCCTCAGTATAGTCAGTCAGAGAATTCATTACCTGTGTCCCTAACATTCTCCATGTCGGCCCTTCTTCCTCCCATGGCAACCACCTGGTCCATCCTGGTACTGTTGGACCTAGGCACACATGCCTGCAGTTCCAGCACAGGGGGAACTGAGGCTGGAGGATGGCAAATTCTAGGTCAGTCTGTCCTAGTATAGCAAGACCATGTCTCAAAACAAAACAAAACACCCCCAAAAGAATGTGTCGTAATCTTGGTCCCTAAAGAGAAAACTCCATTTTTTTTCTTACAATGAAAATAATGTGTAAGATAGACAATTTAAGATGCTGTAAGGGAAGTCTGGAGAGACAATGGTTCAGGACACCAGTGGCTCTGTCAGAGAACCCAGGTTTGATTCCCAGCTCCCACATGTGGCTCACAACTGTAATTTTAGTCCCTGGAGATCCAATGTTATCTTCTGGCCTCAGTAGGCACTGAGCACATGTGGTGTCTAAACACCATGTAAGGAAAACATCTATACACATGAAAAGATCCTCCGAGGACTAACGTGGGAGTTAGGAAGTGCTTCCTCGCATGGCAGCACTGCTCCTTGGCTCCTCGGGCACACTTAGTTTCCCGCCTCCTTCAGACTGTTTTGTAAAGATGTGTTTTGTGCTCACTCTGAAGCCATTGCAACATTTCTAGTCTAGCATTCACCATTTGTGTGTTTACTGAAGCACTGAGAACTGGCTCAGGCTAATTGGCTGCTGTACCGGTGCTGCACCACCCAGCCCTTTTTCTACTTTCATTCTTGAGATGAGGTCTCACTAAGTTCTCAGGTTGGCCTAGAGTGTGTTCTGTGGTCTGTGCAGGCCTCAGATTCACAGGCTTCTGTCACTCTCGTCAGTAGCTGTGGTCTTGGGCTTGTGCCACCAGGCCTGGGTAAAATTACCACCAGAATGTCCTTCCTGTCATTATGAACTGTGAAAAACTATTTGGATATTACCTATATAAACTATTTACCTCTAGTATGGGAAACACTTCAGAGGCATAAATAAGGGTCAAACTACACTTATTCCCTCCATTCAGAGACAAATTGCTACTCACAGATGGTGTTGTTTCTTCTCTATGTATGTGTGGTGCACATTTGTGCTCAAGTGTATGTCCATGTGTGTGCACACGCGCTTGTGGAGGCCAGAAGTCCACACAGGAGTCTTCCCTCTCTAACTCTCCACCTTATTTTTTGAAACAGTATTTCTCAATGGAACTTGAGGCTCACTAAATAAGTTAGGCTTGTTAGGCAGTGAGCCCTAATGATCTATCTCTGCCTCTGTGGCACTGGGATTTCAAGTGCATGCCACCATGCCCAGCTTTTTGTGTGGGTTCTGGAGATCAGCCTCTGGTCGTCATGCTTGTGTAGCAAGCAGTGTATCAATGGAGCTAGCTCCCCAGCCCCTAGTTTTTCTTTTAGTGTATATGTATCTAAGAGATTAATTATTCTTTCTCCCTCTCAATGTATATAATGAACATCTTTTCAGGCTAAGAAATACTTTTGAATGATTCTAACAACTACATTACACTAATTCATTTAACAAGCTTTTGCTATGGGCTTGACAGATACTATGGGAACCCCTAAACAAGATGAGCATGGCACTTGCTCTCATAGATCTGTGTTTGCTTGGTTATTCTTGGCAAGCATTTAGGCTGTTCTCATGCTTTCATTAATTTGTTGTTATAAGCATGGGATAGGTATGGGATGATTAACGTGTTGTGTGTGTGTGGTGCAGTGGGTTAGACCTAAATAAAGCTTTGTGTGCACAAGCATACATTGAATCACTGAGCTATGTTCCCAACCCATGATTCACATATTTGTAGTTAATTCTTCATTCCTGTTAGAGGGTATAAATATGTATTTTTAATTTCATGTGCATTAGTGTTTTGCCTGCATGCATGTCTGTGTGAGGTTTAGGATCTCCTGGAACTGGAGTTACAGGCAACTCTGAGATGCCATGTGTTTGCTGGAAATTGGACTTGGCTCCTCTGGAAGAGAAGCCAGTGTTCTTAATTGCTGAGCCACCTCTCTAGTCCCAGGCATAAGTATTTTTAAGGTTCTTGCTTCATAATCATTTTAAGAATGTTTGACGAATTCTCACCCATATTGTAGATCTCTCCAAACCTCTACTTTACTATACCTTTATTACCATTCCTACTTTTATCCCATACAGTTTTACTACTGTACCAACAAGGAGCAACATCTTATGTGTTTCACAGCACACTGACTGTAGACACAGACGAAAGATATATAACTTCTTCCTGCTATAATTTATGAGTGGTTTCTTTTGTGAAGTGTCTGTCCTCTATCATCACTTCTTTTGTATCATGGATCCAGTGGACATTGCTTACTAGTCTTCAAACTATCTTTATAGTCCATTATGCCACCCAGATTAATATATATATTTAAGTATTTTTATTTCTCTCTCTCTCTGTGTCTGTGTGTGTGTGTGTGAGAGAGAGAGAGAGAGAGAGAGAGAGAGAGAGAGAGAGAGAGAGAGGCAGGAAGGGGGAGAGAGAGAGAGGAAGGGAGGGGGGAGGGGGAAAGAGAGGGGGGAGGGGAGGGGGAAGGGGAGAGAGAGTGTGCAGGCATCAGATCCCCTGGAGGTAGAGATAGCAGTTGTGAGCTGTGGGCTGGGAACTGAACTCAGGTCTTCTAGAAGAACAGGAAGTGCTCTCTATTGCTGAGCCATCTCTTCAACCCACTAGTTTGATCTGTAAAAAGTTCAGTACCTTAATTCAAAGTTTGCTAAGTCCTCATTTCCTAATGTTTGAGAGTGACCTTCATAGTTCTTTCTCTCTCCTCTCGCTCTCCTTTTTATTTTATTTTATTTTATTTTATTTTATTTTATTTTATTTTTTACTTTCTGGCATTTTTAAAAGTCAATAACTTTTTTATTTTCTGATTTCTGCCCTCACCTTTTCTTATTAAAGCTTCAGCCCATCTTTATATTTAAGTAATAAAATAACCATTTTGTTATATTAATAGTCTCATTTTAGGGGTGATGACACCACAGCTTGTGTTTGGCGATTTAGCCAGTCATGTATATAATCCATAGAAGGATAAGATTCTAACCTAGGCCTTCTTTCTGTCACACAGCTGCTTCTGATACTGGAAGGATGGTCACTATTTCAGGGAATACTTTATCATTTATACTGATCTTAGGGATTGAGTCAATTGTTAAAATCATGTTACTGTGAGTTGTTTCCACAGCATTTTCATCATGAGTGTTAACAAAGACTTGGCTACAGCTCCCATGTTTGATTATTAAAAAATGAAGTGTCTCATAACACATACCTTTTCCTCCTGCTTGGTCTTTATTATATCATCGTTTTCAAATACTATTTTGACCCCTGAGATGTTTGTGGCCATTTTGACGTCTGAGACTTCTGAGACTTCTGTGACTTCTGTGACTTCTGTGACTTCTGTGACTTCTGTGACAATTTTTATATCTTGAACATCTGTGATCCCGTTGTCCAGCATATCGGTGACATCAGTGACATCTGTGACATCAGTGACATCTGTATATTCTGAGAAGTCTGCACTTTCCATGATGTTACAAGGGTATCTGTGTGTTTTCGGGTGCCTGGGCCGCAGTTCTCTGAAAGCAGTGATGTCCGTGATGTCCATCGAGCCTGCGATGTCCGTGCTGTTTGTGAGTTCTGAAAGGCTCGAGACCTCGGAGACTTTGGTATTTTTGATTTTCTCCTGATTCAGGAGGGGGATGAGGTCTACCCACTGAGAAAATATGATATCCTGTTTATACACAGGAGCACAGAGCTGTAAGTAGTAGGAGCGGCCGTTGATCAGCTTCACCTTGAGACGCATGTTCTTAGCACTGTGCACAGAGAGAGTCACAAACTGCAGAGGGATAAACCTGAAGACAAAGGCAAAGGTAACATTAGCCAAAGACCTAGTTGCAGAGCTATGAAGACTTTTTGAGCTTGGAGAATGAGGCAGTCAATGGTCTTGAGTCCCAGATAGGTGTGGGTGGGAGCTCCTGACAGCCATCTCATCTTAATCATGCGTCTAAGATTCTGGTGATAAAAAATGATGAGAATGTCATTTATTATGAAAAACTGTCCATCCTAAATAAGCATGAAAGTGAGGTTTAGGGCTGGTGAGATGGCTTATCCTGTGAAGGCACCTAGAGTCAACCTCAATTACCTGAGTTTAATTCCACATGGTGAAGGACATACTGAGTTTACAAACTTGTCTTTTGATACTGGACTTGTGGATGCACACACACAAACACATATGCACATGAAAATAAATTGTAATCAAAGTTGAGGCTTAGCTATCTAGAAATTCAAATAAGACTACATTGAGATTTTTATGATCAGTTGGAATGGTTACTACCATGAAGAAAAGACAGATGCTGGCAATGCTGTGGGAAGGAAATATATACTATTGATGGAAGTGTAAGGTAGGGTATGGAAACCAGCGTGGAGACTCCTTAAAAAATTAAAACCTGTACTATCATATGACCCAGCAACACCTCTCCTGGGTATGTATATCTAAAGGAATTTGTGTCAGCATACAAGAGGGTTACCTGTTTACCCATAGTAAGCAGGGCACTTGTCACAACAGGCACGTTATGGAACCAGACCAGGGACTATGAACAGATGAACAGATAAAGAAACAAATATACCCATACAATGGAGCTTATTCACCCATAAAGAATAACGAAATATTTTTTACTTTATTTATTTTAATTTTTAATGAGATGTTATCTGCAGGAAAAATGTCTGAAACTAGAGATCATGTTAAGTAAAATAAGCCAGATTCAGAAAGATATAAGTAAACATGTCTTCTCTCATGAGGAATCTGGATTTTTAAAATGAAGGTGGGAGATAAAGTGCTTGCTAGGTTATGTAAGCCTGATAAGCTGACTTTGGAAGCTCCAGAACCAGCTGGCCTGGTGTACACAGCAGTGCGCAGGAGAGACCCAGCCTCTGAGCAAGGGAGAGGCTTGATAACGGACACCTGCCGTTGTCCTCTGCCTTCCACATGTACAGCATGACATCTCCCATATTGTTCTCTCTCTCTCTCTCTCTCTCTCTCTCTCTCTCTCTCTCTCTCTCTCTCTCATACACACACACACACACACACACACACACACACACACACGATTACACAAACATAAAAGACATGAAGGTATAAAGGGACTATCTGAGATGAGGAGGCCTGATGGTGTGAAGTTGGGGGGAAAAAAGGGTAATGAAGGATGAATATGTCAAGGAAGTTAATGCACATATATGGAAATATACACATATTCCATATGTACATGTATGAAAATGTTATAATGAAACTCTATCTGTACAATAAACACTAGTGATAAAACTGTCAAAAAGTGAGGCTTAAATTAAGTTACTTGCTCAAGACTGTAGACCGAGTCAGTGGCTAAGATGAGTCCAGAATTGGGCAGTGAGGCTGTTGTGGGGAGGACAAGCATGCACTTTAGATGAAGTTTATCAAGTCTTATCACATTAGATAGGATTTTTAAATTTAATTGTCATTTCAACTGCCTTTGTTTTTTTTACATAATCTAAAATTTAATGTAATGTAACTAAATTATAAATGCATGTGTGAGCTACCTTCCTCTAACATTATAGAAACAAAAGTCTTACATTTAATAAAAGTATACAGAATGTATAAAAGCTCTAATCACACATAGACCACCAAGTATAAATGACATAATGTGAGGTTTTCATATGAAGACACCCTATTCAGAAAGAAATCAATCTGCAGTAAACCCAGTAACACACATATTGCAAAGGTACACAAAATGTTTATCATTTACCATTGTACATAGGTTAAAAACTGTAAAAATTAATATCAGCATCTTAATAAGAGACAATATAGTGACCAGTCTAAGTACACTTTACTTTTGGAGCATAAATAGCAGAGGTTAAAGAAATTAAATAATGTATGAGTGAGAAAACATACAATGTACCGTAACGAGGAGTTAGAAAACGGAATATTGTGGAAAAGGTTTATTAATCTATACAGGTTGGTTTTTAATAAACTAGTAGCTACTTTTACAGTAACTCATCAACAATCTCACTGCAACAACCTCTCCTCGCCAGTCAGAATTTGGAACAATACACCTTTCTCAAACTGTCATTTAGTGTTTTCCTTCCCCATCTTCAAATAACAAAAATATGTTGTGAATAGCAACTAGCCATTTACGGAAGCCATAAGATACAGACAGTCATTACACAACAGGTTACAACTGAGGCACCCAGACAAACACTACCAACACTTGTGAAAAAACATGTTGGTTTTAAAAGTGGAAGAATTAAAGGAGCTATAATATTCTGTTCATGTTCTTCTGAAACCTAAATGGCGGAAAGCCTGCCAGATGCCATGTAACCAAAACATCACACAAGATCATGAAAAGACACACCTGTGCCATTTGAGAAAGCAATGCACCTCAAGAGCTCCTCTGGGACACTTGCCATCTTTCCTTTGGCCATACGGGGCTATGGTGTGCTGGTAGAGATCACTATCTTCCTGACCTTGTGACTCACCTGGTGAGCACCAGAGTCCCTGAAGAGGAAGACTTCAGAAGGGTTTTAAAGAGGGGTTCTGGTTCTTTTCGAGCTTCTGGTGTCAGATGTGCCAACAGCATCATATTGGGGGTCTTGAAGATGGGATTGGAAGAACAGATGCCTACGGTCACCCAGTTTGCTCGGTTATGCAGGTAAATAGATTCACCTCTCCTATTGACCTGGATGTAGAGAACAGGAAAGGGGTTGCTATCTGACATTTGGTAAAAGGTATAGATCTAGCACCTTTGCTTGCCAGAGCAGAAAACAAGAGGTAATGAGGCGTGGCACCTCCATCCTTGGCATGTTCATGTTTTGGAGATAGCATAATGAATAACTACAGTCTCTGGTTTCTGTGGGGTCTATGAGAGAAGGCCAGTGCAAACAGCTGAAGTAACTACTAGTACTTTAGGATCCTATGGGGCATGCAGCTGAGGGATTGGCTTAGGTAGGGATGGAACTGGTGATGTGTTAGCACACATTTAAAAGTTTAAGTGAGCAAGTGCTCTGGGTGCTTTCTAGGATGCTTTTATTCCCTCACTTGAACCTCTAGAGTCAGGAATGTTGGTAGTTTGCTGCCAAATACAAACCAGGAAAAACTGGGGACTTTGGAGACTATGTTTGCAGTCATTTGGGACTGTGGCTAATCATCTGACTACAAACTTTCCCCTCTCCATGTGGGGCCAGGGCTACGCAATTAGAGTGTGCAAGAGCTAATATGAACAAGGTATGGGAAGAAAGGTGAAAATCAAAGATTATTAGCAGAAAAAAGTAACCGAAAGCCAAAAAACATTAAATTTTGGCATCACGTGTTCTAAGGCATAACCTTAAACATGTTCTAGAGCCTTCACTCCTCTCTGAGGGGTATGCGGGGCACAGAGTAGTCACACTAGTCCTCTGGTATCAGCTACAGAACACATTTATGAAGCATGAGGTCTCCTTATCATTGATATGTCTGTCTCCCTCCTTGCCATACTCTGGGAGCAGGAAAGTGCATTGGCTCTGTGCTTGTTCAGCACCACACACTGCCATGACACTTCCGTGAGGGACAGGCATGGTCTTTGCCTGAACAGTGTAGTGTTGAGTATTGGGAGTAAAGCCAGCACAACGCCCAACTGCTCTGTGTCTTCATTCAGAATTCGGGTGCATTCTCACGAGAAAGTTTGTTTCTGAAACCATATAACATGTATTTCCCCTTCAGAACCAACATATCAGGTTTATTTTAATTCTTAGATTTTCTTAGGTAGTTGTTTATTTACTTGGGCACCAGGGCTTCATACATGTTAAGCAAGGGCTCTTCAAATGAGCTCATCTCTAGCCTCAGGTGTTTTTCTTTAAAATATAGGACTAGGGGCTAGAGAGATAGCTGCTCAGCTGTTAAGAGCACTTGCTGTTCTTACATAGGACTTGGGTTCAGTTACTAACATCCACATGGTGTCTCATAACCTTCTATCTATAGGCACAACCATACATGCAGGCAAAACATAAAACAAATACATGCATTTTAAAATGAAAAAAACTCTAAGAAAGAAATTATCTGAATACCTTATTGCCACAGTATGTTGTAAAAATCATTTTGTGTAACAATAAGATTACGTGAGAATGGCAATTCTAGTAGAGATAGGACAGAACTCCTGCCTCTGGGTTTGTTGAGAATATCTGAAGTGAATTTCCCTGCTTAAAGTTACAAAACTGTTCCCTTTAGTTACACTGCACTGTCCCTCATCGCATTAAAAACAATCTCTTCTCAATCTTTCAGTGTCTTTGAAAAAATGAAGTATAGCAGTTACTAGAACCTAATTGAGGGTGTATTATTTACCTGAATAAAATTGCTCTCCAGTATAGGAGGAGATACATAAGGGGCATACTCTCCTCCATCCAATATGTTCTTAAGATGCCCGAGTCTGTAATAGTGTGGGATAAAGAGGGCTTCTTGCTTATTCATTGCCTTCTTGTTCCTGTTCTTCTTCATCATGCTGATAGGAGACATCAGAAAATCGAGAGAATGGAAATAAATTAATGAACAAATGGAGGCAGTCAGTTACGCTGCCACTTTTAGTTACTAACTGAGCAAGTTTTTATCAAAATCTGTAACATGCATGACTCCATGGCAGACATTGCAGGTTCATACAAACCAGCAGTTTATAACTTTAGGGGTTGACAGACAGCAAACAGAAAATTTGTCTGCTAGCACTGACACCAGGCATAAAGAATGACAGAGGTGGATGGCTGGAAATGCTTACTGAGGTGGGAAGGAAGGTGACACATGCCTCCTACCCCAAACCATTATTTTTATCTTCCTAATTAATTAATCATGGAGGGATGTAAGATTATCAAAACTGCATTAAAGGATACTCCACACTTCACACATGAAGTAAATGGTGAGCTATTTATCTAATCAATGACAATTCAATCCCCACAACTCAGGCTCTTCTGCTCTGAAGACAGCTTCAACAGAAAACAGTGATTCTATGCCATTGATTTCACATTTTGATTGTAGTTGTAAAATGATTGTAAGAAACGAAGAAACAGAACCGAGAGATTTATGTGTATACATGTTCAAAAGATTATTCTTTCTACTTAAATATGTATTTCTGTAAGGAATTTATGCAAATGGTCAAAAGCTAAAAGATATCAACAATCACTGGGAATTGAGGATACGTAAGTCACAACTACAGTCATTCCTCAGAGACCCCCCTTTCTTCAGAGTCCACAAAAATGTTAAGTCCTACAAATGTCTCAGTGTGCTTCCAGCCAGGGCTCTACCTCCCATAAATCCACAGCTGTGGACACAGCAAGATGTGCAATTCCAATTCTTAGCACAGTTCTTCTGCTAGACTTTCTACTGTTAGCAGTTCAATGGCTCCATTAGTAGTTTCTTAAGATATGTGATATCTTCATGGTGAAGATAAAATTGGTCTTCTTCCAGTCTGGGCCAGTGCCCTGAGCAGACCTTGGGCCAGAACTTTGCAGCCAGTCCCACAACACCCAGAAGAAGCTGCACTTACAGGTGCTCTAACACACCCAGGATCTCAGGATCACAGAGACAGTTCTGACACAACCAGCATCACAGGAAGGACAGGCTCCAGTCAGATACAGTGAGGGCAGGTAGTACTAATGATAATCAGATGGCAGGAGGCAAGCATAAGAACAGAAGCAACAGAAACCAAGGTTACTTGGCATCATCAGAACTAAACTCTCACACCATAGCAAGTCCTGGATACATCATCACACTGGAAAAGCAAGATTAGGATCTAAAATCACTTCTCATGATAATGATGTGCATTTGGACTTTAAGGTGCATTCTCACGAGGACTTTAAGAAGGACGTAAATAACTCCCTTAAAGAAATACAGGAGAACACAGGTAAAGAGCTAGAAGCCCTTAAAGAGGAAACACAAACATCCCTTAAAGAATTACAGGAAAACACAATCAAACAGGCAAAGGAAATGAACAAAACCATCCACGATCTAAAAATGGAAATAGAAACAAACAAACAAACAAAAATCACAAAGGGAGACAGCCCTGGAGCTAGAAAACCTAGGAAAAAGATCAGGAGTCATAGATGAAAGCATCACCAACAGAATACAAGAGATAGAAGAGAGAATCTCAGGTGCAGAAGATACCATAGAAAACATTGACACAACAGTCAAAGAAAATGCAAAAAGCAAAAAGCTCCTAACCCAAAACATCCAGGAAATCCAGGATACAAAGAGAAGACCAAACCTAAGGATAATTGGTATAGAAGAGAACAAAGAGTCCCAGCTTTAAGGGCCAGTCAATATCGTCAACAAAATTGTAGAAGAAAACTTCACTAACCTAAAGAAAGAGATGGCCATAAACATACAAGAAGCCTACAGAACTCCAAATAGACTGGACCAGAAAAGAAGTTCCTTCTGTCACATAATAATAAAAATACCAAATGCACTAATCAAAGAAAAAATTTTAAAAGCAGTAAGGGGAAAAGGTCAAGTAACATATAAAGGCAGACCTATCAGAATTACACCAGACTTCTCACCAGAGACTATGAAAGCTAGAAGATCCTGGGCAGATCTCATATAGACCCCAAGAAAACACAAATGCCAGCTGAGGCTACTATACTCAGAAAAACTCTCATTACCATAGATGGAGAAACCAAGATATTCCATGACAAAAACCAAATTTATACAATATCTTTCCATAAATCCAGTCTTACAAAAGGATAATGTACTGGCTAGTTTTGTGTTAACTTGACACAGCTGGAGTTATCACAGAGAAAGGAGCTTCAGTTGAGGAAATGCCTCCATGAGATCCAACTGTAAGGCATTTTCTCAATTAGTGATCAAGGGGGAAAGGCCCCTTGTGGGTGGGACCATCTCGGGCTGGTAGTCTTGGTTCTATAAGAGAGCAGGCTGAGCAAGCCAGTAAGGAGCATCCCTCCATGGCCTCTGCATCAGCTCCTGTTCCCTGACCTGCTTGAGTTCCAATCCTGACTTCTTTCAGTGATGAACAGCAATGTGGAAATGTAAGCTGAATAAACCCTTTTCTCTCCAACTTGCTTCTTGGTCATGATGTTTGTGCAGGAATAGAAACCCTGACTAAGACAGATAATATATGGAAAACACCAATACAAGGAGGGAAACTACACCCTAGAAAAAGCAAGAAGTAATTTTTTAACAAACCCAAAAGAACACAAATAAGAAGATACAAAAGAATAATAAAAGAAGATAGCCACACAAAGATACTTCGACCTCTAAAAACAAAAAAAGACATAGACTAACAGACTGGATACGTAAACAGGACCCAGCATTTTACTGCATACAGAAATAAAGAAAGAAATTAAAGGCTTTTTAGAATTTAATGAAAATGAAGACACATCATACCAAAACTTATGGGACACAATGAAAGCAGTGGTAAGAGGAAAACTCATAGCTCTAAGTGCCTCCAAAAAGAAACTGAAGAGAGCTTACACTAGCAGCTTAACAGCACACCTGAAAGCTCTAGAGCAAAAAGAAGCAAATACACCCAAGAGGAGTAGATGGCAGGAAATAAACACAGGGCTGAAATCAACCAAATAGAAACAAAAAGAACTATACAAAGCATCAACAGAAGCAGGGGCTAGTTGTTTGAGAAAATCAACAAGGTAGAGAAATCAACCAATAGAAACAAGAAGAACTATACAAAAAAAAAAAAAATCAACAGAAGCAGGGGCTGGTTCTTTGAGAAAAATCAACAAGATAGAGAAACCCTTAACCAGACTAACCAGAGGGCACAGAGACAATATCCAAATTAATAAAATCAGAAATGAAAAGGGAGACATAACAATGAACTATATCTGAAAATAATTATTCTGTTTGTCGAATATTAACAGTTGAAAATATTAAAATCATGTTCTACAATATCACGGAAATACTGATAATTTTCTCACTGTGCTTGAGATTAGTATTTTCTTAATGTTTAACTTCAAAGGATTTTTGCTATTTTGAAACGTTTAAAATATACTTACTTGCTATGCACACTCCAGTGAAGTCTGCTTGGCAGGCCGAGAGGCCTGGAAGCACTCACGAGGTAGAGAGTTTCAAGGAAACTCAACCTCCTGGAACCTTGGCATTCTCATAACCCGTATACTCATACCCTATCCACGTGCTCTCTTTTAGTATTATTTTATCATAAGTGCCTTTAAAGATTGAATTCTGACATACTAAGCCTTTGCCAGTGTTCCAACATCCTAGAAAATCCTTGAAGCCGACAAACTTGGAATTCAGTAAGAAGGTTATCTATTCAGTAACATTCAAATGTACTTCTAGTAGAGATGATGAAACTAATTAGGCATTACAAAGAACAGAGCTAGAATAGTTCAGGGCTAGTCTGCAGAGTGATTACTTAGGACAGCAGCCAGTCTCACCCAAGCAAGGGGATAGATACACAATGGCCTAGCTAATAGGTGGGTTTACCATGAAAGAGTTAGGGAATCCCACTGAGACAGGGATCTTCTCTACAGCCAGGTATAGCAGGCTACATTGCATATTAGAAGCAAGTTAGTGAATCCTTCTGACAAATGGAGATTCTCCACAGATACTTAAAAGAACAGACAAGTTACATTCATACAAGAGTTTATCAAGGCTTAGGAAATGGGGGGTTGTGGTATTGCATTATTCATGAGAAGGTCTGCTAGACCAGAACCCCCTGGTGCTAGCTTTCACAAGGCTCAAAGGAGTAGCACAAATTGTGACTAGGGTGTGAAATCCTTACCTGTCATTAGCTGACCCTAGGCAGGGCTGTTTTATCTTTACTGTAAATATTACCTGGTTCCTGTAAGCCCTTTTGAAGTCATTCCTTTGTTTTGTGTCAGGTAAGTTCAATGTACTTTGCCTGCTGTGACTCCCTACCCCTTTGTTTTCTGTATTATATAAGACTGGTGTTCACTTTGTGACAATACAATCAGATTCTACACAATCTCTTGTGTCACTTCTGTTTGTCATTTGCCGACTCCTTATCCACCTGCAACTAGAGACCCGTTCTACACAGAGAGGGACCAAAAAGGGTCTGTGGCACTTACTGATAAAATAATTTCTCTCCTAGAAGCACTGATAATCTTTTTTAAGTAAACTGATTGTTAGACAGTATACACAGATATATAATGTGTTTTAAATACTCTCCCATTATGTCAGGTGGTACCATATAAGGGCTTTTGAATATATTTCTTAATGACTTATTTTTAATATTTCATGCTCTTTTACTATGCTTAATTCCCAGAGAATATTTTGTATGATATGAAACAATTTAGTATTCAACATTAGATATAGGATCCTCAGTTATATAGAGTATTAAATATTCATTAATGATATTTTTAGGGTATGAAAGGATATGAATATAAAAGTTGAACAATTTTTTTGTGTATTGATTCTAAAAATACTCAATATTATTAATATGTTTGATGTATACAATGTATTTAAATAATAAAAAATTTTAAGAAAAAAAAAGATAAACACAGTCAAGATGAGGCAGAGATGGAAGAGATTGAAAGAATGAAATAACCCAGAAATTAACCACTGCACCATGGACCCAACACATCAGTCCATAGCAGCTAAACTGCAAAAAATAATGAGACTCTCAAAAAAAAGTGTATTCAGAAGAAAACTAAAACAAAATAAAAACAACAACAAAAACAAAGACAACCTCCACCATCACTTAAAATAGAGATGATGCTTGGCTCCGGGACTTTGAGGAGGGCAGGCTGCACGGGTGAGGGTGTGGAATACAGAGGCCAGCAGTTTCTGGGACGGGCGAGAGCCGGAGAGCTTCTGGGGCGGTGCCATCTTCGGCTCCAGACAACCGGCCACCTTCCCGGTGAGAGCACAGGGGTCCGCCCGGCCCGAGAGGTTTCTGCCTCAGGCTCCGGCAGGAGCCTCCTTGGCTCCGGAACTCCGAGGAGGGCAGGCTGCGCGGGTGAGGGTGTGGAATACAGAGGCCAGCCGTTTCTGGGACAGGAGAGAGCCAGAGAGCTTCTGAGGCGGCGCCATCTTCGGCTCCAGACAACCGGCCACCTTCCTGGCCAAAGCAACACAGCTTCTGGGAAAGATCCTGTTTTGGGCCTTCATCTTCAGCCAGGAGGAGGTCCAAACACCAGATAACTGTGCACCTTCCCTGAAAGAGGAGAGCTTGCCTGCAGAGACTGCTCTGACCACTGAAACTCAGAGGAGAGAGCTAGTCTCCCACGTCTGCTGCTAGAGGGTAACAAAATCACCAGAGGAACAATCTCTAAACAAAGACAACTATAACAACTAACTCCAGAGATTGCCAGATGGCGAAAGGTAAACGTAAGAATCCTACTAACAGAAACCAGGACCACTCACCATCATCAGAACCCAGAACGCCCACTTCGCCCAGTTCAGGGCACCCTAACACACCTGAAAAGGTAGACCTGGATTTAAAAGCATATCTCATGATGATGGTAGAGGACATAAAGAAGGAATTTAATAACTCACTTAAAGAAATACAGGAGAACACTGCTAAAGAGTTACAAGTCCTTAAAGAAAAACAGGAAAACACAACCAAACAGGTAGAAGTCCTTATAGAAAAAGAGGAAAAAACATCCAAACAGGTGATGGAAATGAACAAAACCATACTAGACCTAAAAAGGGAAGTAGACACAATAAAGAAAACCCAAAGTGAGGCAACGCTGGAGATAGAAACCCTAGGAAAGAAATCTGGAACCATAGATGCCAGCATCAGCAACAGAATACAAGAGATGGAAGAGAGAATCTCAGGTACAGAAGATTCCATAGAGAACATCGGCACAACAATCAAAGAAAATGGAAAATGCAAAAAGATCCTAACTCAAAACATCCAGGAAATCCAGGACACAATGAGAAGACTGAACCTACGGATAATAGGAGTGGATGAGAATGAAGATTTTCAACTCAAAGGACCAGCAAACATCTTCAACAAGATTATTGAAGAAAACTTCCCAAATCTAAAGAAAGAGATACCCATGAACATACAAGAAGCCTACAGAACTCCAAATAGACTGGACCAGAAAAGAAATTCCTCCCGACACATAATAATCAGAACAACAAATGCACTAAATAAAGATAGAATACTAAAAGCAGTAAGGGAAAAAGGTCAAGTAACATATAAAGGCAAGCCTATCAGAATTACACCAGATTTTTCACCAGAGACTATGAAAGCCAGAAGAGCCTGGACAGATGTTATACAGACACTAAGAGAACACAAATTCCAGCCCAGGCTACTATACCCAGTCAAACTCTCAATTACCATAGATGGAGAAACCAAAGTATTCCACGACAAAACTAAATTCACCCATTATCTCTCCACGAATCCAGCCCTTCAAAGGATAATAACAGAAAAAAAACCAATACAAGGACGGGAACCACGCCCTAGAAAAAACAAGAAGATAATCCCTCAACAAAACTAAAAGAAGACAGCCACAAGAACAGAATGCCAACTTTAACAACAAAAACAACAGGAAGCAACAATTACTTTTCCTTAATATCTCTTAATATCAATGGTCTCAACTCCCCAATAAAAAGACATAGACTAACAGATGGCTACACAAACAGGACCCAACATTCTGCTGCTTACAGGAAACCCATCTCAGGGAAAAAGACAGACACTACCTCAGAGTGAAAGGCTGGAAAACAATTTTCCAAGCAAACGGTCTGAAGAAACAAGCTGGAGTAGCCATTTTAATATCGGATAAAATCGACTTCCAACCCAAAGTTATTAAAAAAGACGAGGGACACTTCATACTCATCAAAGGTAAAATCCTCCAAGAGGAACTCTCAATTCTGAATATCTACGCTCCAAATGCAAGGGCAGCCACATTCATTAAAGACACTTTAGTAAAGCTCAAAGCACACGTTGCACCTCACACAATAATAGTGGGAGACTTCAACACACCACTTTCATCAATGGACAGATCGTGGAAACAGAAACTAAACAGGGACACAGTGAAACTAACAGAAGTTATGAAACAAATGGACCTGACAGATATCTACAGAACATTTTATCCTAAAACAAAAGGATATACCTTCTTCTCAGCACCTCACGGGACCTTCTCCAAAATTGACCATATAATTGGTCACAAAACAGGCCTCAACAGATACAAAAATATTGAAATTGTCCCATGTATCCTATCAGACCACCATGGCCTAAGACTGATCTTCAATAACAACATAAATAATGGAAAGCCAACATTCACATGGAAACTGAACAACACTCTTCTCAATGATACCTTGGTCAAGGAAGGAATAAAGAAAGAAATTAAAGACTTTTTAGAGTTTAATGAAAATGAAGCCACAACGTACCCAAACCTATGGGACACAATGAAAGCATTTCTAAGAGGGAAACTCATAGCTCTGAGTGCCTCCAAGAAGAAACGGGAGAGAGCACATACTAGCAGCTTGACAACACATCTAAAAGCTCTAGAAAAAAAGGAAGCAAATTCACCCAAGAGGAGTAGACGGCAGGAAATAATCAAACTCAGGGGTGAAATCAACCAAGTGGAAACAAGAAGAACTATTCAAAGAATTAACCAAACGAATAGTTGGTTCTTTGAAAAAAATCAACAAGATAGATAAACCCTTAGCTAGACTCACTAAAGGGCACAGGGACAAAATCCTAATTAACAAAATCAGAAATGAAAAGGGAGACATAACAACAGATCCTGAAGAAATCCAAAACACCATCAGATCCTTCTACAAAAGGCTATACTCAACAAAACTGGAAAACCTGGACGAAATGGACAAATTTCTGGACAGATACCAGGTACCAAAGTTGAATCAGGATCAAGTTGACCATCTAAACAGTCCCATATCACCTAAAGAAATAGAAGCAGTTATCAATAGTCTCCCAGCCAAAAAAAGCCCAGGACCAGACGGGTTTAGTGCAGAGTTCTATCAGACCTTCAAAGAAGATCTAATTCCAGTTCTGCACAAACTATTTCACAAAATAGAAGTAGAAGGTACTCTACCCAACTCATTTTATGAAGCCACTATTACTCTGATACCTAAACCACAGAAAGACCCAACAAAGATAGAGAACTTCAGACCAATTTCTCTTATGATTATCGATGCAAAAATCCTCAATAAAATTCTCGCTAACCGAATCCAAGAACACATTAAAGCAATCATCCATCCTGACCAAGTAGGTTTTATTCCAGGGATGCAGGGATGGTTTAATATACGAAAATCCATCATTGTAATCCATTATATAAACAAACTCAAAGACAAAAACCACATGATCATCTCGTTAGATGCAGAAATAGCATTTGACAAGATCCAACACCCATTCATGATAAAAGTGTTGGAAAGATCAGGAATTCAAGGCCCATACCTAAACATGATAAAAGCAATCTACAGCAAACCAGTAGCCAACATCAAAGTAAATGGTGAGAAGCTGGAAGCAATCCCACTAAAACCAGGGACTAGACAAGGTTGTCCACTCTCGCCCTACCTATTCAACATTGTACTTGAAGTCCTAGCCAGAGCAATTCGACAACAAAAGGAGATCAAGGGGATACAAATTGGAAAGGAAGAAGTCAAAATATCACTTTTTGCAGATGATATGATAGTATATATAAGTGACCCTAAAAATTCCATCAGAGAACTCCTAAACCTGATAAACAGCTTCAATAAAGTAGCTGGATATAAAATTAACTCAAACAAGTCAATGGCCTTTCTGTACACAAAGGATAAACAGGCTGAGAAAGAAATTAGGGAAACAACACCCTTCTCAATAGTCACAAATAATATAAAATACCTTGGCGTGACTCTAACTAAGGAAGTGAAAGATCTATATGATAAGAACTTCAAGTCTCTGAAGAAAGAAATTAAAGAAGATCTCAGAAGATGGAAAGATCTCCCATGCTCATGGATTGGCAGGATCAACATTGTAAAAATGGCTATCTTGCCAAAAGCAATCTACAGATTCAATGCAATCCCCATCAAAATTCCAACTCAATTCTTCAACGAAGAGGTAACCCAATCACAAAGGAACTTGCACAATATGTACTCACTGATAAGTGGATATTAGCCCAGAAACTTAGGATACACAAGATATAAGATACAATTTGCTAAACGCATGAAACTCAAGAAGAACGAAGACCAAAGTGTGGACACTTTGCCCCTTCTTAGAAATGGGAACAAAACACCCATGGAAGGAGTTACAGAGACAAAATTTGGAGCTGTGACGAAAGGATGGACCATCTAGTGATTGCCATATGCAGGGATCCATCCCATAATCAGCCTCCAAATGCTGACACCATTGCATACACTAGCAAGATTTTGCTGAAAGGACCCAGATATAGCTGTCTCTTGTGAGACTATGCCGGGGCCTAGCAAACACAGAAGTGGATGCTCACAGTCAGCTATTGGATGGGTCACTCGGCCCCCAATGGAGGAGCTAGAGAAAATACCCAAGGAGCTAAAGGGAACTGCAACCCTATAGGTGGAACAACAATATGAACTAACCAGTACCCGGGAGCTTTTGTCTTTAGCTGCATATGTATCAAAAGATGGCCTAGTCGGCCATCACTGCAAAGAGAGGCCCATTGGACTTGCAAACTTTATATGCCCCAGTACAGGGGAACGCCAGGGCCAAAAAGGGGGAGTGGGTAGGTAGGGGATGGGGGGGTGGGTATGGGGGACCTTTGGGATAGCATTGAAAATGTAAATGAGGAAAATACCTAATTAAAAAATAAATAAATAAAAGAGATGATGAGAAATAACTAAAAATTAGTGCTTTATAGGGTAAGTAATAGAGACTTCGCATGCTCCATCTCATTTAATTGAGACTACACTTACAGACCACACAGTTAAGGTTTAAAAAGGGAAAGTAACTTTGCCATCATCAGTTTGTACTTGATAAGCTACGACTTAGACCCTTATATCCTGCCTAGGTGCTTTTGGCTGTTACTCAAAGTCAATTCTGTGCTTATATGCTTGGAAAGATAGGTATTGGAGCTGTCAAGAATGAGAGAGCTTGGGATAGTAGGAAAAAAGGAAATAGGGCCAGAGCAAATAAGACAGAAAATATCCTGTTTTCTTCCTGTTCCCTTTGTGTCTTAAACAATTTGATCCTGATGCATTTGCAGGCAGCGAAGTAGGAGAAGGGGTGGGAATGCATCCCAAAGCCCAAGAAAGGAAGAGTAGTTCCAGGTCATTTGTCACCACCTACCAGCTCAAACTCTCAGTTCACATGTCTCTAATCTAGAAAAGTTAGTTAAGGGGCTGGTGAGTAAAGACACTTGCTGTCAGGCATGGCAGCCTGAGTTTTACCCTTAGCATCTATATGGTAGAAGGAGAGAACCAACTTCTACTAGTAGTGTTCTGGTTTTTGCACATAAATAAATAAAAGATTTTAAAGTTGATCATTGTGGAAAGTATGTTGGCACATGGAATCTTCAGAAGAAAGGGAGAGCTAGTGAAGGATAGTAGGGGGGAGGGATGTGGGGAGGACAGGAGGAGGAAGAGGGCCATGTGACCATGCAACTCACAGTCTCATCCATGAGAGCCATCAGATCTTACCTCACCTCAAGGCCAATGAAGTTTGTGACTCACTTCAGTTTGGGCTTCCTCCTTTTCATGATGTAGCTTTTGTGACAAATACAAATACAGAAAACAAGGGATTATACACTGGGCGCTAATGTCATTTCTATACATTCTGTTTCATAGGTTGAGGTCTAGAGTCTTGTAACTAAAACAGATGGGTTTTATGGTAGATGTTAAGTGTCTTCAATAGGATCATGTGTTAGAGGCGTAAAGATTGCACCATGAGAGCTTTGATCAATGAGTTCATTCACCAGTGAATTTATAGATGGCATTTCTGTGAAGTGGTGACAACTTTTAGAAGTAGGGCCAACTAGATGGAATAGACCACAGGGGACACATTAGGGGGTGCTCTTGTCCTGGGGTCTTTCTTGTTCTTTTTCTTTTTCTAACTACCATGAGTGGTGAGCATCTTTGCTCCATTACTACTACCATGTCTGGGAGTTGTCAGGATGGGGTATTTGAATCCAGTTGCTACTGCTGTTTCTCATTTACTGTGGTCTTCTTTGCATGTGTGTGCATATGCATTATTTGCTTATGTATGTGTTCATGTGTTCATGCATACGAGAAGGTATGTACATATGACAGGGTTTCTCACTGAAGGTGAAGCTCACTGATTCAGCTACACTGTCTTGTCAGCAAGCCTTAGCACAGCGGTTTTCAGCCTTCCTAATGGTGCGACCTTTTAATACAGTTCCTCATGTTGTGGTGACCTCCAGCCATATAATTATTTTGTTGTTACTTTGTAACTATAATTTTGCTACTGCTATGGATTATAATGTAAATATCTGGTATGCAGGCTATCTGATATGTGTCCACTCTCCAAAGGGCTCATGACTCACAGGTTGAGAAACACTCCCTTAGGCTCCGCTCTTCCTGTCTCTGTCTCCCTGGTACTGGGATTACAGGTACATGGCACTATGCCTGGCTCTTTACATGTGTTCTGGGGCTCTGAACTCAGATCTTCATGCTTTGTGTGTGGCATGTGCTAGACTGACTGAGCCCTCCTGAACATCTCATCATGGGATTATATGACTGGAATCCAAACTAATAATTGGTGTGACACTTCCTGTTTAGCCAAGGAAGGTACAAGGTGACAAGGCAAAGGAAGCAATACAGATTGTGCTACCTCGGTTGTACTTAGCGGCCATTAAAATTGTGTTCCTATGGCTACTTGAAGCATTTTGTTGACACTTTCTGTTAAGATTAAGAAAGCCTAGTACAAAAGTATCAGAATTATCAGAGACTTGGAAGGTCTCAGAGTAAGTGAGGTGGCTTAGCCACTAATGATGTTGACCACCTGAGTTGATTCCTGGGATCCTCATGGTAGAAGAAGAAAATTGACACCCACAAGTTTTCTTCTTATCCCTGTATGTACACCATGGTGAGTGTATATACACACAACCTGCATTAAATAATAAAACATTTTAAATGTGAAGATGATAGCACAGAAGAGCAATGAATAAATACTGGGTGGGGAAATTCAAAGTATTGGACTGCATAAGTACTATTTTTTTCTTTTTCTTTTTTTTTTCTTTTTCTTTTTCTTTTTGTGGCTTATAGTATTTTACAATATCTTAGACTTGAAATGCAGCACTCAACTCTTACTTATTTAGAGCTGGATGAGAATACACATCTATGAAACAAAATCATCTCAAGAAAGTGAAAACATCACTTGTTAGAGGTATGTCTTATATTTGTATTTACTTGCTTATCAATAGATTACATTGCCACTAGGACCAGGAATGTCCTTCCCCAGTGCAGTCACTGTGGCCTCTATGTCCCCTTAGTTTAAGGAGAAAGGCTCTATAGATGGCTCAATGGATGTGTAGTTGCTTACAATCTCTAGCATCTGGGAAAAAAGCTGGCCATAACATGGGGTTATATACTTATAACCCCAGTGTTGGGAGTCAAAGACAGGAAGATTTCCAGAGATTGCTGGCTAGCTAGCTTAGCTAAAATGGCAAGCTTCTGGTTCAGTGAGAAATCCTGTCTTAAAGGGACAAGGTAGAGAGATGTAGAGGAAGATACCTGACTTCTTCTCTAACATCTGCATGCACATACATGTGCTTAGACACCCATAAATCCACATGCATATCACAGAGACACATGTACACACACACACATAAAAATGAAAATCAATTTTAAAGCAACCCCACTTGATTGATGATATCCCAGAGGAACAAGCTTATCTAGGAATTCAGGACACAGAGAGGGGAAAGAGAACTGGGAGGCAGCCATAAGTGAGTCTTGCCTCTTCATAAAACCAAAGTGAGGTCAGCAATAGAGCAGCAAATGCCAGCCTCATTTACCATCTTTGAAGTCAAGCTTTTTTTTTTTCTTGGTTGTTGTTAAATTTTCACAAATCAATGCCTTTTTCTTTAATTATTATTGTTACATGAATATGAAATACAAATAGATGAATAAATATGTTGCAGAGTCTGTGTAAATGTTGCTTATATGTACATACTTTTAGGGCTGACCACATGATATTGGATAACCAGTTAGGAAGCTCAACCCTGGGGAAGGCTATCCTCCCTCTCTCAGTAGTCATTGCCTGTAGTTCTTCATCTAGGGGTAGGGCTCCATGAAATTTCCCACAAACAGATCGGCATGTCAACTAGTATTGCCATTGTTCTGGTCTTGTTTAGAAAGAGCTATGTTGTTTAGATTTCATGGGTGTAGTTTTCTTGTCATATCCAGAAGATACAGTCTCAAAGCAGATTGCATGGTCTTTGGCTACTCCCTCTTGCAAGATGTTCCCTGAACATTAGGTATAAAGATTGTTTTGTAGATGCATCGACTGAGGTGGGAATGGGTACCCCATGTCCCGTTGTTTTCTCCACTTAGACTAGTTGCGGTTTTCTGTAATGGTTTGCATGTGCTAAAAAGGAATTTCTTGGATGTGGGCTGAGAGGTACACTGATCTGTGGTGATAAGGAGGACTTAAATGCAGTTAAAACATACTCATTTAGGAAAGTGGCAGTAGTAGGTTCTTCTTGCAGATCCATGACTTCACTAATCATGAGTAGTTTGGTACATTTGCAATCTCAGCTGATTTCCTTCCTATTGACCAGGCCTTAAGTTCCAGTTAGACATTTGTTGATTACTGCCAAGATATTAGTGCCACTATTGTACCTTTAGGATATCTTACCATGCTAGTCATTGTGGTTCATAGACATCACTGATGGTAATACTATTGATTGTTATCCTCCCTTGAAAGCTTGCATATATAGCACCTTCTGCCACTAGGAAAGCTAGTCTTCAGGGCAGGGTTTGGGTTAGGTCCAGTTGGAGTCTTCTGAGTCCTGTATCCAACGTGCTTTGTATATTCAGCAACAGGGGCTTACCTTCAACTTCTGAGAGACAACCAAAGACAATAGCAATAGTCTATTATTTTAGGAGAATCATGGACTCCCCAGACCAACAACTGGTACAGAGGTTATCATACCCAGTACTGGGGGTTTTGTTAGTTTTTGCATCTTCTTGGGGAACATCCTATGTGGCATGACTCCATTTAAAACACAGACATATACACAAAGACACACACACACACACAAACACACACATGCATTGCATATTTTTTTAGGAAAATATGATTCTCTATGTTTTTTCTCAAACATCTCTAGTATTATTTTTAATACCATTAAAAATACTTTATGTATATGAGTGTTTTGCCTACACATAATTATATACACCATGTGCATGTCTTATGCCTATAAAGGTCAGAAGAGGGCATTGGATACCCTGGAGTTGTGAGCCACAACACCAATCAAACCCAGGCAACCAAACCCAGGTCCCCTGCAAGAGCAACAAGAGCTCTTAACTACAGAGCCATTTCTCTAGCTAGAATTTTGACTAGTTTTATTGTGCACTGTTATTTGATACTATCTGCAACCTGTATTCTACAACCTCTTCAATAGGACTAATGGGATGACAAAGGAATGGCCTCTGAAGACAGTTTGGCCTCCCTCTCCAATACTAGTACACACTATTTACAAGGGACACTCTCAGTACCTGGAGATGCAGTAAGATTTTGGCCTCCAGTTTTACAAATAGGTCTTTACTTAGTTACATATGATAATAAAATTTTCTCCATAACATTAAGCATTGAAAAGTAGTAGTTACCAATCACAGTGCAGAGCTATTTGGAGCATCATAATCTCATGTAAGATATGCCCAACATAATGATGCCTAGTGGTTAAATAGAGGACTGAGAAGTGATTTTCCCATAAAGACAATCAGATGGTTCAGGGTTCTACTCCTATACATTTCCTGTACTCTCTTCTGCTTCCTTGTGGTGGGGTTACCTTGCAAGAGAAACCTGGCCTCTTAGCCATAGCCTTTGCCAAGTATTATTCATTTTGGTGGTTTGAAACAACTTTTTGTTTTGCCATTGGATGTGGTGGTGTAATCCTAGCACTACTGAGAAGCGTGCAGAGGGAACATGAGCACATAGCCAGCCTGGGCTACAGTAAGACTTTGTTACAAAATAACCAAAAAAATTTCCAGAATATTTCTAAATTGTATGGAATTAAATGCTAATGATGGTTTTATTTTCATAATAGTTTTATCTCTAGATGACTTTGTTATCACTTTTGAGGGATAGTTTCCACATTGATAATCTCCTGAATCCAAGTTTTCCTTCTACTTAACGTTCCTGGGGTTGGGATTACAGACACATCCCTGTACACTGCTTGCTTTAGTTTTAAGAATGGCTTATTTAAAGGTTACAAGTGCAATGACTTTTAGTATAGTTATAGTTTGTCACAATCACTATAATTTAATTTAGAAAAATGTCATCATTATTTATGGTGTCATTATTATGGTATTATTATTTTTAGTAAGTATAAGTGAAATATGAATCATGCCTCTATGTCTGTGATCATTGCTTGCCAAAGGGTTGGGGTGACCACAGTCTTTCTGTTGACAGTCTGGAAGAGAGTTTTGACCAGTAAAATCTGCAACATTATTTATGATCATGGGCTACTCATTTATAGGTTTCAAAAGCATTTTAAACAATAAAATAAACATATTCAAATAAATTATTTGCTAGAGTTCAACAGTATCACATTTATAGATTTCAAAAGCATTTTAAACAATAAAATAAACCTATTCAAATAAATTATTTGCTAGAGTTCAACAGTATCATTTTATTGACATTATAGTTGTGGAAATCTAGAATATAAAACAAAAATAAACATTAACATTAGAGTTTAACATGTTAACCACTGGTTAATGTATATAATTCTAATACCCTTGTGCTAAGTAATGTGTAATTAAAACAGAGCAGGTAAGTAGAGGTCACTGTGAATGCTTCATGGATGTACAGACTCATCTGTTCTAATTTGCTCTTCTAGAGTTGTGCATATTATGTGTGGAGGTGCATTCCTGTAACACAGCTCTTGGAAGGTAGAGAATCAGGAATAAAAATGTCCTCAACCATATAACAAGTTTGAAGTCAGCCTGGGCTATATGAACTGTCTCAAAAAACTCCAGCCAAATCCAAGACACAGATTTTCTCAATTATAGTTTATATTTTTCTAACAATTTATGAATTTTGCTAGGCCTTCCTACTTCCCTGAGCACTGCATTAAGCAGGCAGAAGCATAGCAGTACTTACTGCAGGCCAGGCCTTCGCAACACTGCAGCACTGCACAGGCATCCAGTTCCTAATTCCTCTGGCACTAGCAAGTCCTCTCCAGACTTTGCCCTTTCTCTTACCCAGTGACTCCCTCTCACATGTCTGTTTCCAGTTCCAGTTGGATGGAGACCCATCCCATCAGCAGCTCTTTATCAGACTGTTCTTTTCTATAAAACTGCACTGTAATTTTCAGAGAGGTTCCATATTATATCCAATTATAGGCCAGAAACCACTGCCAGTCATGTAAGTGGGACAAGAAGTTCACAGGACGATAGTGTGTGTTAGCACCAGCCAGGATGGCCTCAGCTTTGTCATACAGGAACTTGCTGTCAGGGATGACCGAGGCCCAGGACGATGAAGGACAGAATGAACAGAGGCATCCCTGTGCTGTGCTGGTGTTGTTTTCCTAGGAGAAAATGTACTTGTCTGGATCTTTTAGAAGTGTGGCAGCTTGAGTGTTAATGAAACAGCAGAAAGGAAGAGGGTGAGAGGCCTAGGAAGTGTTTTGGTTGAGTTTTCTAACTAATACAAGAAGATGCCCAAACATGTTTAATGTTGTCTATAAATACTGTCTACTTACCATTCTCAATCAGTCTTTTCCCTCTATTATTTAAAAGTAATTTTCAAACATAGCAAAGTTGAAAGAACTCTATAGACCTGAGACTCATATTCTCCTGTGGTCTTTTTCTTTTACTGTGCTATTACTTTTATTTAATTACATATTAGCTCTTAAATAGCCTTTGTCTGTCACTCATTAAGATTCTTCTTGATGATACCAGATGGCCTTGAACTCTTGACCCTCCCACTCCTGCTTCCTGAGTAGCCAGGACTATATATGCGCATCAGCAAACTCAGCCTCTGCCATTTCTAATGCAGTACCAGATATATTTTAAAGCCAGGTCTATCACGGTTGCAGTTTGCTATTTCAGTTGCAGCTCTGAGAAGTTATGACTGTGGTGGCCTCCTCTCCTTTTCTTGACGATGCTCCCCATCTCAGCTTTGCAGCTTTGAACACTGGACTCTGTATTAGGGTCTCCTCTCCCACTTGAATAATTACAAATGAGTCTGCTAATGAACTCAATTCTATTCTATTCTCAGTCACCAACAGAACAAAATTGGAATAGTGATATAAAAACTCTAAAAGCAACACAGAAAGCTTGCTTTCATTTTAAATGTAAACTATCAATGAAGGGTATGTGTGTTTTTGTGTATACAAGTGCATGTGCAAGTATGTACATTGTGTGTGGGTGTGTGTGTGTGTGTGTGTGAGAGAGAGAGAGAGAGAGAGAGAGAGAGAGAAGGCTAGAAGACAATTTTGGCTGTTGTTCTTTAGATGCCATCCATCCATCTGGTTAGGTACAAGGTCTCTCATTGGCACAGAACTTGCCAAGCAGGCAAGGTTGCTGGCCAATGAACCCTTGGGTTCTGCTCATCTCCGTCTTCCCAGTGTTAGGGTTATAAGCAGGTGCTGTTGTATCCATCTTTAGATGTAGGTTCTAGGGATTGAACTCAGGACCCACTGTATTCACTGAACTATCTCCACGGGCCCAGTGAGATTAGTTTTAAGGAAAAGAACTTCAGTCACCAACTAGTCTCTAAGCCTCTAACTCTTCTAGTTGAGGTACATTGATACGAAACCAGGGGAAAAGAGGAAGAGGGAAAGAAAGACACTCTAGCCACAGATAACCAGTACTAATCAAGCTATCCATTTCTCTGCTCTTCAGGTTCATATTCAGGTTTCTGTAAGCGACCCAAACTTACATAGAATCTGCTGAAATAGATCTTTGGAAACCTCCTGGATGTCAAACAGGAGAATTGTTTCCAAATAGCACGTTTCTGCTTCTTTCACATTTCTTTAGCAGAGGTGTTTCTGTGTGCTGGACAGGCAACTAAGTCCCTGGTGAAGGGCAGCCTGGCATTATTTCACTGCTCCTGCATCACAATGTGCTGACATAGCTCTGAAGTAAGAAGAGCATTGGGCAGGAGCAGCTGAAAGACCAAACAGCCCCTGAGATGGCTGCTGCCAGCATTCCTGAGAAGCTCAGACAGGGGCAGCTGGAAGTTCTGAGGCTCTATGAAGTAACAGAGCTTTTTTTTTTTTTTTTTTTTTTTTTTTTTTTTTTAAAGTGAAAAGCCATCTTGATGATGGTGTGGCTGAAAAAGATATAATAAAAATTGAAAATACATTAATCATTCAGCTGCCCTATATCCTGGTTTTTGGAGACTTCCAAAGCATTTTGAGCCATTTGAAGAAAAAAACTTCAAGTTGTGCAAGGTGGTTCACACCTGAAATTCCAGTACTTATGAGGCAGAGGCAGGGGGATTTCAATGAATTTGAAACAAGCCTAGGATATACAGTAAGTCTGAGGTCAGCCTGTAAGTTCCTATCAAAAACAAAACAAAAGCAAACAACTGTTTCCCATCCCCACCAAAGCAAAACCAAGAGACAAAACCTAAAATTTCAAAGATTCCAACAAAGATAACATTCCTACAGGCCAACAGTGTTTGGAAACTGAGGGCCTGGTGTCTGGCCTGATTCTTTTACCTTTTTATCTTCATCTGTTGTGTTTGGGACACACGCTAAGTGGGCACCCAGTAAGTTGTTGGATGAATGAATAACATAAACAAACATGTGCCGTCCCCCTCTGCCCTTGCTCTCTGTGCTTAGGAGATTTTCTGCATCCCATCATACTTTAATGTTTTGCTCATGTGCTGGAGATACACACCTGTGTTGGTACTTTCTTGCTACAAGTGAGGATGAAGGACACAAAGGGATGATGGCTGAAGAGAGAGGCTGATACCTTGGTGAATTCACTTCACTCAGGTCCCTAAGTTCTAGATTCAAGTGCTTGGTTTGGACAGGGTCCAAAGAGTATTTTGGCTCCTCAGAATAAACACAAAGTGTCTGATTCTATAATGAGAATAGTAACTGGCTTTGGAGACTAGGTGTAGATGTGTTGGCAATGCATAGGAAAGGCATCAGGATACTTATACAGAAGCAGAGCTTAGGGTCATACTTAGCTAGAATGTGTGCACAGGCTCTGGGAACGGGGGTTGCATCTAACTGGTCGTTTTCAGGAAAAAAGAGACTGTGTATAGGCCCAAGCAGGTGCCTTGGGTGCTCTGTTGCATTTTTTTTTTTATTTCGAGTGCCATTTTCATATGGATAGATTTATTTTTCAATAGGATCTTGCTATGGACTTCAGGTTAGCCTCAAACTTTTAGCAATGTGTTGCTTCAGCCTCCAGAGTTTTGGGATTACAGGAATGTGCTACCATGCCTGGCTCTAATGGACAATTTCTCATCTGTTCATAGCTCTAGCACACTGTCCATCCCTCACACAGCATGTTGATTTCATGATCACTACTTACCCATGATCCTGTTCAGGAAACGTTTTTGGATAAATCTGATTTCCTCATTGTTGATGTCATTAATTCTGAAGCAGCTGGGTGAAATCCTTTGGTATTACTTTCATATTTTTTTGACATTACTGATACATTATACACTTAAAACATATCAAGAGAGAAATATAAATTAATGGCATGATTTCAATATTTACCTTTATATTTACCACTAACATGCACAAAAGATATTTATGACTTGGTATAAGCTTGGATTTGAAGTACCTGGTCAAAGATGTATGACCTGTTAGTTCTCTGTTTTTGCCTTTATATGACAGGCTTCTGCTTGAAGTCCTCTCAACAGTGATGGAAGCTTGAAGTATTAAAATTTCTTCCTATGTTGACCCTGACTCCTTGGTGAAGCTATACAATGTCAGTTCTGTTGATCAGTTCATTGTTGAGCTCCTGCTGCTGAAGGCACCAACCTATGCTGGGCTAACAAGACAAGCAGAATCTGCCCTAAGAGAACTTGTCATCAAAAGTGGCCCATGACCAGACTGATTCAGTGTGATACAGCCATCAGAGGGTGCGTGAAGGACATTGGGGACATGACTGAGGGGCACTTTGTTCTATGTGAGGCTTCAGGGATATTCCCTTGGAAGATGTAATGCTTAAGCTAAAGCTTGCTTATTTCATTTTGCTTTTCTCTGCTCTGTCTCTCTGTCTTTCATGTTGTGGGAGAGCAAGCCCAGGGCCTTGTGCATGGCAGACAAGTGCTCTGCCACTGAGCCACACTTTTAAATCCCCCTGAGAAATATTGAAAGATTAATAATCAGCCTGGACAAAGGCAGGAGGCATCAAGTGACAGGATTTGAGGGAGCAGCTGCTTGCTTGGGGAAGTGGTGTGGAGAGCTTCAAATGCTCTAACTTGGTTCTGGAATCATCAGCTGTAGAGGTTTTCCACATTTACAATCTGGTTTGGTCACTCCAATAGCAATGTAAAGAAAAGATTTGCGGAGAGCAACTCTGCAGGCTGAGACCAATGAAGGGGTAGAGGGAAAGAAAAGGAGGGGGTTAATTTGGGAACTTTGAGTAGAGACAGAATTTGGTGACTCACTGAATACGTGGGAGCTGAGAAAGATGCAAGATGACAAAAGTTTTGGCTCTGCGTACTGGGTTCATGCTGGTGCCCTTGACTAGGGAACAAAATATGAGCAGAGGAACAGGTGTGCGAGACAGAATGCACTGTTTGCAGGAACCTTTGTTTAGTATGATGATGCCTTGCATTCAGTTGGTGTTGACTGACTTCTTTCTTAAACCGTCAGAATCTTCAGGTGCTCTTGGTGATAGATGCTGTAGGCTGGAGATGAACTGAGTACTAAACCCCGAAGCCTTCACACTGTGGAGGCAGGCAGTCAGCTCCATGTGCTGCTGGTCCAAAGCTCAGAATATACCCCCATCCCTCTTGCACGGAGGCTTTCCTTCCTGAAGTTCCTGTCCTTTGTCCTTTCCGCTCTGAAATCCCTCCCTCTGCACTTCTCACTTGGGGCTTATTTTCATTTCTCAGAAATCAGCTCAGATGTCACCTGTTGAAGGTGAGCGAGGTGCTGTGTCTCCAAATCTTCCATGGTGACTGCTCTGTGGTATGCTGGAGCTCTCTGACAAGTGCATTGCTTTCTTCATCCGGCTGGCTTTGTTAGACTCCATGAGAGGTTGCATTAGACCAGAGGGAACTTGGGAATGAGTAGGAGAGAGGACTTGTGCCTTCCTGTTGCCTTGTTTTTGTCAGCGTTACCTTGACAACAACCGCCTGCACTATTTTTTAGTATTTCGTTTTGTTCTAACTCCTTGCGTTGTCCAAACCTGAAGCTTTGCTGGATTCTCTCCCTGGATATTGAGCCCTGTTCCAAAGAGTCTGAGTCGCTAGGTCGGATCTCTCTAAATCTCCCTTGAAGTTCTCTCTCCCCAGCCCTAGTTTTTGTACTTGTTTCCTCTCATTGTTACTTCTAGTACCTTCTCTTTTGTGCCTTCACCAACATTTTGTTTTTCCCTCTACTACTGTCTCCCTGTGGGATTACTAAGTGTGATTTCTGCCTTTCATAAAATGTTTGCATCTTGACTGTACTTGAGAGCCTGACTTACTCATTCTTTTAATGAACCATGCATTGGCTATAATATACATACGTACATACATACGTACATACATACATACATTCCCTTTCTCATACTTTGCCATTGGTTACAAGGAAGGCCTTATTAATCCTCATTCCCTTGGTGCCTACCATGGAGCCTAGCATCTTGTATGAACTTAGTTAATTTTTCTTAAATGAACTGAATTATTGTAAAAGACTAAATACATGAGGCAGGTATTGTGCATACATGTGTACTCCTAGTGCTCAGAAGCAGGAGAATTATTGCAAACCTGCGACGATTAGTCTGATCTAATACTAAGTTCCCACCCAGCCAAGGCTACATTAAAAAAAATTTTTTTTAATAGACAAAACAAAGACAAAGGAGAACAAAGAAAGAAGGCCAGAATTGAGAAAGTATTTCATCTTTAAGTTTTATGCTAATTTATGTGTGGCCTCTGTAGAATGTAATCCTCTCAGAGAGTCCAGCACAGTACTTACTGATAAGCACGTCAGGATACAATATGTTACTTAGCTCTAGAACAATCGTAAGTGGAGTCACAGGGCACAGTCTGCTGCTTTGATTCTGTAAGGCCATGCACTACTTTCCATAACTGAGGGGAGATGCTTACTTACCTTGGTAGAGTTTCTTGAAGACCACGATTGGTAATGGTTAGAGCTGCAAAGCTTTGTTTGTTAGCCAAGAATTTAAAAAATGTAAATCATTCAAAGGATCTACTCACAACATCACCTAACAGCATTCACTTGGAAATGACTGTTTATGTTCTCTGTTTCACTGTGTGATGTGGTTCACAATATGAGAGCAGAGAGCTCCGGTTAACTTCTGTACAGCAATAACAATCTGAAAGTACCATTTAGCCTTTTAAATTTACTAAGACAAACAGACTTGAATATAGTGTGTATGCTTAATTCTTAGCTTTGGTCATTTAATGTGAGTAGATTAAATGGCACTGATCAATAGATTAAACAGAGTAAAGTAGAACCATTTCACCATCCATAACTTTCAAAGTTCCCTGTAGCCACTTCAAATGTCTTATTTTCCCCATTTTCTAATTCTGAAAGAAAAATGTCTTTTCTTTTCCAGGTTTCTTGGGCTACTGGGGTCATTAGACTCAGATCTTCTTTCACTGTCTTCCTCATATAGAGATCTGTTAACTTTTAATGTACCCACAGCTGCTGTTTCTCCCTACTCAAACCCTGCTTTCACACCGCCATCAGTTTGAAGTAGCATGTTTTCTCACACCAAAGCATTTATTTTCAATTTGTAATTTTTAATGAGTTTCATTGTCACTATTTTAATTCTACTCTTACAGTTCATAAATGACAACCTAATTAACATTTTTTTTATTTCATTCATATTCTTGGGACTTCATTCTTATTTCTTTTGTGCCTGGCAGTTGGTTCCCTTTCCTTGATAGAAGCTCCTGTCCCTGTCTTCTACAAGTATTTTTCATTCCAGTCTTCCTCCCATACCCTGAGGCCCTGTCCACTTGGCTTATTGTTAATTCACCTTCTTGGGGGAATTATATGAATGCACTCCTGAGCTGTCCATTTCCAGCCAGGACATTTTTGAACTAACCAGAACTTCTAAATATTTTTCTACAAAATGAAACTCTTCTGATTTTTCTCATTAGTTGTCTTCCCATTGTTTTCTCCAGCAGTGAGCTCACCTGTGCCTCTTCCTTATCAGCCACTCTAGCCAGCACAACCTCATTTTTCTCCCAATTGGTGTCTTCTACCTCCTTCTAGTTTAACTGGATCTTCTTGAAGCTTCCAGAACATTGGTCCTAAATGTGCAGCTCTGCTCATACATCCTTGATTAAGGGTCTCAGTTTTTGTCCCTAGAATAAATCCAGATGCCTTCACTTGGCATTCAAGAACTTTACAGTCTGAGTCTTAAAGATGTTACCCCCACCCCCACTCTGGTGAGGTCTCATATCAACCTGTTTCCATAGTTCAGTGGACTCTGGGGCCATGGCTGCAAGTTTGAACCTTGTTGTTTTTCTGTGCTAGCTATGTGACTATGAACACATTTCTGCCCTTGTTTATCTGTAGTCGTTTCCTGTGAAAGTAAGCAGGAAGTGTGTTGAACTATGCCTGGCATACAGTAAGTGCTTATGGGCTGTTTCACTGTACACATTTACTAAGGCTAGACATGTGGACCTCCATATGCCATAAATTCTATGGACTGCAGGCTATGAGTGAGCTCTGGAGCTATTTAGCCCTTTAGGTCTGTATGATGGCATTTGTCACAGTTAGCAGACTCTTGCATGCATTATGAAAGATACAAATATAGTTCCTTGAACAGCTTTTGTTTATTCCCTGTTGGAGTACAGCTACAGCTGCTTCATTTTGTTTCTGGGAGTATTGGTAGCATGGCATATTTTGTACCCACACACATAGTAGGTGCTTATTTCTTACATGAACATAAAGAACTATGTATTTTCATCAGCTCTATTAACTCATCTTTTCTTCAGCTGTAAACACAGAAGAAAAACAATAGAACATTTAACTTTAACCCTGATAATAGCAATTGTCATTAAAGTACAAGGTTTTCCTTGCCTTTGATATTGTGATCTGTTACTTTGTTTTTTAGTCTGATTTACTAAGCATACTCTACAGAAAATAGTGTCTTTCTGTTAACATGGTTTGAAAAATATCTCCATGTTTTTATTAAAAGAGATATCTCAAAGTGTACTTTTAAAGGGCAACACAAAACCTCCACATTTCTATTTTTTTCAAACATTATTTAATAAATTTCTAATGCCAGCTGTGGTGGAACACCCCTTCAATTTCATCACGTGGATGGTGGAGGCAGGTGAATCTTGTTCCAGGGCAACCAGGGAGAATCTGCCTGAAGAAACCAAACCAAACCAAACCAAACCAAACCAAACCAAACCAAACCAAACCAAACCAGGCACTCATCTGACATTATCTGATCTATAACTTATTTTTTCCTTTACTTCAAAGAACTATTCATATCCAAAGTTGATAACTAAGAGAAGAATTTTTTCCTAAACAATAAATCATCTTTCCTCTAGCTATGCTTACTGTTTATGCAGCCATCACCAGTAAAGCCAGAAGATGGGCAGTTCTCTTACTTACTAACAGACTCCAATACTTTTCTTTTCCCTAAAGACCTAAAATACAATGTTGTATCAGACCATAATTTCAATCTCTCATACTGTGAAACCTTGTTAGGGTATTTTAAGTATTCTCTTACCTAGGCAGACTTCTGTCAGGATGGAGCAACATTCTTCTCTTTCTAAATAACAAGGCCGCACAATACATTTTTAAATAATGATCAAGGATTTTTTTTTTATTCATTAAGTTTCATTATCATTACAGAAAATGTTATGGTACAGAGTTGTTTAACATTATTTTGTTTTTGCTCTTGATTTCCACATGAATGCTGGTAACACTAATATCTGTACAAGATCAGTCTTTGATTTTATTTTTGTTCTGTACAATTTTAAATGTGTTGGTTAAAAAGGCTGTCAGCACTTAAGGAAGCATTTCCCCCAGTTTGTTTGTTCAAATAAAAGGTATCCAGTTACTGCCTGCCAGTACTGTGCCTGAGGCTGCTAGGGTGAGTCCTTCCCTGGGTGCTCAGCAGGGAAGGTTCTAGTGGCAGGATGGGGCCTCCGCGCAGTCTCCTCTTTTGGCATGGTGCACATAAACACGAGATACATGATAAAGAACAAGCAAAAGCTCTCTGTAAAGCAGTTATGAAGCATACTAAGAAGGGAAATCCAAGTGTTGCCTACACTAGTATAAAGAAGCAGACAGCCTTGATTAAGAGCATAAGTAGTTGTATTTAAAGATGAGAAAAACACAAGTTCTGCAGGCACCTACCGCTGTCTACTAAAAGCTATCGCTATCAGACCTAGCATTGAACACACAAAGCAATTTGCAAGAAAGGAAAATTTTGCTTTGATATAATCAGAATAGAGTTGTCTGTTGAGATTTATTCTTAGGTGTTTTTTTTTTCTTTAAAAGGTATTTAAATTTCATTTGAAATATAGTTCAAGATGTTGACTATACAGATCAACTTTTATCCAGATCAGAAAAACTAGCTGTGCCGTTGCATATTACAGGATACAGTCAATGATATGTGGACATGCATCAAAACTTTCTCCTGTTGGTCACCATCATAGCCGTCCAATGACCATGACATCTACCACCTCGCCTTTGTGAAGTTCCACGTACTGCTCTGTCTTTGGAGGTAGCATCAATAATCCATTGGCACTGCGCATGCTCATCAGACGGCTGCTCATCTGATTACCTGGAATGAAATACGCTCATTACTGCAGCACAGTCACCAGGAAGTGTACATGTGGCCAGGCCAGCAAATGGAAGTGCAGGGCTCCAAGACGGAGGGAGAGAGATGCTCTATCTCTTTAGTACCTTTTCCAGGTGAAATTTATGTCCTAGATCCTCCACTTCATCAAAACTTTAAAAACAAATGCTATAGATTTAAAAAGAATTAAATAGGGTTTTATAGCATCATACAAAATGCCACAGAAATTCTCACGTCAGGGTGAATTTACATTTATAAAAATAAAGCCTTTTATAAACTTAAGGACAGCAATAATAGTAGCTACCATTTAGGTGCCAGACAAACTACAAGTCACTTTATAAACTCTCTTATTTAACTCTTACAGGATGCAAAAGATCTGAGGCACACCGGCCAGCTTGTACAGGGCAAGGCTCATGAATTGGATCACTGTTGATATTTGCAGTTTATACAGAAGCTTCTATTAAAAGGTAACAGTTTTTGTGGAGTTCAATCAAAACTGGAGCAAACTAGAAAAGTTGGGGATAAAGGTTTAATTAATATGGAGAGCTCTTTTTTCAGAGCTAGAACTCTGAAATATCAACACAGGCTTCTCTGTCCTTAAGATTTACCAGCACCTAGAATATAGTAGAGTCTAAAAAGATTATATTATAAATTCTGCTTTCTCCTCACATTTCAGGATAACACATACTATGCTCTCCTTTTGTACCCAGCCATCATGTTCAAAGGGCTGCTTGAATTAATAGGTCAAAATATACTTTATTTCATATTTCAAATGTTTATCTAGAAAATATGGCTCAGTGAAATAAGTAAACATTGCTTAAGAATAATTTATTTCACCAAACCTTTCAAAAAGAGAAGTAAACAATTACTCATTTGGTTACCACCAGGGAAAAGACTGACACAGCTGGAACTGTGGTCCCCAGTGGTGTGCAGGTGTGAACGACTGACCTGTACTCTGGGCCCAGGGCAGTGGTTCTTGGTGATGCCAAGTCAGTATACACCGGTGGTATTCTGGGCGAGGGTCCAGTTTTACATCACACGATAACTACAGTATGAAGAGGGAAAGAGATGTGAATTGGTCCCCTGATCAATTCTCAGAACTACAGAAAATAGAGTGAGCATAGGTAATATCCTTGTCATTCTACTATCTCTGTCATTTCCACCTTATTTTTAATACAGGAAGTCCAGGGGCTGGTTGCTATGGTAAAAAAGAATGTTAAGAAGCCAGTGTTTATTCTGGAGGAAAGGACAGATGAAAAAGTCCCTTGTTACGTGTTGTAAGGACCCTGACCTATAAGACAGGAAACTGACGCAATATCTTCACACTGAAAGGAGGTAGCTCTCACAAGCACATTCCATCTCCATCCACCCAGCAATATTCATAGCAGATTTAATGTACGCTGGGCATTACTCAGCTCTCTATCTACAGAATGATTTTCAATAGGCTTTTTTTTGTATCGCTTATATTTTCTTTGCTGGAAGCATAGTTTCCCAGTGCTCCTAAATTATTTTGCACTTCTCTCTTAATTTATTTGTGTGTTTGTTCCCCAGTACTAAATTTCAGTAGCCACGTACATGGCTGTTACGTAGCCAGTTTTAAGGAGGTGGATGTTAAAATGAGAAATAAACGTAGTGTTGGATAAGTCATGGTGCTCTTAGAACCATGTGGATATTTTCCCCTGCTTCCTCAGTTTAGCAAGTGTGAATATAATGAATTATCCATTACTGGGTTTGCTGTATAAATCTGACTGTTCAAACTTTGACTTTTTGATCGGATCATAGTTTTTCATTCATGGCTGGCCTTCCTATCCTCCTTTCTTCTTTCCTCCCTCTCCCTCCATCTCTGTTTCTTACCTTGTTAAACATTCCAGGTATTATCTTCTTGTGATTACTCAAAGAAAGGTCTTTCTGGGGGAGGGGTGATCGACACAGGACACTATGCCCAGGTAGTTGAATTTAAGTGATATTTTAGGGAAACAAGATGGTCTTATCTTCTTTCATCCACAAATCTCCAGTAATAAAAGTATCAATGTTATTCCTGTTGACAGCCTAGTGTTTCAGAAACATTTTTTAATTTCTGTGTATGTGTCCATCTGCACATGCAAGTGCCACAGCATACATGTTTGTGTGAGGTGGCTGGTCAAAGGACAACTTCCAGGAAGTCATGTGGTCCCAGGGTCTCAGGTTGTCAGGCTTGCAGCAAATGCCTTTACCTGCCAAGCTATCCTGCCAGCTGTCTTATATGTTTTTATATTATGTGTCTTGAGTAACATTTTATTATTTCCTCTTCTATGTTTTATATTCCTTTGTTCAACTAATCATAGAATTGTGTCACTTTAAAAGTTACTTTTAAAGTATTGAGAATTACCTTGGTTCTGTAGTATATGATGTCAATAAATTCATTCACAAATACTACAGAATTGTCTGATTATCTGGGTAGCAAGTTAGACTAGTAGTGCTGGTAGAGAAAGGCTCTCTAACTTCCACGTGACTTGCTGCAGTACTTGGCTCCTGTTTGACCAGTGCTGTTTAAACAGTATGTCTATCTTTTCCTCCTGAAGTGCCTGATTCTTTTGGTCCTTTGACTGCCCTTTCTAAATTTTTTTTTTTTTTTTTTTTTGGTTTTTTGAGACAGGGTTTCTCTGTGTAGCCCTGGCTGTCCTGGAACTCACTCTGTAGACCAGGTTGGCCTCGAACTCAGAGATCCACCTGCCTTTGCCTCCCGAGTGCTGGGATCAAAGGTGTGCACCACCATGCCCAGCTCCCCTTTCTGAATTTTTTGAAAAGCAATTGCATAAAAGCAGGCAGGCCAACTTCTGTCCTCTATGAACTTCCCAGGGAAAATGATCTCTCACCTCTTATTCCATACAGGTCTATCTAATGAGTGGAGTCAGCTAATTTCTGTTTGCTGGTTTGTTCCCACTAGAAGAACCCACTAGAAGTTTGAAGCCTTGTTCTCTGGATTCTTTTAAGTATGTTTAAACCTTAAAATATTTCATTTATTTTTATGTGTGTTTTGCCTGTGTATGTCTGTATGCCATGTGTATACCCTGTCTGAGGAGACGATCAGAAGAGGGTATCATACTCCCTGGGACACAGTTACAGACAGTTGTGAGCTGTTGTGTGGGTGCTGGGAATCAAATCTATGTCCTCTGGAAGAACAGCCAGTAATTTTTTGACTTCTGAGATATTTCTCCTTATGTTGGAGGAAAATAAAAGTGAATTTCCCTTTCTAGTTTCTACTACAAAGGAGAGAATATTAATACATTTATGATAAAAACAAATCTAAAATCCTAGGTATTTATTTTTGCCAATTGGCAGTTGTTATCAGGCTTCAGTTTTGGTTTATGGTCATTAGGAGACATTACCCTGGCTTTGATGATGGTTGGCCGAGGATCCAAGATACCCTGCATCTTTCTCAGTGCAGGTACAACAAAGAGGTTGCAGGTGACCACAGCTGATACAGGATTCCCTGAAAGTCAACCAAGTAGTTATTTATATTATACCACATAAAAATTTGTCAGATAATTATATCTGCTTATACATTCAGGCATGATAGAAGTGATTGACAGTAAGTCTACTTCTGAGTCACTCTGAATCCAACAGAATGATACAGCAGACTAGCTGGGTGGTATGCACCTTTAATCCCAGGACTCAGGAGGCAGAGGCAGGGAATCTCTTGAGTCCAAGGCCAGCCTGATCTACAGAATGAGTTCCAGGTCAGTCAGGGCTACACAGTGACACCTTGTCTCAAAACCAAACCAAACCAAACCAAACCACCACAACAAAAAAAGACAGAATAGAGGTCCAGTTAACCATATCACATGCTACAGAGGATATGAACTGAACCTTTTGGTCATCCATGGAAATATAAAAAGATCTGATACTCAACTTTTAATACAATTTCTGCTATCCTGAGTGCCTTGCACTAGAAGCCATTGCCAACTAATACTCTCTCTCTCTCTGTGTCTGTGTGTGTGTATGTGTGTGTGTGTGTTATGGGTGAAGTGGACTGGTAGACACTGAACCCTGGACTGCCTGCATGTGAACATGTGCAGCACATACTTTTTGTTTGTTTGTTTGTTTTTGGAGACAGGGTTTCTCTGTGTAGCCCTGGCTGTCCTGGAACTCACTTTGTAGACCAGGCTGGCCTCAAACTCAGAAATCCGCCTGCCTCTGCCTCCCAAGTGCTGGGATTAAAGGCGTGAGCCACCACCGCCTGGCAAAATGTGTAGCCCAGGCTGGCCTCGAACTTGTGATCCTCCTGCCTCTGCCTCCTTCAGCAAATCCTACCATCGTGCACCACCACAACCGGCGCATACACTCTTATACTGGGTATCAATCCTTTTTTTTTTTTTTTTCTTCTGTTTTTTTCAGACATGGCTTCTTTGTCCTGGAACTCACTCTGTAGACCCACTATGCTAGCCTGGAACTCACTGAGATCCATCTACCTAAGTCTCCTGAGTGCTGGGATTAAAGACTTGTGCCACCATTACCTAACCAACTCCGGCTTAAATTAAATATTTTTAATGTATCTTGCTATTTTTAAAACAATTCTACTATAGAAAGATGGTATTAATAAAAGAAAATATAGACAAGAAACTCGATAATCATCCAGACACATCTTTACATTTTAAAAATGGCATCAAATAACTCAACTTGTAAAGACTTGAAGATGAAAAAGATTATGGTAGGAACTTTGACTTCCTCAATTCCCACAAGGAAGCTCTAGCACTCAGTGTATCTGAAGCACAGGGCTCTGATGACTCAGAGTCAGTGAGGACATAAGATTGGGCCCTAATGAGGTAGAACTGGTGTCCTTATAAACAGAAGAGTCACCAGCAGTATGCTTGTCAGAGACAAGGCCATGGGACTCAGAAGGCAGGAAGAGGCACCAGAGAGCAGCACTGCTGCCACCTTAGAACTCTGAGGAAATAATTCTGGGGTGCACGTATGGCAGCTGGATCAGACTGTGACAAATACCAAGTTCTTTAAAGTTATCTGAAGAATATCAGAAATTTATCATTCCTCTCCAGGAGAAATAAGCCTGGGTGTGCCTTGTATTTCAAAGGGAAGGAGGGTAGCTATGAAAAACAATAAAAGGGCTACAAAAAAGAGATATTTGTTGTTTGTGTGGTGTCCTTAGGTAAAGATCAAGCTGTACTCGAGCTGGGCAACTGTGATAACCCCCAAACTTTGTTTTATTTTAGTATCAGGCTGTCCTTGCATTTAAGACAAACTCAGCCTCCCAAGTGCTGGTATTATAGTTGTGCACCACCAACCCTATTAGTCTAACTAAACACATTCACAGAACTTCATTGTTTTCTTTAGCAAGTTCTAAAATGCCAATTCTGTTGAATTCTGTTATACGGTGGCATGTGATGATGTGTGTTGCTATGGTAATGGGGAACGCACTGTCTTAGTTTAGGTTCCCTTTCATCGAATGCCGCTAATAGATAAAACCACACCTTCATTTCTCTTGTACCAGTAGCTAAGAGATTTTTATCATCTATTGGCACATTTACACTCTACAGAAGAGTGGGATGGTTTATGACATTTTCATACATGTTTGATTATACTCTCCTGATCACTGCTCTCTTCTCTCTCTCCCCATTCCTGCTGTTTCCTTCTTCTTTAATGTCTAGATTTAATTCTAGATTATGCATACAGAGAAAATATATTATATATATATATATATATCTCCTCTCATAATCTGGCTTATTTTAGTTATCATAGTGATATCTGACTTTATTGAGCTTTCGAAAAATGAAAATTTATTCTTTGTGTTCAAATATCATTCCATTGTACAATATATGTCACGTTTTCTCTGCCAGCTCATTTGCTGATGAACTTCAAGACTGAGTCCATAACTTGGCTCCCATGAATCGTGTTTTTATAGTGAATATGGTTGTAAAGGAGCTCTGTTTCATGCTGACTTAGATTCTGGGTTATATGCTATTTTTATTTTTCCATCTCTCTCTTTCAGAACCTCCACACTGATTTTTTACTGTAGCCGGGCTAACTTATATCTTTGATTACATTTGTTTTTTACTTTCTTGGTGACAGCCATTCTGACTGGGATGAATGGATTATCAATGCCGTCTTCCTTCCTTCCTTCCAGAGACAGGGTTTCTTTGTGATTCCCTGGCTGTCTTGGAAATCACTCTGTAGACCAGGATGGCCTCAAACTCACAAAGATTTGCCTGCCTCTGCCTCCCAAGTGCTGGCATTAAAGGCATGAGCCACCACTGCTAGGCTCAATGCAATTTTTTTTTTCATTTCTCTGATGGCTGGGTATGTTGAACATTTTTTCCCCCTATTTACCTTCTTTTGAGAATTGTCTGTGCAATTCATTTGCCCATTTGCTGACTGGATTATTTTGGCATTTTGAGTTATTTACATATCAGTTCCCTGTCAGATGCTACTCTGTTGTTTCTTTTGCTGTCTTCTTGCCTTTTAATTCCATGCAAACCCGTATATCAATTCATGCTATTATTTCCTGTGTTGTAGGCATCCTAGTCATAAAGTCATTTCCCATGCCTGTATCTTGAATTGTTTCCCATAGCAGTTTTAAAGTTTTAGGTCTTCCATTAAGGCTTCTGATCTGTTTTGTACTGACATTTGTGCCGGAATCTACATTCTACATATAGATATCCAGTTTTTCAGAACCATTTGTTGAAGAGGCCCTTCTTCCTCCAACTTATGTTTTTGGGACCGTTTGTCACAATTTAGTTGACTGTAGGGCTGGGGAGACAGCTCAGTGGTTAAGAGCATGTACTTCTCTTTCAGAGGACTGAAGTTTGGTTCCTAGCACCCACACCAGAAAGCTCACAGTAGTCTGTAACTCCAGCTCCAGCAGATCAGACACCTCTGGTCTCTGACAGCTGCATTCACAGTGCCCATATCCATATGCACACACACTTGTTTACACATAATTTAAAGTAATAGAATAAATCAATTGGCTGTAGCTCTATGTACTCTTGAGTCCTCTATGTTATTCTATTGTTCTATGTATCTAGGCTCTTTTTGTCTTGTTCTTTTTATGTAGAGTGTATGTGTGTATAAATGTATGCTTGTATATTTGGGGGAACACATATGTACATTAATAAGTGTGTGTGTAGGCCTGAGATTGTTACCAGGAACCTTCTTTAGTAAATTTTCCACTGGTTTCTTAACCAAAGCCTGTGGCTGGTCTCAACAGCCAGCATGCTCTAGTGATCTCATCTGTCTTATGAGGCTGGAATTACAGGTGAGCTGCACATCTACTAGGCAGTTATTGTGTTTTAGGGATCTGAACTCTGGTTTTGATTATGTGGTAAGTGCTTAAACTGCCAAGCCATCTTCCTAGCCCTGCGTGTCTGTCTTTGATGCCAGGATGATGGCATTACTATGGCTCTGTATTGTAATTTGAAATCATGTATAATGTGATATCTCCAACCTTGCTCTTTTGGCTTAGGATTGCTTTGGGTATTTGAAGTTTCTATTTCCATTTAAACTTTAGGACACCCCCCTCTCCTCATATTCTGTGAAGAATGTCATTGGAATTCAATGAAAATTGCATTTACTATGTAGGTCACTTTCAGTAACATGGGGATTTTCTCTGTCAATCAATGAACATGGGCTGTTTTTCCACCTTCTAATGTTTTCAATTTCCTTCTTCAGTGCTCCAAAGTTTTCATTGTGGAGGTCTTTCATTGTCCTAGCTATGCTTAATTCCTAGGTGTGTGTGTGTGATCTTTGGAAGCAAGTGTGAATGTATTTTTTTCTTCTGATTTCTTTCTCAGCATATTCATTAAAGTACATAGTAAGTATAGATATTTGTATCCTACTTTGCTGAATTTACCAGGGTCAAGAGTTTTCAAGTGGAGCCCTTAGGGTGTTTAAGTATAGGGACATTTTCATCTACAAACCAGGTTAATTTGATTCCCTTATTTCCAATTTGTATCACTTTTCTTTCTTTCTCCTGCCTCTGCTCTGGCTAAAACTTCCAAGCAGTATGATGAATAAGAGTGGATACCTTGTCTCATTCTGGAGTTAAGAGCATACTTTAGCTTTAATCCACTTCGTAGAATGTTGACTATAGACTTGTCATATATTGACATATTTTTCTTCTTCCTAATCTCATGGCTTTTCTCATACTAGCTTTGTTAAAGGCCTTTTCTATAACTATTTAAACAGTCACTATAATGCAAGTTTTCACACTGTTTCTTAGTGATCCTCTGGATTTCACCAGCATCTATATATCTGGTTTTATCCACCTCTTCTGGCCTGTGAAGGCACCTGAAAACATACGTAACATACACACACAGCCTCAGTGATGGAAGATAAGCCTAACCCTCGAGAGACTTGAGGCCCCAGGGAGTGGGGAGGTCTAGTGGGGTGGAGTGGGGACATCCTCTTGTAGGCAGGGGGGAGGGGGAATGGGAAAAGGAACTGTGGGAGGGTGGACTGGGAGGGACTGGACTGTAAAAAAATAAAATTATGAAATGATTGTAAAATTGCTATAATTCTTTAGTTTTATAATTAAAAATTACATTTCTTTATTTAATCAGTGTGTGAGAGCACATGTGCACCCATGTTCTGATGTGCACATGGAGGTCAGAGGACAAGTTGGAGGAGTTGGTTCTCTCCAGCTAACATGTAGGTCTGGGGGATTGAAGTCAGGTTGTCATGGCTGGCAGCAGGTACCTTTATCTGCTGAGCCATCTCACCAGCTATAATATTTTAAAAATGAATTGTTCCATAGAATAAATATAATCGGACAGATTAATAATTAGTAAAATGTGATTGTTTCTGATTGGTAGTTGTGATAATAAATAACATTTCTTTATCCTTATCTATATTTTCTAAGTTTTTATAAAGAAGTTTTAAATTTTAACTTAATTTATGAGAGAGAAAGAAAGTATGTATGAGTGTGTGTATGTGCGTACGTGCATGCATTCACTCATGTACCAGTGTGCCATAATACACACATTAAGGTCACAGGACAACTTGTCGGAATTGTCTCTCTTTCTCTCTCTTGAGTTGATTGTCATGCTTTGTTGCAGGTGCCTTAATGCACTAAGCCGTTTTGCCAGCCCCAATTTCCAATTTTTTTACTTACTGCACATGTAATTTTAAAAAGTTAAAAAATTAGAATATGTAAAACTATAAAATTGGCTATAACTTGTTAAGACTGGTGAAGAACTGTGGGGAGCAGGTGTGGCGGCAGTCCCAAAAGTGCCAGGCACTGCAGCTAAGTCTTATGACTTGCACCTGACTTCCTCATATAAGCCACAAACATCTTGAGAGCTGCACAGGTGTACCAGGATACTGGTGAATCCATTTTGATGGAGATATGCCCCTGCTGCCCTGATTAGCTGAAGCTGTGTGCCTGGTGAGGTGGCGTGGCCTGCTGTGCGTGGATGTGAACTGAGAGTATATAAGAGTGAGAGGCCCGGGTTAGAGGGAGGATTATTATTCGAGAGAGGATTACTATTAGGGGGGAGATATAAAAACAAGGGAGATATAAACAAGGGAGATATAAACAAGAAGAAACAGGACTGAATAAACGTGTGCAGAAGGATCCTGTAGCAGCGTCGTTCTTCCCGGTCGTGAGAACGCGTGTAAGAGTTGGTGCCGAAACCCGGGACAAGAAACATCTTCAGGCAAGAGCGAAGACCCCCTGCTACAGGGAGGATTCAGAACTGCATAACGGGGAAGAAGGGGTTAATAAAGGTTCCCGTAAAACAGACTGTTGAGAAGGATCCGGCGTGGATTCAGAACTCTTCAGCTGGGGAACGGTACTGATGAAGAGAAAGAAGAAAGATGAAGACTGAATAAACTGCTGTTAGAAGGACTGGTGGTCGCATCGTTCTTGCTGGTCGAGAGCGGGCGCGACAATTGGTGGCCCGTACGGGGAACCGACTCCCCCACTGAGTTCAGAACTTTCAGCAGTTAGTGGTTGCCGGCAGGGTAAGTTCACGGTGAGTGAAACTTGCAACCCCAGGAGTTTGGGAAGGACCTCGGATAAAATAGAGGCGAATATAAAGTTGCCAGGAAGCAGGCTTTGGGACAAGTTAAGGTTCCTGGTTTTGGGACAAGTTAAGGTTCCCGGTTTGGGGACAAGTTAAGGAACTATGATAACCTCAGTGTAGTGATCAATAGATCCTCGCTGTGTAGTTATGCTTTTTTCTCCCATTGACCCTTTGTGGGTAGGTCTGATAGTTTTGGTCTTGTTTGTTCTGATATATGGACTCTGTTACTGTTTGTGTGTAGAGGCAGTCAAGACAGGTCAGAAAATCCTTACAGAGCAACAAGAAAGTATGTCGGAAGAGGAGAAGGGCTTAAAAAGAAAAAGGAAAAAGAAAGGAGACACAGTGTTATCAGGTGGACAGAAAGGACAAAATAAAAGAGCCGAGGCGGAGGAGGAAGGCGAATTAGCTTCTGTGCCTCCTCCCTATGCCTCCTCAGCAGTGAAAACTTGACTCTCGTATTGACTCCCCAGATGGACACACAGGTGATTGAGGTTGTGGTCTCATCACCACGAGGTATTGTGTCCATCTCCCCTGGGATCGACAGGATCAGGTGTTGACGTGGGCGAGAGGGTCTGTTTGTGTGTTTCCACAGGACCAGATGGAACCTCTTTGGGTGCCGGAGAGATTGGTGAGACACTGCAAGAATGAGGCTCCTGATCCAGTTGCCCCTGTGGATGTGGTGGATGATCCCACAAGCACAAAGGATGGAGCCGAGATGAGAGATCCTTTCGGTATTCCAGAAGCCAATACCAGCTCGACATGACATTCAAATTTTTCCACGCTTTTTGATCCCTGAATTCCCCTTAAAGAGATAGCCCCTCTGGCTATCTATCCCTTGCTTCAGAGAAGATGAGCAGGGATGAGAGCCCTGGGATGTATGCTTGTTATAGTGTGTGTGTGTTTTGTGTTTGGCACATGTGTTAGGTGCAGAGTGTGCGGCCCGCACTTTCGCCATGGTAGCGTAGGCTTTTGCTGCAGTGGAGGCGGGACAATCTCCTCAGATTCGGTTTGCCGCTCTAAAAGAAATTATGCTGCGTTATGCCGTGGGGTGCGAGGCTAAGCACTGCACAGAGGATAGCTTGCTGTTGGCATCCTGTGGAAGGCACGTCTGATTGCATGAAGGTTCAGTGTCCTAGTTCCCTTCCCCCAGGAAAAACGACACAGGAGCTGGCCAAGACCTCTCTGGGTGATGAGCCTAAGGGATGGTTTTGTGTAGGGCCCCTATGCTTGCACACTGGGGATCAGACCTCTACCTTCACCCATGAGGCTTGCTTGCAGCAATTAAGATCTGGCCATAGATTAATCAACATCCTGGCCTTTTGATGCACCTGCCACAAGCAAAACACAATCTCCCCAGGTGTGGCTTGGCATGATAGAGAGGTAGTCAGTGATAAGACTCCCTGGGCATGTCACCAACCTAAGACAGGGATCAAACCAATGCTGTTTGTCACCCAAGGACGGGTAAGGGGCATGGCTGCGGGGGGCTATCTACAGACATTCTCTCTGCCAAAAAAGAAAAAAGGGGGAATTGTGGGGAGCAGGTGTGGCGGCAGTCCCAAAAGTGCCAGGCACTGCAGCTAAGTCTTATGACTTGCACCTGACTTCCTCATATAAGCCACAAACATCTTGAGAGCTGCACAGGTGTACCAGGATACTGGTGAATCCATTTTGATGGAGATATGCCCCTGCTGCCCTGATTAGCTGAAGCTGTGTGCCTGGTGAGGTGGCGTGGCCTGCTGTGCGTGGATGTGAACTGAGAGTATATAAGAGTGAGAGGCCCGGGTTAGAGGGAGGATTATTATTCGAGAGAGGATTACTATTAGGGGGGAGATATAAAAACAAGGGAGATATAAACAAGGGAGATATAAACAAGAAGAAACAGGACTGAATAAACGTGTGCAGAAGGATCCTGTAGCAGCGTCGTTCTTCCCGGTCGTGAGAACGCGTGTAAGAAAGAACTTTAAGTATATAGCCTTTAGTAAAGCATAAATGTACTCTAGAAACTGAAAATCCTTTTAAGTGGAGCACCTTTCCTATGTGTAGGACTGACGGTCAGGCTCAATGGACGGTGTTTCAAATAAAATCAGTGATTTGAAGAAGGCTTTTAATATTGTAGTGTGAGGAGCGGGTGTGGCAGCAGTCCCAAGATGGAGCTCGAGACTGTAGCCAAGTCTTATGACTTGCACCTGACTTCCTCATACACCTGAAAATAAGCCATGACCATCGTGAGAACTGCGCAGGTTCACCATGATGCAAGATCGGACCATATGACGAGTGATGATTCTGGACTGCTGTTACGTGGACTGGACTGGTGGGGCGTGGTTGAGAGGATATATAAGGGATTGCGATTGGGGGTTGTTGTTGTTTTTTCTTGGAGAGGTTGATTTCTGGAGAGATTCCTGCATGCTGTTGAAAGGTTCCTGAATAAACTGCTTTGTGAAGAACGTAGTGTTGTTGCTCTTTTCTGTTGGTCGGAATAGGAAGCGACATTGTAGTTTCTATGAATATTTATATTTCATCAGAAATGGGTTCCAGCATAATAATCTTTGTTCTATTATCACTGATGGTCTAATCTGTATGTTAAATCACACCTATGGAACAAGAAGTCTCTTTTGCTAGGTAAAATGAAGCTAGAAGAGTTGTTTATTTTTTCATACAATGGATTTCAGAGTCTCAGAGGGAATACTAAAGGTCCTAGGCTTAGTTGTATGCCACAGATACATCTTGAGGTTGCTTTACTTTTCATGTCGTCTTATTGTCTATATGACACAAGTCTATTTTCATGCTTATGGATAGTGTTTAAAATGTTAAGACTTAAAGTTCTTCTGCCTGCTTCTTTTTTTAATAGTTTTATTTTGAGATTTACTGAATATATAAAAAAAATCTCTGAAACCCATGAGATTTGTGAGTCTGAAAGGATAAGTACTTACTTTTCTGTAGGGATTGGTGTTAACAAAATAGGGACTTGAGAATTATTACTGGATTTTATTTTTTTAGACTAAGTCTTACTTTTTATAGGTAAGGCTGGCTTGGGATTTTAAAATAAATAATAATATTGGTGAGTAATTAATTTTTCTGGTCTTTGAAGCGATAGTGATTTCCCTGCTTCAGCCTCTGCAGTTTTGGAACTATAGGCACAATTAAAGGATACTTTTAAAATTACAAAGTAGCAAATAGATACATAAAGTTCTAAATCACTTCACAGTTTATCAAGATTCATAAAGACTTAAGATGCATGGCTGAAAGTAATAAAAGCAGAATTAATAAATTCTTGGGAACTGGGCCACCTTGGTTTTGCTCTGTCTGAACATGAGTTTCTGTTCACGTGGGAATTAGGTGGTGATGCTGATATCACACTGGTGTTATGTAGTCACTGGTTGAGATGTACCTGTCCTCTGGCCCTAACCATCTTAAATTTTTTAATACCAGAAATATTGTTGTAAGTGTTTGCATTAAGACAATGTCTCATTATGTAGCCCAGGCTAGCCTTATTCCATGATGACCCTGCCTCAGCCACCTAAGTGCTAGAATTACAGATATGCACTGGCACACCTTATAATATGTGATCTGGTATTTGAATGATTGACTGTACTTCCTGTTGTGAGATCTCACTAGATTTCCCACTTATATTTTGTTAACACCTGAGGGTAAGGACTGTGCCCTGGAAGAGTATTCTGGTTTGACTAGGTGTCAGTCCATTTTATAGGTGAAGCAGAGAAACTAAGCGATTTGCCAATTAGTAAGGCCATTCAGATTATAAATCAAGTGATGCTGATTAGAAGTTGGCTATATGAGAAGTCCAAAATTTTTTGGGTCATTTTTCTAGAAAAAGGAGAAAATAATTTTGATGATCCTTACCTGGTAGTGCAAAAATAATTTTTCTTACACCATCAATATCCAAAGTTGCAAATGTTGTTGGCAAGCTAGAAACAAAAAAAGAGTGTTCTTGTTTGTGATTGCTAAGTAACAGAAGAGGTAACTTTGAGTGCTCTAGTTTTCTTGCTGAATGATTCACTTACCATATAAAATACTCTTGCGTGGACTCGTCTTTAAACCTTCCTACTTGTAAATCAACTGCTTTAGTAACATCTGCTTTCAAGTATCCAAACTTTCTAATTTTCTGTACCTTACTTATTTATTTTTTGTCAGTGCCACAGGAACATGTTCTATATCCTTTTACTCAGTGATATTTATAGTATTTTTGTTGGAGATTTAAAACTCTCCTCTTATTATCAGGAATAATCTTATTATACTACCTGATAATTCATATCTAAATGCCTTTGTTCAAGATGAATATCTCTGATCTTAATTATTTTTAAAAGATTTATTTTTATTTTATGTGTATGAGTATTTTCCTGCATGTGTGCATGTGTACCACGTACATGCAGTGACTGAGGAGGTCAGAGGGATGCATGGGATCCTCTGGAATCTAAGTTATGGATGGCTGTGAGGAACCATGTGGGTGTAGCCACCTGAGTCCCCTGCAAGAGCAGCCAGTGCTCTTAACTAAAGGGGCATCTCTCCAGCCCCTTACCTTCTAAAAACAACCCTCAGCAATATCCATAAAAAACCCTTACACTTATCAAATATGCTTTTGAACTAGATAAATCAAATTCTATGGCTAGAACAAAGTTAAAGCAACCTTTTCCAAATATCCGACATAAACTTCCATGGGACATTTAAGAGGGCTGCGTGATAAGGGTAGGTAGTTGAGGACAGTGATTTTTTTTTCCTGTTGTCACATAGAATTTGGCTGTAAACTTTATATATGAATCAAATTTAGGTGATGCAAACTTCTCAGGGAGCACTAAAACTTCCCGAGAGGCAAAATTTAATTATTTTATGCACTAAATTATGGTTTTATTTTGAAGGGCCATTTTTGCATGTTGATCTTTAATTTTGTTAAACTTATTTACTGTGGGAGTGTGTGTTACAACTTATGTATGGAAGTCAAAGAACCACTTGTAGGAGTCCATTTTTCCATATGGGGGAATCAAACTTAGGTTATTAGTCTTGACAGCAAGTGCCTTTCCCTGCTGATCCATCTCACTGGCTTCTTGGGTTGATCTTTAAAAAAAGACCTTTCAGCTGGGCAGTCAGTGGTGGCACATGCCTTTAATCCCAGCACTCTGGAGGCAGAGGCAGGCCTATCTCTGAGGCAAACAAAGCAAGTTCCAGGACAGCCAAGGCTACACAGAAAAACCTTATCTTATAAAAACCAAAACCAACCAACCAACAAAACCAGACCATTCACTCATTACTGTTTACTATGATATAACAACAGTAGCATTTTGGATGACTTTTAGCTACATTATTCTGATATAATACAGTGATGTCAGATTGCAATCATAAAGACACTGGTTGCTTTATAAAGTGTAACTTCAAGTTGCTATCTATATAGTTGCTTCTCACTTCTGTTCTTCCATATGTGCAGAGTGATATCAACAACAATAATAGTATCTATTATTATTTAAGAGACATTTATGTATCCCACTCATTATTTCATTTAAGTTTCACAGCAGTAGCAAAAGATGAAACTTGCCATAGTATCTCATAGATGAAAAAATTGAAACTCAGAGATATTAAAAAGTCAATCTCACTTAGCTACTAAGATTATGTAAAAATAAAGATTTTGAACCAAAGTCATTTTAACTTTAAGGTTCATGTTAGGTAAAGTCAGCATGGTATAGTCTATAATAGAGTTAGTACTTGGACTTTGGGGCCTCTTTTTTTTTTTTTTTTTTTTAAGTCCCTAGTGCTTTGCTGTGTAGTAGAGCAAGATTAGATTATGTGTAGGCAACTGAGCAATGATTATTACTGTTTGACAAAAATAAGATCCCAGATGCATTCTTGAGAACAGCTACATTGCTATGGCAGATCCGTATAATGCGTTGCTAAGTACCCTTTCCTTTATATTTTTAAGATTCATATTCTCTCTCTCTCTCCCTCCCTCTCTCCCCATCCTTCCTTCCTTCCTTCCTTCCTTCCTTCCTTCCTTCCTTCCTCCCTCCCTCCCTCCCTCCCTCCCTCCCTCCCTCCCTTCCTTCCTTCCTCCCTCCCTTCCTTCCTGTCTGCCTCCTATCCATGTTTGACATGGTACTGGGATCCCAACTAGATCGCCATGCTCGTGCTGTGAGGCTTTACTGACTAAGCCATCTCCAGTTGCCTGAGTATCTTTTTCTTTAAAATTAAAGACAATTATAATTGGAGTGTGCTGTATGTGGAAAGGGAAAAGCTAACTTATTTGCTTTTCTGTTTTCTTTTTGTTCCAACAGTGAGTAGAACAAATAACCTACAAGCTCTTATATTAAGATAAGTATAATATTCTAGCCAGTTAAGGGAAGATCACTTAAATTTCTAAGCCACTCTTTTGTGGCAAATTATTTCATGGATAATTGTATTTAAAGTCAATATCAAGTATACGGGCACTTTAAATTTTCTTTTAAACCCGAAAGAGGTAATTTCTCCAAAGGTGCAAACTCAAAAAAGATCTATTTACAACAGAATATTTTATACTCAGGCATTACTATTATAAGTATCTTGTTGCTGGAAGTGTGTTAGTCTGGAAAGCCATTTTCTTAGAATTCAACACATACTGCTTATTCTGAAATCAGAATTAACAGCATTTAGACATTGATTCTGGTCCCAAAGTGAAAGGATTTTAAGGGAGAAAGAGAAATACGTGTAAATGAAGCACTCCCTAAGCTGAGAGTGGGAAACTAGGACCCGAGGATACAAACATCGCCACCACAAGCTCTGCTTAATTCTCCACAGCTGGAAACAAGTAATATCAGCATCTTTCCCACAAAGGGAAAAAACAAATCTATGTTTGAGAGGAGAAATACAGTGACATGCTTTGGGGATGTCTTCTGTGCTCTGACCAAATCACCTCTGTTCAAAAGCACTGGGGAAATGCTCAGTATATAACATTAGCATATGACAGGCCGTTATTTAGTTATTTTGTGCTTGTCTATGTAAATGATGTGAAGTCAGAGGACTCTGCAGGACTCAGGCTCTTTCTCTTTCCTTCTACCATACTGGTTCTGGAGATTGAACTCTGGTCATCAGGCTTGATTACTCACAAAGCTGTCTCCATGGCCCAAAAGTTTTTTTTTTTTAATTTTTAATATATTTTTTGGATTTTTCCAAGCAGGGTTTCTCTGTGTAGTCTGGCTGTCTTAGAACTCTGTCAGTATACCAGGCTGGCCTTGAACTTGGATATCCATCTGCTTCTGCCTCCTGTGTGTTGGGAGCAAAGGTGTGGGCTATTATCACCTGGCCCAAAATGCTATTCTTAATAGAATGATCCAAATCCCATAGTTTCAAAAACAAAAGGGTTTTTCCTGCAATTGGGGCACACATTAGGGCATACAGACATATATTGCCAAGGATCTTATGAAATTGAGGAGAACACCATAGGGTTAATTTTTTAAAGATTTATATTATGTAAATGAGTGTTTTGCTTGCATTTATGTCTGTGCACCATGTGCATGCCTTGTGCTTGCATAGGCCAGAAGAGAGTGTGGGATTCTCCTGGAACCAGGGTTGCAGATGGTTGTGAACACCATGTAGGCATTGGGAACTGAATGCAGGTCCTCTGCAAGAACAGCTTGTGTTGTTAATGGCTGAGCCATTCTTCTAGGTCCTTTAGGGATAATCTTAGCTTTGTACTAAATAAGGCTAAATTATGAGGGTAAAACCTCATCCTTGCCCTAGAACTGAAACCCAGTACTAACAAACCTTAGTGACTTTAGGCTGGTATTTATTTATTGGTTTTTTGAGACAGAGTTTCTCTGTATAGCCCTGGCTGTCCTTGAACTCAGAATCCACCTGCCTCTACCTCCCAAGTGCTGGGATTAAAGGCGTGTGCCACCACTGCCGGCTAGGCTGGTATTTAACTTACAATGATGCTAAGCTCCCATGCCACGTTTTCTCACAGTTCATATGAGCCCCTATCAGAGAATAACTGTGAATTAAAGCAGGGTTACTGTTTCCTGGGACATGTGCTAAAACACTCTCACACACACTGAGGCATGAATAGGTGCTTAGATTTACTTAGTGCCAGGATCTAAGATGGTAGCTTTATTGCCTGAAGACTATGTTTGCTTTATTAATACAACTATTGGGTATTTTCGAGGATTAACCATTATAGGACCTTCTCCCACCAGTTCTTTCTAGTTTTAGGAAATGTGAAAATCTTGTATGGTTATTTCACTTTCTTCTTGGATAGAATGGGAAGCAATGTTAAACACCATTATGAAGTATTTATGTGAAGAAAGAAAGCAACTGAGTCTGAATCTAAGTTATACGGGTAACAGATAGAGAAACATGTTCAATACAGCCCAAGGAAGCAATCATTCTATCTACTAGATATGTCATAGTGATCTATTTTCTCCAACAAGTCAATGGCAAAAATAAAAAACAAAAGAAAACAAAACAAAAAACACACCAAGATAACCACCACCACTACCACCCCTGGACCCCAAATCTAATAACAAAAGATTCAGGGAGAAATAAACATTTAATAGAGATTTAATTACTAAGAGCAACAAATGGACTTTACTTGAATCACAAATTAGAATGATTATAAAACAAAAAGCTTTTTTTTCTTGACATTTTAGATATTAGATAATAATACAAAACATTATTTATTTTCTTTGAAAAGACTATATTATTGTACTTATGAAAGATAATGTTCTTGTTCTTATGACCTATCAAAATGACATGTCTAAAACTAGCTTTAAAACATCCTAGCCACCTTTCCCCCAAAATGAGATTGGGAATTGGTGAAGCAAATACAAACGCATGCTGGTAGTTACTGATTTCAGTAATGGACATGTGGTTGGGCTCAGTGTTTTTCTACTTCCCTATATATTTGAGAATTTTCATGCTAAACTATTTTAAGAAAGAATGAAGGTATGGGGAGAAAAAGAGGGAAGGGCACTGAACATGGTAATTACAAAGGAAACAAAGTTAGAAAATGTCTTTGCTTTGTTTCTATCAAACTCATTGATTCATAAGATGAAATCTTATTTCAAACTGGAACTGCACATATGAAAAGTATTCTAGTAGTAAAATATTTTCTTTATTAAAATAAGAAACCCATAATAAAAAGAATTTAAGACTTGATTAGTTAAAGCAATCCAAATAACCTAATATAGTAGATAAAAGTATTTTCATACCCTGGCTTCATAAAAACTCTGCCAAAATGGATCTGAGCATGAAGATCAATGTCCAGCACCTGCTTGAGATAGTCCTGCAAATATTAAAAACAGTCATTTTATTTTCAAACATTTTTGTATCAGACTTTTAACACATTAATGACAATAAAATTGATTTATGATCAAAAAGATCATCTTTGTTATTTTAATGATGTGCTAATCTCAACTATTCATTCTTCACTCACTCTCTTACTCATTTAATAATTACTTTTGGGGTGCTCTGTATATGTAGAGGCTCAAGGGGATATAACCCAAACAAAAGAGACAATTTCCCTGATTTTCTAGAAAGCACATTGTAGAGGCAGAGGCAGTGCCGTAATACCTGTAATCCAGGCACCTAAGAGAAGGACATAGGAGAATCACAAGTTCAAGACCAGCCTGTGCTAAATAGTAACACTTTTTCTTAAAAATAAAAGCATAAAGAAAATTTTAGTCTAGTAGAGGAAACCAGATAATAACTAGAAAAACAATAGTAATGTTTTAATTGATGAGTTTTTGTCCCTGAGATAAAATTTTATGACCAAGAAAGGCCATTAAATAAGCCTCTAAAAGTTATGGCTGGCATGGCACAGTTACAATAGTGGTACAAATGTTATAGGGTAACAAGTTGCTCTCTGATTAAAATGATTTAAGCCATGTCCTATGAGGAAACACACTCCTGCTACTGTAAATCTGGCCAACAACCCCATGGTTGGGGACCTTATAGGTCCCAGGGTGAACCTACTATTATCATTCTGCTAAATGAACACTGTATTAAACTACTCTCTAACTTCATATTCCCCATAGAATAGTGCCATATCAGGCCTCGTTCGAGGAATTTCTTTGTTCAGTGAACAGAGGTTAACACAGAAACTGTTAAAAGCTGGTCAGAGTGCAGAGAAGATGTGTAACTGGAGTGCTCAGCAGCAAATGGACTGTCTATATCACACCCCTTCCTCAGGCTCAGGGACCACTGCAAAAGTAGCAGTACTAAAGATCCTAAAGTAGCAGTACTAAAGATCCTAAAGTAGCAGTACTAAAGATCCTAAAGTAGCAGTACTAAAGATCCTAAAGTAGCAGTACTAAAGATCCTAAAGTAGCAATACTAAAGATCCTAAAGTAGCAGTACTAAAGATCCTAAAGTAGCAGTACTAAAGATCCTAAAGTAGCAGTACTAAAGATCCTAAAGTAGCAGTACTAAAGATCCTAAAGTAGCAGTACTAAAGATCCTAAAGTAGCAGTACTAAAGATCCTAAAGTAGCAGTACTAAAGATCCTAAAGTAGCAGTACTAAAGATCCTAAAGTAGCAGTACTAAAGATCCTAAAGTAGCAGTACTAAAGATCCTAAGAGCCAGAGTCAGGATGGACAGAGTGATACTGTCTTCTGCTCATGTCAGGACTGACACACTCATGAACTCAGCTGTCATGGTAGCCTAAATAAGACCTCAACTCATATGATCAAGCCAGTCAACATTTTATCACAGAATGGGAATGGATTTATGAGCCTGCCCCTAACTGAAGAACTATGGACAACTGATGGTTTCTGGAGGAGGTTGAGTCAGCCTCTGGTAGGTTAACCACATTCCAGCAATGCCCTCATCTCTGCAGGACTGAGGTCCTTTGAGACATGTCAGACAAACTAAATTCCTGTCTTCTTTTCCTCCTTTCTTTTTTCATGGGGATGGGGCATGTTTAAAAAGAAAAGAAAAGAAAAGAAAAAAAGACAGGGTTTCTCTGTGTAGCCCTGGCTATCCTAGAATTTGATGTGTAGACCAGGCTGGCCTTGAGTTCACAGCTATCTGCCTGCCTGTTTACAGAGTACTGGGATAAAAGGCAGGTGCAACCACCCAGCTGCAATTCATTTTCTAATACTTGAGCATATTTTGATTTTCTAGACTAGGCTTCTTCCTTACCTTCGTTTTTCAAAGGATTATTTTTCTGGATATAAGTTCTGTATTGGCAGTAAAATTCCTGAACTTTGAAAGTGCTATTTTATTGTTTTCTGGGTTCTCTCATTTATGTTGAAATGATTTCTGTTAGTTTTGTCTTTCCTTTTGAGGTGGAGTGCTTTGGTGAGATTGGTTGTTGTTAAGGATTTTCAGTACTTTGGCCAGGATTACCCAGGTATGGTTTCTTTGTAGCTCCTGGAAATCTCTGGCTTGTCTTTTGTTAGTTTTGAAAATTCTTTGTCAGGGCTGGGGAGAAAGTTCAGGCAGTAAACGGATTGCTATACAAACTTGAGGAGCTGAGTTTGTATTCTCCTCTCCCACATAGAAAAGTGAGGCTCTACTGTACGTACTTGCAATTCTAGCTCTGAGGAGGCAGAGACAGGAAGAACCTTGGAGCTGGCCAGTAAACCTAGTTAGCCTGGTAAGCTCCAGGTTCAGTGTGGTAACTTATCTAAAACACACACACACACCCACACACACCACACACACACACACACACACACACACACACACACGTACCACACACACACACACCACACACACCACACACACACACACACACACACACACACCACACACACACACACACACACACACACACACACCACACACACACACACACACACACACACACACACCACACACACACACCACACACACACACACACCACACACACACACACACACACACCACACACACACACACACACCACACACACACACACACACACCACACACACACACACACACATACCACACACACACACACACACACCACACACACACACACACACACACACACACACACACACACACTTATGCTCATGTTTTTTTCTTGAACTTTATTTATATATGCTAAGACTTTATCATATTTGTTTTATCTGCTTCCATATTTTCTATTGTTTTTTTAAACTCAGATTTCAATTTCTAAAGTTCTTATTTTTGTTACTTTTTTGGAAATATGTAGCAGTTTTTAGAGATTCATTTGAGTAATATAAAAATCAGCTTCACTTCTGGGGTTCTTTCATGAAAATGTCTTCTCTCAATTTTAAGTCATTTTGCTAGAAAGCTCTGGGTAATGATATATTCCAACAGAAAAAAATGTTTTCTTTTAGTGACCTGCAGAAGCATTGCCCTTCTTCAAGACTGAGGTATTTTCAAGATGACCATCCTCCATGAAAAACTTTGAATTCTTTCCTTTCTTTTTTGAGACAGGATCTCACTAGCAGCCCTGGCTGTTATGAAACTTGCTATATAGACCAAGCTGGCCTGAAACTCACATAGATATGCCTGCCTCGCTTCCCAAGTGCTGGGTTAAAAGTGTGCAACACCATGTTCAGCTAAATCTTAGATTCTTAAGAATTATGAAAAAATGTTTATTTCATTAGCTTTTCAGTTAGTCTTTTATTCTTAGCTTCTTGATATTTTGTCATACCTCCTGCCCCAACACCACATTGGGGATTTGTGATTCCTTCCTTCTTTGCCCCTCCCAAAAGGTCTTGTTATCTATTTATGTAGCCGAGGCAGGCTTTGAATCCAAGATCCTCCCTCAGACCCTGTCATAGCATTTCCCCTGTGGAATTAGAGGCAGATACTACTAATCTCAGCAAATGTTTTCAAAAGCCTATTGTCAGGAATTCTGTGTGCCAGGCATGACCTTGAAACATACATACTATATATATATATATATATATATATACATATATATATATATATATATGTATATATATATATATATATGTGTGTGTGTGTGTGTGTGTGTATATATATATATATACATATACATACATATATATATATATATATACACACATATATACATATATGTTTTTACTAGATTACAACAACCCTCCACAAATAGATTAACAAAATAAATGCCACTAGGAGAGGCACTAAGAAGGCAGGCTAGAGAATTAGGAAAGGCCACTGTAGAAGAAGTAGTTATATATTTTAGCTATGCCCTGCAGAGTAAGAGGGATTCAGGCATGAAAAACGTTGAGGAAAGAGAGTGAATTATATCATTTTGAAAATAATTTTAAGGTAACTAAATAAACAAATAGAACTGATAGAAAGTTAACTAGTGAATAATCGTCAGATACTAATTTTTTATGTAAGATATAATAAATACTAAACCATTGATTCCTATAGTTTTAAGTGAACAAATTTTTAATAATGTAATTTGCTTATTTTTGCATGTTATGGAGAGCTTAAAACTTGAGAAGTGACTTTCATTTGCCTCGTTTTATATAAACAATGCCTAAACAAAGCCTTAAGTATAATTAAATTTTAATTAATTCAATAGTAATGAATTTACTTGTGGGATGTGTATATGTGTGTGTGTGTGTAGTGGGCATAGGTGTGGATGCTAAAGGGTGACTTTAGATATCTCCCTCAATTGCTCTCCACTGTTTAAGAGAGTTATGGTTAGGAGATAGGAGAAGAGGAGAGGAGGAGAGGAGGAAGGGGGAGGGGGAGAGGGGAAGAAAGCACGTGGGTATGAGTGTGTGATCACATGTATAAGTCAGAAGATAACTTGTGGGAATTGATTCTGTCTTTCCACTGAGTAAGTTCTGAGACCCACACTGGGTCAGTAGGCTTCAAAATAAGCCTTTTTACATGGTGAACCACTTCACTGGTCCATATCCACCTCAGTTTTTAAGTGAGGTTTATTACTGAACCTGGAACTCACTGATATGGGCTCCTATCTTCCTGTCCCCACTTCCATAGCTGCAGTTTCAGTGCATGCTTCTGGCACTTGGACTCGAGTTTCTGAATTCAGGTCCTCATGTCTGTGTTACAAGCACTTAACTGAATGAGCCCCTCCCCACCTACTGCATTTTAGATATTAATTAATGTTTTCCTACAATATGAAATTTATTTTCACATAATCTTCCTATTGGGTTTATACTTCTGATTAAAGAAGCACAACAAAGAACAAATATACCTTATGTATGACTGAGTGAAACCTGTCCCAAACTATTTATAAGCACAGTGAAAAAAAACTTATTTATTTATACTTTATGTGTATCAGTGTCTTTCCTGCATGTATATTTGTGCCTGTGAAGGCCAGAAGAGGGCATGAGACCTGTACAGGGGAACACCAGGGCCAGGAAGCTGGAGTGGGTGGGTTGGGGAGCAGGGCAGGGGGAGGGAATAGGGGACTTTGGGGATAGCATTTGAAATGCAAATGAAGAAAATATCTAATAAAAAATAAACTTCAAAAAGAAAAAGAAGGAGGAGGAGGAGGAGGAGGGAGAGGAGGAGGAGGAGGTATGAGACCCTCAACTATATAGCTACAGACATTGGTTACCTTGAAGGTACAGTGAGCCAAACCTGGATCTTCTAGAATAGCCAGTGCTCTAACATATACACAGATTCCACTCTAGCCCCTGTGTTCATTTTCAAGTTTTTTTTTCCTTGTTGTTGGTAGTGGTTTGAAAAATTAGGTAACATTTTAGCCTTCTAAAATCCAGACTTATTTAAGAGAAAGAAAATTCTTTTACATTTAAAATTATCTCCAGAGTTCCTAGAGGGCTTCTAGAAGACCACAGGTTGGCTTGTTTGATATGCTATTCTTTTAAAAGTTTCATGGGAGGAACTGCCATATCTGAGAAGAGATGCTCACTTGGCTCTAGGTTAGATTCCTACAGTAAACTGGTATTGATACACATATTGGAAACCAGGACTGTTAAGCCTTACACCAATTTGATTGGACTGATGAATGCCTAAGAGATTAGTCAAGCACACCTCTGGAAGGATTCACTAAGTGAGAAAATCGTGCTTTGACACTGAATACTATCACAAAGAACAAAAGGGAAAAGGGAGAAGACTTATCATGTGCGGGCCTCTCTCTGCTTCCTGGCCACCCTGATGTGAGCTGCTCTGTTCCATAAGGACCTCTTTGCCATGATGGACTGAAACCTCTGAAAACAACAGCTGTAATAGCCTTACTCTCTTACATTGTTTATATCAGATATTTTATGAAAATGATAAAAAGTGATTAACACTGTCTGATTTACATGAACTCTCTATCTAGAGATTTGACATATACAACTTTCACAATTTTACTACCAGAGAAAACATTCACCAGTACTCCTCAGAGTCTCAGGGTCACAGAGCTCCTGCTTTGCCCTAACAACCTAGGATCAGAAGTATATGCCATCACACCTGGCTGGTCAAACTTAGGAAGTCATCTCCCCAAAAGAGATTTCACACAGTTCTGACAACTTGCCAGACCACACTGCAGGAGAGCCTGGAACTAAATTCGTAACAGGTCAGTGATGGGTGGGTCCATACCTTGACCAGGACTGTTTAGTTATACATATATCTTGAGTTTAAACTTGAACTTCATGTCAGGATCCTGAAGATAGACTTGCAGTTAGGAGGTCACTAGACCTATTTACTATTCTCAGTGTGGTCAAGTTGTGTAAATTTCCTTTTTCTGCTTTACATCATTGCTTGTTTAAACTAGCCTACTGAAGAAAGTGACTGAGCCTTGATTGTTAAGGTTGCTGGGGCCCAAGGCTCTGACCCTAGCAATTCCAGTACATCTCTAGGAGATAATAAGGACAATGACCAAGTCCTGGGGTCCTGGGAATAGTTTGAGATATCCTTATCTTAAGATCTATTGTCTGGTGAATTAAAGTTCTAGTGTAAGAATCTTGAAACAGAGATAGTAGAATAAAGAAAACCAGTATGCTTAATTATATTGGTTTTGTTTTCTTCTAAATAAAACTCTAAGATAGATGATATCTTTGTTAGCACTAATAGATTAGATTCGGAAGTAATTCATCTTCTGCTGACTACATTTTCATCATAGGTGCCATGCCTGTGTGTACATATGGTTTTGCCTCTGTAGAGGTATAAGGGAAGACAAACATTATTAGGTTTGCCCAGCAGCACTATCCCACAATTAGCTCCTTAGAAACTAAGATAAATTCTGTATAAACAACCCCTGAAAATACATTTAAAGTTAAACAGTCCTGAATTTAGGGTATGCTTTTGTGATATTAAGAGCAATGTGATAATGAAAACATGCTGCAAATAATTTCTTATAGCGCTCCCACAGTACAGATTCCAAATGTAGTTTTTGGATTTCAGGAGATGTCTGTATTATGTGCTTTACCTGGTGCTAAAGGCTTCAAGGAAAGACTTACACAGCTAATTGTGTGTAGCAAGAATACCTATCCACACTATTAACACTTTCCTTCAAGCTATAATTTGAAATAACAGTCTTAGACTGAGATTCTTTTCTTTAATGGGTTTTGGAAACTAAAATTATGTTCTCAAAAAAAGAGTCTGAAATCAAAGTTGTGAATGAAAATGCAGGAATTTTCTGTTCAGGTTACTGAATTTGTTCTCAGAGACAAAAGAATTCATGAACCAGGGTCAGGTTGTAAGCTTAGACCATTTCATAACTAAAAGGGGCAGGGTCCAAGATCATGTATACAATTATGTATTATATATACTCTAGCTCCTAGAAAATATTAATTTAAAAACCAGGCATGGTAGCACATCTGTATCTCACTCTAGAGCAGAAAGACAGACGTTCAAGATCATCATTAGCTATATAACAAGTACAAGGGTAGCCTGGGCTACAGGAAACCTTGACTCAAAAAATAGAAGAAAATATGAATTTATTAAAACTGTTATGATGACATCATAATGTTAAAATTTAAGTCATTATTATGAGGTATGAGAAAATTTAGAAATAGGTAAAACATTTCTAAAATATCTTTGAGACAAGCCATAAATTTGATTTTATCAAGGAACATTTTACTTTAATAACATTATTCAATAGGTCTAATAATCATAAACTAACATTTCATTAAGACATATAAGCTTAGTGATACTATAATGCTAAAACTGAGATTTATATAAGATTAAGATAAACTATGTACCAAAGACTTTAGTCATATAAAGTCATACATGTATATATATTTTTTCATTGCAATTATCAATCATTTATGAGTTGCATAAAGAAGATGAAAGGAACTTCTTCTTTTGGTTCTTCTTGTTGGGAGCAGAGGCTGAAGGATATGGTGGGTGAGATGGTTGCCTCTGTGAGGTCATGTTCAAATTGAAGAAAGGTGGATCTTTATCTTGGGCATAAATATATAAAGGAAATCCCAATGTAAACGTGAAAAACATGTCTTCAAGTATGAGCAAAAAGCACTCTACAGTTTGTGAGATTTTCCAGGATGCTCCTGATGTAAACACCCTGACTAATTCCATGGCATCTTTTTTAGAAAGACCAGTGCTTTCTTTTTCTTTTTTTTCTTTTTTCTTTTTTTTTTTAATTTATTAGATATTTTCTTTATATACATTTCAAATGCTATCCTGAAAGTTCCCTATACCCTCCCCATGCCCTGCTCCCCTACCCACCCACTCCTGCTTCTTGGCCCTGGCATTCCCCTTTACTGGGGCATATAAAGTTTGTAATACCAAGGGGCCTCTCTTCCCAGTGATGGCCGATTAGGCCATCTTCTGCTACATATGCAGCTAGAGACACGAGCTCTGGGGTACTGGTTAGTTCATATTGTTGTTCCACCTATAGGATTGCAGATCCCTTCAGCTCCTTGGGTGCTTTCTTTAGCTTCTCCATTGGGGGCCCTATGTTCCATCTTATAGATGACTGTGAGCATCCACTTCTGTATTTGCCAGGCACTGGCATAGCCTCATACGAGACAGCTATAACAGGGTCCCTTCAGCAAACTCTTTCTGGCATATGCAATAGTGTCTGGGTTTGGTGGCTAATTATGGGATGGATCCCCAGGTGGGATAGTCTCTGGATAGTCCATCCTTTCGTCTTAGCTCCAAACTTTGCCTCTGTAACTCCTTTCATGGGTATTTTGTTCCCTATTTTAAGGAGGAATGAAGTATCCACCCATTGGTCTTCCCTTTTCTTGATTTTCTTGTGTTTTGCAAATTGTATCTTGGGTGTTCTATGTTTCTAGTGGGCTAATGTCCACTTATCAGTGAGTGCATATCTAATGACTCCTTTTGTGATTTGGTTACCTCACTAAGGATGATATCCTCCAGATACATTCATTTGTCCAAGAATTTAATAAATCCATTGTTTTTAATAGCTGAGTACCCCATTGTGTAAATGTACCACATTTTCTGTATCCATTCTTCTGTTGAGGGACATCTGGGTTCTTTTCAGCTTCTGGCTATTATAAATAAGGCTGCTATGAACATAGTAGACCAGTGCTTTCTGAAGCCTTCAAGCTTTTAGCTTTGTGGGATTCTGATAATGAATACTAGATGCCTACCTAGTCAACTTGACACAGCCTAGAATTACCTGTAAAAGGAGACTCAATTGTCTTTATTAGGTTGGTCTGTGGGTATTTCTGCAAGGGATGGTCTTAATTATGAAATGATGTAGGAGGGCCCAACCAAAAGGTGGTACTATTCTCTTGCTGGGTGGTCCTGGCTAGATAAGAAAGCTAGCTCAGCATGAGCCTGCGATCTAGCCAGCAAGCAGTGTTCCTTAATAGTTTCTGCTTCAAGTTCCTGCATTCACTCCCTTGAATGACAGACCTGGAGGTGTAAGTCAACAAGGTTTTTCCGTCTCTGTGTTGCTTTGGGTCAGAGTGTTTTACTGTAGAAGCAGAAATCAAATCAAAACACTACCAAACCACAATAGTTGATCAAAGGTAAAATCATCAAGTGACTAAGTTCCACGAGCCCATTTTTCATACCTTTTCCCCCATGGACACACCTCCTGACGTGATGATGACATCAGCACGGCTGATACCCTCATTCAAGGCATTGAGTAAGTCATCTGGGCTGGAATAATGAAGACAAGTATGTTAATACAGAAAGAAATAAACAGTGCTAACCGAAAACTACTTTATAAATGTTATTGGTTTACATTATTGTGAGCCTAATAATATGTTCTGTGTGAAGTGGGAATCAAATGGGTCTCTACAATTAAGAGTGTAAGTATTAATATGGAAAAAGAACCTTGTACAATGCTGAAGTAGTAGCTACTGACACTTTCACAGGGCTTTTTGTTCAAACAATGCAGTAGAGGAGACAGTGGGGTGCTGTAGGATGTCTGAAGTATTTTGGTTTGCCCACAGATATCCTATGCACGGAAAGTCACATGTCCTGGAAGTCCTGGGCATATAAGTATAGTTAGTAACCCTACGTGTTGACAGGACCACATAAGATTTTTTAGAGAAAGTCAGTGTGGTGATTTATGCTTATTTTATCGGCCTTCATGAAACTGAAGCGGGATGTTCACTGTTAAGTTTGAGGCCAGCTTGGGCTGCATAGTGAAATTCTGTCTCAGAAAACAAACCCAATGAACAAAGAATCTATAAAGCAAGTGACTTGGAGCCAGATCAGAATGGACTAAGGCCTGCTAGAGTGAAGGGCTTGGCAGAAATGATTGGACAGAATAAGAAAAAGAAGAAGGAGGAGGAGGAGGAGGAGGAGGAGAAGAAGAAGAAGAAGGAGGAGGAGGAGGAGGAGGAGGAGGAGGAGGAGGAGGAGAAGAAGGAAGAGAAGAAGGAGGAGAAGAAGGAGGAGAAGGAGGAGGAGAAGGAGGAGGAGAAGGAGGAGGAGAAGGAGGAGGAGGAGGAGGAAGAGGAGGAGGAGAAGGAGGAGGAGAAGGAGGAGGAGGAGGAGGAGAAGGAGGAGGAGAAGGAGGAAGAGGAAGAGGAGGAGGAAGAGGAGGAGGAGAAGGAGGAGGAGGAGGAGGAGAAGGAGAAGGAGGAGGAGAAGGAGGAGGAGGAGGAGGAGGAGAAGGAGAAGAAGAAGAAGAAGAAGAAGAAGAAGAAGAAGAAGAAGAAGAAGAAGAAGAAGAAGAAGAAGAAGAAAAAGAAGAAGAAGAAGAAGAAGAAGAAGAAGAAGAAGAAGATGATGATGATTTTGGAGGTTTCCTCAAGCTTGGAAATATGGAGTTTATCAAATAGGAAGTGGAAGGGGGAAACCCCAAGGACTATGAAGAGCCAATAGGAGCTTACTGGGAAAAGAAAGGATAGGAAAAAGAGAAGGCAGGTTGTATGAGCTATTGTGTAAGAGTAAAGGGACAGGATGAACCCCGGGGAGGGCAAGTAGGTACACGAGGCCCCTCCATGGTGTGTATCTGAGGTCTGGGGAGAAGAAGTACTTTATATCCAGCTCACACTCTCCTTTTCTGAGAACATCTTATTTGGAAGAGAGTAGTGTTTACTTTCTGTCCTTCATGGACATCTGACACAGACATCTGAGAAGAGGGTAAGCCTGGCTTCGCATTTTCTAGGTTTGGCTTAGTCTGTCTATAGCCTAGACCTTGTTCTTTCTGTAGAGTTCCATGAGGTAACACTATAACCTCCCCAGAGCTCCTTCTTTACTTAAGGTCACTTGAGTAAAAAGTTTTTGACTATAAAGATATCTTTTGGGTTGGAGAGATGGCTCAGCTGTTAAGAGCACTGACTGCTCTTTGAGAGGACACAGGTTCAATTCCCAGCAACCATATGTTGGCTCACAACCATCTGTAATGGGATCTGATGGCCTCTTCTGGTGTGTCTGAAGACAGCTGCAGTGTGCTCATATACATAAAAAATAAATAAATCTGTAAAAAAAAAAAAGAGATATCTTTTATAGTGACTGAATGTGTCTCCCCACTCTCTCGTCCATGAAGCTGGATATCTAGTCACCTTACTTAACTACTTGATAAGGGAAGGGGGTGGAAGGCTATTGATGCCAGATGGATTAAGTCTGCCTGAGCTTAAATCCTGGTGCTGTTACTTGTTGAATGTTAAGCCTTAGACAAGTTCCTAAACCTCTTTTGCCTCAGTTTTCCATCTGTAAAGTAAGGATAATAGAATTGTTACCACATTGAATGATACAATGTATGAAACTCTAGGAATTGTAAACAGAACATCTGTGTTTCTAGGAAAGGTTGTCATTTATCCAATAGTCTGGCAAAATATAATTTTTGGATGCCAGGTATTTCTTTCTTTAAAGTTCAGAAGTGGCCAGAGGTTGAGATTTATATCAATTTATAGAGTATATGTGAAAAGTCCAAAAGTCCAAAAAGCAGGTCATTTTCCTGCTTGCATTTCTTGGGTTGTTTGGACCTCAGAAGTAGCCTCCCAAGGAGAATCTATGAAAATAAAACCTTGGAAAGTGCTTTGTGGGAGGTTCTGCCTACCATTATAGGACACTTCAGTTAGATATACAAAAGTACTCATATGTTTACTGAAGGAAGAACCCATGGTAAAAACAAATCAAATCGACTGTAAAGTGAGTTTGAAAGTTAACCTGGTTAGGCAAATATGGAAGAGAGATTGTACTGAATTGAGGATTCTTTTTCATTTTGATTTAAGGAAAAGTATAGTAAATTATTTTGTTATGTGGTAGAAATAACACCTCACAATGTTATAGTTCAAATGAATATCAATAAAACATAATTTTGTGCTGATACAAGGAAACAGTTAATTTTACCAATCATGTCATTTATAACATGTTGGCTGTACAGGATTTTGAAACAAACCATCAATGACACACACATGATCATGGGACCAGTATTTGTAAGTGGACAGTCGTGGCTAACTGATGATTACAAAGGAGTATACTTTCCAATGGTTTTCCCTTATTCCTTTCATATTATACAGTAAAACTTTTTCCTATTTTCCTATTTACTATTTTTGTAAAAAATAAATAAATAAATAAATAAAACCAGACAAGAGAATAAAACAAAATAACACAAATAACAATAAAAGAATAAGGAAAAAAAACCTGTGTGATCACCTAATCACCAATGGTCCACATGAAAAATTAATTTGCAGAAGTAAATTCCAAGAGATTTTGTCCCAAATTCTTACTGTAATTCATCTCGTTTTGAAGAAAATGCTCAATGCTACTTTCCACCTTGTGGCTATCTATCTGAAGCCAAGCAAATAGAGCCAGGGAAAGACAATAAAGTTGTATAAATTATAATGAAAGTTAAGATGGAAGCAAAAAACATTCTGTTAATCATTTATGCAAGCTTTCTATTAAAGCAAAAAGAATAATAACATTTCAAGCATATGGAAGATAGGGCTTTCAGTTTTAAGCTAAAGTTCTATTTTATTGTTAATTATAAGGAAAATGCTCAAGAGATAAGAGACTGGAAATAACTGGCAATGTAAATAAGGAGAACTTCAGGCATGGGGACACCAGCAAAGTTAGAACAGCCAGAAAGGAGCAGGTGACAGTAAAAGCTGGTATAAAGCTGACATCATCTGTAACCAACGGCCTTATCGAACATTCTCGTTTTATCCAGGCTTGGCAACTGCCCGACCAAACCCTTTTACAAGGTAGGCACTCCATAAGTGTGCCAGATTAATCTTCATTTTAAATCAATCTCTCTAATAGCAACTTTGGGAATAAACAATTATAAAGATATTACAGTAAGTAATAGTTTCTGAGAATGGAAGAGAGCATACCATTTAATATTTTTATAATGATAAGTGGCACTTTCTTTGAGAGGAAACTAAGTAATGTGAAATAGGATTGTGCAGTCACATGTCTGAAAGACCATTATATAGAAGATGGAGGCAGTTTATTTTAGAAGAAACAGAGATTTGGCTTAGTATTATGGAAATAATATCCTGACTGTAATAATAATAACATAAGAAAAAATGTGCTGCCTCATAAAAAGGATTTTTCTTACTAAAATAATCAAACCAAAACCATGATGACTAGCTGTAAAAGATTTTCCTTAATATTCTCCATGAGTGAAAGACTGGCCTACATAACATTAAGGTGTGTCAGGGCACCCCTTTAATCCCAGCACTTGGGAAGCAGAGGCAGGTGAATCTCTTGAGTTAGAGGACAGCTTGATCTCAGAGATAGTTCCAGGACAGCCAGGGCTATACAAAGAAACTTTGTCTCAAAAAAACCTAAAACACAAACAAAGAAATAACTCCCCCCAAAACCAGCCCCCCAATATGCTGAGCCTATGAGAATATTGAAGATTATACAATGACTATTTTCTCTTATAATATGGAGCATAGAGGGAGAAAGTGTTTGAACTCTGCAATAAGAAACTATGTTATGGGTCATACTGTTCTTCCTCTCATTTTTTTTGGGAGATACACACATACATCAATACATATACATTCATTCATACATACACACATAATATGATAAAGAAAATGGATGCTTTTCAATTAACCAATGCATTCCTATCAAATTTTGATATAACTTAAAACATTTTTATTTGTATTTTGAACATACTTGTATGGTTCCCACTATATGCTAAAGTTGAAATGTTGTAACACATATATGTGTGTGTGTCTCCTTTTACACTGTATAAAGATGTGTCTCTCTCCTTTCTCATTTGCCTAAGGCACCTTTCTGTAGAAGCTTATTGTCAACTGCTCTGTGCTCGAGGCAGGTCACACATGTGCACCCACCCAAGAGCTATCTGGATTTGTGAATTAAACACACACCCACACACTCACACATACCAGTTAATTTTAATATGCCTGCCTTGACTAGCGTAATGATTGGGCACTTCTAGTCCTTTCTACGGATAGCAAACACTCCCTTCCAATATTTCAGAGGTAACATCTTTAAAATATATATTTTATCTCTGCCACCCCAAACCCAGTTGGGGAAGTGGCCACTAGGGCCACTTACCAGAATTCTTACATTGCTGGTGCATGCTACGCCCCTCTCCTCCTCCTCCCTCCTCTTCTTCTTCCCCTTACTCCTCCTCTTCCTCTTCTTCTTCGTCGCCCTCCTCCTTCTCCTCCCTCTTCCTCCTCCTCTCTTCCAAGATCAGGAATCCAAAAGTCCCACCTCTGCCTTTCCTGCTGGCATCTTTATTTACCAATTGGAGCAAACTGGAGTCAGGGTTCCTCAGTGTCTTACATGCAGACACTACACGTAAGCAGTTTTGAGGACCAAAATTAACATTATAACACAAGCAGCATTAGGCTAAACCCACTTCACCTTTCTGATTAGTTTAATGATGAGCCGAACGGCTAATAGCTAGTAGGAAATTCTGGGAAAGAATCGGGATCAAAGGATTTGCCAGGTGCCAGGACTAAGGAGAGGTGGCAAGCCAAATAGCAGAACTTAGGTTAGTACAAACTGGTAAATTTTAAGAGCTAGTTGGGAACAAGCCTAAGCTAAGGCTTAAAGCATTCATAATTAATAAAATGTCTCCATGTCATTACTTGGGTAGCTGGCAGGTCAAGACAGTCCATTGATGTGGTGTGTGTGTGTGTGTGTGTGTGTGTGTGTGTGTGTGTGTGTGTGTATGTGTATGTGCGTTCGTGAGCATGTTGAGTATGGAGACCTTAAGTTATGTACAATATCTCCTTCCATCACTCTCACTCTTTATATGGAGACAGGGTCTCTCAAACCCAGAGTTCCCTGATTGCCTCGCCCAGGTAGCTGACTTGCCCTGCAAAGAGCCTGTTAGGATTATGTGTCCCATGCCCTTTCAGCTTTACCTGGTTTCCGGAGCTAAGACTTCCAGTCCTCATATTTGTTTGGTAAGCACTTCAACCCTTGAGCCATCTCCTCTCACTTTCTGAGCATTAGAATCATTTACATATTTGACTTAAATGGAAAGAAAAAAAAAGAAATCTTTTCTTCAACCTAGAGCCATGACATTCATCTTTAGTTTCAGAGATGACCGATATCAATACCACTCTTTTTAAGTTCTAAATGTGTTGTTAAAAAAAGCACAAAAATCCAGTTTTCATTGACTTAGTTCTATCTTTAAAATAAGTGCTAATTATGATCATAATGTGCCTTTCTAAGCCTATATTATTTGCTATAATATCAATATAATCATTTAATCCCAAAGATATGATGGCGAGATTGATTTAAAGGCATAGGTGGAAAAAGGTGCAAGAGAACTAACTATATCTCAAAGTACATCTACCAGAGAATTAATGTGACTTTCTGAAAACTACTCAATTTTTGTGAAGGAAGAATATACAGTCCAAAGTATATGCCCTGGTTTTTCTGGCTGACCAACAGATGGTACCTGCTTCATTAAAATGCTTTTGCTTCTGAAAAGTTGTCTTTGCTAAAAATAATTATGATCCTGAGTAGCAAAAAAATATTTTTGCTTTACTATGAAGTCTGCTGTAAATTAAAGACGAACACAAAACCTTTAACCAAGTTTATGGTTTATAAATTCAAAGTGCTCAGAAAAGGAAAGGGGGTCCCCTGGGGGAGAGGAAGGGAGGTAAATATAGAAGAAAGTGGGATGAGGGTAAAGGTGACCAACTGGGTACAAGAGATCTGATGGGGAAATGGGGAAAAGGGAAAGAAGAGTAAAATAAAAATAAGAATGTCTGAAAGATCCACAAGGAACCATACTATTAACTATTTACCTAAAAACCCACCATACACACACACACACACACACACACACACACACACACACACACACACACACGTATTCTGTATATAAATATATAGCTTTAATGGGTTTTTCTCATCTGGGCTGATGATGTTTTCTCCAATAGACACAGACCATCTAGCAAAAAATGCTAATACCAGACATGACAAGCTCTCTTTTGAGTTGTTGGTTAGGGCTATCTAAAAGACTTCCAAAACAGCCTATTGCTGTTACCTTTTGTTCCCTCAAGAGGTGGAAGGTTCAGACCCTATTGCTGAAGAGACTAGGCACTTCAGAGACAAGGACCCAGAGACCCCTGAGTGGGAACTGATCTCAATGACTAGCTTTCCTGGTAGCTGAGGCATTATGTAATGTTACAAAGGAGGGAGGTAGCCAACAGTCCTAACTAGCTATGACACATATGAACCACATCAATGACCAGCATGGCATAATAACCCTAAGGGTGGAGTAGTGGCACACATGCCTTGACTGTAACCAAGAGCTTTCTAATTGGACTTAAAACCTACTCAACAATAGGCAAACCATGCCTTGTATTAGAAACCTAGCTGATTACTAGGAGATAGTGAAGTCAAGATATTGGAGGAGAACCTACAATTGTTAATTTACTAAACCATCATAATCCCTAACAACAATTTATAAATACTTGTCCTTATACCTACAAATAAATCTAGTCTTCATCCCTCATCAAGTAAACTTCTCTTTGCAGCAGATGGAGACCATTATAGAAAACCAAAACCAATCAAAACACAGAGTTGTGGCGCCTAGTCCCAAAGGATATATCTACACAATACTCTCACACTTAAGGCTCAGGAGATATTGAGGAAGGAGATGGGCAGAGACGTTAAGAGACAGAACACAAGATAGTTTGCTGTGAGGCTGTGTCTCTGAGTAATATCAGAAGCTGCACCCATCAAATCTCTTGCCAACGTGACTGGTCAAATGTGAGCTGAACTAGAATGACAGCAAGGAACATGCCAAAGGGAACGGGGAGAAGTCCACAAGGCCTCAGCCATACACAAAGAACTGCAGGCAACTGAGTAAAGCTGGGAGGGGAAGACGTGCCCGTCTCTAGGGAAGAGCACACAAACTGATTGTTCAGTACCTATCTAACAGTAAGCCTTGAAAACATACATGCAAGTAACATTATACACACTGAACAGGCTATATTTAGCAATATGTAAGTATCTACATTTATGCATGCGATTACACTTGATGAAAAAAGGCCATGAATTTGAAGGAGAACACAGCGGAGCTAGATTGGAGGGTTTGGAAGGAAGAAAGGAAAAAAGAAATGTTGAAATTATAATCTTGGCTTCCCTCCCTCAAATGTCAAAGTGCTCAGAAATCAAATACATTTTTATTTTAAAGTACTTAATATAAAAACAACATCTGCTAATTAGGTTTTTGTTTTAAGATGAATGAAGATGGAAGATTGTGGGAAGTCCTAGGTCTTGTGGATTGAAGAATAAATGCAGTTAATAAATACCCAAACAACAAAAGCAGCTTGGGGGCATTTACTAATTTCTTTAAAGAACAAGGATAACTACAAGCATTTGCTGGGCACTAGTTCATATCCAGCATAACACTTGTGCTATGCATGGCTGTTACTTCCCCCTACTTCAGTTCCACAAGGCATTTTGACACTATGCAGTTATAAAGAGAAAAGAAAACAAGGCCAAGTTATGAAGCCAATAAGTTAGTGCAGACAACATTAAAAAAAAAAAAAAGAAAAAAAGAAAATACTAGGTGTGGAGTTGCATGCCTCTGCTGTTTGGAGACATCTAGGTGGATCACTGTGAGTTTGAGGTAGCCTAGTCTACACAGGGAGATTCAGCCCGGCCACAGCTATACAGTAAGACCTTTTAAAAAAATTAAGAAAAAAATAGTGATATATTATTGACTAAAGTCATATATCAATTAAAATGAGTATATGTATATGAAATATATGAGTGAAACATAATAATCAGAACTGAGTTCCGATTATGTGGGTCGTTAGGAAAGTTTGTGAGGTTAGTGTAGTGTCAGGTCCAAAAGAAAGAGGACAAATAATCATCTATTGGATGGAACACAGGGCCCCCAATGGAGGAGCTGGAGAAAGTACCCAAGGAGCTGAAGGGGTCTGCAACCCTATAGGAGGAACAACAATATGAACTAACCAGTACCCCCAGAGCTGTTTCTCTAGCTGCATATGTAGCGGAGGATGGCCTAGTTGGCCATCAATGGGAGGAGAGGCCCTTGGTCTTGTGAAGATCATATGCCCCAGTACAGGGGAATGTCAGGGCCAGGAAGCAGGAGTGGGTGGGTTGGGGAGCAGTTGGGGGGGAGGTAGGGGGTGGTGGTGGGGTGGGGGAGAGGAAACTAGGAAAGGGGATAGCATATGAAATGTAAATGAAGAAAATATCTAATTAAAAAAGAAAGAAAGAGAGAGAGAGAGAGGGAGAGAGAAAGAAAGAAAGAAAGAAAGAAAGAAAGAAAAGAAAAGAAAGAGAACAAATGGCTTCCTGTGGTGCCTATTAGCATACCAAAGCTCATGCTAGCTTCCAGGCTCTCTCAGCTTCTCAGAGTCCAGGCTGCCTTCCTGGCTCTTCTTACCCTGCCTATCTCCATCATCAGCATTCTTTCCTCCAGCTTCTCATTCCCATATAACTCTGCCATTTCAGCCATTTGTTCTTTGCTGTCTGTCTGTCTGCTTCTTTTGGTCCTCCTCTTGCTCTCCATCTCCTTCTTCTCTCTTGGCCTGGTCTTATCTGCTGGCCATGTTTAGTTTACTGCTTTTACTTCCTCATCTGGACCCTTCCAGACACTTCTGGCTGTACTTGACTTATATCTACAATAAAAACCTTCCTGTCAACCATACCTTGGAGCCGTCATGTCTTCACTTTATACAGGTAGGAAATTTCTACTGGTATGGTACTATTTAGAGATAACTACTTGAAGAAACAAAACATCAAGGTTTAAGGATTCAGAAAGGCAACTGTAATAGCCACTAAAGAAGTCTTCCATGAAACTCAAGAAAAATGAAGACTGAAGTGTGGACACTATGCCCCTCCTTAGAATTGGGAACAAAACACCCATGGAAGGAGTTACAGAGATAAAGTTTGGAGCTGAGATGAAAGGATGGACCATGTAGAGACTGCCATATCCAGGGATCCACCCCATATTCAGCATCCAAACGCTGACACCATTGCATACACTAGCAAGATTTTATCGAAAGGACCCAGATGTAGCTGTCTCTTGTGAGACTATGCCGGGGCCTATCAAACACAGAAGTGGATGCTCACAGTCAGCTAATGGATGGATCACAGGGCTCCCAATGGAGGAGCTAGAGAAAGTACCCAAGGAGCTAAAGGGATCTGCAACCCTATAGGTTGAACAACATTATGAACTAACCAGTACCCCGGAGCTCTTGACTCTAGCTGCATATGTATCAAAAGATGGCCTAGTCGGCCATCACTGGAAAGAGAGGCCCATTGGACACGCAAACTTTATATGCCCCAGTACAGGGAATGCCAGGGCTAAAAAGGGGGAGTGGGTGGGTAGGGGAGTGGGGGTGGGTGGGTATGGGGGACTTTTTGTATAGCATTGGAAATGTAAATGAGCTAAATACCTAATAAAAAATGGAAAAAAAAAAGCATCATAAATTACGTTGGAAAAAGCCCTCAATTTTTATTTTCTAAAAGATTTTTTTTAACCATTGAAATAGCTAAGCCTGAAATTTTATCCATTTTTCAACTTGGATAAAAGATAAGACTGTGAACTATAATTGGAAAGAAAATAGATCATAAATCAATATTTTAAAGTTAATATATATACACATATGTTTCCAGATTCTCTTTATTAAGTTGTTTTCATAATCTGTAAAAGAAAGGGGAATGGGGGAATGGTGTAACTGCATTTTAATTTAAACAATAAATCATTAATCAAAAAAAAAAGAATGAGAAGATTATCTTTTAATTAGATTCATGTTCATTAAAGTATGAAGAATTCTTTGTTAATGAGAAAAATAGTTTTTAATATATGAGAAACATTCTTTTGATCAAAATTTAAAACTATATTTTGAGCAGAAGAGTTCACTTAATAAGAAGTAGGCAATTTATAAATAACCAATTAAAGTGAAATCTAACTCTCCTAGTTGATTAAAAAAGCCCCACTTTAAGAGCATTAGGGAAGCACTAAGAAGTTAAACCTGCTTGGCTCACAAATTGGAAGCTGTGAGGCATCAATGTACTAGTTAGTCTATCTTGATAATTTTTGCGAAATGTGCCAATTTTTTAAGAAACCAATTTGCTGTCTCAGTACTTATTAATCTTCTACTTTGTGCTTTAATGTGAAGAGGCAGCTTTACAAATTGGCAGCTGCAAGGCTGAAATCCAAATCCAAAGCCAAGTAACTCAGCAGGATTTGAGTGGGGATGGCTTCTAAGAAGTCTTCTTTTCCAGAACTGGGGGAGGCGGGGGGGGGCATTTTACTTAATTACAGGAAGGAATTCAAGTCTTGAAATGTTACAAGGTCCAAGTCAGTACTTGAGAAGCTATGTTACTGAGTTGTGTCTTAAGCTGAGGTACAAACAGTATAATAGTTAAAAACAGTTTTTGGAATAAAATGAACCCAATTAATACTGAACTTTATATTTTTAAATTAAAAGTGATTTTATTTTATGTGTTTGAGTGTTTTGCTTGTGTGTGTATGTGCACTACGGGTGGTGTCTGAGATGTCAGGAGAGAGCTTTGGATCCCCTGGGATTAGAGTTATAGATTGCCATAAGCTGCCATGTGGGTGATAGGAACCAAAGCTGGGTCCTCATAACAAGTTCTCTTAACAACTGAGCCAATTCTGCAGCCTTGAACGTAATTTAATTAAATTAAGGTTGATGGGAAGTGAAGACAGTATAGGAAAAGATGGCTGTCCAGTCCAATTGCTGCGGACACCGTGACTATCAACACATACTCTGTCCTATTAACCAAGAAGCTTACTGTTATTTGTTGGGAAAGTACACATTGACTCAATGTAACAAATTCTTTACCTACTATGTTTAGGCTATACATGAAAGCAACTTTATGAGGAAACTAGAAAGAAAATATAAAAGTTGAAACTCACATATGCCCAGATGACCAATATTTTAACTAAGTGTTGGCTACAACTCTGTATTTCCTGGCATGAATGGCACCCAGTAACTCATGCTGTCTAGTCGTACAAACAGGCTGGTTACTGAGACAGATGGTTCTCATTTGTTTTGTATAAGCTTGACTAGTTTCATATTCAAGGAAGGGAAGACAGGTTTTGGGAGCCAATGTTGTTACTGAATGAGGACCGAAAGCCATAGGAAGGGAGGGCATTGGAAAACTTGTATTAGGAGAATGAACATAGGAAGAAAAGCTTCAAAAGCCAAGAAAGCATAGATTACAAATGGCAGGATATAAAACTGCTAAAGAGGCATAACAACTGTTTGTTTATTTATTTATTGTTTTTCTTTGAGATAGGTGTTTCTGTGTATCCATAGCTGTCCTGGAACTTTGTAAACCAGGCTCACCTCAAATTTAGAGATATGCCTGCCTCCAGTTAGAGATTAAAGTCCACTGCCTGGCTAAACAGACTATTTAAAAAAAGTGTTGTTCAAGTGAAGATGAATCAACACTAATAACAGTGGTACTATTGCATGCTATGTGACAGTCTTTACCATTTCTCTTGATTTCTTTCTTTTTAATTCTATTTTTGAAATCTGAGTTTAATATCTGAAATGTTTGGAAGTGTTTTTATTATTAGCCTGTAACTCCTCAGTGCTAAGGTCTCCCTTTTGTATTTCAATGACTTACTTAAAACTCACAGTTGGATGCATGGAATTTACTGCATAGTGCATGGATCAGTAGCTTGGAGTAAACATACAAGTTTGTTAGTGTTAGGTCCAAAAGGATCAATACTCCCCCAAATTCTGGTGCTCTTTCCCCTCTACCAAAGGAGCCAAGGGACAAATGGCTATCAGTGGTGCCTATTAGCATACCAAAGCATATGCTGGCCTCAAGGTATCTAGTTCTTCTCACCTCTGCCCTTTCCCTAAACTTCTCCAGCCCCACCCTCAGCTTCTCATTCTTTTTTTTTTAAAAATTTTTATTAGGTATTTTCCTCATTTACATTTCCAATGCTATCCCAAAAGTCCCCCATACCCTCCCCCCCACTCTCCTACCCACCCACTTCCACTTCTTGGCCCTGGCGTTCCCCTGTACTGAGGCATATAAAGTTTGCAAGACCAATGGGCCTCTCTTTCCACTGATGGCTGACTAGACCATCTTTTGATACATATGCAGCTAGAGACACGAGCTTGGGGGTGGGGTGGGGGGGTAACTGGTTAGTTCATATGCACTTTCTCCTCCCTCTTTTGTCTTCCTCTCTTATTCCTTTCTCTTCCCTCCCTCTCCCCCCTTTCTTGGCTGTTTCTCTTCTCTTGCTCACTCCCTGTCTGCCATGGCCAAGACTGGTCTGTTAGTTGTGTTCAGTCTACTTTCTCTCCCAGCTCTGTGCTCTTCAAGATGCCCCTAGCTATTCTCTCTCTCTCTCTCTCTCTCTCTCTCTCTCTCTCTCTCTCTCTCTAATTAAAACTTTCCCCTCAACCATACCTTGGGGCAGTCACACCATCACTTTTTACAGTTAGAAAGGTGAAGTCTTAGCCCACTTCAGCTGATTCATAAGTGGGGTTTTCATTAAAACCAGGTAGCTTATGTTCAGATACAATGAATGTTTCCTGCTGACTAAACAATGAGTAAGCTGTATCACTCTTAAGTCCAGTCTCCTTCAGCCATTAGCCTATCTGAAACACTGCAGTCAAATTATTTTTCTAAATAATGACTTACTATACCACTTCTGCTTTTTAAAAAAAGCTTCAAATTCAACTGGTATGGGCAAGTCTAACCCCAAATATGTGCCAAATTTATGTGTATTCTTTCTGCCCCAATCTTTTGTTCTAATTAGTCTAGCCTAATATTGCAAAATTTATGCTTTCTATTTGGATTAACCTATCATCTTTTTCTATCCAAATGCTACTAATTCTTCAAATTTCTGGACTTTATAAATTTGTTCTAACCATTTAAGCTTAGAGTTGCTAAAGCTTTTCTGATATATTTTCATCACATTTTCAAAATTATAGCAAAGATATTTAGATTCCATTTCTGCCTCTTCACTAACTAGCTTTATAATGTTAGAGGAATTCATTAACATTGCTGGGTTTCAAAATTAGACCTTTTTTTAAGGAAAGAAAGGAGACAAACCAAATCCCTAGAAACTCCAACACATTGTGTTCCTTATAGTGTGTGCAAATATAGAGAATATATTTCAATGTAGACTTATTATTTCTAGAACACTTAACAATACAGTTAACTTTCAGGTATTTGAAGCCTTCCTCTTATAATTCTCACTGACTTATGAACTCACTTTCTTCTTTTAAACAAAAAGTACACAAGACATAGGCAAATGTTATAGGCTGCAGAAATGGACCCACAGTTAAAAGCATTGGCTGTTCTTTCAGAGGATCCAGGTTTGGTTCCTAGCACCCACAAGACAGCTTACAACTGCCGATAACTTCAGCCCTAGGGATCCAATGTCCTCTTTGGCCTCCACAGCACTAGGCACACATGCTGTATAGATAGATATACATGCAGGCAAAATGCCCACACAGACATTAAACAAACAAACAAACAAATGGCTGGTAAACTTTAGCTTAAATCAGTTTAAACAGTTATAACACTTACTCTTCTAGTTTTATATTGACTGAAAAAACCATGGTAAATGATAAGAACAAGAGCTATAAAGTATAATCATACAGAAACTAAAAGCCACACTCAGGACTTTTCAGAGGACAAGAATCTACGGATCACTTTCTACCCTTATCTGTCAGAGCTCAGCCTGGCTCGGTGCTTGAAAACATTCCTGAGCTGTTTCTCACCCAGAGTTCCTCCCATGACTACTTGTTTCCTTGTAGAGGTTCTCACAGAGCCTTCTGTATAACAATATTTGCTTTCACTAGAAAAGGGAATGCATAGCAAAAAGAATGAAGAGGCAACCTACACAGAATATCAATTGCTGGACAGTGATGTACCTTGTTTCCCTTGCTAAATTCCTAGTACAGATTTTCATTAGAAAAGCAGTCCATTCTTTCCTCCCACACTCCACCTCTGAGTTCTAAACCATTCATCTCAGCTCCTTTAATACAGCACTCTAAGACTGAAAAAGCCTATATTAGCAACACTCAAACAACAACCCTGTTCTCAGTTTTATATAAGGTATTGCTACCAAATAAAAGGGTATACACTAGAAAGTGGCACATTTCTCTGAATTGCCCACTATCCTGGTTTTATAGTTTGTTGTTCAGTATGCTTTGAGGTTAAATTTAAAACCAACACTACAACATCATCAGGAAACATCTATCACACATTAATTAAGAACTTTACAGCTGTATTAGATCATAGGGTCCTCTTCCATCTCAGTCTCCCCCACTCTCTCAGCTCTCTCTGGGGCAGAGAGTTGCTGTGCTCTTGCACTCTCCCTTCTTGCAGCTGGAAACACCCTTGAATTATAGCTTTACTTTCAGTGCCTTGTGACTTCTGGCACGTAGGCTAGGTTACCATGGTATGGAACTTTATCCTCCCACCCTGAAATTCCCTTCCTTCCTGAGTTTGAAAGGCATGAAAGGTCTGTGTCCCTCAAGGGCCTTGATGTTATCTCTTCTAATTGCCCTCCCACTTCAGGATCTCATCACTCATGAGTCTGTAAGTCTCTTAACAAAGGACAATTCAGTCCTTTTCCACAAACCTGCTTTTTAAAAAAGTTATATCTATTAGTACACTAACTCAAGAGTACTTTAAAGGTGTTTTGCTTTTGTAGTAAGATAATGTCAGTAATACAGTCTATCAAATACCTATGTACCTTAAAAAAGAAAAAAGAAAAAAAAAACAAGAAAAAAAAAATAAAGATTCTTCCCAAACCAAACCAAACCAACCAAACAAACCAACAAAAAAACCCAAAACAAACCTGGCTGTAGTGGCCAAGACCCTTGGTAATTAGAAGTTTGTCTGTGCTACATAACACGCATGTACACACATGCATGCATGCACATTACATACCCCATGGAAAATATCAAACCAAACCAACATGGAAAGTGAAGAATAGAAGTAAAAATACATAGAATTATGGGTCAGAACAGTGCAATTTAGGGCTAGGATATATAATAATATGAATAATAACTAAAAAGCTCCCTTACCCTTCCATGTCATAAAGAGTTCATAAATGTAATTGAAGGCAGGGCCAGCACCACTGTTTGGTGGGAACTAAGACGTTTTATGCTGAGTTTGTTTCTTGCTTATTTTATCCTTGTGGTTTTAAACTCTTAAGTCCATCCTACCTCCTCTCGGAAGTGTGTGTGTGTGTGTTCTTTAAAGTTGTAGCTATGTCCTGGTTTTAGGTGCTTAAAATTTATATTAAAAGACAGATTACTGATTAGGTCCAAATTCAAAGAACTAGATATCTTTCTCCTGCTGTGAAGCTCTTCCCACTTTCGTTCTAGGAGGTGGCCTCTGACTAGGTGACATGCATAGTGATCGTCAGCTTCTTTAAACAGCCAGGTGAACATATGAGTAAGAATTTTTAAAAGGAATGAAGTTTAAAGACACATCAAATAATCTCAGGAAAGAAGAAATTTAAGAAGCTACCCATATAATATTAATGTTCAAGATTTGGCCTGCGACCATTTCCCATCTAGGATGGGTTAATAATGTTAGTAGAACATACCTTGTGAACTGAGATCAGAGCCTTTCTAAAGCACTCATCATTAAGGAAGGGTCAATGCATAATGAGCTTTCTACAGTGGTAAAGAAAATAAGGGAGATACAGGTGACAGATATATGGTATCTATCACTCCAGTGGATCTTGTTTTATTTTTACTAGGTTGATGTTTAATTATTACAAGTAGTGACACTTCTAGAGAACAGAAATTTGTATCATATGAAAAGGGCTAAGTAGCAGTGTTGCTTAGCAGTGGGATGCTCAGAAAACAGAGACTTTTTTTTTTTTTTTAAATGATGAGACATACCATTGGCAACTGAAAGAAACATTTGGAGAATTTACTAAAGATCTGAACTGACTTGGTAGTTAGGGAGCAATGTGCTCTTAACTATGAGCAGGTATAGTTAACACACCTCTTTTGCACTTAAATAGGTGAAGCTGGAAGAAGTTTGGGTTGTACAATGATATAAAATTAAGCCCATGGAAAACAACTGTGCTTAGATGTCAGAGAATCAGGTGATACTAGTTTTGATAGTTTTTCCTAGGCCTCGTATCTGTTTTCCCAATGTCTTTCTTGAAATCAAAGTGTGAGCAGCAATGGCTTCACTATCCTTAGTCTCCAGAATAAAGTCAGCTACACTGACATAAAACCTCAACTTAACACACCACAGTAAAGTGAAATATTTTTCCTTTTGTAATACCCATTTTAAGAAATATGTATTACTAATATAGTCGAATGCACCTCTATTTAGGCTTCTGAAGAATATGACCAATGAGAAAACTACGTTGTTCAATCTGTCTCTTTAGCACCAACTCCACTTACTCCAGTAATGTAAACATTCATATTTCAGAATAACTACTTTTTAAAACAAAATGTATACTTACTTGTCTCCTACAATTCCCAGGTTGATTGTTGGGTAACCATGTTCCTGAATTGTTGCTAGAAGTGTTGATCGATTGCTGTCCCGAATCTTTCCTGGTAAGAGATCATCTTCAGGATTTAGCAGCTACAATGTGGAAAAACAAACAAACCTCTAAGTATTTTCTTAGGTAATGTTGCTATTCTATTATAATGGAAGAAATTAGATGTGAATTAGTTTAGTATCTGGTTATCTATGGCAGCATCCAGTATGTATAATTATGCTCAAAAGATCTTTGAATAAGTATTGTAAGTAAAGGAGAATGTTGAACAGTCGGCCAGATTTCACACCAGCTTTGGCTATAATTTGGAAATAGTGTCAAGGAGAAACTGGACTTTCCTAGAAACTGATTATTATAGAATCCTATTTGGTCTGGAATACTATCTTCCAGTTCATCTTAAAATACTTTTTATATGGATGAGTATTTTGCCTACATGAATGTCTGTGCTTGTGTTCCTGGTGCCCACAGAAGATAACACTGGATCCTCTGGAACTGGACTTAGAGGTGTTTGTGAGCTGCTGTGTGGGTTCTGGGAGTCACACCTTGGCCCAAAGAAAGGACAGCCAGTGCTCTTAACTACTGAAGCATTTCTCTAGCCCTCTTTCAACTCATCTGACAATGAGAATATCTGACATTTTCGAGTTTGAAGAGAAAAACCATTTGCTTTTTTTCTTTCAAGCTTTTTGGTCTGTTTTCTGAAGTGGAGTCAATACTATTAAAGAAAAACTTCTTTGAAAGAAACATATTTTGTGTCTGAGATACAAACTTAAACAAGGAATACAGACATATTCTATTATCTGTCTGTCTGTCTGTCTCCATCCCCATCCACAATTCCATTTCTCTGAGTTAATATCTACCAGTGGTGTCAACAAAACAGAAGAAAACTTACTTTATGTTAGGATGTTTTAACAAGGAGTCAGCTTAGTCGGTATAGTAGGAACAACTTTGGATTTAAATATAAATTACCTAAACTCTTAGCCTTAATGTTCTCATTTATAAAATGACTTTACAGCTACCCTGTAAAGTACTTGTCAGAATTTAAGTAACAGTTTACGTAGATAAATGTGATATATTATTGATTATATATCATTACTATCAATATATTACCAATATTACCATACTATACATTACTACATGGTAGTATTAATGATATTAATATGTTATTAATAGTTCAATAACTGTGATTATCTTTTCTCATGATCAGAGTATTCACTTTCTCTTTGTTCTCATAATGTCATTGCTAGGGGATAGTTTACACCATACTTGTTTACAGTGTGAACACAGACTCTTATGACTCAACGGATGACTCAACGGACCCCTTACCGACTCCACTCACACTGAAGAATAAGTATAAATTATATTTTGAGGGCCAGTAAGTGGGTGTCAGCAAGTTGTAGAGGAATTTTAATCCAGCAACATGGATGCTCTGGTAAGGGATTATATCCAAAGCTATAATCCAGCCAGAGTACAGACACACCCTGGATTATAGTATGATCTGGCTGGAATGCAGACATGCCATTAGTACACACCTATAATTCCTAAAAATAAAGCTAAAGTTAGTTTGTAGAAGGAAACAGCAATGTTTGAAAGTGACAGCTAATTGAGGGGCAGGCATAACGATGAATCAGAGAAAGGTCTGATATAATGAGTAAGAAGTAAGATATGATCAACTCACATGAGAACAGCAGAGAGAGGGAGGCTATTTAAAAGCAGTAAGATAGAAAAGACAGTGATGGTGGTGGTATGTGTATAGCAGTTTTACCAGGATAGTTTTATAGACTGATTACACAAAGAATGAGCTAAACATAGGTAAAGATAGAACTAGCCAGAGAATGAGAAAGAATCAAAAGATTAGAACATATTGCCAAAGTTAGTATGAGACCAAGCAGAATAATTTGGTTGGATGTGGAGAAAAGCCAGATTGAATCAGTCATCTTGTAAGATTAGATTGTATGGAGTCGAGAAGCTTCCATGCCTAGGCCTAGGGATAGTTAGAATAGAGAAGGAAATGCTTTGGGCTCACTCAGCCTAAACCATGTATTCACACAGCTTGGGTGTGGTTCTAATCTCATCACTTCATCTGAGGAAATAAAAGCAACATTTATAGACCAAAGTCTGTCAGCCTGTGCTTGGTCCTTGAAACTCATGTACAGGTAGAGGAGAGAAATTGAAAGATCCTGACAGAATATAAAAGGACACAGAAGCCCTGAAATTGGCAAGATAGATGTCAGTGTTGGCAGAACTAGCTCCACTGATTTAGAAAAATAGAGGTGCACAATGCTCTGGCCACTCCTTGAACCTGTGTGTCTGCCAATGTTTTGACCATTCCTTGAACCCATGTGTGTGCCCACTGATGAAGCCCATTGCCAGGTGTTTGTGATATTGGTTGCTGAGAGAGTCAGAAAATCTCCCCAGCAACCACAGCCCGGACAATCCTGAGTTGCTACACCTGCAGCAGACTCTTTCATTGTACCCCTCCCATACCCATTTCTTGAGAATAGACATTGTTTATATCTGGAAATCCCCTACACCCCCCTTCGGGCCTATAAAAACTGGGACCTCTTTCTCCTCGAGATCGACTCCTCTACCCCTGAGTGGGATATGAGTCGTCCCCCCAGAGCTCTGGCTTTCCCTGAATAAAGCCTCATGTGGTTTGCAACAAGCTCAGTCTATCATGAGTTCTTGGGTGTCCGCTATTGTCCTGAGGCCTGAGCGAGGGGCTCCTTTCGGAGTCTTTCAAAATGACTACACAAAGTTGTACTTTTACCTTTACAAATACACCATGGTATGTATGCACCTCAACCCTCCCTGATTATAATAAAGAGAGAGAGAGAGAGAGAGAGAGAGAGAGAGAGAGAGAGAGAGAATAAGTTTCAGAGACATTTTCTTGTTAAGGTCCTAAGGATCACACTCAGGCCCATGTGCTACAGTACTGAGCTTCAACCTCAGACCCAAAATACCACTTAGAAGTAGACTGAGAAGGAGGCAGAAAGCAAGCCTACTATCTCAGAGACTTTGTTAATACATGGAATACCCAGGGCAATAACCACAGTTTCCCCTTTAATCTTCTTTCTGATTCATTAGAGATGTTATGTATCCAGAGTTTTGGCTTCATGTTAAGAAGTAGTGGCTTTGAAACTACTTCCTTATATGAAAATTGGAAAACAACTCTGCCATGTTGTGTCACCTGAAAGTCTTAACTTAAACACTATACTAATTTACCTTTATCATATGCTATAGGATACTGTAACCTACTTTTACTGGCAGTGACTGGAAAACTGCTATTGCAGTGCTGATATAGATGAATTTTCTGATTCATATAGCAAAAGTATTGGACTCATAATTCTATAAAGGCTACAACCTGCCTTTATAGAAAGAAAATTGTGTGCTTATATTATTCTTCTTGTTATTGGTATTATAGTATTTATTTTTGCCTCTCTGTTATGTTTTGAAAATAGTTCCAGAAATAGAATAGAATAGAATAGAATAGAATAGAATAGAGATAACTGGAAAACCAGTACTTTGTAAAACTGACACAATGAAATAATAGCTGGTTAAAAAAGGGGGTGGATATGTAGCAGAGGATGGCCTTGTCAGGCATCAATGAGAGGAGAGGCCCTTGGTCCTGTGAAGGCTTGATGCCCCAGTGTAGGGGAACACCCTATAGAAACAGGGGGTGGGGAATGAAATAGGGGTTTGCGAAGGGGAAGCCGGGAAAGGGGGTAACATTTGAAATGTAAATAAGTAAAATATCCAATATAAGAAAAACAAAAAAGAAAGTTAGGCGATTCCCATCACCATTTAGTCTTCTATTCTTTGTTCTCTTCCCCTTTTACATTCACAAATAAATGAAATAAAGAAGAATGAATAAGGGGCTGGAGAGATGGCTCAGCAGTTAAGAGCACTGACTGCTTTTCCAAAGGTCCTGAGTTCAAATCCCAGCAACCACATGGTGGCTCACAACCATCCGTAATGAGATCTGATGCCCTCTTCTGGAGTATTTGAAGACAGCTACAGTGTACTTACATATAATAAATGAATAAATCTTTACAGAAAAGAAAAAAGAAAGGAAAAAAATGAATGAGAAAAAAATGGGGTGGATTTAAAATTCATTATTTTCAAAGAAGAATACAGAATTAAATGGAAGGCTAAATATACTAGAATAAACCCACAATTGTCCTCTTTACAACTTAATCCTATTTTCTATCATATTTCTAGTTATGTCAGGAATTAAAACATATTACAATTAAAATACAAAGGAAGGAAAAAATACAACATTTCTTTTTTTTTTGGTATTGTCAATGGAACTAACTTCTTAGCTTTTCAATATCCAACTTTTGGACATTAATTTTTCCTTTGTAGTCTATTCTTTTCCCAGGGTCTCAAAGATTAAATCCCCCTCTCCCTTCCTTCCTTCCTTCTTCCTTTTTTCTTTCCTTCCTTTCTTCCTTTTTTTTTTTTTTTTTGAAGACAGGATCTCACTGCACAACCTAGCTGGGAACTCACTATATGGACCAGGCTGTTCTCAAATTACGGAGACCCCTCTGCCTCTCAAGTGCTTGGATTAAAGATGTGTGTCACTACTCCTGGCTCTATTCTATTTGATTTCCAAATTTTCTTCTAGTCTGTTACCAACATCTCCACAGCAATAGCCCAAGTCCCCAGTTCTGGGTAGTCAGTATATTACATCTGAGTTTTGTAAAGTCTTACAAGTTGTTGCCCTGCCAAAAAACTTCTTTACTTCTGAGGAATGAAGTAGAAACATGAACTTCATGAACTTATGTGTAACTCTATACCAAACTACTATACCAAACTAAGTGTGTAACTCAAATTATCAGAAGCAATATTGTTTTTAATACAAACTTATTTAGATATCTGTATTTTGCCATAGATCATGAACAAATTTATTTAATTGTAGCTCCAAGTGGGCTACAAAGGTGCGAACGATTGTTCCAGAAAGTCACCAGCTTGGCAAATTTTTCCTGGTCTCTTTTTGGACTGGCCTCACTAAATCTCCTTGAGAAGCACCCAATAGCCAACCCCAGTCCTCAAATCAGGTACGTAAACTGCTGTAGTTCACTCCCTTTAAGGTACTACTAAGATTTTGTAATATGATAGAGAAATATGTCATCTCAAAATATGCCACTTTGGTATAAAGATGATTTTTGATCTGAAGGCAATTGTGAAGCATTAGAGCTTCTCAGCAAGGAGCAAGTATAGGGGCCAGGGGCGGTGGTACAGACCGCATTTCAACACCCCCCAAAACACATAAATCAATAAAAGTGGTAAGTTAAAGGAAAGGACTTAGGTAAGAAGTCTTGTCACTAAGATTCTCTTTTTGGTTATGTTGCACTTCACTGAATTCCTTTAATCTCTTTGTTCAGGGGATATAGTGGCTTGAATGCTAAATGTCCCCTCATAGCCTCATATACATTCGGACCATAGTTGGTAATGTTGTTTAGTGTATTATGCAACCTTTTTAGAGGTTTTGCATTGCTGGAGAAAGTAAACCACTGGGGGCCAGCTTTGAGGTTTTATAGCCATACTTTACTTCCTATTTTCTTTCTTTGTTTCCTGTGTGCAGATAATTATGTGATAAACTAGCTTTTTGTTCCTAGGGATTGTTGGCAAGCTTTTCTATCATTATACACTCTAGCCGTCTAGAACTGTATGCTAAAACAAACCCTTAAATTGCCTTTGCTCATGGTATTTTATCACAGCAGTAGAAAGGTAACAAATACGGATTTTTCTATGTTAACAAATTCACTCATTTTGAATTATGATATTTTGGTTGAACTCCCAAAATTAGTTATTTTTGTCATAAAATAAGGACCTTAGGACATTTTGTTTGTTTGATTGGATATGTGCTAATTTTTTCCCTACGTGAAGAGCTGCTAGAGTTTCCATTTGATGCTAATAAGCATCGTATCTACCAACTGACTACATTTATATCTGTTACTAAGATTTTTTTATTAGTCTATAAATGATTTATTTTATTTGAGAAACTGGACTGGAGAGAGATTTCTTTACCCATTCTAGATTGTTAAATTTTAGGGTTCAATGTTGAGAGTTTAATTTTTATGTTTAGCTAATGAATTCATGCATTCATCAAATACTAAACTACCTATTGGTGTTAACTTTAGCTTGTTTGGTCATGTATTTATTTCTAAAAGACATTCCTTCATCAAGGACAAGTGCAGCACTTGGAGTACTTTTAACATGACTATAATATTCACACAAAAATACTTTTAGAACAAAAGGGAAATATAATTTTAGATATTCAATGATTAGCATTTTATTGTTATGCAAGACATCAAAAGGAAGTCTGCAAGAAAGGTAAAAGTTCTTTTGCTAAATCCTTATGAAGAGACTACATCTTAATTTTTCTAAATGGCAAATCCACTTAGTTTCTAAGAGACCTCCCACTATTTCTGTTCTTCAGAGTCTTAATGAATTCATCACACACCTAAGACTTGCTTTCTCATACATTGAAATGGCATTGCCTGCACGTAAGACTTCTATGTAAAGTGAAGGTTATAACTTTTTGTCATGGTACCTATTTTCATCTCCCTTGCAAGCAGCAGCTCTTTTTTACACCTTAACTTTTCTTTCTCCATTTTTCTAGAAAATTTACTAGTTGCACAAACTAATTTGATGATATATGTACACCATACAACACCCACACCAACTAGATTAACACACACACACACACACACACACACACACACACACACACAGAGAGAGAGTCAGATTATAAACTGAAGATATTTTCTCGAAATAGCTTTTACTTATCTGAGAAAAATATAAGGTTAGCCTAACTCCCTTGGCTACTTGGTTATAAAGTAAGACAAGACAAGAAAGAGGAATATTTACCACTTTTAAACATAATTTAAGGTTATTAAGCATAAAATATTGGTTTAGAGCATGGAAGATAGTCAGATGGTCAAGTGCTGGAGTGTGGATTCTTAGCACCCATAACAAACAAACAAACAAACAAACAAACAACAAGAAGAAACAAGTGTGGCCCCTCAGCAAAAGCTTGTAATCCCAGTGGTGGTTTAGCTCTAGCTTTAGTAAGAGACCCTATCTCAACAAAAACAAACAGACAGACAGACAGACAAACAAACAAAACCCACACCCACAAAATAAGGAAGAACCCAGCAGGTAACATCACTTGATGTTCTTCCAAAGGATACAAGTTCAGTTCCTGGAATCCTTATTGGGCATCTCACAACCACCTATAACTCCAGCTCCATGGGAATCCAACAATATCTTCTGAGCTCCAAGAGCACCCACAGAAACAGACAGATATAAATAAAAATAAATCTAAAAAAAATAAGTTCCTATATGTATGTGTGCATGTATGAATGCAAGTGTGATCACCCATATGGGTAAGTATGATAATGGCCTGAAGTAAAGAAATGCCAACACATTTTTAAATGACTGACTGACTGAATATAAGTAGTGAAATTAGGCTATGAAAGACTAAACAATAAACATACTCAGTATTGGTAACAGCATAGAAAAAAGAATTTTCCAATACTTAAGAGAAGGCAAATAATATGATGCTTTTGGAGGCAATTAAGTAACACATGACTTAATGTTTAAAATAAAGCATTGACCTAGGTAAGGCTATGAATCGAACAGAAAAATGGAATATTCAAATCAATCTGAATGTTCATTATAGCATTATCTTTGCTACCAATAAAAATGGGAAACAAATTAAATGTCTTATAATAGACAAATGATTAATATAAGGAACTTGTAATAGAGAACGGTTATATAGGTTCCGGTTTCTGTCTGCGTCCTGGAGCTGACCCTGATTCACAGCTCTCCGTACACAAATCCCACTGGGAGAGAGCAGGTCTCCCAGGAGTGCTGATACACCTGAGAGCACAGATGAGAACACCACTTCTGCTCAGATTCCTGGCCCAAGAGGGATCAACCCAGAGTCATCAGGTCACAGGAACCAAGGAACAGCTGGGGACAGGATCCTTCCAGTTTACATCTGCCCCCTGAGCTGACCCTGAGCCACACCTATCCATACCCAAATACTTCCTGGAGAGAACTGGTCTCCCAGGAGTGCTGGCATAGAGGCTTACAGGAGGGACAAGCCACAGTCAGAGACTGCAAGATCATCTAACACCAGAGATAACCAGATGGCCAGAGACAAGGGCAAGAGCATAAGCAACAGAAACCAAGGCTACTTGGCATCATCATAACCCAGTTCTCCCACCACAGTGAGCCCTGGATACCCCCAACACACTGAAAAAGCTAGGCTCTGATTTAAAGTCACATGTCATGATGATGATAGAGGACTTTAAGAAGGATATAAATAATCATGAGATAACTACCAAGAACAGCAGCAGCAGTGGAGTACAGGCGGCTGAAGCCTAGAAGACAACGGGTGTGTGATACAAAGGGCATGGCTGAAGAAGTGACCCAAGCCCTTGGAGGAACCCAGAAGATCGTGAGTTGGATCCCAGACATTGGATGGTTGGAGATTGATTTTTTGCTTTTGATTGTGACTGTGCCCTGATATATTTCCCTCTTGGAGGAAGTTTTTTAGTGAAATCCACAGTTAAGAGACTTTGAATTTTAAAAGATACTGGATATTTTAAAAGGATTGAACTTTTAATATGTAAAGACTACGGGAATTTTAAAGTTATTTAGATCTTGGGGATGAATAAGAACTAAGGGTTGAGGCTTACTAGTGATGTATTTGTGTGTCAAGTTGACAAGGGGTCAATTGTATTGGCTAGTTTTGTGTCAACTTGACACAGGCTGGAGTTATCACAGAGAAAGGAGCTTCAGTTGGTGAAATGCCTCCACGAGATCCAGCTGTAAGGCATTTTCTCAATTAGTGATCAAGCAGGGAGGTCCCCTTGTGGGTGGTGCCATCTCTGGGCTGGTAGTCTTGGTTCTATATGAGAGCAGGCTGAGCAAGCCAGGGGAAGTAAGCCAGTAAGAAACATCCCTCCATGGCCTCTGCATCAGCTCCTGCTTCCTGCCCTGCTTGAGTTCCAGTCCTGACTTCCTTCAGTGATGAACAGCAATGTGGAAATGTAAGCTGAATAAATTCCTTCCTCCCCAACTGCTTCTTGGTCATGATGTTTGTGCAGGAATAGAAACCCTGACTAAGGCAGATCACAATCATATGATGTAATTTAGAGGTCAAATTCCTTGAGACAGAAGGTTGAATGGTGGTTCTTAGGGTTTGGGAAGAGGAGAAATGGAGAGCTGTAAAATGGATATAGAGTTTAAGTTATGTATGAATGAAATACATTTTTTTGAGAGAGAGAAAAAACCAAAAAGGAGAGAACAAGAAGTTGGGTGGGTAAGAAGGCAGGAAGGGACCTGGCAGGAGTTGGTTGATATTATGTTATGATAAAAATATATTTTATCATAAAATTTTATGATAAAATATATCATATATGATATATCATTTATGATAAATATATATATATTATGATAAAAATATACTTTAAGAACAACAACAACAACAACAACAACAACAACAACAACCAACCAACCAACTCAACCCAAACCAAAACATTTTTGGCAATAGGAATGAGGGTAGCCAGGTGTAGTAGTCCACTGCTTTGACTTCAGCACTCAGGAGGCAGGCAGATCTGTGAGTTCAAGGCCCGCCTGGTCCACATAGAGAATTCCAGGCCACCGAGGGATGGTACCTGGTGAAGTCAACTATGGAAGTCAGTGTGTAGGTTCCTCAAAAAAAAACTGAAATTAGAATTATGTGATCCAGTTCTACCACTTTACTGGAGTGACTAAATCAGCAAACAACAGACAAGAAGATAGGCTAGCCATGATACCTATATCAGTCACTTATTTTCTATGATGGATGGGCCCTTATTTCAGCAACAATATACACAAATCATTTCACTGGACGAGGTACTGTGCTTGCACAATTTGCTATCTATAGCATGCAGCTAACATTCTTTTTTTGTATTAAGAGTGTAGAAAGGACATTGGCTATATTTCATCTTACAAATGAAAGGGAACAATTTCTTAACCTGCAGTTTCTAGTTCTAACCCATCTTCTGTACCTGAACTATGCCAAGGGCAACTTATTATTTCTTTGTTACAGAAATGTGGTCCCATTGTTAAGAACCATAATCTACAATGTTCCATTTATGATGGATAACAGATGTCAGGAAAGGTTTTATTTTATAAGCTCTCTCCTTTATTATATTTGTCTATTATTATATTTTGTTTATTATAATATTATATTGTCTATTTATTATATTTGTCTATTTATTTACCTCATTCCCTGTTGACATAACGGCAACCACTGGAAACTTATTAACTTCCACTTCTGTGACACCCACAGTTGCAAGGAGACCAATCTCTGAAGGGCCCATATGGGTTCCTTTGGCCAAAACACACTCCCCTCTCTTAATGTCATGGCCGATGGGTCTGAAAGTCAGAGCAGAACCATAGCATTATGGCTAAGATTAACATTTTTCTCTACTCAGAGGGAAACTTTAGTATTAGAGAGGAGACAATCAGGGGGAAAAAAGGTTCAGAAATGAGTCAGGAGCCAAATAATGAGTTATATCATACTACAGAAGACAAAATAGAAATATCTATGACTGCTAAACAGAAATGTTACACTTGAGGTTACTTTATATTTTTGTATATTGTATTATAGGTAAAAGTACTAATTTCAAACTTTCTCTGATATGAGGCAAAGATTTATATGAAAATATCTAGCAGCATTAACAGAGGTCCATAGCTGGTTAGCTCTGTGATAAGGAGAATGATGTTAATAAGATTAGAGTTGATTTCCATATAGACACCTTAGGTTGATCCCAATCTGAGGCTACTTTCTTGTTGGTATGTGTACCTCAGCCTGCTGCCATAAAGCTGTGAGAAACACAGCTTTGTTACTTTCTAGTGCAACAAAATAATTCAAATTATGCATAAAAACCTCATCTTTAAACATAAACAACAAATTATTACATTATTAAGGGTAGTTGAGGAGAGTGTACTATCAGCTACTTGTATAGACACATAATCATTTCTATTCCAATTTCTGGATAATCTACAGGTTAGGACTCAGTAATTTTGGACTGGCTAGAAGAAGAATTAACTGTTAGTTTATGTACTTAAAACTCTACCCTTTTCTCATGTTGGTTTTGATAATTTTATACATCTTAACTATTTTCATTTAAAAAACAGGATAGACATGGGATATAAAATCTAGAAACTTCTGTTAAAGCTTGAGAAAAAATAGCTAGTTGACATAGCTGTGGGTTTATGTTGTCCTGAGTTCATGATAGAAAGGTAGAAGCACAAGTGGGTTATACATCCTGAATGTCTGAACTTACCGGATATCTTGGCCTGGCCGAGCTTGCACCAGAATTCGTACTTCAAGTTCTTCAGTACCCTATAATTAGAGCAGGTGATATAATTTCAAATAATGTAGTCTAATATAGTCTATATAGCCTATATAATTTCTGATCAATAGGAATGAGCTTCTCTGATACTTTATCATCAGACAGGCCCATATACAAATATATACAAAACCATTTGCTAACTCTTTGCAAAAAAATCAGTGTGAACTTTTCTTTTCATATTTTATTTTTTTTATTAGATACTTTCTTTATTTACATTTCAAATGTTATCTCCTTTCCTAGTTTCCTCTCTGAAAATCCCCTATCCCCTCCCCCTCCCCCTGCTCCCCAACCCACCCACTCCTATTCCCAGTCCTGGCATTCCCCTATTCTGGGGCATAGAACCTTCACAAGACCAAGGGCCTCTCCTCCCACTGATGACCAACTAGGCCATCCTCTGCTACATATGCAGTTAGAGACATGAGTCCCACCATGTGTTTTCTTTGATTGGTGGTTTAGTCCCAGGGAGCTCTGTGGGTATTGGTTAGTTCATATTGTTGTTCCTCCTATGGGGCTGCAAACTCCTTCAGCAGCTTGGGTACTTTCTCTAGCTCCTTCATTAGGGACCCTGTGCTCCATCCAATGGATGACTGTGAGCATCCACTTCTGTATTTGACAGGCACTGGAAGAGCCTCTCAGGAGACAGCTATATCAGGGTCCTGTCAGCAAAATCTTTTTGGCATCTGCAATAGTGTCTGGGCTTGGTGGTTGTTTATGGGATGGATCCCCAGGTGGGGCAGTCTCTGGATGGTCATTCCTTCAGTCTCTGCTTTGAACTTTGTCTCTGTAATTCCTTCCATGGGTACAGTGTGAACTTTTAAAGAAAGCTCCTGAAAACTTAGGTTTGGTGCCAATAAACAGTACATTCTCTAATTTTCATGGTTTAAAAAAATATCAATTAAACCATTGAATTGTATTTTGTATATAAGATTCTCAAGAATCACATATATATATATACACATATATATGCATATACATGTATATATAAATGATGTACATATATACACACACATGTGATAAATGAAGGTGCCTGTCAACAGCCTCTCTTTTGGTTGCTATGGAGCTCAATATTGTGTCAAGGTTCCCAAATATCTATAGAAATGATGTACAGGTATAGATTCCCAAATACATATAGAAAAGTATAACATGGCTGTAGATTTCTGTAACCTTATAGTAATTATCAATTTTACATTCACAGGTTGTGAATAATATTGTGACACTGGAATTGTGCCTTGTTATCTCATAGTTTGAGGATGCATATGTTCTTCCCTGATGCTAATAAAACTCTGCTTGGGCAGCTTTAAGAGCAGGTCATCTGATCTGTGCCAAAGGTTGAATTTTATATATGAGGAAGATGGAAAAAAAAAAAGAGGAAAATCTCTTTCTGCTTTAAAAAAAAAAAATCTCCAGAACAAGGAAGGTGGTTATCTCTTCCCATGGCTATATTTTATTATTTACTTAATCTACAAGAATATACATTATTTTTTAAATCTCTCCTTCAGAATATAAGATTCCTTAAACTTCACAAAACAGGTATAATTATCAGCCTATAAAACTGTCAAAAATTGTAGTTTTATTCCTAATAGTATGCTTTTAAAAAAGAGGTGTATTTTATGTGTAGGAATGCTTTGCCTGCATGTATATACCACATGTGGGCCTGGTATCCATGAAGCTGAGAAGAGGGTGTTGGATGTCTTGGAAATGGAATTACAATCTGTGTGCTAGGAATCAAACTTTAGTCCTCTGCAAGAGCAGGAAGTACTTTAAACCACTGAACCATCTCCAGCCTGTGCTATTTTTTTAGGGGGTGGTGTGGTCAACTTGACATAAGCAAGAACCACCTGAGAAGAGAAAAAACATCAACTGAGAAAATAAGGCATTTTCTCAATTTAAGATTGATGTGGGGGGTGGGGGGAGCCCAGCTTACTTTGGGTGGTGCCATCCCTGTGCATGTGGAGCAAGCAGACTGAGCAAGCCATGGGAAAGAAGCCAAAAAGCAGCATTCCTCTGTGGTCTCTGCTTCAGTTCCTGCCTTGAGTGCCTGCCCTAACACAGAAGGATTGTGGCCTGTAAGCTGAAAAACCCTTTCCTCTGCAAGCTGCTTCTGCATAGATTTTATCATAGCAATAGAAACGTAACCAGGGCAAGCCACAGTAGTCTGATTTTAAAAATTGGTATTAGTTTTCTTGACAAAATGGCCTATTTAGATCCCATAAAGTATCTCTTATTTGAAACAACGCGGAGGGAATTGACACAAGTTCAATATTTCCAGGCTTTTATTTGATGGCAGAGCTTTTCTCTGAACTGAAAACCAGTGGTGAAAGGGTCATTTGGTTCAAGAACTTGCCCAAAGTCCTTTATATTAAACTCTGATTCCAAGAACACCTTCATCATCTTTATTCGAAGGTAGTAATCTCCATAGCAAAAAGATATGTCAACTGTTAATATCATTGTTTTTATTGTGAAATAATTTCTTTGTTTGCCTGTGAAGATTCTTATGTTAGGCATAGTTCAAATTCTACACTAACAATAGCATAAAAGTTCATCCAATGTCAAAAGATTTTCAATCTTTATGACAGTTATTTACTAGAGACCGACATATTACATTAACACTACCCCCCCCCCCATCCAAGTTAATCTTCTAACACTGTAGAAACTGAGTATGACTTCTAATACTGCCACAGGAACCTGGTGGTGACATACATCATCTGATTCCCTGATGAGTTCAGTATCTTCAACTTGCACTACTGCATCAGCACCGCAGGGGATTGGAGCACCTGTTGTAACCCGCATCACTTGTCCTGGCATTACTGTCTGAGTTGGCTGAAAGTATAAACATAAAAGACAGCTGGTTACTTAGTTGCTTCAAAGGAAAACCTTCAGGGAATATATTATTTTTAGGAAACAAATACTGAAAACTTTTTTTTTTTTTTAGGTATTTTCTTCATTTACATTTCCAGTGCTATCCCAAAAGTTCCCCATACCCTCCCCTCCAACTCCCCTACCCACCCAATCCCACTTCTTGGCCCTAGCTATCTCCTGTACTGAGACTTATAAAGTTTGCACGACCAATGGGACTCTCTTTCCAATGATGGCCGACTAGGCCATCTGCTGATACATATGCAGCTAGATACACGAGCTCCGGGGGGTACTGGTTAGTTCATATAGTTGTTCCACCTATAGGGTTGCAGATCCCTTTAGCTCCTTGGGTACTTTCTCTAGCTCCTCCATTGGGGGCCCTGTGATCCATCCAATAGCTGACTGTGAGCATCCACTTCTGTGTTTGCTAGGCCCCGGCATAGTCTCACATGAGACAGCTATATCAGGGTCCTTTCAGCAAAATCTTGCTAGTGTATGCAATGGTGTCAGCATTTGGAGGCTGATTATGGGATGGATCCCTGGATATGGCAGTCTTTAGATGGTCTATCCTTTTGTCTCAGCTCCAAACTTTGTCTCTGTAACTCCTTCCATGGGTGTTTTGTTCCCAATTCTGAGAAGGGGCAAAGTGTCCACACTTGGGTCTTCGTTCTTCTTGAGTTTCATGTGTTTCGCAAATTGTATCTTATATCTTGGGTATTCTAAATTTCTGGGCTAATATCCACTTATCAGTGAGTACATATCATGTGAGTTCTTTTGTGATTGGGTTATCTCACTCAGGATGATGCACTCCAGGTCCATCCATTTGCCTAGGAATTTCATAAATTCATTCTTTCTAATAGCTGAGTAGTACTCCATTGTGTAAATGTACTATATTTTCTGTATCCATTCTTCTGTTGAGGGGCATCTGGGTTTTTTCCAGCTTCTGGCTATTATAAGTAAGGCTGCTATGAACATAGTGGAGCATGTGTCCTTCTTACCTGTTGGAACATCTTCTGGATATATGCCCAAGAGAGGTATTGCGGGATCCTCCAGTAGTACTATGTCCAATTTTCTGAGAAACCACCAGACTGATTTCCAGAGTGGTTGTACAAGCTTGCAATCCCACCAACAATGGAGGAGTGTTCCTCTTTCTCCACATCCTCGCCAGCATCTGCTGTCACCTGAATTTTTGATCTTAGCCATTTTGACTGGTGCGAGGTGGAATCTCAGGGTTGTTTTGGTTTCATTTCCCTGATGATTAAGGATGCTGAACATTTTTCAGGTGCTTCTCAAGCATTCAGTATTTCTTACGTGAGAATTCTTTGTTTAGCTCTGAGCTCCATTTTTTAAATGGGTTTATATTAGATATTAGTCCCCTATCTGATTTAGGATAGGTAAAGATCCTTTTCCAGTCTGTTGGTGGCCTTTTTGTCTTATTGATGGTGTCTTTTGCCTTACAGAAGCTTTGCAATTTTATGAGGCCCCATTTGTTGATTCTTGATCTTACAGCACAAGCCATTGCTGTTCTATTCAGGAATTTTCCCCCTGTGCCCATATCTTTGAGGCTTTTCCCCACTTTCTCCTCTGTAAGTTTCAGTGTCTCTGGTTTTATGTGGAGTTCCTTGATTTGGCCTTAGTACAAGGAGATAGGAATGGATCAATTCGCATTCTTCTACATGATAACAACCAGTTGCCAGCACCATTTGTTGAAAATGCTGTCTTTTTTCCACTGGATGGTTTTAGCTCCCTTGTCAAAGATCAAGTGACCATAGGTGTGTGGGTTCATTTCTGGGTCTTCAATTCTATTCCATTGGTCTACTTGTCTGTCTCTATACCAGTACCATGCAGTTTTGATCACAATTGCTCTGTAGTAAAGCTTTAGGTCAGGCATGGTGATTCCACCAGAGGTTCTTTTATCCTTGAGAAGAGTTTTTGCTATCCTAGGTTTTTTTGTTATTCCATATGAATTTGCAGATTGCTCTTTCTAATTCGTTGAAGAATTGAGTTGGAATTTTGATGGGGATTGCATTGAATCTGTAGATTGCTTTTGGCAAGATAGCCATTTTTACTATATTGATCCTGCCAATCCATGAGCATGGGACATCTTTCCATCTTCTGAGATCTTCTTTAATTTCTTTCTTCAGAGACTTGAAGTTCTTATCATACAGATCTTTCACTTCCTTAGTTAGAGTCACTCCAAGGTATTTTATATTGTTTGTGACTATTGAGAAGGGTGTTGTTTCCCTAATTTCTTTCTCAGTCAGTTTATCCTTTGTGTAGAGAAAGGCCATTGACTTGTTTGAATTAATTTTATATCCAGCTACTTCACTGAAGCTGTTTGTCAGGTTTATCAGATTTAGGAGTTCTCTGGTGGAATTTTTAGGGTCACTTATATATACTATCATATCATCTGCAAAAAGTGATATTTTGATTTCTTCCTTTCCAATTTGTATCCCCTTGATCTCCTTTTGTTGTCGAATTGCTCTGGCTTGGACTTCAAGTACAATGTTGAATAGGTAGGGAGAAAGTGGGCAGCCTTGTCTAGTCCCTGATTTTAGTGGGAATGCTTCCAGCTTCTCACCATTTACTTTCATGTTGGTTGCTGGTTTGCTGTAGATTGCTTTTATCATGTTTAGGTATGGGCCTTGAATTCCTGATTTTTCCAAGACTTTTATCATGAATGTGTGTTTGATTTTGTCAAATGCTTTCTCCGCATCTAACGAGATGATCATGTGGTTTTTGTCTTTGAGTTTGTTTATATAGTGGATTACATTGATGGATTTCTGTATATTAAACCATCCCTGCACCCCTGGAATGAAACCTACTTGGTCAGGATGGATGATTGTTTTGATGTGTTTTTGGATTCGGTTAGCGAGAATTTAATTGAGGATTTTTGCATCGATATTCATAAGGGAAATTGGTCTGAAGTTCTCTATCTTTGTTGGGTCTTTCTGTGGAATAGGTATCAGAGTAATTGTGGCTTCATAGAATGAATTGGGTAGAGTACCTTCTGCTTCTATTTTGTGGAATAGTTTGTGCAGAACTGGAATTAGATCTTCTTTGAAGGTCTGATAGAACTCTGCACTAAACCCATCTGGTTTTGGGCTTTTTTTGGGAAACTATTAATGACTGCTTCTATTTCTTTAGGGGATATAGGACTGTTTAGATCATTAACCTGATTCTGATTTAACTTTGGTACCTAGTATCTGTCTAGAAATTTGTCCATTTTATCCAGGTTTTCCAGTTTTGTTGAGTATAGCTTTTTGTAGAAGGATCTGATGGTGTTTTGGATTTCTTCAGGATCTGTTGTTATGTCTCCCTTTTCATTTCTGATTTTGTTAATTAGGATGTTGTCCCTGTGCCCTCTAGTGAGTCTGGCTAAGGGTTTATCTATCTTGTTGATTTTCTCAAAGAACCAGCTCCTGGATTGGTTGATTCTTTGAATAGTTCTTCTTGTTTCCACTTGGTTGATTTCGCCCCTGAGTTTGATTATTTCTTGCCGTCTACTCCTCTTGGGTGAATTTGCTTCCTTTTGTTCTAGAGCTTTTAGGTGTGTTGTCAGGCTGCTAATGTATGCTCTCTCTAGTTTCTTTTTGGAGGCACTCAGAGCTATGAGTTTTCCTCTTAGAAATGCTTTCATTGTGTCCCATAAGTTTGGGTATGTTGTGGCTTCATTTTCATTAAACTCTAAAAAGTCTTTAATTTCTTTCTTTATTCCTTCCTTTACCAAGGTATCATTGAGAAGAGTGTTGTTCAGTTTCCAAGTGAATGTTGGCTTTCTACTATTTATGTTGTTATTGACGATTAGCCTTAGTCCATGGTGATCTGATAGGATGCATGGGACAATTTCAATATTTTTGTATCTGTTGAGGCCTGTTTTGTGACCAATTATATGGTCAATTTTGGAGAAGGTACCATGATGAGTTTCCTGTAAGCAGCAAAATGTTGGGTCCTGTTTGTGTAGCCAGTCTGTTTGCCTATGTCTTTTTATTGGGGAATTGAGTCCATTAATATTAAGAGATATTAAGGAAAAGTAATTGTTGCTTCCTATTCTTTTTGTTGTTAGAGTTGGCATTCTGTTCTTGTGGCTGTCTTCTTTTAGGTTTGTTGAAGATTACTTTCTTGCTTTTTCTAGGGCGTGGTTTCCATCCGTGTATTGTTTTTTTTTTTTTTTTCCTGTTATTATCCTTTGAAGGGCTGGATTCGTGGAAAGATAATGTGTGAATTTGGTTTTGTCATGGAATACTTTGGTTTCTCCATCTTAATTGAAGGTTTGGCTGGGTATAGTAGCCTGGGCTGGCATTTGTGTCCTCTTAGTGTCTGTATAATGTCTGTCCAGGATCTTCTGGCTTTCATAGTCAGGTGATAAGTCTGTTGTAATTCTGATAGGCCTGCCTTTATATGTTACTTGACCTTTTTCCCTTACTGCTTTTAATATTCTATTTTTTTATTTGTTGTTCTGATTATCATGTATAGGGAGGAATTTCTTTTCTGGTCCAGTCTATCTGGAGTTCTGTAGGCTTCTTGTATTTTCATGGGCATGTCTTTCTTTAAGTTTGGGAAGTTTTCTTCTATAATTTTGTTGAAGATATTTGCTGGCCCTTTAAGTTGAAAATCTTCATTCTCATCTACTCCTATTATCTGTAGGTTTGGTCTTCTCATTTTGTTTTGGATTTCCTGGATGTTTTGAGTTAGGATCTTTTTGCATTTTGCATTTTCTTTGATTGTAGTGCCAATGTTCTCTATGGAATCTTCCACTCCTGAGATTCTCTCTTCCATCTTTTGTATTCTGTTGCTGATGCTGGCATCTATGGTTCCAGACTTCTTTCCTAGGGTTTCTATGTCCAGCGTTGCACTTTGGGTTTTCTTTATTGTGTCTACTTCCCTTTTTAGGTCTAGTATGGTTTTGTTCATTTCCATCACCTGTTTGGATGTGCTTTCCTGTTTTTAAGTACTTCTACCTGTTTGGTTGTGTTTTCATGTTTTTCTTTAAGGACTTGTAACTCTTTAGCAGTGTTCTCCTGTATTTCTTTAAGTGAGTTATTAAAGTCCTTCTTGATGTCCTCTACCATTATCATGAGATACGCTTTTTAAAACGTGGTCTAGGTTTTCAGGTGTGTTGGGGTGCCCAGGAGTGGTTGAGGTGGGAATGCTGCATTCTGATGATGGTGAGTGGTCTTGGTTTCTGTTAGTAAGATTCTTACGTTTGTCTTTCGCCATCTGGTAATCTCTGGAGTTAGTTGTTATAGTTGTCTCTGGTTAGAGCTTGTTCCTCCCGTGATTCTGTTAGCCTCTATCAGCAGACCTGGGAGACTAGCTCTCTCCTGAGTTTCAGTGGTCTGAGCACTCTCTGCAGGCAAGCTCTCCTCTTGCAGGGAAGGTGCACAGATATCTGGTGTTTGGACCTGCCTCCTGGCAGAAGAGGAAGGCCTGAAACAGGGCCTGTCCTAGAAGCTGTTAGCTTCTGTAGTCCACACTCTCACCTGGGCAGACTAGTCTGGAAGGGATCCAGGAACCAAGATGGCTTCCCCAGGTGCTCCAGCAAAGCCCTCCTGGGAGGGGAGGACACCTGTCCTCTGGCAGGGAAGGTGCCCGGATGTCTGGAGCCCAAAATAGGGTCTAACTCAGAAGCTGTCCTTTAGGCACCTTGGGGGTGTCCTCCCACTCCTCTCCCAGGTGACCCGGAGCTGGCGCCGGCTGGAAGGGACTTGTGACCCTGGTCAGGCTGGGTTTTCTGCTTCCTGTCGAAAACTCTTACAGTTCACTCACTTAGAGCCAGTGTAGTAGAAGCTACCCATAAATAACTGCAGTCACACCAAAGAGTTTGCAACTTGATTTAAGCTGATTTAATTTGTACTTTAAAGTACTTTCTTGGAGCTTTGTCTTGAAGGACTGCCACTTACACTTGACACTATTACTTCTCATTCAAATAATGTGAATTGCATTAACATAAAGTGATTTGAAAATCTGTGAGAAAAATTCCAAGTCATAGGAGATTATGCCTGACAAATATGAAAACCCATCATTTTGATAGTTTGCTGCAGTTCTGTTGTTTGACAAATGTTGTACTTCATTAAGCAATGTTTGGTCCAGAAAAACCATCCAAATTATTTATCTTGAAGAATTTCCTAAATCATGGTATTTCACTTATCAGTTAAAAAAGTCTAAAATGTAGATTTAAATTATTTTAAAACATCCCAGTATGGATTTAAAAAAAAAAAAAAGCATGTATCTCCACGATCCATCTGATAGATTTGTATAGGCCTTCAAGACAACTATCTGTCAGAGGTAATTTAGGACAGAATAGAAGCAAGGAGGTTTCAAAATTACTCCTAAAAGAAAATACTGATCCAATAGTAAAAAATGTTTAAAGTATTCTAGCTTGATTTATTTTTCGTATATGAATATTTTGCCTATATGTATGTATGTTCACCACAAGTGGTCCTATTGCTACCAAAGGTCAGAAGAGGGCATTTGATACTCTGGAACTAGAATTACAGAATTGCAATTGGTTGCAAGTCTCCCTGTGGTGCAGGGAACTTAACAGCAAGTGCTCTTAATTGCTGAACCATCTCTCTAGTCCTATGTTATATGCTTCTTAACACACAGACACAGACACACACACACAGAGACACACACACACACACACACACACACACACACACACACACACGCTCGCGTGCGCTTATGCTTGCACACACACATGCACACACACATGCATGCACACATGTATATACAAACCTTAGACAATGATTAAGGAAAACTATTCCACTACCAGAAGTATAAAGTACTTTATAGTGAGATCAATTAGAAGTTATAGACAGGATATTCTTTATAGTAAGAAAATCCTTGAAAATGTCTTTTATATTGTCAACACAAAAATACCACAAAGTAGCTAATATACTTTGAACCTCTCAATCCACTCTGGGTTAAATATTAAGCTAATTATATATTCTAGAATGTAAATTCTACAAAGGCAAAATATTTGCTCACTTTTGGTTTGCCTCTGCAGATCACACCAATATTTTGTAACCTCTGCTGTGGCCCAGAAGGCTGAGAGCTCTATGGAGTATTTTAAGCAGGTTCCCATCACTTTGGCCTTTTGGATAAGGTTTAGCCAGTGGGACTAGTCAACAGAGAAGTAGATCCGTCACTCCCTTTGTTCTTGTTGCAGTTTGGTGGTGGTTAGGGATTCTTCACTAACTGAAGGCCACAGCTCCTTTTGGAGCTGTCTCATAATTATGAATCTCTCCAGGTTGAGGTGCTATTGTTTTTCTTTTCTCCTTCAGACCTAGAGGTAGTAATGGAATGCCACTTCAGCTAGTTTTTATGTGTGTCTCACATCCTTTTGTGGTTCCTTTTAATTCTGTCCAAACTTTGGGAACAATGTCACATTAATCTTTACAACCTCTCCTTTTCCAGATTTACTCTCTATAATCCTAAAGCCTAGAAAGTGGTTGGCATACACTTGGCAGCATCAAATATTTCTATAACAGATAAATTTGCAGTATCTCATTATTATGATAATTTCATGAAGTATGTATTGCATATTGGTATATACCTCCAGTGTTCTTATCTTTCTCCCATAATCATTGGAGATAGACAAGTGTGATAGATAAGTTCTAGCACAAGTTACATACTTTAAACCCTTTCATTCTGCCAATTCAATAAAATACATTTGAGTGTTGTTCAGAATTGTTACATATTCATGTAAATTTCTGCCAAAATATGCAAGATTTAAAATGAAAAGTTAGGGCTATTGTCTTTTTTAAATTATGCTTTCCAATTGCAGATATCACTTATTATCTGGGACATCCAAAATGTTTTTTTATTAATTCTTTGAAAATTTTGTCCAATGTCTTTTTTTTTTTTTTTTTTTTTTTTGCTTTGCTCTGTGTGTGTGTGTGTGTGTGTGTGTGTGTGTGTGTGTGTGTGTGTTTCAAGACAGGGTTTCTCTGTGTAGCCCTGGCTGTCCTGGAACTCACTTTGTAGACCAGGCTGGCCTCGAACTTAGAAATCTGCCTGTCTCTGCCTCCCAAGTGCTGGGATTAAAGGCGTGCACCACCACCGCCTGGCTGTTCAATGTCTTTTGATCATATCCATTCTCCTCCCCAGCTCTTCCCACATCCTTCCTCACTTCCCTACCCCTCTAACTTGATTCCACCCTCCCCCATCAAATACAGTTTGTGTTATCTGCCTACTGTAGGGTATAAGGTTTGCCCTGAAGTGTGGTAGATACGGGGTATTACACTTACTTTACTTTCAGCAAGCAGCACTCAAATGCCAACAGCTCCTCAGTGAGGGGTGGGGCTTCTTGCCCACCCATGCCCTCTCCTGCAAGCTGCATGAATTTTTGTTTGTCTTGACCTCTTGTAGGTCTTTTATCTGTTATTACAACTGTTAAGTTCATGTGTATTCACTTTGTGTCTAGAAAATACTATTTCTGTAAAGTCATCTACTACTCTGGTTCTTTCCACCCATCTTCTGCCTAGATCCCAGAGCTTTGAGAAGAGGACTGTGATAGAGAAATTATCTGAGACATGTCTTAATGCATATGACCATTTTCTAGCATATTCATTTTTGATGAAAATGTTTTCATGTGAGATATGTGGTTTTTCTAAGAGGGGTTAATGTCCAAACTATCTTCTGGGCCCATGACACACTGAATTTTAAATAGGTCTAAGGAGAATTTTTTGCTAAATAATTTGCATTAGGAAGTAAACCCTAAAGTAAATTTAAGGGCTATTGTTTCTTTTAAAAATTATTATTTTATTCTATGGGTATGGGTATTTTGTTTCTGAGCCATGTCCATGCCTGGTGCCAGAAGAAGGCAAATAATCTGGAACTGGAGCTACTAACAGTGGTGAACTGCCATCTGGGTGCTGGAAATCAAATTTAGGTCCTCTAAAAGAGTAGCAAGTGTTCTGAACCTCTGAGCCATCTCTTCAGCCTAGGCTACTGAACTGAAGCTGAACTATGTTAACTTCATAGCACCTTGGGTTCTATGTCTATTATGTAAATGTATAAGCTCTATTGCAGTTGAATCCCTAATTTTTGCTATTTATTGTTATTACTCTGTATGTATGATGTGTGTGAATCATGGCACTGGTAGATGCTAGAGGACAACCTTCAGGAGACTGTTCTCTCTTTTGTTGTAGATTCCAGAAATCAAACTCAGTTTTCATGCTGTGTGACAAATGTCATTACCAGCTGAGCCATCTGGGTGGCCCTCTATTTTTCTTTAATTTTTGGAATAAATCAACTCTTAAGGTATTTTAATGTGATTATTAAATAATTTAAAATACTAGTTTTATTTTCTTGATTTAGGATCTTGTTGTGTAGCCTAGGCTACCCTGGATCTCACAATCCTCCTGTAAGGTATCAGTGAACGTTAGGATTGTACAAGTACCACCAACCCTGGCAACAATTTTGCTGTTCTCTAAGATCATAAATTCTAGATGGCAGATAAAAGATTCCTACCAGCTTATATAATATTAAACCCAATGTTAAAGATATTACTGGATACATAACACCTTAAATATCTATTTAGATCAGACAATACAACCGGTACATGAAGGAATCAAGCACAAAGGCACATTCTAGAATATGTGACATATTTTCTTTACTCTGTAACATGAGAAAGTATTCTCTCTTAAATTGAAATTTCCTATATGCTTCATACACACACACACACACACACACACACACACACACACCAAGCCTAGCTCTTTTTCCCTCTAAGTAGTAGGTGAAAATAAAATAGCAATAAATAATTTTTAAAAAGGTGTCAGTTTTGGTAAACTACATCTCCATGTCTTCTTTTCTTCCTCAACTTCTCATGTACTTTAAAAATAAACAGGGTTAATATCATCTGTAGAAGGTTGATTCCAACAGTAGTAACTCTGGCTTCCTTATTTAAGCATCTAAGCATTGAGGTGCATGTAGTTCTAGCCAGAAAAATCAAAATTTACAGGAAGAAAAGTCCCCTTGTGAACAATAAAAGAACATTACTTAATGAATCTACATCTATCAATATATAATGAATAATTTTGTTACGTCTCCACAGACATGCCTCATAAGCATTTTCCAGCCCTATGACTTTTCTTTTATCCTTTTGACAGTATTCTAACTAATCCTTCTCTACAACTTCCACAAAATGCTGATATTGGAAACTTATAATTGGATGCCCAGAGTCTGTGAAGCAGAAATCTTCAGTGTCTTTCAGGCTTATGAAGCTCACCTGCTCACCAGCTTGGGATTCCCCAATGATGAAACGATCCCCTGGACCATCAGCAGCTGTGAGATGCAACAGAGCCAAGAATAAATCAGCATGGACTTAGCAAGAAACAAGAACCTAGTATTAAGGCTCTAAAATTTCATTAAAATTATTTCAGGGAAGTGGAGTGTATTTCTGATTTCACAGAGTAGACAATCGCTGTTCTAGGACTGGCTTGATCTTTGGTATGCAACAGATTCTAAGCATCAGCAGAAGTGGATTGATTTGTGTCCTTTCTTGACATCAATGGAGATGGTTTTCATGTATATGATGTGCTTTTCTACCATGATGTTCGTTTGGCTTATCCTTTCAAATGACATGATGATCATGATGATGATGATAATATATTATATTCATGGAGATATATCCATGGACGTATGAATATATCAATTTGCAAACCTAACCTTCTCCAATATTTTTGTAACATTTTTCAGCTTAATATTTTCTTATTTATTTAAAGGGAATTTGGAATATCCATGGACATGAAATAATCCTATTTATGAACTGGAATAGATAAGCTTTATTGCATTGTATTTTCCTCTTAGTATATTTACAGTTCTGGAACTAGATGTTTGCCATGCCAGGTAAGTGCATTATTACTGAGTTACACTACCATTTCTGACTACTTTTATTTTTAGGAGTGAAGAGTATTAAAAAATTATTTTTGTCATAGGATTTTACTGTATGGCCCTGGTTGGGCTGGAACATGCTATGCAGACCAGGTTGGGCTTCAATTTAAGATAGTTCTACACCTGTCTTTCACTTAATGGAATTATAGACATGTATCACTGTGCAAGGTAAAGTTATTTGAATAAATTTTTTGAGCATATATGTACATTTATGTGTGCAAAGGCAAGCACCTGTGTAGGACAGGGCACATGTGGATGTCAGTGAACAGCCTTGCCAACTCTCTTATTTAAAACAGGGCCTTTGACATTTTCCGGCTGTATATGGTGGGGTAGCTGGTTCATGAGCTTCTGCTCTTCCTTCCATCTCCCTATAGAAATAGGATTAGAGACACTTATGCTTGGTACCTGAGAATTTGAGCTCAGGTCCTCAAGGTTACTTGGCAAGTACTTTCACCGACTAAGTTTTCTCCCTAGCTCTTTTTTTTTTTTTTTTTTTGGTTTTTCTAGACAGGGTTTCTCTGTATAGCCCTGGCTGTCCTGGAACTCACTTTGTAGACCAGGCTGGCCTCGAACTCAGAAATCTGCCTGCCTCTGGCTCCCAAGTGCTGGGATTATAGGTGTGCGCCACCATGCCTGGCTCTCCCTAGCTCTTAAAGCCACTAATTTTTAAATTGGAAAAAAGAAAAAAATCCAGAATTGGGGTTAAAAAAAAAGCCTTTGTTGTTTAGTCTCACCCATTTCTTCTTCAATGACACAGTAAGGTAATGACTTGGAAAAAAGAAAAAAGAATTTCTAGAGAATATTATGTTTTATTAAATATATTATTTGGGTTTAAGATCAATACTACTGGTAATATAAGGCCTATCTAATGAGTTTTATGATCACTACTGTAATTTTCATGTCATTTGATATAGCAAGGTATTTGGGGCCTAAATATGGAGGTGATTACACCTTATATATGAATACTTAATTATATTTGCTGTAACAGTGACAATTAAACAACTTTTTCTATTTTAAAGAGGACATGTGAAGTAATTTTATTCTTTCCTTTCTTCTCCCCTTTTGTCCGTTCTTAATGGGGTACCACTTTGTAGTACAAGCTGGTCTGTAGTTCATCACATAACCTACAGTTCTTGGATTTCCACTGAGTGCTAGGATTACAGACATGCACTCTCATGTGTGGTTGTTTCTTTAAGCATAAGGCATTATTTTTTCTAAAGGCTTAAATAAAATATTGTTTGAGTCACTAGTTTCTTTCTTAGTCATTTTTATTAGATATTTTCTTTATATACATTTCAAATTTCAAATGCACTATTTTTCACAGTTGACCTTTGTTAGTTGATCTTTGATGTAGAGAGGGACAAAAATTAACATAGACTAGCCTGGTCTACAGACTGAATTCCAGGACAGCCAGAGCTAAACAGAGGAACCCTGTCTTGAAAAACAAAACAAAACAAAAAAATTAACATAGAATCCCTTTTATTACTACATGTTGTAATCTTAGCCTTTATAAATAGTAACTGAGTGAACAAATTACTAGATTTTTGTATTTTTTTTCCTTTTTGAAAACTAGAAGTTTTCTGAAATGCTGTTTCTTACAGGTTCATTTAAAAGCCTTGTAGATAATTTAAAATACAGTCAAAAACTACTTCAAGAATTATCAACATTTTATAAATGTTTAAATATATGAAACAACTTGTTTTTGAAGTATTTTAAAGAAAATTACTTTTTATTGAAAATTAATGAATGAATGATATTTTATAATTCCATATTGAAAAATTGATACCCAACAACAAAGGGAAAAATCAGCTTTCTCTTATGAAATGTCACTGGATATAGCAACCCTACTACATGGCAAACCCTATGCCCAGAGTAGCTGACCAACACATAACAATCAGTGGCTTATTTGGTGGCCTTTTGCTTCATTTGGTTTGTTTAGTATTTTCTATCTTATTCGCCTTCTGCTTGTTTGTTTTAATGTATTTTTTTGTAATTTTTTTTTTTTTTTGAAAAAGAAAGAAAAAGCACACAAAGCTGTGTGGATAGAGAGGTGGGTAGGACCTGGTAGAAGATGGAGGAGGGGAAAATATGATCAAAATATATTGTATAAAAAATTTTAAATAAAAAAAAAGAACTGTATTTTTAACCCTGAAAAGGTGGGAACTATTTTTAGATTATTTTTTATTTGAATTAATAACCAATAAACACAAAATAAAATATTGATTTTTCAAAATTGCTAAGAACATCGATTTTGAACATTCTCATCATAAGAAACAATTATATGAAACAATATATATATGCTAATTAGATCAATGTAATCATATCATAGTGTATTCCTATTTTAAAATATACACAGAAAAACAAAGGAAAAAAATCAAATAAGAGTTAAAAAAGCAAGTTAGCTGACATCTTATCCTGGGTTATCTGATCAGATTTTAGGCAGGCAGCTGTTATTTATTATTTGCTTTTAAGCTTAATACAATTTTTGGCAACTCTGAGGGTATGAACTCTGAGGGTAGTGGCATCTGGAGTTCCAAAACTCTGAACATGGTTTCTTCCAGAGAGAATTCAAGGTTTCATGCCTGTGTTTCATCAAATCCTTTACTGATATTTAAGTTTGAATGAAGAGAACAGACTTTTACATTTAACCTGACTGCTAGGAATCTGCTCATTTTTCCTGGGATCTATAGATGTTTCCAACTAGAAAACATGCAGAAGACTTCCAGATCAAGGCTCTCTGCTTTCTGGTATGTGAAAGGGCAAAAGCATAAGCTACAGTAACAGTATCTTTTGGTTTCGTCATGCCAGAGAACTCAGGGCCTTGTACATGCTAGGTAGTTTCTCTGAGCCACATTCATAGACAAGTAATGGAGTTTTTACTTTGACCTCTGTGTGTATATTTATACTAAGGAATTTTCATAGGACTATATAATACTTTTCCTGCAGAATAATAAGATTGTATCAAAAATACATAGGTACAGATTAGCAGGTTTATCAGTGAATGAAGTAATTTTGACAGTTAATTGAGAATGGATATAACAGTATTCAGGAATATGGATAGAGAAAAAAATGTAGAAAAATAGAGTACGTGTCTGATGACCCTTTAAAAAAAACAACGTATTTACCTCGAACAGCATAGCCATCTTTTACTGATGCAGGGAATGGGGGTAGGTTGTCTTTTGCATATACATCTTGAGCAAGGACTCGCCCCATTCCATCTGAAAAAAAAGAAAGAAACATGAATAATGGAGCCAATGGATAAGCAATAAATAAATAAAAAAATAAATAAATGAGAGGGGACCGGTGTCTGTGTCGCATCTTGTAAATAGACTCAGGTAGACCTTCTGATTTCCATCCCAGGGGATTATAGAAAGAAGAGATGCATCCTGGTGTCTAGATCACATATAGTCAATTTTTAGTAATGCTTACAGCAATTATCTAAATATGAATTGCTATAAAGTAAGAAAAGATAAGCTTAGAAAATATGTCAAGAACCCTTTGAGAACTCAAGTATTATATTCTTCAAAAGAAAAACCAAATGTAAACATTTCATATTCATAGACCCAGAGATTTCCCTTCTATTATTGTATCTTAAGATTTTATCTTCATGGAGATCTTTATTTCAGAGTTGTTTGTATTAGTGAATATAGAAAGAAACCAAAAGACCAATAACATATTGAAGTAAACATTGACATCAATCTTATGATCAATATGGGACTAATGTAACATTTATAGAGAATACTCATGGACAGGTAAAAAATTCTTAAAAAGATATATTTTAAAACATGTAAAGATATACATATACTACACTATATAATTTTTAACTATATTAATATATATATACACATTTGGATATATAAGAAAATATGAATGTTGTTACTTTTTTTCTTTTAAAGATTTTTTTATTAGATATTTTCTTTATTTACATTTCAAGTGTTATCCCCTTTCCTGGTTTCCTCACTCTGTTGTAGTTTTTGGCAACAGTTTCAAATATTAGCTTTAATACAATAAACATGTCATTCTTATAAGATTTCTGCCCTGAAATGAGAAATCTAGGAAAAGAAGGAACTTCACAATTATTTCATTTGAATTTAAACCTTTGATTTTGGCTTCATTAACTCAAGTAATTTAGTGACAGTTTATCAATAATGTATTGTGTAATTCAAATGGATTCATGAGTAACTCCCTAAATTCTTTTTTTTTTATATTTTTTTATTAGGTATTTTCCTCATTTACATTTCCAATGCTATCTCAAAAGTCCCCCATACCCTCCCACCCACTCCCACTTTTTGGCCCTGGCGTTCCCCTGTACTGGGGCATATAAAGTTTGCAAGTCCAATGGGCCTCTCTTTCCAGTGATAGCCAGCTAGGCCATCTTTTGATACATATGCAGCTAGAGTAAAGCACTCCAGGGTACTGGTTAGTTCATAATGTTGTTCCACCTATAGGGTTGCAGATCCCTTTAGCTCCTTGGGTACTTTCTGTAGCTCCTCCATTGAGGGCCCTGTGATCCATCCAATAGCTGACTGTGAGGATCCACTTATGTGTTTGCTAGGCCCTGGCCTAGTCTCACAAGAGACAGTTATATCAGGGTCCTTTCAGCAAAATCTTGCTAGTGTATGCAATGGTGTCAGCGTTTGGGGGCTGATTATGGGATGGATCCCTGGATATGGCAGTCTCTAGATGGTCCATCCTTATGTCTCAGCTCCAAACTTTGTCTCTGTAACTCCTTCCATGGGTGTTTTGTTCCCAATTCTAAGAAGGGGCAAAGTGTCCACACTTTGGTCTTCGTTCTTCTTGAGTTTCATGTATTTTGCAAATTGTAACTTATATCTTGGGTATTCTAAGTTTGTGGGCTAATATCCACTTATCAGTGAGTACATATCATTTGAGTTCTTTTGTGATTGGGTACCTCACTTACCTAAATTCTTTAGTGAATCTCGGACCTTAAGATCAACACAAGTTGATTTGATTGATCAACACAACAGGATTTAATTGATATGAGGCATTTGCATATTCTATAACATGTTATTGTTTCAATTGGGGTTTGACTTTAGCCACTGAGGGCCTATTGTTTTAGAGATTTAGGACCTAGAAGTACAGAGGTTTTTTTACTTTTGTACTCTAATTCATAGAGACATTGACTTTTACTGTTTAGAGCATAGAATTTTGAATTTGGAAGGGAGAATTTGGTAGATTTTAGCTTCATATATTTCTACAAGGTTGAATCTATTCTGGACCTATTCGTTCTAAGACAAGGAAATGTAATGAGACCATAGGTCTGATTCCTTTTCACACATATTTTTTCCTTCTCAATGTCTTCCTATGTAGTCCAGTATGGACTTAAACTCAATTTCCCCTATTTTATCTCTGAATTGTAGAATTATAGGTTTAAGCCACCAAACCTTTCTATAATATCAGTTCCTAAATGAGGTTATAAGGTAGTCATTAATATTGAGCCAGTATCATAGTTAACCTCCATGAGTGGTTCCTCAAATATAACTGGTTTGGCTTGTAGTGGTAGATCAAAATACAAGCTCTACACCTACTTATATACTAAGAGAATGTCTTTGTTGGGGTCTTAAACATTGATTACTAATGGCTAGCTGTGTGGTGGTGGCACACTTTAATCCCAGCACTCAAGAGGAAGAGGTAGGTGGATCTTTGTGAGTTCAAAGTCAGCCACGTCTACAAAATGAGTTCCAGGAGAGCCAGGGCTACACAGTGAAACCCTGTCTTAAAAAAAAACCAAAACCAAAACCAAATCAAACTATAATGGTCAAAAATCAAAGTTAGCTCACTGGTTGCATTTTTCTGGCAGCTGGTTCTTAGCAGGCTTATTGATATGTAATAAATATTTACTAACATTTTAAAGTTACTAAATAGTATCATGTACAAAGTATCACTTTATCCCACAAGAATGCAGAAATGTATTCGTCAAAATATAGAGACTATGTATTGGTAGAATACTCAACCATAGATGGGACATCTATGTCTCCTCACAAAGCTCAGGGGCTATCATGGAAGAAGCGGTGGAAAGAATAAAAGAGCCAGAGGCTGGAGAGGATCACGGAGTAATGCTGTTTTCTGGACATGACATGAGTGCTGACAAAAACACAGCACTCATGAACTCATGGGCAGCCTGCACACTCACGAAGCAGTATGTATTCAGCAAGGCTCCTTTTATTCCCATAGTCCTAAAAGTCATGGACAGAGCACTTACTAGGCTATCTGAAGAGCATTGATAAAGATATCTGCAGGTTTCCTAGTGGCTTAAAATATAAGTGAATGAATTAACATAATGCTCTAATAATCTGCTTTATATGATATGCTCACTTGTGCTATAAGAAGAATAAGTATTGGGCCAAAAATAGATAGTCTTAAAGTTTAGAGCTAAGACGAAAGGATGGACCATCCAGAGACTGCACCACCCGGGGGTCCATCCCATAATCAGCCACCAATCGCAGACACTATTGCATATGCCAGCAAGATTTTGCTGAAAGAACCCTGATATAGCTGTTTCCTGTGAGGCTTTGCCAGTGCCTGGCAAATACAGAAGTGGATGCTCACAGTCATCTATAGGATGGAACACTGGGCCCCCAATGTAGGAGCTACAGAAAGTACCCAAGTGCTAAAGGGGTCTGCAACCCTATAGGAGGATCAACAATATGAACTAACCAGTACCCCCCAGAGCTCGTGTCTCTAGCTGCATATGTAGCAGAAGATGGCCTAGTTTGCCATCATTGGGAAGAGAGGCCCCTTGGTCTAGCAAACTTTCTATACCCCAGTAAAGGGGAAAGCCAGGGCCAAGAAGTGGGATTGAGTGGGTAGGGGAGCAGGAAGGGGGGGTATAGGGGACTTTTGGGATAGCATTTGAAATGTAAATGAAGAAAATATCCAATAAAAAAAGGAAAAAAATAGGTAGTCTTTTTAGGTTGTAACAGGAAACTTGTATCTGATTTAGCTTCTTACTTAATAACTGATTAACAAATTTCATAGTAGCCTGAGTACTAGTATTTCATTTTTTACACATTTTGAAGATATACTTATTTTACTTCATATGTGTGGGTGTTTTGTTTGCATGTATGAATCTCTGCCATGTTCATGCCTGCTATGTCTCCTGTAACTGGGGATATGTATTGCTGTAAGCTACTACATGAGTGCTGGAAATACAAACTGAGTCCTCAGCAAGAGCAACAAGAACTCTTGACACTATACCATATCTCCAGGTTTCTACTAAGTACTAGTGCTTTTACACGGGGATGAGTCTTTATAGATTAAAATGGCTATAAATGGACATTCTTGTGTGTAAAATCCAAACAATTTCAAGCCTGATTATGAAAAAACACTCCTGTTTTCTATCTTGGAGAAAAGCTTACTAAGACACAGGTTTTACAGGGAGGTGAAAAAGTCTGTTCTTCGGGGAATATTATTAAGTTTAGGAAGTCCTTAAAAGCTCTAGGATGACTCTGAAATGGACCAGATATACTAGGACATTCTGTCTCTAAGCAGTATGTAAACAGTAAGGGCTGCTGAGACTCTCAGCCAGTAGAGTAGCCTGAAAGAGACAGAGACTAACCAAGCTGTGTGGAAGAGACTCAGGCCAGTGGAGCTGCTCAGAAGAAGCAGAGAACAGACAAACTTCCTGGAAAGATCTTCTCCAACCTGTGAGCTGCCTGCAAGTTATGCTGTGCTTTCCAGGTTTCCAGCTTTTGTGAGCTGTCACCAGTGACAGTATGTGCTCTTGATTCAGTATCTTCAAGTCACTTCTGCTTCTGTTAGTAGTAGCCTCTGACCCATATTCCTATAAGTAACCCCAATAAAACTTTGATGGCATCCCTACTTTGGTTTCTTAATGGTTCTCTATATGGGATGTGTAGATGTTTGTTTATGTTGCCCTAGAAGTAATACAATACATCTTCCATCAGCATATTTGAAGTTAAGTATATTCTGAAAGCTTAGACATTGTTATACCTCTATAAATTTCAATGTTGTGTTTGTTTTAATAACTTCTAGTGCAATTGGGACATACACCTCTCATTAAAACATTGGCCATACTGGAGTGTACAAGCTGAAAATTCTTGGAAGTGTGAGAGAAGATGGCCAACCTAGATGTGGCCAACAGAGGCTTCTTATACATTAATAAGGGAAGCTTCTAAAGGGAAGACGGTTTTTAGCAACATCTGACCCTTGATTTGTCTATGTCCAGTAATAACCTAAATGGAATAACAGATAACCTGAAATTCAAATGCCACCCTCCAGCTGGCAGACTCTAATATTGGAAGACCTAGAAAGAAGCCAGTCCAACACTTTGCCTTTGTTTTGTTTCTAACGTCCTCATGTTTTTCCAGTTTCTTAAGTGAATTTTATTTTACTTTATGTGTATAGTTTCATTGCTTGCATGTATGTCTGTCGCCACTTGTATTCCTGGCATCCACTGAGACCAGCAGAGGGTATCAGAGCTCCTGAGACTGAAGTTTTAAATTGTTGTGCTGCCATGTGAGTGCTGGGAATTGAATCTGGGTTCTCTGGAAGAACACAATGCTTTTAACTGCTGAGCCATCTCTCCAGAGCTTCTCTACTTTCTTTGATATGTTTCTTTTCCACTGTCTTTTTATATCACTAATTTATGTTTTTACATTTATCTTAATACATTTTAACTTTTTAGCATACTTTACATTAATTTTGCTATTTTATTTTTGAGATTATGAGGTTACAATATTTTCCCCTTTCATTTCTTCCCTCAAAAGCCTTCCATACTCCCTTCCTTGTTCAATTTCAAACTCATAAATGATGTACCTTAGAACAAGAACCATCCAAACATACAAACACTAGACAGACAGAAACAACAGGGTCTGGGCAGAAATTCTTACAGAGAATAAAGGGACAATGAGCTGGAAACAACCCAGATGTCCCACAACAGAAGAAGATACAGAAAATGTGGTTCATTTACACAATGGAATACTACTCGGCTATTAAGAATGAAGACATGTTGAGTTTTGCAGGCAAATGGTTGGAAATAGAAAATATCATCCTGAGTGAGGTAACTCAGACCCAAAAGGACGTGTATGTATGGACTCACTACTAAGTGGATATTATCCAAGAAAGTACAGAATACTCAGTTCTACTCCATAGAACTCAAGATTAACAAGCAGAAGGGCCCAAGTACGGACACCTCAATCCCACCTGGGAGGGAGAAGAAAGCAATCACAGGAGGAGGGGGGTAAGGAGGGTGGGACCTGGGTGGGAAAGGAGACAGAGAGGGAAAGAGAGGAACACAATCAGATATTGGCTGGGAGGAACAGGACTGAGAAAGAAATTAGGGAAAAAAACACCCTTCTCAATAGTCACAAATAATATAAAATACCTTGGCGTGACTCTAACTAAGGAAGTGAAAGATCTGTATGATAAAAACTTCAAGTCTCTGAAGAAAGAAATTAAAGAAGATCTCAGAAGATGGAAAGATCTCCCATGCTCATGGATTGGCAGGATCAATATAGTAAACATGGCTATCTTGCCAAAAGCAATCTACAGATTCAATGCAATCCCCATCAAAATTCCAATTCAATTCTTCAACGAATTAGAAAGGGCAAACGGCAGATTCATCTGGAATAACAAAAAACCTAGGATAGCAAAAACTCTTCTCAAGGATAAAAGAACCTCTGGTGGAATCACCATGCCTGACCTAAAGCTGTACACTACAGAGAAATTGTGATAAAAACTGCATGGTACTGGTATAGTGACAGACAAGTAGACCAATGGAACAGAATTGAAGACCCAGAGATGAACCCACACACCTATGGCCACTTGATCTTTGACAAGGGAGCTAAAACCATCCAGTGGAAAAAAGACAGCATTTTCAACAAATGGTGCTGGCACAACTGGCGGTTATCATGTAGAAGAATGTGAATTGTTCCATTCCTATCTCCTTGTACTAAGGCTAAATCTAAGTGGATTAAGGAACTCCACATAAAACCAGAGACACTGAAACTTATAGAGGAGAAAGTAGGGAAAAGCCTTGAAGATATGGGTACAGGGGAAAAATTCCTGAATAGAACAGCAATGGCTTGTGCTGTAAGATCGAAAATCGATAAATGGGACCTCATAAAATTGCAAAGCTTCTGCAAGGCAAAAGATACCGTCAATAAGACAAAAAGACCAACAACAGATTGGGAAAGGATCTTTACCTATCCCAAATCGGATAGGGGACTAATATCCAATATATATAAAGAATTCAAGAAGGTGGGCTCCAGAAAATCGAATAACCCCATTAAAAATGGGGCTAAGAGATGAACAAAGAATTCTCACCTGAGGAATACCAAATGGCAGAGAAGCACCTGAAAAAATGTTCAACATTCTTAATCATCAGGGAAATGCAAATCAAAACAACCCTGAGATTCCACCTCACACCAGTCAGAATGGCTAAGATCAAAAATTCAGGTGACAGCAGATGCTGGCGAGGATGTGGAGAAAGAGGAACACTCCTCCATTGTTGGTGGGAGTGCAGGCTTGTACAACCACTCTGGAAATCAGTCTGGCAGTTCCTCAGAATATTGGACATAGCACTACCGGAGGATCCCGCAATACCTCTCCTGGGCATATATCCAGAAGATGTCCCAACCGGTAAGAAGGACACATGCTCCACTATGTTCATAGCAGCCTTATTTATAATAGCCAGAAGCTGGAAAAAACCCAGATGCCCCTCAACAGAGGAATGGATACAGAAAATGTGGTACATTTACACAATGGAGTACTACTCAGCTATTAAAAAAATGAATTTATGAAATTCCTAGGCAAATGGATGGACCTGGAGGGCATCATCCTGAGTGAGGTAACCCAATCACAAATGAACTCGCACAATATGTACTCACTGATAAGTGGATATTAGACCAGAAACTTAGGATACACAAGATATAAGATACAATTTGCTAAACGCATGTAACTCAAGAAGAACGAAGACCAAAGTGTGGACACTTTGCCCCTTCCTAGAAATGGGAACAAAACACCCATGGAAGGAGTTACAGAGACAAAGTTTGGAGCTGTGACGAAAGGATGGACCATCTAGTGATTGCCATATGCAGGGATCCATTCCATAATCAGCTTCCAAACGCTGACACCATTGCATACACTAGCAAGATTTTTCTGTAAGGACCCAGATATAGCTGTCTCTTGTGAGACTATGCCGGGGCCTAGCAAACACAGAAGTGGATGCTCACAGTCAGCTATTGGATGGGTCACACGGCCCCCAAAGGAGGAGCTAGAGAAAGTACCCAAGGAGCTAAAGGGAACTGCAGCCCTATATGTGGAACAACAATATGAACTAACCAGTACCCCGGAGCTCTTGTCTCTAGCTGCATATGTATCAAAAGATGGCCTAGTCAGCCATCACTGGAAAGAGAGGCCCTTTGGACTTGCAAACTTTATATGCCCCAGTTCAGGGGAATGCCAGGGCCAAAAAGGGGGATGGGTGGGTAGGGGATTGGAGGGGTGGGTATGCGGGACTTTTGGGATAGCATTGAAAATGTAAACGAGGAAAATACCTAATTAAAAAAAAATGGAGAAGAGACTGAGGGAAAGGAGGTCCAGTGACCTGCCCAACTTGGGATCCATTCATCTCAAGGTGTAGGCTCCAAGGCCTGACACTATTACTGATGCTTTGGTATGCTTATATACTGGAGCCTAGCATGGTGGTCTTCTGAGAGATCCAATAAGCAGCTGACTGAGACAGAAGCAGATACTTAGACCCAACCATTGGCATGAAATTGGGGACCCCTGTGGTTAAATTAGGGAAAGGATGGAAGAAGCTGAGGAAGAGAGTGACCTCATAAGAAGACTAGCAGTCTCAACTAACCTGGACTCCTGAGATCTCTTAGACACTGAGCCACCAACCAGGCAGCATAAACTAGTTGATATGAGGCCCCCAACACATAAACAGCAGAGGACTGCCAGATATACACTCAGTCAGAGAAGATGCCCCTAACCCTCAAGAGACTTGAAGTCCCAGGGAGTGGGGTGATCTGGTGAGGGGTTGCTTGGGGTGGGGGGTGGGGTGAGGAGAGGGGAGACAGCCTCTTGGAAACTGGGGGAAGGGAGGTATGTGATGTGGAACAGTTAGAGGGTGGACCAGGAGGGGGATAAATGGGGAGAGTAAAAAAAGATTAAATAATAATAATAATACCCCCCAAAAATCCACCATGTAAGAAAAAAAAAAGAAAGAAGAAAAGAAAAAAGAACAAATAAACAAGAGAGTCAAACTAAATAAAACAAACAGAAAGACCCTAGCCAATAAAATTGGGCATAAGAAGAAAACATTTCAATAGATACCAATGGAAATAAAAGCAGCACCAGGGAATTCTTGGGAAAAAAAAATCTTTATTCTAAAGAGATGGTAAATTAAGTAGAAATAGATAAATCCTAGACACATATGACCTGTGAAAATTTGATCAAAATCACATAAACAATTTGAACAGACTTATAAGGAGGATGGAGATGGAAGCTTTTCCCACAAAGAAAAGCTTAGGACAAGATGGATGGAAGCTGAATTCCATTCGACTTTTAAAGAAGGATTATCACCAATTGTATTCAAATACCAAGTAAAGTAGGAGGGAGCAAACAGTGTAAGGCCAGTCTGTGAGCCAGTATAATACTTTGTTACCTATACTCATCAGATGCAGAACAAAAAGGAGAACACTGTGAGTAAAGTTCTCTAAAGCATAGAGATACAAAAAACACTCAATACAAACAATACTTGTAACTGAGTCAATGACACATTAAAAAGACAACCAAGACCAAGTTAATTTTGATACATAGATAAAATTATGGTTCAACATTCCTAAATCATACAAGTAGTGCAGCATAAACATACAAAGGTTTGGAAATCACATGATAATCTAAATAGTTAAAAAATAGTCTTTTGACAAAGTTCAGCATTCATTCATGATTAAACAAACAACCCCCTCCCCCCCAAAAAAAAACTCTGAAGAAATTAGGAAGAGAAGGAACATACGTCAACACTTTACTCTAAATTCAGGAATGAGACAAGGGTACTTACTTTCATCATTTTATTTGATATTGTGCTTGAGTCTAAGCTAGAGTAATAAAGCAAGAGAGGAAATACCAGGGGCACAGAAAGGAAAGTAAGGAGTAAATAAAAAAAAAATCCAAATTTTCAGGTGATATGATTTGATACTTAAAGATGTTATGGATTCTGTCAGAAAACTACACAATCTGGTAAACATCTTTAGCAAAGAAGTAAGATACAAAAACAATGAACATTTAAAATAGTTTTTTTTGTATACCAATACTCAACCTGTTGACAAAGAAATCAAGAAAATTTGCCTTATCTCTAGCATAAGATTCCTAAAAATTAAACTATCCAAAAGTTGGAACACTTTTACAAGGGAAAATTTAAAAATAGTGATTACAGGAAATGAAGAAGACATGAGAAGATGGAAAGACTCCTCAGTTCACAGGATAGAAAATTATTGTATTGCAGATTCAGTGCATCTTTATCACAGCATTATTCTTTATGAACATATAAAAAAAGCAATTCTAAAATCCATATGAAAGTACAGACAGATCTGACACAAGCCCCATAAACCCCCCAAAAACAAACCCAAAATCTCAAAGTCAAAAACAAACCCCAATCATTACCACAATAAACCCCAATAAGCAAAACATTCTAGACAAACAAACAAAACAAACAAACAAACAAACCACCACCACCAAAACAAAAAACAACACCAAAAAACCCAAAAAACTAGAAACCTTCAACAACAGTGCTGGAGGATTCACATCATTTGATTTCAAATTAGACTATCGAGTCATAGTTACAAAGACAATATTGTACTGGTAAAAAGACACACACACACACACACACACACACACACACACACACACATTCACACAGAGCTGATGGAATAAAATTAAGGACCTAAAGAAACAGCTACAGTCATCTTTGTTTTTCATTTTCACAAAGTTGCCAAAAACATACAGTGGAGAAAAGACAGCCTCTTCAATATAAATGATAAACAGTGTCTTAGGGTTTCCATTGCTCTGAAGAGACACTATGACCAATACCATCCATTATTCTATATTCTAGCTGATAATTTGAAAAGTTTACTGATACTATTGAGATAGCACTAAAACTGAAACATTTAAAACCACCATTATACCCAGTGTATGTGAGAAGCTACTAATATGCTGTGCTAACAATTGAGAAGCAGTCTTGACATAAATACAGGGTCCTTTCAGCGAAATCTTGCTGGCATGTGCAATAGTGTCTGCATTTAGTGGCTGATTATGGGATGGATCCCCAGGTGCAATACAATTTCTTTTCCATTTTTTCCCTTGAAAGACTAGACAAAATTTTGGTTCACTGTATATTTTATTTAAGTATTGTAGGCTCAGAAAGACTAATGGGTTTAGAGTAAAGATATCTTTTTTTTTTTTTTTTTTTTTTTCGAGACAGGGTTTCTCTGTATATCCCTGGCTGTCCTGGAGTTCACTTTGTAGACCAGGCTGGCCTCGAACTCAGAAATCCGCCTGCCTCTGCCTCCCGAGTGCTGGGATCAAAGGCGTGCGCCACCACGCCCAGCTGAGTAAAGATATCTTTTGGAAAGTATTAGCAAGGTGATGAATTTATGGTTAATCCTAAAATCCTGTATATGGAATAACACAATAAAGTGTCTATGTTTATGAAACAAAATATATTGTTTATTCTAAGTGCTAGTAAGTACATTTGCATTTTTCTATCTAAAATACTGATTACCTGCCAATATGGTAAGCAAGTGAAAATGTAATGGTTCACATTATAAAATGAGGTTTATTTTATCACTACAGTTTAATTCATTTCTATGTATAGAATGGTTTTTAAAAGTTTCCAAAATGTTTTTGAGATTACAGAAAAGTAATACTAATCACTTTTAGTATTATTCCTTATTATTTATTCATTTGCATCTGTGTTTGTATGTGCATATAAATGTACGTGCCATGTGTGTGGAGGTCAGAAGACAACTTGCAGGAGTCTGTTTTCTTCTATCTACATGTGGATCCTAGGAATCAAACTCAGGTTGTCAGGCATGAAATAAAGTGCCTTTCCCATCTCTCCTGTTGCTAGTAGCAACCTCCTTAATTATCATCCTTCAACTTGCCCTATACTGTACAGGGGAAGATACTCCAGGATATTTTGTAACCATGTAGTACAGTACTTTAAAACAATCCCTAACTTCTACAACACTGATTCATTCACTAAGGAATAAGGCAAAGACATAGTGTTAAAATTTTTAACACTTATTTATATAGTTTGTGTTACTGTGTATATGTGTTATACTGCATGAATGTTCTTTGGGAGTCAATGAAACCAGCAGTAGTTTGTTCTCTCCTTTTACCATGTGGGTTCTGGGGATCAAATGCAGGTCTTCAGTCTTGGTAGCAAGACCTCTTATCATCTTAGCTGGCTCACTGACCCCAAAGATAAGGGATTTTAATACTGTCCCTTCTTAAATATTTTTCTTTTCATTTTAACTGTAGTAAAATTGCTTATATTCTGGAGTATTAATATAGATTATTTAACTTTAAGATAGTAAACAGAAAGACTGCTAAATAGTCTATAATAAATAAGGCATGCATATTGAAAACTGAATAAGGTACCTAAAAAGATTGGAAAAACTAGTAATATTTAAATGTAGAACTTTTAAAAATCTAATCTTGATGAAACTTGAGTCTATTAATTAAAATCTTACTAAAATCAATTATTCCTTTTTTCTTCTGAGATATGGTGTTCCTGTTGCCAAGCTATGCCTTGAAGCCATGATTCCCTGCCTTATCCTAAGTGTAGGATTTCAGCACCATATCTAGCAACACTTGCTTTTTGATTAATAATGTATTTTATCAGAATTGCTTAAATGAGATTTACAATATGCTTTTATTTATACTTGTGTGTATGTGTGTATAAATACTATGGGAAAATTACAGCTTGGTGATACAGAGATCTGAAAATACATTTGGAAAGCTGCCTGGTGAAATGCAATTTTTGGAGATTAAGAACATCACAGTTATTTTCAGGTGAGATTATATACAGTTACAGATCACAGACATATAGACAGTAGCCTCGTTTGTGTTCAGTTTTACTTTTTATAGTGAATTGTTCACCACTGACAATTACTTAAAACATTAAATGAAAATTCCAGAAATAACTCAAAAGCTTAAAACTATGCAGTTCTGAGTCCATGAGGACATTTTATATAAATTCACTCTGTCTTGCCTACGACATGAACTAGTCTTTTGCTTCTGAATATCCACAGTGCTATGTTCCTAGTAGAGGAATGCAGAAAGAAGACTAAAGGTAATGATGTATTAGGATAAAGAAACTGCAGAATACAGTAAGCTGTAGACATTTTTAGAGTTATAATGTAGTTGTTGGCTAAAAGTGTAAGTATACCTAAAGGGAATAGTTTCAGTTGGCCATATTTGTAGGAAAAAAAATAGAAAAAGTTACAGCAAAGACCAGAAAAACCACTATACAATGTGGTCCAAGGAGTTCCTTTAGACCTGTGGTTCTGACCTGATCTGATGGTTGGTATTCTGTTCCAACCAGGATAATAGAATTGAAGGGGTGACTGAGGTTTTGACTTCATTTGGTTGCCTTGGTGCTTAGTGTGCAGCTCTAGCCTTGGTCTTGATGAGATTATTTATCCCAGTGATTCCATTTGACTATCAACACCAATGTCTACTAATCCTCACTGCTGAGATTCATGCAGATATACTTCTAGAGAATAAAACATCCCAACAGGCCCAGAAAAGGAAGTGAAAATGAAAAGACACATCCACTCCAACAGATGTGCAAAACAATAAACACAAAAGAATATGACACAGCCACCACTCATGGCCCATCCCCAACTGACCAGGTCTCCCTTAAGAGTATCCAAACGTACATATGTAGCTACAAAGACTGGGACAGGATTCAGTTTTACTTTTTAAAAGAATTAATGATCATATGGAAGTTTCAAACAAAGAAATGCATGGATTAAGGAAATCTATCCAAAACCTTGACAAAACATTATCCAAGGTGAGTGTACAGGTAACATCCAGCAACCCCTCAGAACTTACATAGACAAGGACTACAAACAAATAGAAAACGCAAACAAGCAAGTTTAGTTATACCTATAGTGATAAAGTAGACTTCAAACTAAAACTAACCAAAAGAGATTAAAAAGGAGCCCTAATTTTATAAAACAAACATTGCATGGTTAAAAAAAAAAAACAAACAAACCCACATAAGTTCCGACACAATAATAGGAGGGGTTTTAAATTATCTATTCTCAAATTTAGATTTTCCAAACTACCACATTGAGACTTCAGAGCTAAACTATATTATGGATCAACTAGATAAAACAGAATAGTCCAATTAACAAAGAATACATGTTTTTCTCAAAAGCACCGGGAACCTTCTCTAAAATCAATCATATAACAGAACACAAATCAAGTTTCAACATCATCATTATCATATGTGATAAAATTTGAAATAAACAATAATAGAAACTATAGAAAACACAAATATTCTTGGAGACTAAATAATACATATTTGAACAAGCAGTGAGTCATCCAAGATATTAAACAGGAAACCAAAAAATCCTGGAGAAATATATTAATGAAAATAAGACCCATCAGAGTTGTAAAGAAGGCAAAATGGCCAGTGTAGGAGGAAAGTAACCAGAATGCATTTTATACACAAGTGAAATTGAAAAAGCAAAATTAATTGACCAAGTCTCTGTTTGAAAAGAGGAATTCAATGTAGGGAGTTTTAAAAACACAATTTCCATTTGAACAGATTATTCTCATGAAACTGGAATAGAGGTGGTATAAAACTGCAAGGAACTTCTAATCCAAAAAGTTAATAATGACCCAAATAAAAAACAGTGGCAGTGTGGATGAAGATCAGGAATGCATTCAAGAGGTTGTAGAAGAAAAAATATTGATGTAAAGGTAGAAAATTTTAGTTCAGTATCTGTAATGAAAACTTATTAGAAGGAAATATGTAATGGATATAGTGTTAGAATTTGTAGTTTAATTAAGGTCCAGGCAGTGATAAGATAACAAAAATCACTTACTGATGGCACTTGAACTACTAACCTACATAAAGCCACACCAAATAAACATACAAACAATGAAAAAGGGACCAATAATGCTTATAAATCAATTGACAAAAGACAAGGTTACAAAAGAGGCATCTAAGAAGAGTAACCCTTCCGAGCTCACTCTGTCTGCCCTAGATAATGGGCAGTTCTATTTTTAGTCATCTTTCTTTACATATGACATTACTTAGCACCAGTCTTAATAGAACGGAACTAAACCTTTATATATGTTCTAAACATCTAACAAAAATGTCTAGGTCTAATTATATGCTCTTGGGTATTAAAAGTGGCTGTGTTAGATCCAGCTCAAAGGCTGAATATTAACTTGGTTATTATTTTATCTGACAAAAGCTAACCATTCATGCAGAGTTTATTAATTGTGATTGATCTGCTCTGATGAAGAGGAGAGAAGGCAGTTCTCTCCTGGTAGAAAATATAGTTATTTTTATACTTTTTCCTTGAAATTTCTGTGTCAATGTGACTTGGAACACAGAATTTGATTTCTCTAAGAAACCAATGTTAAGGGGAAAGGGCATTGAAATTATAGAAGCTCCTGCAGTTTCATATCACCTTCACACCAATTCTCTATTCCACTTTCAGGACTGGTTAGTTAATTGTTGCTATGAATGTATTAAAATTTTAATAATCTACAGTTACATTTGTATTTTCCAAATAAATTTTGGTTTGCATTATTAATAAATAACTGAATGGTCTGTATTTAACAGTAAATACTTTCATTAATACCGACTTCTGAAAGAATTTCTGACATTTTCCTTATTCTAGTGTGCTTCCTAACTTTTATTTCATTTAGCATAGAGTAAAATGAAAACAACAGAAAATGTTAAATCTAAAAAAATGTGAGTCAAAGATGTAGGATAAGTGGAAGCTGTTTAAACCTATTTTTATCTAAGCAGGGCCAGGACAAAGGAGTTAGAACATGCACGTACTATTTCACTAATTTCAGGTCTTTAACATCATTTGTTATGCCAGCTACCATTATTAAAAATATTTTAATGTTGGACCAGGAGAACATTATGTAACAGAAAGAATGTAAGTCTTGATACCTTACTCTTATTCCCTTTCTGCTTTTGAGTCTGAATTTCCTTGCAGAAAAATTAGGGTGTTGTATAACTATTCTGTAATGTTCTTTGCAGTATAAACACAGTTTTAAGATTCTATAAATAAAACTCTTTACTCAGACACTTATTTCTTTGTGTGTGTATATATGCGTGAATGTGCACGTGTCTGGAAGCAAGATGACAGCCGTGGGTGGTATTCCTCAGAAGCTATCCACCTTGTTTTTGGAGACAGGGTCATTCAGGAGGACCTGAAGTTCACCAAAAAGGGTAAGCTGGATGGCCACTGAGTCTCAGGGACCTGAGTGTCTCCATCTTCTCCAAACTGGGTTCACAAGCATGTGCCGACACACCTAACTTTTTATGTGTGTGTGTTGAGAACTACGTTCTTGTCCTCATTCTTGCACAGTCGTCACTTTACTGATAGAACTATTACCCAAAAGCTAAAATTATTACTTTGTGATGTTTCTGTCTTTATGAAAACAACTAAGAACTATATTTCATTTGGAATATATAAAGTAGAGAGAATATCTGTGTACTGTATGGATGCATTACCTGTCAATTAAAAGAAAAACTATGGCCTATAGGAAAGGGTAAAATAGAAGGTGGGCTATCTGGAAGGCAGAAAGAATTCTGGGATAGAGCCAGGCATGGGAGATTTACCCAGGCAGATGTAACAGGAAGGAGGCATGGTACCTGCACACAGGTAACCAGCCATATGGCAGAATGTAGATTAAAAAAAAAGGGTTCTTTTAAGTTATGATCTAGTCACAAGCAGAGCTTATTTATATGGCTAAGGTATTTGCAAATATATTTAGAATCTGAGTGTTATTTCTGGAACTATGGAGCTGGGAGGAAGAACCAGAACCAAACTTCTACAAAGTACAACTTTCTGAGAGGTGGGGTTTCATCACAAGTGAAGTACTCAAGAGCTTAGTCTGCTAGAAATCAATGTCAAAATACAATTTGTCAGGCTATTAGAAATGGAAATCGATTAAACACTTACTATAGTGTCCCCCAAAGGCCCACTGTACCCAAGGTGGCACTGTGAGATGTAATGGACTTTCCAGAGGAGAGGCTTTGTAGAATACTTCAGTCATTGTGGAGGGCATGTCCGTAAGGGGGTTGGGGAATTCTGGCCTCTTCCTTTTCTTCTTACATTTTGTTTCCTGGCTTATGAGGTAAGTTGTTTGTTCTGTCACTGACTCTTGCCAAGATGTAATGCTTCATTAGAGGTTCAAAGTTCCAGGACCACTGGATCATGAATTGATTTTCTTAAAGATAACTGGCGTAATGGTACATGACTTTCAACTCAGCATTTAGGAGGCAGACGCAGGTGGATCTCCATGAATTCAAGTTTAGCATGGATTACAAAGTCCAGCCAGGGATACACAATGAGACACTATTTAAAGAAACCACCATTACCACCTCCCGGACCCCTCATCAATAACAACAATGATGACAACAGAACAAAAAAGACCAAACAGGTATTTTTCCTTCTAAATCAATTAGGTCTGGTATTTTTTGTTACAATGAATGACTAAGACAATAACATTTTCATTATCTTTTCATAAACTATTCTGAATGTCCTACCTTACTGGTCTAGGAGCAAAAAACCCAAGATATATATACATATATATATATGCATATATATGAATGATATATATATATATAAAACAGAAAATAGATCAGAGTAATTATTTAATGATCCAAGAATAAAGTAGGTTATTTTTAGCTACAGATGCATGTTAGCATATGCTATATCCTAATAAACCATTGTAAGTTGAAAATATTATTATTTCAAAAAATGCATTTAAATGGAGCATGGTGGCATATGCCTATAATCTTAGCACCTGGAAGGCTAGTGCAGGAGAATCACAGATTGAAAGCCAGCCTAGGCTACAAAGTAGTATCTTACCAAAAAAAGAGAAGCATTTGCTATCTAATCTAGTCTATATCATTGCTCAATCATTTGATAAATGATTGCCCTGGGTATGTAGCTGGCTAGAAACTCCAGCTTGCCTTTGTACCAGCATTATAAGATAATATCACATCACACATTACTAGTCCCAACATGAGTTACTTTTAAACCTTTATACAGCTGAAGTTAGTTAGAAACTGAATGAATTTTCTACAATATATGGTTACAAGACAGGGTTACAAGTTATTTCCCACTCCTAAAAGAGAAGTTATCCAATGGACTCAGAATTATCTTTTCTTTTCATGCTGACAGCACCATCTTTAGGGTATTGAACTGGTATTTTGGATAAAAAGGACAGATGGCCCTTCCATATTTTATGAAATGAAAGAGATCTAGTATTTTATACTGACTATTAAGTAATACTAGTTTAATAGAATATAGAAACAGGAAAGAAGATTCTGATGGTGATAATGGAGAGTCAGCACTGTGCTTTAGAAACTGGTATGTTCATGTTGCACGAGTCTCTCAGAAGACAAAGACCAAGACAAATATGAAAGTACCTCGGTAATTGATGATTTCTGTACCAAGCACCGGAGTCATCTCCAGGACTGTAATGAAGGCTTTGTCCATAGACGTCAGGGGAAAAGGAGACATGCGATGTCTTCTAGCCACCTTGGTGATATCTACAGCACTGTGACCTAAACAGAAGACAGTTAACTGAGAATAAGACACTCAAACACTGATTAATAAGGAAGAATGACTTTAAACATCTAAACTTCCAATTTCTGGGTCCTGGTGAAACACTATTTGTCCTGTAGCTGACACATGCTTGTAGAACATTAAATAAAATTAGAAATGTTATATATAGCATGTACCAAAACTATAAAATTTAATGATACTGATAGATCATTGAGTGTTTACTATGAGTTAAGTAATCTTATAGTGAGGTACTAGTACCATTTTTTTTTTTTTTACAGATGAAGAAAGAAGCTTCGATGGAATTTATATTTTTGCTTAAGTCATGCAGCTGGTTACAGAAGAGCCAGGATGTAAGTAGTTTTGGCTTCAGGTTAGTATCTTCAACTATTGTACTAACCTTTAGACATTAATGAACTAGTTAGTAAACTAGTATGTAATTTACTGGAATTGTTCTTTTTCCTGTAAAAAGTCATAGAATATTATATGTAGGTATTCACTTTGGCATTAACGTCATACATACAGAAAAACTGCTTATTTTATAACTCTAAAATCAATTTCTATCCTCCACTTTATATTTGTGTATTATCTAAGAGCTAGCACTAAGCTCTTAAATTTCTAACTTCTTTTACCACCCATTGGATGTTTCATTATCTTCAAATTTTCAACTCAATGAATAGCCATTCTTTTTTTTTTTTTTTAACCAGTTTTATACCTGGGCAAGACAGTGAAAACATCCTTGAGTCTTCTCCTTGTGTTAAAACTATACCCAAACTAACTTTAAAATACAGAGTATGATCATTACTTCTCACTTCCATGGTGACTATAACAGCTGGAACATCATTTGTGTTCTGGTACCTGGTCTTATTCTATTCTTGTTCCATTGCTGTTTGTCTACCACATGGTTATGTAATTCTTTCTAAGATGCAACATATGCTTATAACTTTTAAAGACTTGGAATTTCACATTATAATATTGGCTAATGTCTATGAAGCCAATAAACCATCACTCCTATTATTCTTCTTTTAATATATATTAATTTTTTTCTTAAAGATTTATTTATTTTATATATATGAGTATGCTATTCCTCTCTTCAGACACACCAGAAGAGGGCATCAGATTCCATTACTGATGGTTGTGAGTCACCATGTGGTTGCTTGGAATTGAACTCAGGACCTCTGGAAGAGTAGTCAGTGTTCTTAACCACTGAGCCATCTCTCCAGCTCACTCCCATTATTGTCTTTTAACATTTTTGGATTCGCTGTGGTCCAGCCATACTAGTTTCTCTCTTTTCAGCAATTGTGTCCAGTGTCCCTCACCTTAGGGCCTTTGTGCTGTTTTCTCCCTTGGACCACTTTCCTTCAAATATTATACTGGTACATAGCCCTCATTTCTTTCAGTTTTTTGCTTGTATCATCACATCAGAAGTTTCTAGGAATATTCTCTGTATAATAATATGTACTATCATTTTATTCCCATTTCCCTACTTTACTACACATATAATACATAGACATTCAGAGTCATATGTCTATAGTACATAAAAGTAAATATTTGTTGAGGTAAAAAAATTGAATCATTTGATGATGGAAGCATTTCTTTCTGTGTGTATGGGGTTTCACGTCTGTGCAAATTCATTCATGTAGATGAACGTGCATGCTTTTATGTATGGAGACTAGAGGGGAATCTTAGGTGTCATTCCTTAGGAAGCCTCTATCTGGTGGCTTTTCTTTTTCTTTTTCTTTCCCCTTTTTCTCTTTCATTAGCCTGAGGATCACTAAGTAAGCTGGGGCTGACTGACTAGCAAGCTCCAGGGATTTGCCTGTCTCCATTTCTCTAGCACTGGGATTACAAAGGCACCACTGGGACCAGGTTTTTTATACATAGGTTCCTGGCATCAAAGTTAAGTCTTTATGTTTGCAAGAAAATTTATGAATAAAACCATCTCCCAAGTCCCAAACGCAGACTTCTTGATTACTACATCTTAATGTATGAATAACTTAGCTTTACCATTGGAACCCCAAAATCTTTGTAGCACCATGAATAAACAGAGAAAAGAAACAACAAGCACTACTGGTCTTCTAACTGGACACAGTTCCCTTTTGTCTTAGCCAGTTTTTGGCTGGGAGGTCTTTGATGTAACTCTGACAGCAAGATGTTGGAAGAAATCTCTGGGAGAAGACAGTTTATTACAAATACTAAGATTAAAAGAAATCCTTCCAAAAAGAAGCTTTTATCCTATCTTCTATCCTGTGTTCATTTTTTAAACCATTTTTTAAATTATGACTCTTTACATCCACAAATTTGAGTTGCTAGATAAGCCCTGCACTGCTTTTCTCTGGACTTCTAATATGTCTATGTGAAATAAATAAGCTCTTATTTTTAAAAACTACTTTGTAATGATTATATATATCCACCCCTCAAAATACTATAGTTTCTGGTTGTTGTGTATCACTAAATGTTGTACTTTTACCATGACTCCAGCCGCTGATCCACATATGCTCACTAGATTGACATAAAGGTATTATCTGAAATAATTTCCAACCTATGATTCAAAAGAGCCCTCTTACACATATAAAACTTCTTATACTATGTAACATTTCATCTAATATACAATAAATAAAATCACAGAAATGTAAACCTCAAAGATGTTAGTAATTTCTTAGTAATATATCTGAGTAATATTTTCCATTTAATATTGTAGTTTCAAGCTTAAAAATTTGACTTATTACTCACAGTTGAAATGTAAATTTATTAATCACCCATTTTCACTGAGGTTTGAGCTTTGTCAATCAAATATCTTAAAAAAATTTTGTTGTAACTAGTATAATTAGAAAAAATAATAGTGTCTTCTTTCTCCTATTCAGTCATACAGATATGCAGACATCAGCTTTGATCTTTTTGTGATACTATGGTACATCCTGTGTATAACCAAATAAGAGCTATCCTTCTAAAATGCTTAGTTTCTTACAATAGTACATTACTTAGTTGCATAGCATTATTTTTGAACATGATTTGCAATAGAATAAAAATGTTTTAGACAGAAAGTTTGATTATCAATGATGGCACACATCAATCAACACCCACTGATCAAGTACACTTTATAAACCAGACACAAGTGAGTTGTGATACACAAAGTAATAAATACCCAGTCATGGAGAACATTATAGCACAGCAGAAGGGGAAAGTAAACAGATAAATGAAAGGGCAGTGAACTATTTGATTTGTCTTTAACTACAGAGGCTGATAGTTCTCTCTGTCTCTGTCTCTAGTTGCAGTGTAGAGAATCTACTACCCATGATAAATCTCTCCCACTTAGAAAATACTTTGTATCTTTGTAACTTCTGGCACTTGCCTTTCTTTATCTTATATGTATTTAATATTTGTCTTATCATTGTTAGTATATTGTAAATATGAAAGGAAAACCTACCTTATTAATTTCTATATCCTTTGCCACTTTTAGAATACTTTACATAGTATTCACATCTTTTAAATACCTGAGATACGACTAAAAGCCAAATCTTTCAAGTTCAAGCCTGGAATGGAAAGAGAAAAACAGTGCCTTCTGCTGATGCTTTACTTCTCTAAGTACTGGATATTTACAAATTGGTTGCAGACCCATGACCTGCAAGTCCTCTTTTTTCCTAACCACTTTCCTTGATAAGTGTAGTTACCATCCCTCATCAAAGAGACCTTTCTTTCCAGCAAATGGAGACCATCATAGAGAACAATAACTTGACATGATACAGAGATCAATGCATCATGAGCAGTGCAGACACATTGAAAAAATCTATAACACAGTTTCTGCATCGATGGCTCAGGGAACACTGCAGAAGAGGGATGGAAAGATTTTAAGAGCCAGAATACTAGGAAGTCTACTGAAAAATGGTCTTTTAAAAATGGTTGGATAAACAAAACCGGAACAATGGCAATATCGATGGACATATTAACATGGAAGTGGAAAATTTCACAGGAGTTATGCCCCTAGACAAAACACCCCAGGCAACTAATAACTGACGGAAGAATAATTAACCTCTACCAAGGATAAGCTCCCTTAGTGGTTACTCCATGCAAAGGGTTCTGCCTTGCAACCAGATATGCCCCAAAATATGGACTCAGTAGGTTGTATTTATATATTTATGTACTTACACTTTGACTTTTAACTAGGGAATTTACTCACAGCCAAGATATTACAGCAAAAACCATACTACTGGCATGATGGGTCAGGCTCATGCTCATCTATTTGTATTGTAGGAATACAGTCCAGAAACATGGGCCTAGTGAATGGTACCACCCACATTGGGCTGAGTCCTCAAATGTCAATTAATAAGCAAGAAAATCTCTTACAGACATACCCACAGGCCAATACAATTCTCAATTTAGGCTCTCTTTTTAGATATTTTCTATGTCCTGTCAAGTTGACAGAGTTAACCAAGAAATAGAAAAAAATGATTTTCTATAAGCAAACTCCATTTTATGGTTCCAAATGTATTCTGATAGCTACCTTACAAATGAATATTAATGGTTTGAAAAAAAATCCCTGAGAAGCTATATTGAATTAACCCAAACAACAAAACAAATCAGACATAAAAATATTTGTCCTACGAATGAAATTCAAGTATTTAAGAGAATATTATTGAACTTATCATAAGATTCCTTGGTGATATAATCTAACAGACTGGATATGCAAACAGAATCCAGCATTTTGTTGCAAACATGAAACACACCACAACGATAAAGACAAACACTACTGTAGAGTAGAAGGCTGGAAAAAAGTCTTCAAGCAAATGGTACCAAGAAACAAATAGGAGTTGCCAGTCTAATATCCAACAAAATAGATTTACAACCAAAAGATATCAAAAGAGATGGGGAAGGATACATGATATTCATTAAAGGAAAAATCCACCAAGAGAAAGTCTCAGTTCTGAACATTTATGTCCCAAATGCAAGGGCACCCACATTCATAAAAGAAACTACTAAAGCTCAAAACACACATTGAACCCCACACAATAATAGTAGAAGACTTCAAAACCCCACTCTCACCAATAGACAGGTCATTGAAACAGAAGCTAAACAGAGAGAGACACAGTGAAACTAATAGAGGTTATGAACCAAATGAATTGAATGTAGTTACAGAACATGTCAACCTAAAACAAAAGAATATAACTTTTTCTCAGCACCTCATGGTATATTCTCCAAAACAGACCATATAACTGGTCATAAAAACAAACTTCAACAGATACAAGAAGATTGAAATAATCCCATGCATCCTATCAGATCACCACAGACGAAGGCTGGACTTCAATAGCAACAGAAACAACAGAAAACCCACATACCTATGTAAACTGAACAACTGTCTACTCAATGATAACTTGGTCATGGAAGAAATAAAGTTTTTCTGTAGCTCAATGAAAATGATGACACATCATAACCAAACTTATGGGACACAATGACAGCAGTGCTCAGAGGAAAACTCATAGTTCTGAGTGCCTCCAAAAAGAAACTGGAGCGAGCATACACCAGCAGCTTGACAGCATATCTGAAAGCTCAAGAACAAAAAGAAGAAAATACACTCAAGAGGAACAGATGGCAGGAAATTATCTAACTCAGGGCTGAAATCAATCAAGTAGAAACAAAAAGAAGTATACAAAAAAATCAACAAAACCAGGAGCTGGTTCTTTGAGAAAATCAACAAGATAGATAAACCCTTAGCCAGACTAACCAGAGGGCACAGAAACAGTATCCAAATTAACCAAATCAGAAATGAAAAGGGAGACATAACAACAGAAACATAGGAAATCCAAAAAACTTCAGATCCTACTATAAAAGCCTATATTAAAAAAATTGGAAAAATCTGGATGAAATGGACAATTTTCTAGACAAATACCAAATATCTAAGTTAACCCAGGATCAGATAAACCACCTAAACAGTCCCGTAATCCCTAGAGAAATAGAAGCAGTTATTAAAAGTCTCCCAACCAAAAAAAAAAAAAAAAAAAAAAAAAAAAAAGCCCAGGGACCAGATGGGTTTAGTGAAGAATTCTATCAGACCTTCAAAGAAGACCTAACACCAATACTCTTGAAACTATTTCACAAAATAGAAACAGAAGGAACACTACCCAATTCATTCTATGAAGCCACAGTTACACTGTGTATTCTCCCTTGGAGATGGAATGATTTCTGTCATTCAGGAACTTGTCACAATTTCCTTTCATAGAGGACTTCATAAGAGATCTTTTCTACTTCTATCATGTTTAATGTTCCAAGTAGATTTTAAAAACTGGTTGAGTGCATATTACTTTTAGCTTCAGAAAAAAATATATGTATGTGTGTATATATATATATATATGTATATATATATACACATACATATACATATATATATGAGGCATTTAACTATTGTAAATTATTTTGATGACTTAAAATGATCAATGTTGAGTTGTATATTTTAAGATAAATTTTATTAGTTTAATAAAAAAAAGGATACTTGAAACAATTTCACTAAAATTAGAGACAAGACAAGGATGCCCACTTTCCCCATATCTATTCAATATAGTATTCAAAGCTGTAGCTAGAGCAATAAGACAATAAAAGCAGATCAAGGGATTACAAATTGGCAAAGAAGTCAAGGTATCACTATTTGCAGATGATATGACAACCAAATAAAAAATGGGGTATAGAGCTAAACCAAAAATTCATACCTGAGGAATTTCAAATGGTTGAGAAGCACTTAAAGAAATGTTTTAAATCCTTAGTGATCAGAGAAATGCAAGTCAAAACGATCCTGAGATTCTATCTCACACCAATCAGAATGGCTAAGATCAAAAACTCAGGTGACAGCATATATTGGCAAGGATGTGGAGAAAAAGGAACACTCCTCCATTGCTTGTGGGATTGCAAACTGGTACAACCACTCTGGAAATCAATCTGGAAGTTCCTTAGCAAACTGGAAACAGATCTACCTGAAAACCCAGCAATACCACTCTTGGGCATATACCCAAAAGATGCCCCACCATACCACAGAGGCACATGCTCCACTGTGTTCATAACAACCTTATTTGTAATAGCCAGAAGGTGGAAAGAACCCAGATGTACCACAACAGAAAAATAGATACAGAAAATGTGGTTCATTTACACACTGGAATACCATTCAAGCATAACAAAGAGGACATTATGAATTTTGCAGGAACATGGATGGAATTAGAAAATATCATTCTCAGTGAGATAACTCAGACCCAAAAAGACATGCATGGTATGTACTCACCAATAAGTGGACATTAGTCAAAAAAGTACAGACTACCTAGGATACACAGAACTCAAGAAGGTTAAAGTAGAAGGACCCAAGTGAGGATGCTTCAATCCCACTAGGGAGGGAGAAGAAAAGAACTAAGGGAGACAGAGCAAGGGAGGGACTTGGGTAAGAGAGGAGAGGGGGAGGGGAGAGGGAAAGGGAAAGGGAAAATGACTAGGTATGGGGGTGGCTGGAGATAGGAGAGAAGCCCTGAGGGACCAGCAGAATGAATGCAAATATGTAACCTCAGGGTGTGGGAAGGTGGGCTGGACCCTCTAGAAAGTACCAGAGACTTGAGAGGTAAGAGACTCTCAGGACTCAAAGGGGGAGGAACCTTAGATGAAATGTCCAATAGTGGAGAGAAGGAACTCATAGAGTCCACCTCCTGTAGAAAGACAGGGCATCAGGTGGAGGGATAGGGTTGTCATCCCACAGTCAAAAATTCTGACCCAGAATTGTTCCTGTGTAAAAAGAATTGCACGGATAAAAATGTAGAAGAGACTGAGGTAAAGGTGTTCCAGTGACCAGCCCAACTTGGGATCCATCTCAAGGGGAGGCTCCTAGGCCTGGCACTAAAACTGATGCTATGCATGGCTGTCATGTAAGAGGGTCAACGGACTGAATTAGGGAAAGGGTGGAAGAAGTTGGGAAGAAGTTGACAACTCCATAGAAGACCAGCAGTCTCAACTAACTTGGACTCCCAAGATCTTTCAGACATTGAGCCACCAAGCAGGCAGCATATACTAGCTGGTCCGAGGCCCCTGACACATACACAGCAGAGGACTGCCTGTTCTGGTCTCAGTGGAAGAAGATGTGCACCTAACCCTTGAGAGACTTGACACCCCAGGGAGTGGGGAGACCTGGTAAGGGGCCATTATCTTGGAGACAGGGGATGGAACTGTGTGAGGGGGGACTGGGAGGGAAGATACAGCTGGACTGTAAAAAAGGAAATGTAATAATAAAAACATTACAAATAAATGAAGTAAGGCAGCTTTCAAATTATAGAACATACTATAATAGCAACAAAATGTCCAGGTTCTTCTTGATTAAATCAAAACCTCAGAAGGAAGTTCTATTATTCATAAAAATTAATAGTTTCCTAAACTACTTACAGTATAAAGGAATACTTTTCATAATACTGACAGTCTCAAGGAGGAGTCTTGGCGTGTCCTTGTTTACACCTTAGCCTTTAGCATCACATAGTGTTTGGGGATAGTATGCCTTGTATTTCTCTATTCAGGCTCTTTGAATAGCAGGTGACCTAGAACAAGTTTTCTAGGAAATGTAATGAACACAGATTATAGCAACATGTACATTCAATCTAAATTGTTACTGTGTTGGGTATGTTGAAGAACAAGTGGTTCAGAGGTGGCAAGTATTTAATCTTCCAAACAAATCTTTCTTTTTTTCAATTTTTTATTAGATATTTTCTTAATTTACATTTCAAATGCTATCCTGAAAGTCCCCTATACTCTCCTCCCCCCCCACCCCGCCCTGCTCCCCTATCCACCCACTCCCACTTCTTGGCCCTGATGTTCCTCTGTACTGCGGCATATAAAGTTTGCAAGACCAAGGGGCCTCTCTTCCCAATGATGGCCGACCAGGCCATCTTCTGCTACATATGCAGCTAGAGACACGAGCTCTGGGGGTACTGGTTAGCTCATATTGTTCAAACAAATCTTTCTAATCAAGAGAAGTTAGTTCCAAATTTCTAGGGAAACACAATGGCAGAATTCATGCAGTCAGTATTAAAGTCGCTTTTTAAAAAACTGTACATATAATTTCTCAAGTTGTCTCAAATTTCATGGTTTTACAGGTTTTCTACATGTATAATCAAGGGAATGTATCTTACATTTCTAACATAGAAAGCACAGATGAAAAGACTGCTTATTTTCTGGGGCTGAATAACAAATACTTAAAAAACAAAACCAAAAATAAAACAAAACACTGCTGCGGGGTCTGTGCCTCACTATCACAACAGAGGGCACGGTTGTCCCAGTGTCAGCTCTGTAACTTACATCACAATTCATCATCACTGGTAGGATACAATTTCAACTCTTAATGATAGTATATAAAATTCTTCCCTTCTTTTTCAGCACTCTGCTCATGGCTTATAGAATTGACAATACTGTGGGTGTGTAAGCACATAGTACCCTTTCATATTTCTTGCTTTAGTATGCTATGTTCTTTCTACCTAGAATAGCTTTTCTCTCTCTCTCTCTCTCTCTCTCTCTCTCTCTCTCTCTCTCTCTCTCTCCCCCCCCCCCCCCCGGGAAATTGCTATTCTTCCCTCACAATTTCTTTGTTTTTCAATAAGAAAATATTTAAATATTGATGAGAACATAGAAAAAGGTTCTTAGAGCAAGACTGAAAGGCTCTTTTTGGCTAAACTTGGTATCGATTTATAGCAAAATCTTATTTAATAAAAAGAAAATAAGAATTCAGGAACAGACAGTAATATAAATAATGATTTAAACATTCTTCCCTATAACATAATTTTAACTTATTACAGAAGTATAATTACAAAAGTCTACAATGGCAGTCTTCATACTAAGAACTGGTTCAGGCAAAAATCACCAGTGGATACTAAAAGCAGAAGGAAAAGTTTCAGGTAAAACAAGGTATTTATAGAGCATAAAATATATCTCCAGAAGGTACTTATTAAATACAAAGCCAAAAAGTTATTTCTTAGTGAAAACCTTACTGTCTACCATTTCTGCCAAGTGATCCACACTGGTATCACTAACAATGGAACAATTTTACATCATGGCATCACTGACACTATATATTGAAAAGGACACAGCATCACATTCCTGACAAATTGTATAGAAATTAAATCACTGTGAAACATCAGAAAAATTAAATTTATATAATTTAGTCATTATATAAAATGAGTCATTATATAAAATAACTGACCTATGATCTCCATAAATATTGAGTACATGAAAGCAAAGAAAAACATGAGTAATTGTTCTAGATTAAAAGAGTCTATGGGAACATTATTGTTAAACATATTGTACGAATCTGGGTTGAATCCAAGATCAGAACAAAAGAATTATTCTTTTACCCATTTCTATAAAGAACATTATTAGAACTGGCAAAATTTAATTGGAATCAGATTACATAATAGTATTATGGTACTGTTAAATTCTTGATTTTCATAACTGTACTGATGTTATGCAAGAGAATATCTTATTTCTTCCCATCAACCTCATTTCCCCGTACTTTAAATCCACACTGAAGAAGGGATAAAGAGGCATCAGATCTGCATTTTATCCACAAGCAATTTAGTAAAGTGTGTGCACACTAATATGCAGATAAATATGGCAACATTTAATTGTGGCAAAATATTGATATCTGGGGAGTCTGGATGAAAAGCATCCAGAAATTCTTCATAATATTCTTGTAACATTTTCTTGAGTACTGCATCTATTATAAAGCTAAACATGTTTACAAATTTTCCCTGCACTTAGGTATTAAAAACATTCTCATAGTATTTTCTTTGCATACTGCATTAAGCACATCTACATTTTATATTTATTTAATATGTCTCTTTTCCTAAGGATATTTTAGGTTTTCAAGGGAGAAAGTATCTAAAAATCAAGGACCAAAGATGCTCTGAACATATCATAGTCTAGAATATGTCAAAATGACATATGACAAAAATGAAATGACAAAAAGATGGCAATAAGGGCTGGAGTGATGGCTCAGAGGTTAAGAGCACTGACTGCTCTTCCAGAGGTCCTGAGTTCAATTCCCAGAAACCACATGGTGGCTCACAACTATCTGTAATGGGATCTAATGCTCTCTTCTTGTGTGTCTGAAGACAGTGACAATGTACTCACATATATAAAATAAATAAATCTTTAAAAAAAAAGATGGCTATATAAGTAAACACTATATATAACTTCAAATATTATTGTGGTCAATAAATTTAGTGTTGTTTTTGCATGAATTACAAAAAATTGATTTTTAAAAGACAGTTACACTGGGTGTGATGTTATAGATATGATTCTAGACTAGCCTGGGCAACACACCGTAACTTTGTCGAAAAAACAAACTAAACAAACAATAACAAAACAAAACACCAAAAAGCTGACACACACTTGTTAATAGGCTGAAATGTAGGTTTCTCCTGCTCTTATATCTTAGTTGGGTAGGCAAATAAACTTATATGGAGGCAAAGAACTCATACACATTAAATATAATTTTTAAAAAGTAAAAGTTTTCCTAGAGCTATTAAAAGAATAATTTTAGGGCAGTAATGTTAGGTAAACCTCAACTATTATTATATATGTGACATTTTAATATATTGCTTATTGATACATATATTTTATAGTTTTATATCATGTATTTATGTTTAGATTTTCTTTTTTACCAAAGTAAAAGTCCTTAAAATGTTTTGTGTATCTTTTGTCAGACTTCATGTCTGTGTACCATGTGTGTGCCTTGTACCTGAAGTAGCCAGAAGAGGATATCAGATCTCCTAGAACTAGAGTTATAGATGGTTTTCAGCTGTCATATGTGTGCTCAGAATTGAATCTGGGTCCTCTGGAAAAGCAGCTAGTGATCTTAACCATGCAACCATCTCTACAGCTCCCAAATTAAAAGTGCTTTTAATTCCATCATTAAAATATAACACTATTTGATATTAGCCAATATATTGACTGGTACTCAGTAATTTATTTCCATGTCTTTTCAGATTTCTATTTCTGTATGCTTTCACACTGCAGTCTAGTGTCATAACATTTAACACGAAGCACTTTATTTAGCATTTCCTGTAAGCAGGATCTAGTGGTGCTGGCCTCCCTCAGCTTGTGTTTATTTGAGAAAATCTTCATTTCTCTTCCGTGTTTGAAGGACAGTTTTACTGGATGTAATCTTCTTTGCTGAAGAGTTTCTTTCTTTTTTGTTTTTTAAAAATCACTTTGGAAGTAATATCTGAACAAATTTTGATTTCCTAATATAACTATTGAGATTTTTATTGGAGCTCCTTTGAATATGATAAATCATTTTTAGTTGTTTCTTTTGGGGTTTTGTGTAACTGGTGACAATTTGAAAATAGCATGTCCTGATATGTATCTCTTTGAACTTATCCTAGCTGTAGCTTTGAGTTTAATTTTTTTAAAGATTTATTTATTTTATGTATGTGTGTACATCATTCTCTTCAGACACACCAGAAGAGGGCATTGAATCCCACTACAGATGGTTGTGAGCCACCATGTGGTTGCTGGGAATTGAACTCAGAAAATTTGGAAGGGTGCTCTTAACCACTGAGCCATCTCTGTAGCCTGAGTTTAATGTATTTGAGTGTACATTTCTTTCTTATGTTTGGGATGTTTTTATTAATATTTCTTCAACTAATTTCAGCTTTCTTTTCCCTTCTTTTCTCTGGCTTATTTGTTTCTATATTTCCTTTCTTCTCTTTCCTTTTCTCTTTTCTCCACACCTACATATTTTGATTGATGATATATTATAAAGTTCTTCAAACTTCTTTACTTTTTGTTTTTTTAACTCCAGAATTTCAAATGACCTATATTTTTGTGTTTATGGATTCCTTTGCTTGATCAAATATGCTGCTGAGCCTTCAGAAAAAAAAATCAACTCAGTAACAATATTCTGTTCTAAAACTTGCTTTTATATGGTTCAAATTTCTATTGATATTCTCACTTTTGTTCATGTACTTTTACAATTTCTAATCATTATCTTTTCTCTTTGAGATCATCAAGATTTCAAAAAGTAATTATTTTGGACTTTCTGTCTCATAATCATATTCCTAGCTGGTTTCTGATTTATTTTGTCATTGTCATGCTTCCATATTGTTTGGTATGCCCTTTGATCCTTCCTCTCCTCATCTGCCTTGAGTTATAAGCCTTTGAGTAAAAAGCCACACTTTATAGACTGGCTTTGTATGGGCAACTATCCTTTTCCAATCAGCCTGGCCAGAGATTCTGAGGAGGCAGGCTTCTAAAACCTTTTTTTATTTTTTGAGGCGGGGGTGGGGGTGGGGGTTGGGGGAGGAATGTGACTTTTCTGGGCCATTGCATGTAATTTGCCAATTAAGAGCACTTGTAGGTTTTTTTAAAGCTTATAATTTGTTGCTTTCTCTGATGTTTACTTGCAACACTCCAAGTGTTTCATGCTGCAATGAGGCCCCTCAAGCATTGAAAGTTTCCCAGCTACCTGTCAGTAGGACAGTCAGGTAACACAGAAAACATGCTCAAGTCTTCTGTTCTGAGGAAGAAGCCAAGACTTAGGCAGAGGTCATGCTGATTGTTATTAAGAGGTGCTGGCATTTGTGGTTGGCACACTAGGCTTTACAGTGCCACACTGATCTTCCTCCAAGCACTCATTTACTGTACTGGTGCAGGGCATCCTCTTGGAGACGGGGGGGGGGGGGAGGAGGAACTGTGGGAATCTCAGATATTTATATGATGATACATAACAGTAGCAAAATTATAGTTATGAGGGGCAATGAAAATCATTTTATGGTTTGGGGGGGTCACCACAACCTGAAGGACTGTATTAAAAGGTCACAGCATTAGAAAGGTTGAGAATTATTGCCCTAAAACTATTCTTTTAATAGTTCTAGGAAAACTTTTACTTTTAAAAAATTATATTTAATGTGTATGAGTTCTTTGCCTCCATATAAGTTTATTTACCATGTGTTTGCCTAGTGCCTGCAGAGGTCAGAAGATAGAGTCTGATCCCTTGGGACTAGAATTACAGAAAACTCTTAGCCACAATATGGATGCTGGAATTTAACCCAGATTCTCTTCAAGAGCACAAATGCTCTGAGTTAACTCTCCAGCCCTCTAGTAAAATTTTTTCATGAATATTTATCTCAACTATATCCCACTGAATTCAGTTTTATTATGTAATGAACATTTCTAATAAAATGGTAGTGTCTTTAAGTAAACATTTCCCTAACTTAAAATTATTTAAAAATTAAAAGCATATTATGGTTTGGTGGTATAATCCTTGAATCCTAGTAATTATGGGCTGAGGCAGGAGGATTAAGAGGCCAAGGTCAGATTGGGCTACACAGCAAGATCCTCTTAAAACAGTCCATATTATAAAACAGAGACACGTTTTATCTTGATAGCTGGCAGTGCAATTTGGCAAAACAATAGATTCCTTAAGAGGAAGGCAAAGTTGAGTCCTATAATTCCTTATTTGATTCTAAGCTCTCCCAAGTGAAGCAGTAATCTCCCTGAGTTCACTAAAAAGAGAAAATCAGTTAGGAGTCTACATATCTAAAAGCTCAAAGGTTCTACTTTTTTGTTGTTGACACTTATGTATTTGTTTTACTTTACGTTTTGTTTAAGAATCACAAACAGGAATTTCTATCAATTAACAGAACTTTGTATCTAGTTGAATGAAGGATGATCCCTTTTCATGGAACTTGGTGGCAGATAAATTACAGTCTAAGGATATTTTTACCTCAGTAATTCCTATTGGCATTTCAATAACTTTATTATCACAGAAAATTCTTAGGAAGATAAAAGTTGCAAATAATTTTATTACTAATTTTATAAACGTTGTGGAAGAGTCATTTCCTGGCAGGTTTCATCAACAACCACTGCTCCTATATGGCAGACCAGACAAGAGAGCTGCTCCTTCAAGGAGATGTTCGTTGTGCTGACTTGGGTGTGTAAAATCCCTCCTTTCCAATCTCATGCATACTCTGCTCTGAAGCTTTTCCTTGAGCACCAGTGCCTAGGGCAGTAGAGCCACTGCTGCAGCAGAAGTACAGATGTTTAAGAGCTCTATAGATCTGTGTGTGCCTATGTTGTACTCCACAACTCCCAGGTGGCCCCCAAAGCACTGGTACTCCCCACAACATTGCCAATATTTCTATTGGAGCACATGTGCACTGGGGTTTGCTTTAGCCTGTATTAAAAAACTGAGGTCTTTTCACATGCTCCAGAGCTGGGCTTTAACGTTACTTCATGGCCACTGTGGATCAGACATTGTGGCACTACTACCAGGACCATTCTCATGAGTCTGTCATGGCAATAAGAACGAATAACCCCAGCCAGACTGTGCCATCCTCTATAGGAGAAAAGAGATCAGGATGATTCAGTAGTCTTTATTATCAATCAATTACTCCAACAACTTTCCCCTTTGCTGTAAACATCCACAGCTCGGCTGGGAGCACTCATGGAATCTTTGTTAATGCTGACCTCAGCTATGATGCAAAAGGCTCTTACTGGAGCTGCCATTCTCCATGCAGCTTGCAACTTCATACCTACCACAGATGGGGATCTTTTCTCTCCAAAACCAGTCTGTAAAGTCTGTAAAATGGGCCGGGCAGTGATGCTGCACTTGGGAGGCAGAGGCAGGCAGATTTCTGAGTTCGAGACCAGCCTGGTCTACAGAATGAGTTCCAGGACAGCCAGGACTACACAGAGAAACCCTGTCTCTAAAAACAAAACAAAACAAAACAAAACAAAACAAAACAAAACAAAGGAAAACAACAACAAGAGTTTGTAAAACATGGCTATTCTTTACGTCCAGGGTAAAATAAACAAAAATTAAAGAAAAACTACCACTAAATAACACACCAATATTCTAGTAGTCAATTTCCAAAACTAGAAACATGTAACACATAGAGACAATGAAATCAGAAAAAACAATACATAAGCAAAATGAGAAGTGCAATAAAAAATGAAAATCACAGAAAAAAAAAACCCTAAGCATATCTAGCAGTGGTGGTACACTCCTGTGATCCCAACACTTGGGAGGTAGAGGAGGGTGGATCTCTAAGTTTGAGACCAACCTGGTATACAGACTGAGTGCCACAGAGAAACTCTTTCTTAACAAAACAAAACAAAAGCAGAAACAACAACAAAACAAAATCAAACAAACTAAAAACTAAGCATGCATTCAGAACTGAAAAATATAAATGAGTATAAAATTTAACAAAGAGCACCAACAAGCAGATTTGATCAAACAGAGGAATCTTTGAAATACTGCCTTACACATATTGTCATGCATTTGGGTATCATATTACCTCACTGATTTGTGTTGGTGGGTGCCATTCAGGAGGATCTGTAATAGGCAAAGTAAGCTTCCTGGAGTGGCCTACCATCTTGTTTGGATGGGTTGGGTTTACTGGAGAGGCACAACCCCAGGGGCTTCACCCCAGGACTGCTTCTTTCTACTGATGTGCCAAGTCCAGCATGGCTGTGGAAGGGACAGCATGACAAGGTTCCTGACCCTGGAACAGAGCCAGCAGGGTGAGGGCCTCCACAAGTGCTGAGTTTGTGGTGGGTGTGGGTTTATTTTTATAATAATGCATATAATTTACTTTATGTTCCTCTTTTGGGAAATGTTCTCCCTGCCAAGGTTAATGACTCTATGATAATTAGAAGCAGTATAGGTCTGGGATGCAAATGTGTGTCTAATACTCCTCAGCAAAATGGTAAATGCTGTGTGACCTTAGGGACAGCCCTTAAGGCTGTGGGAAAGGACACTGAAAACATGAGTTCAAGGATGGGGGTGGGGAGTGTTTCAGAGGGGAGACCGGGAAGGAGGACAACATTTGAAATGTAAATAAATGAAATAATCAATAATAATAAAAAACAATGCATATTTTCTCAATTATGCAAAATATAAGCATGCAATATAAATTGTATGAGGAGATTCACAGACCTAGACAACAAAGGCAGCTGCACTAATGAGCCAGCCTGTCAGAAAGATACAAAGGCAAGCAGATTTCTGAGTTCAAGGTCAGTCTGGGACAGAGCCAATTCATGTGATCTTAAGAGCCAGATCCCAGCCAGCTAGCTTATTGTCTGTGCTTGCAAGGAAAAGCCAATCTCTGAATTCATTTGCTATGTTAAAAAATGTTCTTGCACCTTTTCTAAGAATCAAGGGGCTAAGCTAAGGTAATAAAATGCTGATTCCTGGGATAATCAAAAGGGAATCTGGGTTAATGAATGAGTTGATATGTAAATAAAAGACAGGTTTGGACTGCAAGAGCTGAGCTATGTTGACTACTGTCTGGAGAGTCATCTTGGACAGAACACAAAGCTGTCATCTTGCACCCTACCGCTGACGTTGACTTTGAATCATTTCTTCTGCTCCTCCAAAACATCCCTTTCTCGGGACCCCCACTCTAAGCTGAGGTTGTTTCTTGGCACTGATGTGCTCTTTCATGTTTGTCATTACCACATTCCACATTTTTCTGGCTTGGTGTGAGTGGACACTGGGAGACCCTCGCTGCCTATAGCCTGGTGTGATTACTTCCTGGGTGATAGCCCACTGTGTTAGGCAAGTCTCCTGCAGATCATCATGAATATGAACATTCTTGAGATGATGCTGTTTAGATGAATTAATGATTTTAAGTAGTTTTAGAAAGTTAAATTTAAGTAATTTTGGAAAATTAAGATAGTTGATAGAAAGTTTAAAGTTAAAATCAAGAATAGAGTGCACCCTTTCCTCATAGAATAGTAAGAGCTGCAAAAGATAGAGAAAGGTGTACAGTGAGCATTCATGCAGTACATAAACAAAATTGTAGGAGCAAGAAAAATAGTCTTGGGACAAGTTAATGATCAAAGAAAACATTCATTCTAGGTTGGGACTGGATTCCCTGATCTTGTGATTTAGGGATATGGTAATGGGTTTTTGGTATGCACTATGAAAAGAAAGGTCATAAATAAAGAGTAAATAATTCTATTTTGACTATAAGAGCAGAAAATAGATGATTATCCAGTTTAACTGATCAAGACTAAAAAATATAAAATTGATAATGAAAAAATATAAAATAGATGATGATCTGTTTCTTGGTAAACACAAACTGTCATCAGCTAAACATAGGAAAATCTTGCTACGGTAGATTGGCTTGCTTAAACTTTGTTAATCAATGAAAAAAAGAATTATTAATTTGTACCTTGAACTTGTAGAAAGAAAGACAGATGGGAAATGTTTAGTTAGGTATGAGTTGGAGCCTGCTTTGCTTCATCCACTCTTTGTATATGTGTGTGTATGATTATTCCCCTTTCTTTTCTCTAATCAGTGGTTGCCATAGGCAGCAGCCCCTGTCAGTTGTTATCAGAATTGACCCCCACTAGTCCTACTAGTGCTGACCCTTGTTGGCTGTCTTACTAGCACTGACCTCAATCACCTACTCCAGACTCTCTGCCTTCCTTTACCCTGTGGTGTTGAAGCTGGCCTTTGGCACTGCATACTTATTATACACTAAAAAACATGTTAATAAAAATAAGATGGAGTTTTTAGTTATTACTTTTTATGTCTTAGTAGTGGTGCTGGGCTCAAGCCAGGACTGAATACTTTGCTACAGAGCTACATCTTCAACACTCCAAAATAATCTCTGAACCATAAAGCAGGTCATTAGAAACTATCAAATTTTCTACCTTAACACAGTTAAGCTATTATTTCCTAATCTACGTGTTGGTGTCAGGTTAGGCAGAATAATGAGTCAGAACTCCATCTTAGAAAGAAAAATGCACTCTTCATATTCTGTTGTTGTCTATGTGATGGCCTACTGTTGGACCCTAACTGAGGGAATTAAGTAGAGAGAAACCTGGAAAGAATTCCTCAAACTTGAGGAGAAAATCACACTGGACTCACTTAACATAGGTATGGTGTTTTTGCTCCTGAGGAAAGAATGTTAAGCACATTTGTGTGATCAAAAGCAAATGACTCAGGGTTAATAAAATGAAACTTCATTTGCCACCTAGGTGTTGTAGCATGAAATGTAAAATATAAAAATGCCTGATATGTACAGTGAAACTTAGGTTAAGAACAAACAGAAGATACACTAGAAGATTTAATTCTGTTCAGATGGCATGATTACCCATAGCAATAGGTGAATTTACACCTTCACTGTTAAAACTCCTCAGCTTTCCCTCTTCACTAGTAATGAAATAATACTCAAATTCACATGGGAATGGCAAGGGCCTCAATAGGCAATATGTATTTACTGTAGTAAAATACTTATTAAATATATGTTTATATTTACATTATATTTTAGGTAACATATCATAATTTAAACAAATATATTCATATTATAATATATTTATATAACAAATATATTTTGAAAAATGACAGATAGATGACTTAACTGGTAAAGCACTTGTGCTACAACTATGATGACCTAAATTAGATTCTCCAGAATCTATAGGAAAAGCTAGGCCTGGTGATATGTTCTTCGTAATCCTAGTGCTAAGGAGGCATAGATAGGTAGATTCCTGGGATTCATTATCAGGTAGCCTTACCTACTTGGTGAGTTCTAGTGAATTAAGAAAATGTCTCAAAAAAAGATGTACAGTCCTGGAGGAACAATACCAGAGACTCCTACTTTTGGTCTCCTCATAAGCACATACATATTTACACTTGCTCTCATAAGCATATATGTACCCGCACATTCACCAACATTCAAGTGCCCATATATATCAACAAATTTAAAGACTCCCACTTTTTAATTCTGTAACATATTGCAAAGTGACAGAAACTAACCAGTGAAGTATTAGCATAAAGATAGGTATACCAGTCACTAGTTACATACTACAAATAAGTATCTTTTGCACATCATCATTATTTTAAAATAGCCCTAATTTGGAAACAAATCAAATGTCTATCAATTGTTCAATAATGAAAAGAAATAGTAAAGTGAAATATTATAACACTGAATACATTTATATATTAGCTATAACATTGATGAAACTTAAATGAAAACAAGTAAAATCTGAGAATTGACTTAGAAGGAAAAAAAGTCATGTTTTCATTCATATGTAGATTCTAGCATCAAATTTTTATATGTGTGTATTTCTGTATGAGCATGAGTATGTACAACACAGGGAAGTAGGAAAAAGACCATGGGAAAAGGAAGTCTTTTGGAGGTTACTAGAACACACAGTTGACATAAAAGTGAGATGGAGAATACTATGGAAGGAAAGGTTTAAGTGGGGATTAGGGGCATGGAGATGGGGGAGAGGAGTAGCTGTAGGACGGGTCAGCTATAACTAATAATGTATAAGAAAGCTATGAAGAGATCTGGTATTTTGTAAGCTAATTAACAATAACAACAAAAAACAAAAAGAAAAAAAATCCTGCCCCCAAACAATATAAATGAGCTTAAACAAAAGTACTCTATGTGGGTGTCATACTGCTCACAAAAGCCATAGGTTACTAAATAAAAATCCCAGTGCCAGGCTTGGACTATTAACAATCTTAATGAGTTGTTGGTTACAGATGTCTTCGAGGCCTGAAAAACAACATAGGTTATTGCCACTGTTCTTGATTGTTCTCTAGAACTGGATGATAAGATTTGATTGATGAAGACACAAGATTTGGTTATAGGACATAGAGAAATCAGGCTAGAATTCTTTATTCCTGGAGATTCCTGTATGATTTTCCAGAGAACCAGCTCTTTGATCAATCTGACTTGTGATCAGGGTTTAAATTCTGCTTACATGGAAAACCTTATTCTATAGAGCAGAATGGCACAACTTAAAAAAGAAAGGAAAAAAGCCTATTTTTGTATGAACAATATTTGCCTTGTTATGCCCATAATTCTTAGGCTATAACATCATCATCTCAAGTATTTCTCATGATTGGCTCTGGAAGCCAAGGTTTCTCAGTCAGGTTTCTTCTTAGACTGGTGTTCTTTGAATAAACTTTGCCCTAGATTATTTTTCAACCTACGCCGCCCCCCATTTCCCTTTCTGAGACAGGATCTTATAATAAGGTCCAAGATGGTCTCAAACCTGAGGTCTTCCTGTCTTAGCCTATTGAAAGCTGGAATTACAGACAGATGCCACCATGTACCATTTTAATTTCTTGTTATTATTTTGTATGGTTAGAGAAACAAAGGCAACATGAAAAAGCTCTTCAAATACTACCACATTAAAGGAATGGCAATGTGATGGCCCAGCATTAGACTGGCTAATGACTTATGTCCATATGTAACACTTAGATCAACTATTTCTGGATATATTGCTGGAAAAATAATACTCCTATATTTATTATTATTTTTTATTTTTAAATTTTTTTTGGTTCTTCGAGACAGCATTTCTCTGTGTAGCCGTGGCTGTTCTGGAACTCACTCAGTAGATAAGGCTGGCTTTGAACTCAGAAATCCGCCTGCCTCTGCCTCCCAAGTGCTGGGGTTAAAGGCGTGTGCTACCACTGCCCGGCGGTAGTTCTCTTTTTTAATTACTCTGAAAAATTATCTCCAACAAATTTGTATTACTGGGTGTTACACTCCAGTTGTTTACTGTGATAAACAGTACTTGTATTTCTTATCAGTCCTTAATCAGGATCTGAAGGATTCAATGTTTCCTAGTGATTCAACTCTACTTCCATATGTGGATAACCTTTTGTTGTGGGTTAAAGATAGGATAACTCTAAGACTCAGTCTCTATATTTATTTTTTCCTCTTTGTTTTAGTGTTACTTTAGAGTTTGCATGGTTTGTGCATAGTGGAAACTCATGTATATACAGAAACAAACATGTGATACCATAAGATGACTTTAGGTATCTTTTCTTTTATTGTTCCTTGAACTATTCTTTTAAGACAGGGCCTATTCACCAAACTAGAAGCTCCTTGTTTTGTCTAGGATGATTAGCCAGCTACCACCTGTCTCTTGGATCCACTTGTTTCTGTCCAACCCCATTTTATTTTTTTAAAAAGAGACTGCTGAGCACTCAAACTCAGGTCCTCATGCATGTACAGCAAGTAGCCCTATAAACTGACCCACTGTCTTAAAGATCTCTACTGTTCTCATAAGAGTTTCTGTATAATTGTTATAATAACTAACAGAAGCAACCTGAAGTGGGGAGGGCAGATCAGAAGCTGGTCAATGACTGGACTGTAAAAATATAAAACAACAACAACAAAAAAGAAACTATAGTCTATCATGGTAGAAAAGGCAGTGAAAGATCTGTATGACAAGAACTTCAAGTCTCTGAAGAAAGAAATTGAAGAAGATCTCAGAAGATGGAAAGATCTCCCATGCTCATGGATTGGCAGGATTAATATAGTATAAATGGCCATCTTGCCAAAAGCAATCTACAGATTCAATGCAATCCTCTCAAAATTTCAACTCAATTCTTCATAGAGTTAGAAAGAGCAATTTGCAAATTCATCTGGAGTAACAAAAAACCTAGGATAGTGAAAGCTATTTTCAACAATAAAAGAACTTCTGGGGGGAATCACCACCTCTCACCTCAAGCTGTACCACAGAGCAATAGTGATAAAAACTGCATGGTACTGGTACAGACAGGCAGGAAGATCAATGGAATAGAATTGAAGACCCAGAAATGAACACACACACCTATGGTCACTTGATTTTTGACAAGGGAGCTAAAACCATCTAGTGGAAAAAAGACAGCATTTTCAACATATGGTGCTGGTTCAACTGGTGGTCAGCATGCAGAAGAACACAAATGGATTCATTCTTATCTCCTGTACAAAGCTCAAGTCCATGTGGATCAAGGACCTCCACATAAAACCAGATACACTGAATCTAATAGCTAAGAAATTGGGGAAGAGCCCCAACACATGGGCATAGAGGAAAAGTTCCTGAACAGACCACCAATGTCTATGCTCTCAGATCAAGAATTGACAAACGGGACCTCATAAAATTGCAAAGCTACTGTAAAGCACAGGACACTTTCAATAGGACAGAAATGCAACCAACAGATTGGGAAAGGATCTTTACTAATCCAACATCCAATAGAGGGTTAATATCTAATATATACAAAGAAGTCAAGAAATTAGACTCCAGACAATCAAATAACCCTATTAAAAATGGGGTACAGAGCTAAGCAAAGAATTCTCAACTGAGGAAACTCAAATGGTGGAGAAGCACCCAAAGAAATGTTCAACATCCTTAGTCATCAGGGAAATGCAAATCAAAACAACCCTGAGATTCTACCTCACACCAGTCAGAATGGCTAAGATAAAAAACTCAGATGACAGCAGATACTGCCCAGGATGTGGAGAAAGAGGAACACTCCTCCATTGTTGGTGGGATTGCAAGCTGGTACAACAACTCTGGAAATCAGTATGGCAGTTGGTTCCTCAGTAAATTTGACATATATTACCAGAGGACCAAGCTATATTACTCCTGGGCAAATATCCAAAAGATGCTCCAACATATAATAAAGACACATGCTCCACTATGTTCATAGCAGCCTTATTTATAATAGCCAGAAGCTGGAAAGAACCCAGATGTCCTTCAACAAAGGAATGGCTATGGAAAATGTGGTACGTTTATACAACAAGTATGAATCAGCTATTAAAAACAACAACTTTGTAAAATTCTTAGGCAAATGGGTGGAATTAGAAAATGTCATCCTGAGTGAGGTAACCCAGTCACAAAAGAACACACATTGTATGTACTCACTGATAAATGGATATTAGCCCCAAAGCTTGGAATACCCAAGATATAATTCACAGACCACATGAAGCTCAAGAAGAAGGAAGATCAAAGTGTGGGTCTGTTGGTCCCTTTAGAAGGGCTAACAAAATACTCACTGGAGCAAATATGGAGACAAAATGTGGAGCATCTTTGAAGGAAAGGCCATCCAGAGACTGTTCCACCTGGGGATCCTTCCCATATACACTCAGCAAATGCAGACACTGTTGTGAATGCCAAAAAGTGCATGCTGACAGGAGCCTGATACAGTTGTCTCTTGAGAGGCTCTGCCAGAGCACAAATACAAAGGTGGATGCTTGAAGCCAACCACTGAACTGATCACAGGGTCCTCAATGGAGGAGTTAGAGAAAGGACTGAAGGAGCTGAAGGCGTTTGCAACCCCATAGGAAGAACAACAATATCACCCAACCAGAGCTCCCAGGGTCTAAATCACCAACCAAGAAGTACACATGGATGGACCCATGCCTTCAGTTGCATATGTAGCAGAGGATGGCCTTGTTGGGCATCAATTGGAGAAGAGGCCCTTAGTCCTGTGAAGGCTCAGTGTCCCATTGTAGGGGAATTCAAGGGCGTGGGTAAGTGGGTGGGGAACACCCTCATAGAAGCAGGAGGAGGGGGGATGGTAAAAGGGTTTTTGGGGAAGGGGTGGTGGAAATCTGGAAAGGGGATAACATTTGAAATGTAAATAAAGTATCCAATAAAAAAAAGTCATGGTAGCTAGGGAGCCATCATGGCAATAGGAACTTGCAGCATAGTTTGGTATATCATGGTGGATCAGGAATCAGAGTTAGGGCTAGAAACAGGCTTAAGTATTACCCACAGTGATCAATTTCTTTAGCTAGGACCTATTTCCTAAACATTTCACAGTCTGTCCAAGTCAAAATATTAGTTTAGAACTAAGTATTCAAATTTACCAGTCAATTTGGGTAAGATTTTAGACTCTAGCCATAAATAGTTTCCAAAGTGAAGTTATGATTTTGTCTTAAGTCAAATCTGTTACCTATGATATGATTTATTTATTTTTATCTTGTCTCATACAATACATCTAGACTGCAGTTTCCCCTCCCTCTTTACCCATCAGTCCTGTCTCCCAGATTCACTCCTCCTCTGTTTTCCTTTTGAAAAGAGCAGGGAAGGAATCTTGCACTACTAATAGACTAAAAAGTTTTTTTTTTCCAGAATTATTATTACTTTTTTGATTGGATATTTTCTTTATTTACATTTCAAATGTTTATGTTTCAAATGTTTTCCCCTTTCTCTCCCTGCCTCTATGAGGGTGGTCCCCCACCCACCTACTCCAGTCTTCCCACCCTGGCATTCCCCTACACTGGGGTATCGAACACCCTCAGACCCAAGGGCCTCTTTCCCCACTGATGACCAACAAAGCCAAAAGCCAAAAAGCCATTTTTTTTTTCATGGTAATAACTAAGAGATAGTAAGATGATTGGTGCTTTTAGTAGTTATTGCAGGCAGTAGGGCCAGAGATTTTGAAATAGCCATATTCCCACATAACCTAGCCAGTTCTTGAGTAAGACAGTAAGACGGTGCAAGAGTTAATCTTGTTTTCTTGCTGAGTCCATTTCAGGCTTAATTAGAATTTGAATTCCTTGATAGACAATCCCATGAAAAATTATCCAACTCTATTCTAAGAATCCAAGGCCAGGATGTCCCAGCTAACTTATTTTACCTTTTGTTAAACTGCCTAGTTGTATGGAACTTCCTCCAGCTAACTAATCTTAGCTTCTGTTAAAAATGCTAACTTCAAACTGCTTACTTCTGTAAATCTCCCTTGCAGCTACCTAGAGAGATGCCAGCTACCTAGAGAATGTTTTTGTCTTTAAAAACCCCATTGCATACACTAGCAAGATTTTGCTGAAAGGACCCAGATATAGCTGTCTCTTGTAAGACTATGCAGGGGCCTAGCAAACACAGAAGTGAATGCTCACAGTCAGCTATTGGATGGACCACAGGGCCCCCAATGGAGGAGCTAGAGAAAGTACCCAAGGAGCTAAAGGGATCTATAATCTTATAGGTGGAACAACAATATGAACTAACCAGTAACCCCCTGGAGCTCGTGTCTCTAGCTGCATATGAATCAGAAAATGGCCTAGTCGGCCATCAGTGGAAACTTTATAAGCCTCAGTACAGGGGAACGACAGGGCCAAGAAATGGGAGAGGGTGGGTGGGGGAGTGGGTGAGGGACTTTTGGGATAGCATTGGAAATGTAAATGAAATAAATACCCAATAAAAAAAGGAAAAAAAAACCCATCTTCTCTACACTTGGGGGCCATATTTATTTCTCTAAACACTTGGGTGTGGTCCCAGATAGCTGAAATAAAGACTTTCAATTGACTATAAACTATGTCAACTCTGGTGGCTGTAGCATCTGTAAATTAAATCTCTTTCCTGATTACTAAACACAGTTTGTGTGCTATCTGTAACATTTGTAAATTGAATCTCTTTTCTGTTTACCAGACATGAACATGGCTATGAAATAAAATTTACTCTTTAATAACTTTCTACTCTGGGTCTGTTTTTTTTTCCCCAGAAATTCACAAATTTATTCTACAGTTTTGACTCCTTTCTTCAACCCCATGATCTATAGCCTCCGAAATAAAGAAATGAAAGATGCCTTGAAAAAGGTTGTAGGAGGTTCTTAGAAAGTCTTAGGTATAGTGAATTATTTAAAAGGAGTTTGGAGTCCTAGACATGTTCAACATGTGACCACTGGTTTTGTACATTGGAGAACAACTAATATGGTCCATCATATTTGTTGACCACAACCTTTTATGGCAATGTCAGAAGCCTGAAGCCACAGGTCATTAATTAATCGAGAGACTGACAGGTACATGGGAACTTTTCACAGAGAGACAGTTAGACATTATAAGTATCATGCCATCACTATAGACTCTTCCCCTGGCAGAATTCACTGTATCTTCTATAGCATGTTGTTTGTAGTGTGTCTTTCTTTATTCCTTGTGTTACAGTTGGCTGCCCAGAGTTTGTTTCTTTATGCCTTTCCATTCTTTTTTTTTTAAATCTCATTTATATTTCAAATGCTATCCCCAAAGCTCACTATAACCTCCCCCCTCTCTGCTCCCCAACCCACCCACTCATGCTCATGGATTGGCAGGATCAATATAGTAAAAATTGCTATCTTGCCAAAAGCAATCTACAGATTCAATGCAATCCCCATCAAAATTCCAACTCAATTCTTCAACGAATTAGAAAGGGCAATCAGCAGATTCATCTGGAATAACAAAAAGCCGAGGATAGCAAAAACTCTTCTCAAGGATAAAAGAACCTCTGGTGGAATCACCATGCTGGACCTAAAACTGTACTACAGAGCAATTGTGATCAAAACTGCATGGTACTGGTATAGTGACAGACAAGTAGACCAATGGAACAGAATTGAAGACCCAGAGATGAACCCACACACCTATGGTCACTTGATCTTTGACAAGGGAGCAAAAACCATCCAGTGGAAAAAAGACAGCATTTTCAACAAATGGTGCTGGCACAACTGGCGGTTATCATGTAGAAGAATGCGAATTGATCCATTTCTATCTCCTTGTACTAAGGTCAAATCTAAGTGGATGAAGGAACTCCACATAAAACCAGAGACACTGAAACTTATAGAGGAGAAAGTAGGGAAAAGCCTCGAAGATATGGGTACAGGGGAAAAATTCCTGAATAGAACAGCAATGGCTTGTGCTGTAAGATCAAGAATCAATAAATGGGACCTCATAAAATTGCAAAGCTTCTGCAAAGCAAAAGACACCGTCAATAAGACTTTATAAAATACATATTCTTTGTATAAATTTCTATCATTGCTTATTTTAACTTTTTTTCATTAAAATGCCAGTCTTTAGTGCTATATTCAGTTGAGCCACAATTTATATATTTTGGAAGCCTACCTGAAATCATGACTACTTACTGGCTCTTAGAATGTTCTCCTTGCTGCTGCACCTGGACTGGACCTGCAGAAAGAGCACAAACTCAGTAATTTAGGGCTTATAACATGGGCAGCCAGATAAGTATGCTTAATGGGCAAGCTCCTGAGGTCTAGGAGAAAAGGTTTTTATTTATCTTGGCTATCACAACATGTTAGTAAAAGTTCATTATGTTTTCCAGATATATTTAATTCATTTTTATTTATAAAAGATTGAGTTCCAGAAAAAATATTTCAGGTACAAAATTATAAACTGGACAAAGATAAGACCCAAACCAATTTATGTGAATCTGAGATCAGCCCAGGTGGCCCTCCATATCTGTGGGTTTTCATAGCTGTAGATTCAACACACTGTGGATTAGAAAAAAAAAAGGAGAAGGAGGAAGACAGGAAGAAAACCAATAACACAAAACACCAGCACTACTGCCTGTATCTGTTCTGTATATGTGATCTTTATTTCCTTGTCCTTATTCCTTATGGAATACAATATAAGAATTGTTTACATAGTATTCATATTGCATTAAATCATAAAGTAGAGATGAGGGCTGCAGATATGGCTCAATGGTAGAGCACTTGCCTACTAAACTAGAGACTATGATATACAGGATATGAGTGGATGTACTTAGGTTGTAGGTAATATATGACACTTTATTTACATGAGACTTGAATATTTGGGATTCGGTTACCTAAGGAGGACTTGAAATGAAATGAAGTTGGTATGGATACTGAAGGATGACTATATAATGGAATAAATTCAACACTACATATTCAGTTATGAAACTCTATAATCTTAAGGTATTCTGTATATGTCTTGACTAGAATAACAATGGAATCTAAGTAAAGTTAAAATCACATATTCTATTGTAGTGATTTTTATTTAAATGTATGTTAACAAGGGATATAGAAAAATTCTTATTTGTAAATTTACCTTTGATGGTCATTAACTTTTGTAATAACTATTATTATAACTGAATAATACTAGCTATGAAAGATGTTTCTATTGGAAATGAGTTAAATTTAATTCATTAACCATTTTTAGGTATATATATATAGTTTGTCAATTAGGGACCCTTTAAGTTCTGATTGAAAAATTTAAAGTGGAACATTTCTTTTGAAGTTCACCCAATGGCTGTATTCAATGGCGTGCTGAATGGTAACTTATGATTTCAGATATAACTTTATTCAGGGTCCACACCTCTTCCTCCCACTCCACAGCAGCTTGCCCCAGATGGATATATAGACAACAAAGAACTTTCTATAGCTTAACACAGTTTAATAATATATGAAAAAGTGTATGAAAGGAATGTTGTAACTTAGGGTAGGTTATGGCTGTCCTTCCCTGAAAAAAAACAAAACAAACTATTAATGAATGCTTAAAGAAAGAAAGAAAAAAAATGCCATGAGCAGACAAGGTAAAACAAAAACCAAAGCAAATAAATCTAAACACACACACATACCACACACACATACACATACACACACACACACCACACACACATAAACATACACACACACACACACCACACACACATAAACATACACACACACACACACCACACACACATAAACATACACACACACATACATACACACACACATACCACACACACATAAACATACACACACACACACACACATACCACACACACATAAACATACACACACACATACACACACACACATACCACACACACATAAACATACACACACACACACATACACACACGGCAAAATAAACAAGCCGCTACAAATATTAGCTATTCTCTTTTGGCCCACATTGTTGTAATAGTTTCAGGTATATGGTACAAAGACACTCATTCAGAATAAGAAAATGGTTATAGTGTTTACTTATAAGTCTTACTGGAGAACAACTGTGGACCCAATGAGAAAGAAATTTGTGACTTAAAGAAAATAAGACACAGAAGAAAACATAATAAAAAAAAAAAAAAGAAAAATCAGAGAGAGACCGAAGAAGTAAATATGGAGGTTAAAAAAAAAAAAGCATGGGTTTATCAAAGGGGAGACAGTGTATAAATGGAGAATGTTCTAATATTTTGTCTTAAAATTCATATCAAAGAGGTAAGTGTAACTAATGAACTTTCTGCAAAATAAATGAGCAATTTGCATATCATGAAATGAAAACAAGTGTATCTCTACCTCTACAGTCTTAACAGGGAAAGAAACACACAACAACAGAGAAATTAATAGACAAGCTGAATAGAGAAACTACATTTGAAAAAGTGACTCAACACAAGAGAACGCTAAAAGCATGGGAAGAAAATCTGGGAGAAAGAGGGAAAAGAAAGAGGAAAATGTTGAAAGACAAAAACAGCCCATAGAAGTCAAATGGAAGTCAAGAAAGTCTTCAACAAGATGTGCAACAAGATGTGACGGAGCCAAGCCCATCGCGCAAAGCAATGTTTGCGAGTGGAAAGTAGCTCCTTTGGTCAGTAATAGTTACTCTTAAGTCGTAGCCTCTATTCCTCCAGAGTTCATCTTTAAGCCCTTCCAATCTAGAGTGGAGCTAGTGTATGGATAGAAACAAGAAATTTACAATGAACAGTGCAGTTCAGATGAGTAGTTCAAATCGTCTCAAAATATTCTAACAAATTTATGTAATATCTATTATATACATTAAGTAATGTATATAATGGAAATAATTAGTAAAGAACTCCCTGGTATTTTGTAACCAAAACAAAGCAAATCAAAACATCCCTCCTGCTTCTCTATGAGGCTTAAAGATTAATACCTCCCCACAATTGTTTATAATACAGATACAGAAACCCACATTTTTTTTAAATACCTCAGTTTGGAACCACCTATTTCAAATAGCTTTAGAGGAGAGATTTGGAGAATTGAAAATTCAGTTCTCTGAAATAGGAGTCTTTATAAAAGTGTGCAGATTGCCAAAAGTATTGCAAACACTGTTTCCCATTTATGTTACATGCCTGTTGAACCAGATTTGAGAGAAATTTATTTTTAAAGCCAGTGATTATAAGACTTTCTTTACTTAGTGCTTTTAAATATGTCTATCTAAACAAGCCAAGATAAGTTTTCAAAACTTTATTGATAATCTATGTACTGAATTACTTTGTGCTACATAGATAATATCATATTTATAGTATTCATTCATTTTTATAAAAATCTCAATATAAAGGCTTTAACATAACATAGATCATAGAATTTAATTTTAAAAGATAAGTTAAAAGTATCAAGTTTTATTTCATTTTATTTTGTTACTTGTTTTAAGCAGTGAGAAAAAGGGAAAATGAAAAATTAAATAATCTGAGATTATGGGATTACATTAAAATCCTAAGGGAAGAAAATGAGATGTTCAAAGAATCCCCATTACTTTATTCTGTTGGGCCATGTTATTTGCTGCAATTAATAACTGACTGATTTTATAGCACAAATGATTCTCCCTCCCACAGGAATCAGAATGAAAACAATGTAATAACTGCATTCTATTGGAGTCAATGGAGGAAATAAAAGAGAAATGAGACCATTGAACACACAGGTATTCACTTACTACTCAAAATTACTTGAGACATCAAATAATTTACTTAGACATGGGTTTACAGTAAAATAGGATTTTTGCTTAAGATCACATAGCTTATTAAGAAATCTTAAGATATGACACAGAAACAAAGGAAGGACAACATATAATAAATGGTAAGGAACAAAAATAAAAATGCTTTTTAAAAAGCTGAGAAAAACTTTTACAAGCAGTCACAGTCTTTAGAGACAGATAAATTACTTACCTTATGCTTAGGTCATAATAAGAATAGCACAGTGTTTAAAGTCATTTCTTCATTATAGGAGGTACAATTGAAAGCCATAAGTTATAATAATGTGAATTGCTACACAGAAATGAAGATTCTTCCAGCCCAACATGAAAATCTAACTCTTTTGGGAGAAAATTTGAACTTACATTTAATGTAACATGAACAACTGAAGGTGTAAATGTCAAAACATATAATAACATACAAATCTCACACCAAAAAGGAAGAAACATACAGCTCAATCACTACAGACACAGAAGTTAAATATGATAATAATTTGTGATACATAAGGGAAGGCACATCACTCTAATGGTGAAAGATGCATGCATAATGTATAACCATTCATTTATGTCCCCAGCCCCCAGCCCACTCATACAAACAAACAAAAAAGTCCACTAACAATACAGGGAAAGAATGTAGTGCCAAGCTGTTATGAAAAAAGCAGGACACACGGAAGCACAGCAGTGGTCATGTGATTTGAGAGGTGTTCTTCCCTTAAACCATCCCATCACCATGCTCATTTTAAAGAAGCCAGGAAAAGATTCCCTTTCAATGCTGCAATAGCTACGAGCCCCCAGCTTGAAGCTAGAGTGTGGAATTTTGATCACCGTTCCCTGTGATGTCAGGAGCTCTCCAATGGAAGCCAGATGTGTACAACTAGTTAGTATAAATAAATGCAAATAACAAACATTTCTTTCCTTCTGCAATGCAGAAGGGAGGACTCAAACAAATCAAACCAAGCCCATGCTAAGGATAGGTTCATAACAATATTAGGTACATAATAAGGATCATATTTGAATGTAGGTCAATACTAATCCAACCTTACAAAACTATTTCTATTTTACAGCTCACTGGGCTCATTCATGTTTTTTCTCCTAGAAATGCTAGAATACATAGTTCAAATGGAAAAAACTCTGAGCAGTTGGTCAGGTGGGGTCAATATGAAGAAGAAAGTACATTTTCTCTGATGAACATCAGAAAATCATTTAAAATTTTAATATGATTTGCTTAATTATATAATCTGAGAAGTTATCTGGTTTAGGAAGATACAACTTAATTTTTAAAATATTGTTTAAAAACAAAAAGCTTATCTATTTAGAAACTAAATTTCCTATAAATTTAACTCTCAATAAATATTAAAAATTGGCTGTTCTTGTTAGTAGTAGGGTCATATCAATTCATAAGAAAAAAGCCACAACCCCGCTTTGACTTTCTATTATTAATGCCATTATTTAACTTCATCTGGTTTCTTCCTTTTGTATGACAAATTTTAATTCATGATGACATCTGAATTTAGTTAGCAGTTTTGTGACTATTCAAAGATAATATAGCTATACCATATTTTTATTTTATTCTTAACAGGCCAGAATAGCTTGACTTTTCCTGCAGCATGGCTTTAGCATTTTAGGTAGTGGGTTCTCCCATAACCTTAGTTTTCTTATAGGAAATATAAAGGTTTTTGTAGGGCTTAAGGAAGTAAAGAATATTTCATTAATTTGAAGATTTAAAGAGGGAAATGACTATGAATAGTTATAATGGTAGTAGATTCACTGGCAGTGTGACATACTCTATAATTATATACCCTTTTCCATTAGTTCCCTCACTAGCTCAGAATGGAAGTAAGTTCTTAGTTTTGACCCCTTCTTTCAAAAGGCAAAACAAAGCACAACAAGTAAAACTTCCATCAAACAATACTGTTTTAAGATTTTTAGTAGGCATTGGCCGGAAGTTTTTAGAAGGGCCATATCCCTATGGCCACATGTAGGAATGGAGGCCATCTATTCAGACCTTTAACAATCTGAACCAGCTCTATGCTATTTTTTCACTTTGATCAAGCTTCTGGTCCAAACTCTTTATCCTTTAAGATTCAGATTAAACTACATCAGCTATGAAAAATAATTTCTAAATTCTTTAATCACAGATATTTTCTTTCTTTAAATTGTTAATAATGCTAAGATATACTTTATCTACCAGCAATTACCAAATTCAATAATTTAAAATATAGTTGATGATTTTTAATAAATTTTCATGAGTGTTCTGTCATTACTACAGTCTAGACTTTGGTTTTCCTAAAATCTTGAAATATCTTCTGAATCTTTATCATAGGACTTAACATAGTTACTCATATTGAAATTATTAATAGTATAGTCAAAGAGACTAAAATTCTTGAAGGGACAGGATCATGACTAATTTTTAAAAATATTTTACACAATGTTAAATACAGTGTTTTATATACAAAGTAAACAAATTACAAAATTTGAATGTTTAGTTCATAGTAATAATTATTGTTCTTCTCAAACTCAGCAGACCAGAACTTTATTTTTGCTAGCATAAGATCAATCATTATCATACCTGAAGTAGATAAAACTATATTACCAGTTTATAAGACACTTTCACTTTTTTAGCCTGAAAGAATTATTAGCTCTCATATGAAGAAAAAGTAGATTTTAAGTACCCTGCAAAATGGTCTCAAGAATTTAGAAAATTCATTACTATTGAGGCTAATTAAATAATGACATGTATCAATAGAACAATAAAAGTTCTCTGTATTGGGGTGTCAGTCAGATTAAGATAGATTTCTTAGTTTCTTTTCTTTTTTTAAAAAGAGATTTATTGTTATATGTGAGTACACTGTAGCTGTCTTCAGACACTCCAGAAAAGGGCATCATTATGGACGGTTGTGAGCCACCATGTGGTTGCTGGGATTTGAACTCAGGACCTTCATAAGAGCAGTCAGTTCTCTTAACCACTGAGCCATCTCTCCAGCCCAATTTCTTAGTTTCTAAGAGAGTAGGATGTTCTATTATTTCAAATGGTCAGGTCACTAGAAGAACAGAAATGATAATTCTGACATTATGTGTTTTACATTCTGATTATTATATTCATGAGTAATGTCTCTCTGAAGTATGAACTTTTGTGAGAAGCATTTATTCATAAAAATAACTTTTAAGAATAAAAGAAAATAAGTCTTATTTGTAAAGTGATTTAGATTGTGTGCTTTGTTAGCTTATCTAGAAAAAAAAAAAGGAAAGTTTTAGTTGAAATAGCAATTAAGCTAACAATTTTATAGTAGAGTCCCAATTCCTGTTTCCTCAGTTCTTACATAAACATTGAGTACTGAGAAAATATTGTGTTTTTCTCCATGGTTGTATTCACTTATTGCTTTATTGGAATAGATTAGGACACAAGGATTTGGATTAATGGAGCCTAATGATTATTTGCGTTTAATTAGATTTACGGAACTACAACACATATTCAACTGAAGAGCACAAAGAGTTTTGGTTTACTTTTAGGACATGGGAGGCAGCAGAATAAACAGAAACATTATTTAAAGTTTAGTGATGTCCTTTCCCTTGCTCTTTGACATTGGATGTGACATTGATCATATGGAGATTTTAATTTCCTCATACACAAGATGAGGAAAATTAATGAGTAATGTATCTAAATATGAAAAGAAAATTAAAAAAGAAGTACAAATCAGTTACTATACTGATACAAATTTATAGTTTATAGGTTGTATGTAGATAGAAACTGAAGCATCAGAATGAAAAAATTTCTAACAAATAATGTTATGACCCAAATGACAACAGACTATGCTATTTTTTGAATTAAAGCTCGTAAAATGGTTGAATGAAAGTTTCAGGTTATCTGTGTATCAATTAATCTAGTTTTGTATCAGATAACTTTAGTAAACTTTTCTCTGTGGACCTTAATTTCTTTTTTTTTGTTGTTGTTGTTGTTTTGTTTTTTCCATTTTTTTTCCCCCGAGACAGGGTTTCTCTGTGTATCCCTGGCTGTCCTGGAACTCACTTTGTAGACCAGGCTGGCCTGGAACTCAGAAATCCGTCTGCCTCTGCCTCCCAAGTGCTGGGATTAAAGGTGTGTGCCACTACTGCACGGCTAATTTCTTTATCTATAAAATTAAGATGTTTCTGTGGGTCTTCAGAGAGGTCAATGAAATCCTTAAAGAACTCTAAAATATCTTAAAAGCTAGTAACCAAATAGTTACTGTTTTCTTCCATTCTGAGCTTAGGCAAAAAACCCCACAAAATGTCAATATAAATCCTTACTTCATCTTGTGGTATCTTAAAATATCATTTATGGTCAACATAATTTCAAGTGATGGCAGTTACTAAACCTAGTTCTATAATTGTTTATTTAATGAATTTATAAAGGCATTATTATATTACATTTGCTTTAAAATGTTTTAAGATTTCCATTTATTGGGTCTTCTTTGCTATTTGAAATTCTTTTTTTCTGCAATTATCTCTGTATATTTTCACAAAAGTACCAAGAGAGATTATATCAGAAGGAAAGCAAAAAACCTGTGCTAGAATGAATAATTTTTAAACCTCTTATTTGTAGGATTTTGTGGCTCTAAGAAACTTATCCTATTTTCATTATCTTTAAAGATTCTTCAAAAAATATTTATGTGTATTTTTGCCAATATGTACAGTCAATGTGTACAAGAGTTAGAAGAGGTGTTGGGTACCCTAGAGTGCAGTTACTGTTGGTTGTGAGCCATCAGATGTAGGAGCTGCACACCTCTCGATGAGCACTGAGTGCTCTTAACTTCTGAGCTAACTTTCCAGTCCCCATTCTTTGTCTTTATCAGATACTATATAAAAGGAGTACTTAAAAAGTAGATGTACACACACACACACACACACACACACACACACACACACACACACACACACTCACACTCACACACACACTCACACAGAGTCAGTGAAGTATCCAGTTTCCCTTTTAACATTTCTAACAAGAAACTAAAACAAAAATGGTTAACTTAAGTAATCAAAAAACCCCTCAAAACTAAAAATATCTACATTTTTCCCCTCCTAGTTTAATTGATGAATTAAATGGTACACTCATTTAACACTTATCACACTTAAATCATTTACTCACAGGTGAACTTACATACAAACACAAACATGTATATGCTCACACACAAACTCACATGGATCCATAACTATGTCTTTGAAGAGTAACAATATTATCTATCAGCAATATGTAACCTAAGTTACTATAGGCCTAAAGATAATTTTTATAGATAATTTTTATATGTAAAATGTTTATAAATACTTTTCAAGGGACCATTTGTAAGTTTCTCAATATGGTAAAAAATTTTTTATTGTCTTAAATTCCATTGAATGTGCTTACATCCTGGGTTTGAATGAATTATTTTTTAATATCAACTTTTAAATAAAGTTGGACATGCTGCAGGCTACACAAATGTACAGAAAGCACATTTTTTCTACAGAAAGCAGAAACTTATTTGTTTCCTTATAAATAATCTGATGAGTTCTTTATCTTTTATTAAACAAAATACTCTAATATTATAGCATAGATAATATTAATATAATATAATAAAGAACACCCTTAAAAAGAAAAGCTGAATAAGAGAAAGTACACAACTTAAGGAAATATGGACTTGATTAGTGGTGAATACTTGCTTAAGTCACGTACTTTTTCTAATTTAGTTGTCTTTCCTAGACACAGCTTTATTCTAAGCTCATTCATCTCAGTGACTTACCAAAATTATAAATCTCAGATGGTTCTCTCCTTGCTATCAACATTTTAAATTAAGTGTTCTGAGAAATTTACTTCATTTAAATCTTGATGTATGTGAACACATGTGCCATAGTGTGTATACAGAGGTCAGCAAAAAACCTAAGGTGTTGGTCTCTGGCTTCCATTTTATTTGAGACATGGTCTCTTGTTGTTTGCTGGTATACGTGCCAGGCTAGTTAACTTGTTTGCATCTGGAGATTTTTCTGTCACTGCCTTCCATCTTGCTTTAGGAGTTCTGAAATTAAGACACTTGTGCTCTGCTGTCAGGCTTTCTACAGCCCCTGTTTTCAGATCCTCATGGTTATCCTGCAAGCATTGATACATCTATTTATCTTCTGAGATTTATACTTACAATTTTAAGTTTGATCATATTATGAGAAAAATTCTAATTATCTCATGTATTATGGCACCAAATGAAAAATTTTGACTAGTAAATATTTCTGAGTATTTATGGCATTGTACACACTTATCAGGTTGATAACTATCTGGTAAAGTAACTTGTTTTCATTCTAGTGGTTAAAAGAAGATATTAGTCTATGTCTGAGGTTACACGATTAACATAGTAAAAGAACTTAACCCTCTTGACTTCAAATCTCAATTACCTGAACACTAGTAGTTGATCATTTCTTCAAATTAATAAGGGCAATCATTGTATTTCTAATCAGACCATCTTGGATTTTCACTGCCTTTTTTACTCTTAAAATAATTACTTTTAATTTACGTATTTACGGTGTGTGTATATACACTTGTGTGTGTGATGTTCACATGCATGTGGAGGTCATATTTACGGTATGTGTATATACACGTGTGTGTGTGATGTTCACATGCATGTGGAGTCAGAGGATACCTCATGAGCATGAGTTCCCCTTTCCCATCACGTAGGTCTGAAGATTGAACTCAAGACAAAAAGTACTTCAACCTACTGAGCTATCAAGCAAAGACTAGCAAGTCCTGTCTTTTTGTCTTTGGCTATTTTTCTTAGCAATGAGAACTATAGAAAACAGGAATATGTTATGAAGGAATAAAAAAAAAACACCTAAAAATCAGTTTAAGGAGTAATTAGGCCAAACTGGTTGGATTTAAATTTTGGTTTTTATCAATTATACAATTAACACTGTATAAGTCACAATCTCTAGGTTCTTCATATATAAAATGATTATAGTAATTCTTTATACTCATAGGATTCTTATGAAGAAAATGAATCAATATTTGTAAAACCCTTACTTAGAAAAGTTGTTTCAGAATGAATACTATGTGAGTTAGGGATAATTGTGTTGTAACCAGTTCCTACTATTTGGATGCTATTCTAGATGTATAATTAGAAATTTAGATTAATACTTTTGTGATTTTGACAGCTCTTGAAAAACCAAATAAAGTTAATTTAAGCAAGAATTTGAATAAGAAGTATTAAGAATTACTAATTTTAAGAAATGGATCTCAAGGACAGATATAATCAGTAAAGTAAATGCCTCAGCTATTGAACATTATATATTTTCCAAAACCTCTGAAAGAAAGACATAAATACTTTTATTAAATATGAATTTTAAGATACTCTGTTTTTGTTTAGATATGATATACTTACTTTTCATTTCAAAAATGCTCTGTCATAAAATTTACTCATCCATAAAATGAAACTAATATAATATTAAAGCACATGGCTAATTGGTTACCTTTTTAAAGCACTGGCCGCTAGTGTTAGTAGAAAAACTGGCTTTTATTCTGGAAAATGTACAAATATACAACAATGTCTGTACTGTATTGTACAGTAGCAATGACTAAGAATATGTGTACGTTCCACTGTCAACAAGAGCTAAAACCCAAGCTTCCTGAAGTCAGGAATCAAAGCAATGAGTGGTTCATTTTGCATTGTTAATCAAAACTTCCATGATCATATAGAGTAAACAATTAACAAATAGTTTGGTGTTATTAAGAGTCTTACTTAATAAGAGTATTATTTACATTATACATATCATTTCCAGTTTCTCTGAATATTCAAGCTTTGGGTGTCTGAGTTAAATCAAACACAAATCAAATGAAAAAAAAAACACTGAAAACAGTCTAATGTTAATTTTTCAAAAAAGGATAAACTTATAACCCATAGACATAAATGAATATGTACCTAAGATTTTATCTAAAGTATTAATGTGAGAACCAATAAGATTTCCAAACTGGTTCAAAAGAGAATTATACATATATATGCATGTAATTGCACAATGGTGCACACATACACAGAGGCACCATCAGGAATTTTAGAACTACATTTACAGACAGTTTAACTATAGAGCAAAATTCAATGGCATTGCATATGGATACAATTTACATTTCTGTAAGTTAGGATCTCTTGTAGTAAATGTCTACTAACAGAGCTGTGTAACAGTTGAGAAAAGGAAAGGAGAAGTATCACAGATGGTGTTCTAGATAGGACCCACAGATTCTTGGCTGTCTGCTTTTGAACTCTCTTACAATCTTATCCGATACTCTTAAGGCTTACAAATACAGTTATTAGTAAATTCTAGTTTGAGAAATTGTCTCTTTCTGTATATCATTCTTTTCTAAGGCAGTATGCAGTTTCTTATATAGTTACTTGAAATGCTCTACATTTTTAATTTTCGGCAATATTAAAACAGTTTATAATATTTGAAAATGGAATCAATTTATAAAAATCTTAAAATTTAAATTTAAAATACAACTTTAAAGACTTAGTATATAACACTACTTGTCTGTATATGATGCTACGGATTGAATTTTGGGACTTGTGTATGCTAAACAGTCTATCACTGAATTACATTCCCTAGTCCTACAACACATTTATTTTTTATTTTTAAATTAAAAACCAAAAAACTTATCTCTTTTATTTTTACAATTATAATTTGAAATATACATAATTTTCCCCTTCATTTTCCACCCTTCAAGACCTCCCACATACCTGTTCTTGCTTTTTTATCATATCTGCTTCTTTTATTATTTGTGTTAAATACATGCATGTATGTATATTTGTATATTCACATACACACACACACTCTTTATCTTTAGTACATAAGTACTATATGTACAATGTAACTTGTATGTATGTTTTCGATGGGTGAACATTTGGTTTGAGAACCAACTGGTGAGCTCTTCCCAGGGTAAGACTCTCTACCACCCTTATCATTGCTTTTATAGTTTTCTGTTCAAGTTTTTTGAACAATTAATATCAGCTTGTCAAGATTCAGTCAAGAGAAAGACATAAGAAAATGAGAATAACATTTTCTATGGAAAATAGAAATATAATATTTGGCATATCCCAGACATTATACTTTTGGGGTGAAGCTTTATTTTAGACATCCTATGTTAAGAAAGGGGAAAAAAAAGCCCACATAATCACAAGTAAGAAAAGGGGCATTCCTTTTTCTATAGTATTGTTTCAGCACAATTCCATTCATTATCATGCAAAGCTGGCATTGACTCTCTCTACACTGCTGGTTCCACTCTCATGCTTGTGAGGATTTACATTTACATTACATTATTGGGAAAAGCAAAGTTAGATTATTATAGATGTGAGTGAATTTACTTTCCACATGTGCTGTGGACCAAAGACATTTGCATATGTGATCAGCTAAAGATCTAAATCATAACTTTTAAAGCAATAGTTCACGTGCATAATATAATTCAGTTATTGAACAATATTTTGTGGCTGGATTAAAACATGACTAAGACCAATAAAGATCTTGTTACATTGGAACTTACATCCTAATAAAAGCAGACAGATAAGAACACTTTAGAAGGTGTATATATATATATATATATTAGATAGTAATATATATTACAAAGAAAATAAAACTCAATAATGGTATAAGAAAGTAGGGTATACCTTACAGGTAGAGTGGTTTGAATAAGAATGACCCCACAGGTTCACAGATTTACATGTTTGGTCACCTGGCAGTGGCCTTACTGGAATAAGTGTGTTTCTGTAGGTGGGCTTTGGAGTTTTAGGAGCCCAAGGAAGGCCCAAATTCTGTCTCTTTTCCTGCTGCCTGCCTGTCTACAGGTAGAATTTTCAGGTCCTCTACAGCACCATGTCTTTCACCATTCTTCTTACCAGGTTGATAGTGGACTACCTCTGGAACTATAAGACAGCTCCAATTAAGTGCTTTCCTTTATAAGAGGTGCAATAACCAAGGAGTGTCTTTATAGCAATAGTGACAGTGGACAAGGACGATTTCTCTGTGAAAGCATTAGTTCAGACATGAGGCAGTCAGATGAGTATCTGTGCAGTTGAACTTTCAAGGTAGAACTGCTATTGTCATGCAAAGATTAGGAAGTTTCTTGAGTTACCATCTCATGAGATTATTCTAAAAGCTAAACAAACTAATTGAGGCAATATAGTTGGTATTACATCCAACATTTTATAAAGGACAATTATGCATTGCTTTGATAATAACTGGAATAATGAGAGCTATAATCTAGTATACCAACTACCAGAACTATATTTCTCAATTCATTCTAGCATAGAACTATTTACAACTAAAAAAGATGTTAATTAGAAGAGCCAAAAATTGGTAACAGAAACAGATCCAAGTGTTAAGATTTAATAGTTCCAGCAAAATGAGATTAAACATGTTAAAAAAAATATTTAGCATTTCAGAAAAATCAAAGAAGAAATCTTGTTAAGGTTGTAAGAGCTAAGGTCAACTGTAGATTCTAGCATCCAAAAGGTTCTGATTTTTCCCCCAGTATCAAAGAAATGTAGATGATTAGCATATGAATAGCTTATGGTTATCTATTCCTTATCAAGTAGTTGACATATTTTATTAAAATAGGAACAGAAAAGGGAAGGGGCTGCTGAAAGGACATTTTAATAGACTGCCACTATTAATAGACCTTATACTTGTTTTAAACTTAAACTTGGTACAATTTAAATATCTATATATAGTTTTTAAGAAAAAACATAATGCTAATGTTTTAAACTCAGAGCTATAAAGATCTCTGTTAAATGTTAGCAATAAATAATCTCAGATTATTTTTGATTATCCATGTACCTTAAACTTTTGAAATATAGATTTAAACTGGTATGCTGATGAGGTTTTGAAAAACTTTAATCAAGAATAATCAAGTTTAATCAAGGATACTGAAATGACTATAAGCTTCTACTCTTTTAATATTTTGTGTTTGCTTCATCAAAGATTGGAGGAACCGATCTCTCTATATTGGAGTTATATGGTTCAATTACTATACTGATGTTGGTTTTATTTAAAGTATTTTTTGATAAAAATTAGCCCTCCAATTACAAACTATTTTCTTGCTTCCAATGTTTTTTAAAAATAAAATTAATGTGAAAGGTTTTTCACATTATTTTTAAATAAAATGTAAATAAAAATGTAAGATAGTTTTTCTTTCTACCTAGAAAAAAATTTGGTTTATTTTTGGGTAACAACGCATATATGAAATAAGATGAACGCTCACTAGAGCTCTAAAGGATGCTAAGCATTGACTATAAAAACAATACTCCTAATAAATGTTTGAAATATTAAGGGCAATTATGAGGATTAATAACTGCTTTGGAACTGCCATGGGTATAGGATTATATGTCTGATGTATTTAAGTTGGACGATTTTGCTGTGAAATATTATGGTAATAATGGCACTAAAACCAGCCTTAATTTGATTCAAATGACTTTAGGCAAATATGTCAGACAGCGCACAAATGATAATTGACTCAACAGTTCCTTACAGAACTATTTGCAGGTCTTACTAGCATCTCCTTTTCTTTGTCCTACTCTTCAGAATGAATATATTCTTTGAGGGATGCCTAGTTTTCACAAATAAGTAGTACTAGGAACAAACTTGGAAGTATCCAATTTTAGATTAGCTTTACTGCTTTTATTCTTTGAAAATTTCCTTTTTTGTCAAAACCCTATCCTCATAATCTGAAGCTCAATACTAAGTTACAGGGGATGATTCCTATCACGTTTTTTCTTTTGGTTCATGTGTACAGATAGGCATCTTCAGAGAGCCATGCTACAGTCCATGTTATTCTTCTCAGCAAGAATTCTTAAGCACAATAACTCAAAAAGAATTGTGCTTAACTGTTTTAAGTAGCAAGATGTTAAAGAGAAAAATCTAGCAAGCTGGATTTTTATGACTTTATGACTCTAGGTAATAAACTCTAAATGCACAATAGCGTGGATAAATATCAGAAATAGTCATTTCTTATCCTGAGGAAGACAGCAACTGAATGAGGCAAATTATTAAAATTATTGAAAACAATGGCTATAAAATGCTCATATGACTCAATGTCATACAGAGTTTTGTGGAGTTTCAATGTGTAAATACTATTAAGGTCTTAAAATTCACCTTGTTCTAGTAGTTACTGCTTCTGCTTTTTAACTGCAAATGTGCGTCAGAACAAGAGACTTTTTCAAGTACTGAAACAGCAAAAGGAACAAAAGCTATAGCTGGTTTCCTTTCTCTCTAGTCATTCTTCTTTTTTTCTTTTCACAACATTTCTCTCCTGCTGTTTTTCATTCTTCCTTTCCCCTTGAAAAAGTGCTGCCATGACACCTGATGCCAGCATTCTCAGTGTTCTCTCCTCCAAGTTTATATATATATATATATGTATGTTTGTATATATATATATGTATATATATGTGTGTATACATATATATATGTACATATATACATATATATATGAAACTGTCTTTTCAAGGACAATTCAAATCCAGCATTTTATTTTTATAATAATTTCATATAACTCTGAATACCCTAAATAAACTTTTTGCTTTCTATAATGATTGTTACTGCAACTTAAAAGATAGATTCATAAATGATATTCCAAAGAATGGATATGATTTCAATTTATTGACCAATTCATAGTTACTTAATTTATATATAATATACCACTGAAAAATAATGTGAGTTTGGATTATCAGTTATGTAGGCTAAGAAATCAGTACAATGGAAAAAAAAGCATATCCATGAATTACTGTCATCATATATATGTAACTATAAGTTAGAGTTTTCAAAGTTAATATTTCAGATATCATAATAGATTTTGTATGTTTATTTCTACTTAGTTTGTTCTGATAGTAGATTACCATTTAAAAAAACTCTTTCTAATATTCATTATTAAAGTAAAAATAAAAAATGAAAATCAAGTAGAAAGCAGAAAATCTTGATTAATGGCTATAACAAACTTAGGAATAGTAAGCCTATATGTATTCAAGATTAACCCACACTGAAGCGATAGCTACAACTGCAAAGGATAGTGAGCATTTGGTAAGTAACACAAGTGGTGAAGAAAAGTTTCAATATGGTTAAAATGGACTCCTCAGGATTTAAAATATGTAGATTCAAATGTGTTGATTTTACAAAAAAACAAGTTCATTTCAAAAAGTATGTTTCCTATGCATATATAATTCCAACCTTTGATACTCACTAGACTCCTCCCTCTTTTCTTATGGAATTCTTATGCATTAAATAATAATTAAGCAAAATTGAAGAAATAAAGGGAAATAAGTTATGTTTTAAAGGGTAGTAACATGCTTTGCTTTTATTTCTTCTTTGCGAAGCAGTCTATATTTGGAAAATTAATTAAAGAAGCCTTATTAACAATTTTAGAAAAGTAGATACTACCTCTAATAGAGAAATACGTGCCCTAAAGAAGTACTATGGTATTTTAAGAGTTATATAATAGGCCAAAAACTTTAATATGTATTCAGCAAATGCTTTTTTTGGGGCTGAATAATATCTTGAAGAATTTTGAAATACATTCCTCAAAACTAATTTATGAACACAGGACCCCCAAATGGTGATTTTTTCCCCTGCAGATATTCAAGCATTTATATTTATTTTATTTTTAATTATATGTACCAGTGCATGTGTTAGTATGAGCATGCTAGTGCAGGTGCTTTGAGGTCAGTGGTATTAGATCCCCTGGAACGGAAGTTACTGGTGCTTGTGAGTGCTGGGAACCAAACTCAGGTCCTCTGGAAGAGCAGCAAGCACTATAAACTACTGAGCCATCTCTACACCAGAGTTTTAACTTTTCTTTTTTAACTCTAACTCAAAATAGCTTTAATTTTTAGCATAATATTACATGACAATGCAGCCTTATATAATTATAATTTTTAAAAAATGACAATAATCAGAAAATTTATAAGTAGTATTCCATATTTAGTTAGGACATTGAAGGAAACATAATTAACATATACTTCTGATTTATTGGTAAATGTCACAATCAATTTCAGGTTTAACATTTACTTATAACATGAAAATTAGACTTTTAAGCCCAAAACATTTTTTGTTGTTGTTGTTAGAGTTTAAAAAATGATATACCAAAAGCTGAACCTTGTGATTTTAAGTGCTTGGAATTAAATGTTACTGGAATACTTTAGAGTCAAGGCTTTTCTAATAATCTCTTGTTTTATGTTCCTGAGTGTGGGTTGGAGCTTTGAATCTGAGTTCCAAACCAGACTGAAGGAAGGTTTTCCAAAATATGTAAGAATTTTGGATTGCCCTCCTAAGATCTCAGTAGTTAAGGAGAAAATTCACTCATAGGAATGAAGAAAGACTAAAAGTTTTCCAGCTACTTATACCATCTGAAGATTAACATTACAAGATACTTCATATAAAACAACCTTTTGGGGCTAGAGATAGAGCAGTTATGAGTACTAGTTGCTCTTCCAAAGGACCTGAGTTCACTTCCCAGCACCAGCATGGTAATTCCCAACTGTCTGTAACTCCAGTTCCAGGGAATCAGACACTTCACACCCAAACAAAAAGGAAGAACACCAATGTACGGAAACTAAAAATAAATCATTAAAAAACAATAAAACAACCTTTATTATTATTGGGTAGTTTCTCGTCTCACCTTTCCAAACTATGATATTCTAAAAGAGACTCTTTAAGCCTCTATCCCCAAGGTATTTCGTTTTAACATCAAAAAAGGGTATCATTCAAACTTTATACAGTTTAGAGAAATATTAGTTTACACTGTGTGAAACAATAGGAATAGCTATTTTTTTCCTTCAAAGAAGTTAACACAATAGACCTAATAAAGACTGCAGTTGCAAGTATAATGTTAGGATTCAAATTTAGCTCCAAGTTAAAGCTTATGCATGTATGCACGCGAGTGCTTGAGGTAGATGTCGCATCTTTCCTGATCCTTCTGGAGCTCACTGATTTTGCTTGGCTGGCTGGTAAAGGAGCCCCATGGATACTTCTGTTGTGCTTGTGCTGTGATGACAGTCATATATGGAACAGAGCCTGGCTTTACAAGAACATTTACATTTATGTTAATGCAAAGCTCAGAACAGGCTCAGAGGAAGCTTGTGTGACATTCCTTTTGTCTTGGTCATCCTGACTAGCCTCTAGAGAGCTGTTTACCAGATTTTGCTTATTGCCTTGCTTGTTCCTTGACTGAAAACCTATTTTATCATTTTGCATGTACTTAAAGTGGTATAAAAGCAGACTGAAAAACAAAACAAAAAAAACAAACAACAACTTGTTCCCGTCTCAGGGGAAAAAAAAAAAAAACTTTTAAAATCAAGGATGATTTATTTTTCAGCAAGTTTACTTCAAAACTATGAAAAACATTAATAACCGCTGAAGCATGAAGATCTTTATAATATGCTAAACACCTACTTGAAATATTTTCCACACACACAAAAAAATAGATGTGAAGGTTTCTTTCCCTAAAGATTTATTTTATTTATATGAGTACACTGGCTGTCAGACATACCAGGGGAGGGCATTGGATCCCATTACAGATGGTTGTGAGCCACCATGTGGTTGCTGGGAATTGAATTCAGGACCTTTGGAAGAGCAGTTCATACTCTTAACCAATGAGCCATCTCTACAGCCCAAATGTGAAGTTTTAAAACCCTGAAATAAAAATATGCCCTCTATCACAAGCTGAAATCCTAAATACAGTGTAAGTGTAGGGTATTTTAACCTTAGTTCACAAAAGAAATAGTCAATACAGATAATTCCCAAAGAAAAAAAGATACGACTTTAAATAACAAATGCTGCTAAGAAGAGACCTACTTAATTTTTTTCCTGTCTTCTCAATTAAGCCACAAATGCATTTCCATTCATTGCATGAAATAATAAAAAGGTTTGTTTACAAATCTAGAGTGAACCATCTTTCCAGGTGTAAGAAAACATCCACACAAATTACTTCTGTGTTGTATGGTTTAGATGAAGCAACATTAATGATATAGTTTAAATGTGAAATGTTTCCCACCTCAGACTCAAGTATTCAGGCACTTGGTCTACATCTGGAAAGTTGTGGATCCTTCAAAAGACTGGGCTTAACTGGAGGCAATGAAATGGACTGGGGCTTAAAACTCATAGGGAGGCTTTTCTTCAGGTCTGGTTTCTGCTTTGTGATCAATCCAGACATTAGCTAGCTGTTGCTACAGCTGCAGGTTGTTCCCACAATCACTCCTATCCTATTAAAACATAGTGTATCACCTCAAATGGTCGGCCTACATAAATCCTTCTTTCTTGAAGTTATTTTAGCCAGGAATTTTATCATAGTAGTGAGAAAAGTAACTAATTCACCTAGGTTAGAAGGAAATGCTGTGAAAGATAGGAAAAACATAATTATACAAAGGTAATCATTTTTCTTGTAGAAGTAAATTCTAGGTTATTCATTTTATTATACCCAAATGCATTTGTGTGAAATAAACAAACAAAAGTATATTACTTCATATCAAGAAGATAATTTAGTGAATTCTAAAAATAATGGCATTAGAAGTAATTGGAAGCCCACATTGTTTATAAGTCTATGGGTAAGGATCATAAGAAAATATGACCATGAGCTTTTTAAAATTCAGCATATTTAAAATTCTATGATTTACATAAGTTGTACAAATGTGCATTGGCATTACTCTCTTATAGAAAACACAGTGAGTTTAGCAAGAAAAGAAGAAATGAAGGCAAAATGCTGACTTGTGGTTAAAAGGAAATATCACACAACACAATGAGGGGCATTTCACTGAGGAGTAAAAATTTTCTGATGTCAATTTTTAAATTATTGCAAAGGACAAATTAAAAAGAAGAAGTAAAAATGTATATATTAGTTAACATTCCTTTTCTGTTAAACTGACTGTCAGCCAGTACATGTTTGTATAAGGACAGAAGATCAGTTCTACAATTTTGGAGATTCCCTTCACAGAATATACAAGGTCAATAACGAATTATGGTTAAAAATATACAATTGATGATATGGCATTATTTCAGGTTCCCCACAAAACGAGCATGCTACCTATCTAGATTAGCATATGCTATCAGGAATTAAAAATGAATGTAAATCTTAGGGACATTTGACACTAACAGATAATAGGGTATTTGAGACAATTGTTCCTCATGATACAGACATTGCCTGGTTATTAAGTGCTTATTGTATACTGGATGAAGAAAGGGAGCAAAACAAAAGAAGTCAATGACTTTACTTAACCAAGTTTTATAACTTGTTAATGGGGTTGACACCATTACAAATAAGTTAGGGAATAAGCCACATTCATTTAAAGTATATTTACTGAATATCTACTGATTTTCCTTAGATAATCTAAAATTAAAAAATTGGTATAATGTAAAAGGAGTTGCTCTTGATCTCAAGTAGTTCAGAACACAATAAAGTCCAGTAAACATGCACTGCACGTGCTATGATAAAATTTTAAGAAATTATAATTTAGTTGGGTAATATAAGATGACATTAGTTGGTTGAATAACCAGGTACAATTGATAGATGTTAGTAACCCTAGCAACTGGGAATTTTTTTATGCAATAATGCATTTTTATCATATACATCCTCCATTACCTTCTCTCTTCTCCTCCCACTCATCACTGTCCTCTTCCCAGTTTCTCACCCCAACTTCCCTTTTTAAATTTATTTTTTATTTTATGGGCATTGGTGTTTTGCCTGCATGTGTCTGTGTAAGGGTGTCAGATTCCCTGCAACTGGAGTTACAGACAGTTGTGAACAGCCATGTGGATGCTGGGAATTCAACCTGGGTCCTCTGGAAGAGCAGCCAGTGCTCTTAATCACTGAGCCATCTCTCCAGCCATTGCAACTGGGAAATTAGGTGTGGTTGAAGCTAAGTTCAGTCTACTAGCAGGAGTGAGTAAAAAGAGAGGTTGATCAGGTGAGCACAGGACAATTTCTAGAGATCATTGATGCTACTGAATTATTTAAAATCACGGAATGCTATAGTTCCATCAACATTTAATATGTTAACTACAGTGAGCAAGGTGAAGATGAATTATTTGTAGAATAGATGATAAGGGAACGAACCTCAAAAATCTAAATACATCACTGAAAGTAGTTCTAAAGAGCAAGGTTCAGGTTCTGGAGAAAAAAAAAGAGGCAAAGTCTGTTGGGTTTTGAATAGTCATATGGGATGAAAGATAACTCTCAAGTCTCCACTCTGAATTATTGTGTAGGGTCACATATTGTTAGAGTGGACACATGTGAAGAGAGTTTAGGAGATGAAGATGATTACTAACAGGTACAAAATAGAGAACAAATTGTAGAAGAAAAAGTAATATAGGGTAAGACTATAAGTACAAATGAAATTTCCTTGAGTAGATGGCAAACAGGAGTTGTTAGCTGAGGCTTTCTAGAAGAAGATGAATCTGAGTTATAAAGTGTCGGAAAGCATGTCTGGCAGGCAAGTAATACAAACTACACAAAAAAAGCCATGACGAAAGAAACAGACATAAGAAGGTTTACTTTTATTGGAGTAATAACATGGAGTAAATGGAGTAAATGGCTTATTTGTACTGTTTTGCCCAGGACAGACAAGATTCTTCTAAGACATCCAGCATTAAAACTGATAGTTCAATATCCTGTTCAAATGGAGAAGAGTTGGTACAAGTACATATGAGAAAAATAAATAAGGCAAAATATGGGTTTGAAAAGAGGTGCAGAGACATTTATCTCTGATAGTATCAATCTCCATTATAGGTAAAAATTGTTAAAAAAAATCTTCCTTAGAAGTTTTCAGTTTCCAGGCTTACTAACATCTGCGAATTACATCTTCCCTTTTCTCCAATAACAAATTATATTACCCAACTAAATTATCACCCTTAAAATCCTGTCGATAAGAAGAGAGAATTATCTGGAAGATAACAGGTGTGCTTTGTAGCAGCTCTGGTCAGAGAACTGAGGGTAACTGAAGTGCTACAGAAGATTAGCTCTGATGAGAAAAAGGGGCATACCAAAGGAAACTAATTATTAGCTCTGATAACCCAAGCCTACTATGATCAAAGCTTAAACATCTATTTTAGAGAAGGCAAAGAAACTGCTTACTTAATACTTATTAGGGCTCATGTATTATAGTAGAATTTACATGAATTAAAATTCCCTCTGAAGTACAGGTGAAAATCTTCATAATGTCAGAAAAGGTGATATATTTGTTGATGACATCTTATTTCTCAAATACTATTTAGTGCCTCTTATATGACATGTTGAGTACACTACTTGTATCACCAAAGTTATGAATTGAAAGTAAATCCAGTTACAAATTACTGTGTGCATTAGAAGTGAGCATTAAAAGGAAGGAATTCAATAAAATGATAGCATTTACAACACAGTAAATGTCAAAGGTGAAAAATAAGGAAGAGATACTTGGAGAATTTCTGTGCTGGAAAACATTAAAAACATGACCTCTGATAGAGAAAAGGAGAGTTTGACATACTGTTTTGACATCATAAAAGTATATTTAAATAGCAGCTGGAACTGTAAGTATAAATGTAGGTGGGTCATAACATTTTGTTGCATATTATAATGCACAATATTCACTGAGCTATAATTAGCCTTCTCTCTAATTCAATGCTCTAATTTATAAATTCTCTAATTTTTGTTACTTGAATATCACCAAAATTGTACTTTTGCTAAGTTGGATATAATCTTAAGTGTTTTATGGACTCCATTAATTCCTGATTTTCTACAAGAGAGAGGATATATTTCTTTCTTTCCCCTCCCTGTCAGATACAAATAGCTTATTAGTTTAAAGACATTAGGTATAAAACTTTCTAGATATCTATCCATTCATATTTTCTTATCTTGTCTTTAGATTTCTTATGACCATTTTCACTGATCACCTCTTGTATTTTAAGTTATCATAGTACATGAGAGAGTACACAACAAACATTCAGCAGTGTTAACTAAAACAGAACATTTAAACATTCTTATTAGAGTATTTGAAAATATACTACCAAGTACATGATAGAAATATTTATCTTGTTTGAACACCTATCAAACAAGTCCTTTCAATTTTTTCAAGAATGCTTTAGACTTAACAAAGCCATGTATTGCCTCATTATATTTATGTTTACTCATCACTTGAAGTTCATACTTTCTTAGTTTGATCTAACAATTCATAAATATTAATTTACATCCAAAAATTCAAAAAGGTATCTTTTAAGCATTTATGTTCAGAATAATAGAAAAATAAAATACCCACAATGATTTAGCTAGCTGATTGTTAATTCCTTTAGTTATTTTTAAGTTGTTGAAAGATTGGAGATTTCCTCCATTCAATTTAATAATACAATGTTAATGTTTAAAGTCAAAGAACTTTTACTCACTTTATGATGTTTTAAGAATATGAATTAAAATGATAAAAAATTAAAAGTGAGGCAATACAGAAGAAACTTTTATAGCACCACTGAAACAGTATTAAAACATACTATTAGCTGATCTCTTCACAGGATCTCCAGTTTCATTACTACTGGATAAAAATGGCATAAGAATAATACACATATGAATCATAGAGCAGAATACCACAGACAACTACACTAAAACACATGGGTAAGTAAAAAATCAGTGCTGAGTTTCTTCTAAAATACATCATCATAATTGTGTGTGTGTGTACCATTGTACCATTGTCATGTACCTAGGGGAGGCATAGCTGGCAGTGAATGGATGAGTAAGTGCCCTCCACCTTGAATCTTTCAAATCAAACATAGTTCATAAAGCCTGAACTGCAAGTTGTTGTTGTTTTCTCCAAATACTGCCATCTCACCAGCCCCAATTAAAAAGATTTTATATGTGAATTTTTTTTTTTTTGAGACAGGGTTTCTCTGTATTGCCCTGGCTGTCCTGGAACTCACTCTGTAAACCAAGCTGGCCTCGAACTCAGAAATCCGCCTGCCTCTGCCTCCTGAGTGCTGGGATTAAAGGCGTGTGCCACCATGCCCGGCTTATATGTGAAATTCTTATGGAGTAGAAATATTGTGGGCTGTAACTATGCGGTACTCAATCTTACATTATGGCTATAGTTAACTTTACCTTAGAGACAGTTTTTGGTTCTGTGGTGTTTGGTTCTTTAAAATTTATTTATAGGGAATTCTGTAGTATTTAAAGTAGAACTGTCTTTTTCACCTACTAGAATTTACTATTTGTATGTAATTTGAGTGAAATTTGTTTGCAAAAGCTTCCAAATGTTATTCAGTCAAAATTTATTTAGATCATGTCTTAGAAGTCAACATGTAGAAGTCAAAGAACAACTCTCATGTTAGGGTTTAGTAGCTGAAGATTATTAGCATTAAAAATAAATATTAATAAATTTCAGTCTGTCTACTCAACAAGAAAGAAATAACTTCAATGTTTCCAACAAAATCAATCAACTCTACTATGTACAAATCTGGGACATTAAAAGAGAGCTTTTTTTTTTTCTTTCTCTTTTTTTAAAAAGATTTATCTATTTATTAAGTGTTCTGCCTGCATTTATGCCTGCAAGCCAGGAGAGGGCACTAGTCCTCATTACAGATGGTTGTGAGCCACCATGTGGTTGCTGGGAATTGAACTCATGACCTCTGGAAGAGCAGACTGTGCTCTGAGCCATCTCTCCAGCCCCAAAAGAGAGCTATAAAGGGTTCAATTTTGACTATAAAAGTAAAATAAGATGAATGTTTATTTTATTTTTGAGATATTGTGATACAATCTACTATATTTCTACTATATTTTACTATTTTTGAGACAGGGCATTACTATGTAGTATAGGCTGTCTTAGAGCTTAGTCGGTAGACTAGGCTGTTCTTGAACTCACAAAGATTCACCTGCTTCTGCCTCCTGAATGCTGGTATGTAAGGCATGGGGCAGAACACATTTCTTAAATAGATCAGAATGAACACGATTTCTACCAGGGGATAGTGCTTTTGGCTTTTGTTTAAAATAAGTAAATTCCAAAGCAATATTTAAAAAAATGTGAGCATGTGTGGGAGCATGAGGAGGGGGGAGAGGGAGAGGGAGGGAGGGATGAAGGGAGGGAAGAAGGGAGGAGCTGGAGGTACAGGTGGTCTAAATAGCCTGATATGACAGCTTAGAATCAAACATGGTCCTCTGAAAGAGCAGTAACTGCTCTTAATTGCTTTAAACAAACAAAACAAACAACAAAAACAATACTTAAAATTTTGAGTATCAAAAACTTGGAAGTGAATTCTTCCTTTTTGGGCATATATTTTGCTAATTTACTTTAAACAAAAGAGCTATGGAGGCAAATTTGTTAGAACAGCTTTAGCCACATGAGGTTATTGATTATCTTGCTCTTGTATAACTCAGGGATAGGTTCATTTGAGCAACATTTACTATTTTAATCTTGTGAATGGCATAGAAGACAGTGATATACAACTGGTGAAGTCAATATGCATGTTAGGAGTTAGAAGAAATAGAGGTAAAGTGAACATGATCTCATCATAAGGGAAAATTTATACTGAATGGGGGAAGGTCTGGTTACTTATGTAGTTCTGCCATAAAGTAAACACTAGTTTCTAGTAGTCCTAAGAGGCTTCCATTTAAAAAATGATTCATGAGAGAGTATTCCTAGACCATCTCCAGTAGTCAGACAGGACCTCCAGTGGAGGGATGGGAACACCACCAATCCCTATAAAACGTTTGACCTGAATTTGCTCCTGTCTAAAAGAAATGCAGGGACAAAATTGGAGCAGAGACTTAAGGAATGATTGGCCAGTGACCAGCTCAACTTGGGATCTATCAATCCCCCCTTGAGGATACTACCAATCCTCGACACTATTACTGATGCTATGTTGTGCTTACAGACAGGAGCCTAGCATGGCTTGACCTCTGAGAGGTTCTACCAGCAGCTAACTGAGACAGATGCAGGTACTCACAACCAACCACTGGACACAGGTCTGGGAACCCAATGGAAAAAAGTTAGAGGAAGGATTGAAGGAACTGAAGGAGATGGCAACCCCATAGGAAGACCAACTATGTTAACTAACGTGGATCCCTGAGAGCTCCCAGAGACTGAGCCACCAACCAAAAGCATACAAGGGCTGGTCTAAGGCCCCCAGCAATTATGTAACAGAAGGCTGCCTTGTCTAGCTTCAGTGGGAGAGGATAAGCATACTCCTTTAGAGACATGATGCCCCAGGGTGAGGGGATGCTGTGTGTGTGTGGGGGGGGGGGAGGCATTTTCAGAGTGGGGATGGGGAGAAGAATTCAGGGAAGGGTTCAACATTTGGGATGTAAATAAATAAAATAATAAGATGATGAAAAAGTCTAATTAAAACAGATAAAACAGATACCAGTGAGGACTCCTCAGTCCCACTTGGGAGAAAGAAGAAAGCTATCACAAGTGGGGAGGGAGGGATGGATGGTGGAGGGAGAGGAGAGGGAGATAATAGGGGGAGGAGATGGCAACCTGATCTGGTATTGGGTGAGGGAAATGGACTGAAGCCATGAGGGCCAGGAGAAAGAATGGAAACAGGCAACATCTGGAGGTAGGAGGTTGGTGGGGGGACCCTCCAGATTGTATCAGAGACATGGGACATATGAGACTCTTGGGACTCAAAAGGTGGGACCCTAGATGAAATGCCTAAAAGTAGGGAGAGGGAACTTATAGAGCCTACCTCCAGCAGGAAGACAGGACATCAAGTAAGGGGTGGAGTTGCCATCCCACAGTCATATCTCTGACCCATAAATGTTCCTGTCTGAAAGAATTACAGGGATGGAAATGAAGAGGAGTCTGAGGAAAAGACGGTCCTGTGACAGGAACAAAGTGGGATCCAGCTCAAGGGGAGGTCCCAATGCCTGACACTATCACTGAGGCTACGGAGGCAATCAATACTCACAAAAAGGACTTATCATGACTGAACTCTGAAAGACCCAACAAGCAGAGGAAAGAGTCAGATGTAGTTATTTGCACACAACCAATGGATAGAAGCAGCTGACCCCTGTTGTTGAATTAGGGAAGTCTGAAAGAAGCTGAGGAGGAGGGTGACCCTGTAAGAGGACTGGCAGTCTCAATTAATCTGGACCCCCGAGATCTCTCAAACACTGGTCCACCAAACAGGCAGCATACACCAGCTGATATGAGGCCCCCAACACACATACAATAGAGGACTGCTGGATCTGTTTTCATTCAGAGATGATGCACCTAACCCTCAAGAAACTGGAGGCTCCAGGGAATTTAGAGGTTAGGTGGATGGGGAGTAGGTATGGGATGTGGAACAGTCAGAGGGTGGATGGGGGGAGAAGGGAAGAATAAAATATGAAGTGTAAAAAAATTAATAAAAAAAAGAAAAATGGAAAAAACAATATAGAAGATACTTTCTATGCAGGTGATTATCATGAATATTAAGTTTATATTTGTTCTTATTTTAATGGTTTGAATATAAACACCACCTACAAGAGACACAGAAGGATGACAGAGAAGACTAGAGAAAATCACAAATGACAAGTGAGAAACATACTTTATGACAATTAAGGAGAGTCTGCATGTCACAATGAAAGAAAAACAAACCCACATGGAGCCCAAGTTCCTGCAAGAGCTGAATGTCATGGAGCAAATGCCACACAAGTCCCCAATGCCAGTTGTATATTCAAACCAGAGAGTTCTCCAGCACACATGGTGTCACAGAGAACGTTATATCCTGATGGACGCTGTGGGCTGCAATTGGAGATGATGCCAATGGTAGCCTTCTTAAACACTCTCAAGAGAAATGGAGAATTGCCTAGATGAAGTGGCAGAAAGAAATGTTATATATTTGTTACACAGGGAATCATATGCCTTTGGGATTAAAGAAATGGCCTATAGAAATGTAATGATAGGATGATATATACACGTTTTCAAAAAGTTCTTGTTGACATCATAGTTAATTTATCTTTTATTAATCATTTCCACAATGATTTTTCAAGAAGTAAGTTTTTCATCTTCATGGAAATAACCAAGATCCCCAATAAGAACATCATTTCCAAGATAACTTTGTCGGTCTAAATCTTCTGTACATACCTATGTGAATGTTTACTAATGAGAAGTACTTTATACAGCTCAACTAAACTCCCTCACTTATGATGAGGAGAGTCTTACACACACATGGCTAGAATATGCTTACACTAAAGCTGTCACTATTATGTTTCAAGCATCATTTGCTCATTAAAACACCAAAATGACAAAGAAAAAGTCTAAAGAAAGAATACAAAACGCTTTGTACAGTCTGTTGTACAAACTTGTATATTTTTCCTATTGGAAGTTTAAAGATTTGCAAGATTTTCATCGCACTTTTCCTAAGTTCTTTAAGTTTTCTTTGTTGTATTCTAGTATGTTTTTAATATAAACAATTTTGAAGAAATGCTTTCTTTGCTGACAAAAAAATTATTTCTCCAAAGACAGGTATAAGAGAAAAAAGTCATTTACAGTTTCAAGTTACAAAATAAAAATTAAACATGATGACTGCACTTACTGATCCAGGAAATTAAACATTGCTAGGATATGAATTTAGTTACTTTCTAAAATTTGAAATCTAAAGATGCTAATTTGTTTTCTCTGCACAAACTGACTCAATACTGGTCTATAAATAGTATAAAAATGTTATCCTGTAAAAAAATAAACCAGTATGTTAAAATCATATGTAATTAATTTTTTTCTTTAGAGTTATATATTTGTTCTTTACATATGCTCAACTCTGGTCCTACTTTGGAAAGCAGACATGCCATTATATAATCAAAGCATGCCAATAATATTTTGGACAAGTACTTTATAAAAATGTCAAAATCTAGTATGCTGCTGTTTAACCTAACAGGAAAGGGAAGTTAAACCACAAGAATAGACGAACATAGGTATAATTTTATAAAATTTTTTTAAAGAACATGATTCTCATAATTAATATAATCTATTTGAAAAGAATTTTAAGAAAATACAAGTACTAAGCGAACCTATGTAACTGATCCCCCACATCCCCTTGGGTTTCACTGTGTAACCCTTTTTGTCCTGAAACTCACTCTGTAGACCAGCTGGCACTGAAGTGAAAAGATTCACCTGCCTCTTTGTCCTAAGCCCTGGAATTAAAGCCATATGCCACCTCTGCCCGGGCAAGGAACCTGATTTTCTAAGAGAGAACATATCTTCCAGTTTACATATATATAAGTGAAATAGCTTTTCCTCAGCTTCCCCCCATTTAATAGTAAATTCTGAATGCTTTCAGAAGTGTTTGGATAATGGGAAGGGATATCCACTAATTTAATTCAAATCTTCAATACCAGTAATATATGTTCAAAGTAGAATGAATATTATTTTACCAATATAACCTGGCTCAGAGAAATTATTGAAGAATACGGTAACAGTAATAATCAAGCTGGCTATTGTGGTTTCAGCTATTTCAGTGTGCTACAAAGAAAGTTATTCTGAAAACAGTGTAGTATAGAAATTTCCCCCTAACACTGGTGACTTTCCCCTCTGATACCCTCATCCCTTTCAGCCAAGGGCAAGGTGCAAGGCAAAATAAATTAAGGCAAAACAAAAACAAAAAAAAAAAAAAGAAAGAAAAGGTGAGTGCGAGCATGTTATTGACTATGTAAAAAGACACGTGCAAAATATACCTCAGATACACTATAGGTAGATGAGCACGACGGAAGCCGAGCCTGGTTTTGCAGTGGAGAAAAGAAAACACTGTTAAAGAGGAAATGATAGACTAGCAAGGGTCTCAGGTTTACATGGCTTTATCACCAACAAATTTGCCATATAAATAATAGAACAGCCTGATAAGGGGACATATGTCAAGACTCAAGTTATTTGAAGGAGAAACTCATAATTGAAAAAAAAAACCCTCAAAATCTAACTCTTTAATTTGCTAAAAAATCTTACTATTATGGAGAGGACACACCTATTCAGACAGGTTATGGTATGAACTTGCTGAGAAGATACACATTTAAGAGCAAATGCAAAATACCAAACATTTTTTCCTATGGTTTCACAGTCATCTCCATTGGCTTGTGTATCTACTGTACATCTTTATGTTACTCTATAGAGAGTAATAGAAATGTAAAAATGTAAATATATATAGATATATATGTATATATATAAATTAAATATAAAGAAGAAAGTCAGTTTAACCTGATACACTTTCTTCTTGCTTAGTTTTTAGTATTAATGAACAATCCCCATGTCTCTTAATACATATGTTAACAACACCATAAAATTATATGTTTTCTCTACAATTACTTTTAGTCATTGTTTTTATTCATTGCCTCCTGTGTATGCGTGTGTATGTATGTGTGTGCATTTATGTGTTTGTCTTCTTCCCTCCAAATCACTGCATTTTGGATGGAGTCTGGCTATCTGGTTCAGGCTGGACTAGAAATGACCATGTAGTCCATGCTGGCATTTATGTGTAGTCTTTCTGCTTCACTGATTTTTAAAAAATAGCTATTTTATTAATTTCTTAAAGTAACTGTTTTATACCTAATAGCGTGTTTCACCTTCATGACTTCCCTGGTCAATCCCTATCCCAGGCTGTCACTGAGCTCAAGTGATTCTCCCACCCAGGAGTGAGTGGCTAGCACCACACTACAACCACACCAGGTTGACTTTAATGATGTTGAACTGGTAATGCTCTGACTTCCTCTCAACTTCTTGGTTGTGATGCCAACATGTTAAATTTTGTGGCTTTTTTCCTATATTAATTTTCATTATGCCTCAGGAACTGAAACAGTTACCAATGATTTTCTATTCATAAGTGCGGGGTGACATTTTAGAATACAAAGTTAAGTGCAGGGAATTGAAAAGGATGTTGAAGCAGATAAGTCAGAAACAACCTTATCAGATTAGCTATTTAATAATATTTGTAGCATTTATAACAGCAGAAAACAGTAGATGCACATGAAGTATTTATTGAGTTAATGAAACTATGATTTCCTGAGCCTTTTAAGTTTATTGGCTTACAGATTTGGTATAAAATTATCATTGTCAATTTATGCTTTGAGGTAGTTTCTAAAATATGTATAACTTTGTACATTAAAAAATGAAACAACTTTTCAACTTTGTGCATTAAATTTTCTTTAATATGATAGTTCTGAGAAAATATTGCTTTGTATACTTGTTCTATTTAAAACAGTTTGAGAATCTTGTCTCCTTTTTATGTAGTTCCTATTTTCTATTACAAAAGAACTAATTTATTAAGCAGAGGTATCATTTGCATCTGATTTTTATTTAAATCAATTTCAAGAGACAACCAATTCCATGTTGAGCATTAAGCACCTTACAGATATATTTCTATCTCAAATATTTTATGTATATTATTTGAAATATTTTTCTTTTGATTTGAAGTATAGGATAAATTAGAATTTTCTTATTTAGTACAATGAAATCTAAGGATTAAGTTTTTTATTTCAAAAGATTTTTAATATTGTGAAAATTAGTAAAATTAGCTTATTTTGAATAGTATTCCTAAGATGGAATTCCTAAGATGGAATTTAACATATGTATCATTATTAAATAGTGGCCATATTCATGACAGATCATCTACTACAAGAGTCAGAATTTTATATAATTACTATAAATAAGTGGTAAACAAATCCAAACTGTTAATATAAATGTTAGCTTATGAAACAGAAGAGACAGGCATCTCAAACAATGTTTTACTTATGAGGACTGACACTGATATGTGCCTAAAGAAAGTGCTTCTCTATAAATAAATTGTCTAAGTATTACAATCTACTGATGGTTTACTCATCTAAGGAGTAAAGATCCATCATTAATGTGTCTCTGGTCAATATTAGTGAATGGGTCCAAATGCAGACATGTTTTATATTACTGTAATCTACATATTAAAGTATGATGTATTACTTGATCATATCAAGTTACCTATCTCATCTTATTTAAATTTCTTTTGAAGGAAACGAGATTTAAGATAAGTACATACGGTTAATTCAACAGAATCTAAAAGGTGATCATGTCATCTTTCCTCAGATATAATCAGGTAATGAACATAAAAATACAATGTACAAAACACTCTAAAGATATTTTTAAAAAGTTTAGGAGAATAATGGACTTTAGTGTTACATTTCAAATCCTTATAAGGTTCAATTCCAGCAGAAATTTATAATCAATGCTCTGTTTGACAATATCCATATTTGAAGGATTGACAGTAATTCAGTGGGCTTATGTGTGTGCACTTGTGAGAGTGTTGGCTATATATGAGGTGAGCAATTAAGTAATGTAAAATTAAGTAGAAAAATATATCAGGTTACATTATTTACTTAACATATTTTAATTTTTATTTAAATATATATGTGTATACACACACACACACACACACACACACACACACACACACACGCTCATGTATGGGCATGTAAGCACGAGTACGGGTATCATACCATGAAGTCCAGAGAAATCCAAGGAAACGGAGTCAATGACAATTTTGAGAAACCCAGTGTGGATTCCTGGAAACTGACTATGGGTCTGTGAGAACAATACTTTTAACCTCTAGCCCTCTCTTTTATTATCTCTTAGTTTTTGTTACAAATTTTTAAATTTGGTTATGATCGTGTAATGTGTTTCCATGCATAGTGACCTGAAAGCACTGTTTGAAAAATAATCATCTCTCCTTTTCTCAACTCTAAAGTAGAAGTATATTTTAACATACGTATCTATGCAATTGATACAAGAGCCAGTTATAAGAAGACTCAGGAAATTTTGACTGTAAAATATCTGAGAGCAAACATTTCAGTTCTTCTGAGCCATATAATCTGTGCTTAATTCATTTAAAGTTCTATTGTAGCTTGAAAACAATTGAAGACCATATTCAAATAAATAAACATTTCAATAAATACTTATTTTGAACATATTTCCTCATATAATTTCACATGAAATGTAAGCTTATCTCCTTCATTTGAAAATAAAAAAGAATAATTCTAGTGTATGGCCCTATAAAGAGTAGGATTTAACCCACAGGATGTAGTTTTCCAGGCTATGATTCACAAAACTCACCTTAAATGTTTTATGTACAAAATCTCCCAGTGATAATAGATACTAGCATAAAAAATATAGTAAAGTAATTCAGATGTAAGGCTGGAATGAAAATACCACAGTTAAAAATATAAAAAATTCCAGTAACCCAATTCATTACTCACATTGGCTTATTTAATACAAATTCTACTTTTGAATGCAAGAAATTAAATTCTTAAATAGCCCAAAATCACTAAATAAAAAGCTTAAGTTTTTTATAGTTTAATTCTGATTTAAATGATATCTACCAAAAAGAAGTTTCACTTTGGTGAAATTCTTGTGCCCTGACTGATTTTTGTTTTTTACACTTTAAATGCCATTCCTTTACTTACATTTGCATGCCAACCAATTATTGCTAATTATTATATTCCTTTCGGTTTTTAAAATCAGCTTTATCTTAGTTTATATTCTTAGTAATATTCCTTTATGAGTTATATTCCCTGTTACTGCTTTTGAAAACTTTTAAAAATGAACAAATCTAGTTTTGTAGTTGAATATTAATTTATCATGTTCCTATACAGAATATATATTAAGAAAAACCATATAATTCCAAATAATGAATATTTGTATACCTTTCCTTTTTCATTTTTCATAACTATGTAGCTAGTATTTTTCTGAATATCTTCATATTCAAATTCCCTTTGTTCTAATTGCTCCTCAACAAAGTAATAAGTTCCTTGTAGCTTGAATTATATTATGGACACAAAGCATAGATTTTGATTATTTTATCCTGTTTTTCTACTTGTAAAAGTATCTGTACTAGCCTTCAGTCCTGAACATTACTTTTAATATTGTCTTCTAGGTTCACATATTTGATTAAATGGAAGATTAATTTTTTCTTATATAGTTTTGTTCTTTGCTAATTATTGTAAATAACGCATAATTCTAAGGGTGTCTAGTATATTTTGAAATGAATTAAGTAAGAAATCTTTGATTATATATTATTAACAATAGTTGTACTACTACAAATGCTAAAAACCCATAGTGTTTATAATGTTCCTGCTTTGTTCAATGTAGTGACGATGCATTCTATTCTTTCTACAGAACAGCAAATATAATGAAAGATGAAGAATAGACACTCACCTAAGAAATAAATAAAATTTAATATCATTTACAAAATTCCAGGGCTCATTAAGGGATCTACCCTTTGTGTAAAATAGTATATTGTATTTGTCACCATAATTAGAGCAACAATGATTTAATCCTATGACTAACCTACAGTTCTGAAATAACACCTTTTCTACTACCAAGTAAATATGTAATTAGAAACAAAGATCTTTAATCTGTCACCTTACTGAAATATTCTTCAGTGTTTCAATGAGTATTTTTATGAACACTTGTAATAAAGTTTCACAAAATGGAATGGTCTTTGTTTGCCAATTTACTTCAGTTTAGGACCAAGATCTGTTAACTTTGTCTGATATTATACAAAAAATATTTTATTTTTTGTTTAAGCAATGCTTCTCTATATGCATAACATATCTTATAATGTACACAGACAATAAGAATTAAGGGAGAAGAGAATAGAACATTTGCCTAAAATTTTACCTGTATTTTTGTTGCTGTTGTTTTTTTTGTTTTTGCTTGTTTTTGGTTTTGGTTTTTCGAGACAGGGTTTCTCTGTGTAGCTCTGGCTGTCCTGGAACTCACTCTGTAGACCAGGCTGGTCTTGAACTCAGAAATCTGCCTGCCTCTGCCTCCCAAGTGCTGGGATTAAAGGCATGCGCTACCATTGCCCAGCTTATCTGCATGTTTCATCCACTAAATTCACTAATCAAAGATACTATTTTAAAAATAGTTTTTAGGAGGCAAATGACTTACTCATTAGGTAACTAGGTTAGTTTAGGAGATATTTTTAAAATAATATATCCCATATTTAAGAAAATAGGCAATGTGTTTTTAACTCAAATAAAGTAAAAAATGAAGATTTTCTCATTATATAGAAGAGTAGTAGTTGAAAAATGTAACATGCCAAGTGCATGACCTAAACCAATTTGTAAAATGCCAATTTTTAAGTTATTTAAACTTATTTATTGTTAACTTGTTTGCTGTTAAATAACAATAAATGTAAGGTTAAAAAAATGTAACATGTTTTTGACCGAAAATACCAGACAAAGCAATACATAAAGCAATACATATTTAAGCATAGCTCCAGGTTTTACAGTTCCTTGTGGTGGAGCAGGCAGCGAGCTGGTGCTTCATCTTATTCTTAATACCAACTCCTTAGCATGAAGACCTTCCTTAGAAAATTTAAACTTTGTAGTGTTAGTTTTGTTGGAGGAAAAATTTTTCTCATGATTAATCTGCAAAGAATATGACCACAAATATATTATTTACTAATGCACATATTATTTAATTTATTAATAATATGAGAATATTTTTATTTTTTATGTAGTGATGTTCAAATTAATTTAGTCAGAAAACTCAAACTGACATTTTATATTAATGACAGTATCATGGATTCTAGGAGCTCATATAGAAGATTCATATAATTGTAATAACACACAGAGAAAGAAGAACTGGCTCAAAGAGACACTGGATTATCTCTGTTTAGCTTTTTAAAGTTAATAACTGATATTAGGAAAACATTCTTTACTTCAATAATGAGGAATGTACTATGTATACATATAACATAATTTTATTTATTTATTTATTTTCAAACTTGAACTTGAGTTGAGGCTGGTCTGCAATTCATGGCACTCCTACTGTCCCAGCTTCCCGGGGTGTTGAGATTACAGGTATGAGTCATTATGACTGCCTCTGACTAAACTTTTTATGAGAAACAAACTCTAGTGGCTACTACCAATGTTATCTTAAATTTAAAATTATTCAAGAATACCATAAAGAAGCAATACTAAAAATGAAATCACTTTCAATTGTAACTTACTGATAGCTTACAAATGAACCCTGATAAAGACTAAGTCATTCTTTGTTCAAAAGCCAACAAGTCAGAGAAAATGTTCCTTGTACCCTGTATTAATATCTCCTGAAGATTTCACAAAGCTTTCTCTTAGCTGACATGCCATCAAGACTGAGAAGACTAGGAAAACAAACTGGGGACACGTGAGTCACAGTCACATGGAATGAGCACCAGAAATACTTAAGAGGCCATCACAATGCTGGTGGCATGACAGAAGCTGAGGAAAATAAATATATCACATAAACTCCAAAAAAAAAAAAAAAAAAAAAAAAAAAAAAAAAAAAAAAAAAAAGAATATGATAAAATAAGCTGAGATATAAGAAATTAACTTTTTCTCTATTTTCATGTCAAAATTAATATAGCAGTATGAATGAAATGAAAGGCAGCAATCTCTGGAGAAATAAATCCAGGAGCTTGTCTCCTAGAAACATTTATAGACACCCTATGATGGAAGGCCAGAATTAAGCATTAAATACTTATAATAATTTAGTTTTATTGTCATAATTATATATTTATTTTAGAAATGATTATTTTTGAAAAATGCATTTAAAGAGAAGGCTATTTTAAAACTTTAATTATTTGTTAAAAATGTTGCTTGTGATTGGTTATATGATGCATGTATAATATTGAGTGTCTCTAAGCTAGTGTTTGCTTTCAAAAGATGTCTTACATATATGGCCCTTTGTTCAGGCATTTATAAGATGCTACATAAAAGCATTCCTGGTAAAGGTGTTTGCTGCTAACTTTCTTTCGAATCAAAACATGTCATAATTACTTCAAAGGTATTGAAGTTTAAAGAAGTGTATTAACTTTGCACAAGTGTATCTACTGGTCAGACTATTCATAACAGTCAAAAATTCACAATTTTCTTTGAAAACTAAAATTGAATCACCTTGTCTTTACTCCTTAGATACAGACCTTATTTTCTAATTTTGCTCACACATTCAGAAACAGACAAAATACATAGTCAAGAGAATAGCGCTAAATAAATACCACATGAAAAAGCCTTTTGAGAAGTATATCATTATTTCAGTACTGATTTTGAAAAGCTCTTATTTGGGTCATAATGTTATTAAATCAACTGTAATGTTAGTTGTGTGGCTTGCAGGTCTTTTATACTTCAAATTTAATTTTTATTTTAGAAACTTGAGCATGAAGCCAGAGCTAAAAAGGAAAGAAAGGTAAAACAGGAAGAAGAAAAGCTGGAGATGAGAGGACAAACCAGGCCGATATTGAATACCTGTTAGCAGAAAATTGTAATGGGGAAACATTCACAAGTGAGACCATACATTATTTACTTGGAGAGCACAGCCTTTCCCAGGAGCTCTTAGGTGATTTGTGAGCTCCTCCAGCTTTTGATGGAGCTACAAGAAAATGTCAGAACCTGAGTCAAAACAGCAACTTGTTTCCTTTTCAATTCTCCTTTTAAAAATAAAATCATAGCATTATACATTTCTCACTGCTTTTGTTTTTCTTTAACATAAGAATAACTATTTTCTATAAACTTGTGACTACGAAGCCAACATTTTATTTAGTTCAAACACAATCTTTTTCTACTAAAAATAGTTAAATAAATATCACAACTATTTTTATAATCCAGAAATTCTTCTAAAATTTTCTACTTGAAATGATACAAACATATTTAAAGGCCAGAAAATTTTCCGTTTCCCCCAAGTACAGTGTTCAATCTATGGTTGCATCCATATTGAAACAAACTGACTGAGCTATAACTTAGTGTTAGTCTTAAGCATATAGTGAAAGTTATAAACATGTAAACATATAAACAGTATAACTTTAAGTACTATACATCTCAAAACTGAACTTCTCTTACACACACATTCACTCATACATGCAAATCATCTTATATCAGGACCCACAGTTATAGATGCCATTTTTAAGTTTAATTTGCTATCAGTTATTTTAAAAACTTTATATTGTATTGCACTTTCTTAGCTGAATCAGTTAATCAATGGGGTACACAAGAAACTTATTGTCTCCTTCAGACAAAGTTAAAGTATGATTCAGTGAGGAGTGCTATTGGTATATCACTACATTTTACTGAGGGAATAACACTAAGTATCCTATTTTTGAAATCAGCACACAATCACCATGTCCCATCCTTTACAGAGGCAACTTTAAATGTAAGAGTTATCTACTATGAGGCAATGTTAAAGAACAGAAAGGATGGCTTTTCTTAATAAAGAACACAGACATACAAACACAAGTTCATCAATGTGCATTCATGTTTGCACATACTCATCAACAACAAAAAAGTAAAACTTACAAGGCATAAGAATCAAGGGCAGGAAAGAGAATAGAAATTTGTCTTTTATAAACTGTTAAATGAAAGTAAATTGGAGCTATGGAAAATTTTGAAATGACAGAGTTAATTAGGCTTTACGATAGTTAATGAATTTTATGACATCACAGTGCTCCAAATTACCTGGCATTTTTGCTAATTTACTAGTTGCTACCACTGTTGAGGCTGTTTGGGATTGAGATATAAAAATAATGGTTAACTTTAATTTTTACCTACTTTTACAGTTAACAATTTTCTAACTTGCATTTATGATGGCATCATTAAAAATAGTGATTATTTGTGGGTAAAATTTTTAATTTTTTATTGTAATTAATAAATAACTAAGCAATTAAGTAAATGTAATTAAATAAATAAACAAATGAAGTGTCTAATATATATAGACTAAGGGGCATTTACCCATTACCAAAGAAGATCATCAAATCGGAAACCTTAACTGTCTATTAGTAGATTATGTATAAAGTGGATTAATATTTATTGTGGTGGCCTAATGTTACAGTAACTTTTAAAGGTTAAAAAAAGCTAAGGTACTAAGACTGCTTTAACACTAAGAGCTGTATATGGGTCAATTATACTGGCATCATAAAGCAATTCTAGTTCTTAACATGATATATATTCAGTATGTTATTCACTCACAATAATTTTTATTTTAGAATGAATTAAGTTGGTAATGACTCTAAAATAAAATTCAATATTTTTAAATAAAGTATGTTAAAACTGGAGGTCACATTCTAAAAATATATAGGTTTTCTGCTTACGAGGAATCGTAACACATAATCAGTGACATCAGTCAGAGGAACGGTTTACTCTAGAGCCCCAAATTGCAGGCACATGAAATGAGGCAGTTGCCCTTTCTTGTTTATGGTGCCTTTCAAAGCTAGTTATTTGGCAGCTTGCCTTCAGCTGGTTGCTCTATGTGTAGCTGAAAACAAAACAAAACAAAACAAAATATGACCCAACAGCCAATAAAAATATTAAAATAAAAAAATGGGATGGTGAAAAATGGAAAAAGCCCCCTTCCTCCCTCCACCCTCCAAAAAGGAAGAAGTGTAGGCTATAGACAAAATCTTGCCAAAAAAATGTTAGAAACATATTTACTTTGAGGGATCCAACTCTACTAGCAACTCCTTTGCTTTCATCCGGCCGTCTAATTTGCTACAATGAGGGAAGATGGGTAAAAAAGACAGAATAAAGAAAAAGTGAACTTAAATTTTTTTCTACACATTAGTAAGCAGTACATGCAATACATCAATTGACTTAAGCTCCTCTTGTAAGACCAAGGAGTTATTGACCCCAGATGCTATGACATGCTCTGCAAACAGATCTCCAGAGTTCAGTTTCTGGTACGGCACTATTCCTGAGAGGAGGAAATTGGCACTTACTTTTGGTTATCTTGGGGACTTCTGATGAAGCAGTATCTGGAGTAGTGTTACATTTGCATTTAGCTTACAAAAAACAAAGAATTACAAATATACCTATGCATGTTTTCTCTTTCAGTGTTTAAATGTCTATTCTACTGCAATATCAGAAAACATCAATGGTATGACAAGAAACATGAGTGTGCTTTAAGTGGAAAGATCAGTCCCAAGAAGCATTGTTCTTACTGGTGACAGTCAAGCTCCTTTGCTTGTCAACCCAAGCATAGAGCTGGTTCAGCTGTCATTGTGATTCCCAATTAAACAATCATGCTGCCAACCAGAAAATTTTAATGCCAGACCAGTGTTAGATATATTCAGTCCTTCAAAGATTTTTCTTATTTCATCTGAAATTTTCTCTCAGAAAAAACAGGGTAAGTAAAGCCTGGTGTGGTGGTGTGTGTTTACAGTCTTAGTTCTAAGGAAATTGGGGTAAGCAGGATAGCCTCAGATTCGAGGCTAGACTAGTTACACAGGGATACTGTGCTTATATATGATTACACAGTACATTCATTGTCACTCTCTCCCTCTCTCCCTCTCCCTCTCTCTCTCTCTCATCCCCATATCACTCATTTGCTATTTTACAATTTCTTGGTTCACACCAATACACACAGAATCTTGATAAGTGGAGTATTTGTAAGCAAGATCCAGAAAAGGTGATTGTACCCTCACTCCTGTACTTCACTTGGAGGAGGTTTCAATTCTCATCAGCACAGGACAAGTTAACTGATTAGCTCATCCTTGTGTTGGCAGATAGCACAACTATCTGCAAAATGATAAATCCTAGGTGTTAATCTCCTTAGGAAAATAATATAACTGAGAATATTATAAATTTTACTTTTTTTTTTCTGGAAGCAGGGTATTGAGTACTGTTAGGATGTCCCAGAATAGCATACATAGGTTATTGGGGAACATTGAGCAAATGGTATTCCTATTTTGAAACAAACAAACAAACAAACGAAGCACACCCCCCAAAAACCTAAAAACAAACCACAATCATCTTTATACACAAGAATTACATCAACATTTGAAATGAATAGTTTTTACAAATTTTTCATCATTAGCTGTTTTAGCAGAAGGATAAAGAATCAATTCTCTCTCTCTCTCTCTCTCTCTCTCTCTCTCTCTCTCTCTCTCTCTCTCTCTTTTAGTGAAGTAGAATTGCCACATTTAGAAATAACATTTAGAGGAGATGAATCCCAGTGGAGAAAGAATTTCATCAGTTCCCAACATCTAGTCATTCTCTTCTTTACAGTCTTTTATTTCAAAAAACATCTTACTCCAAAGGCTGTTTTCAACTTTAAATGGAGAATTACAGAACCTGGATTATAAAGACCCTCCCGGTAGTTTCCTATAAGAATGTAGAATGTAATGACCCATTGTTTCTAAAAAACATTTAGAAGCTCAAGAAATCACAATTTTCTGCAGTATCCTTTCTGTCTAAATCTTAACATCGTATTAGGTTGGCAGCATGATGCGTCCTCTTCAAGGTTAAAGCAGTTCTTGATTTCTGCTGATTGTTAAAGTTATAGTCCTTTAACAGGTCTGGAATTTCACAGGGCTGAAAAAAGGGTGCTTAGAAAAGGATGGCTATGCACATATAAATCTATATGCCTATGTATTTTTCTATTTATGCTTTGATTGTTTGTTTGTGACAGAATCTTGCGGTGTAGACCAGTATGGACTGGAACTTGCTCTATATATCCTAACCTGGTTTTCAATTTGTAAATCCTCCTGCCTCAACCTCTTAAGTACTAGAATTGTAGGTATGTGACATGATTCACATACCTTCATCTAACACATTTTACCTATTATTATATCTATAGATCAATGTTTTGTCTAAATTATTTCCATTACAAATGCAAGTATAAGTACAGAAATCTAGCAGTCTACACGCCCAGTCTTTTCTGCTATTGGATGCTAGTAGGGTTGTACTTGGTTAGTATTTGTATATGAGAAATGTACATAAAGCTCAGAGATGATATATGGTTTTCTTTATCTTTGAGATTATAATATAATTACATCATCTCTCTTTTCCCTTGAAGTACTCCTATATATCCTTCCTTGCTCTGCTTCAAATTTATGGCCTCTTCTTTTCATTAATAAATGGAGATTTTATAAAGGAAATTATTAGTGTTTGAAATCAATCTTATGAACATAGTCTTTGAAGTTATAGAAAAAAGTCTTTACAGAATCAACACAGTTCTCAAAGATAGAAGTGCTTGCAATTTAAGTTTCATGTGAATTTGTGACTATAGAAACAGATCATAGTATCTTATGATGAAAGAAATTCAGAAAGAATAGGAAAAAGTGAAATTGGCATACTGTATGTTTGTGTGTTCAAGGGTGTATGCGAAGGCAGTAGGATAAATACAGGAGCACTTCCTCAGTGCCATAAAATATTTATCTTAAGACAGCTCTTTCATTGCCATAGAAATCACCAAGTAGAATAGTCTGACTCCCCTGCAAGTCCAAGAGATCTACATACCATCACCACCCCACGGCTGTGACTTCAAGTATATACAAGGCCCTGGCATTTTTCTTTTTTGAAACTTGAGATGCTCATGTTTTCAAGACAGATACTTTTCTGACTGACCTGCCTCTTCTACAAGAAATCAATAGACTGGAAACTAAATATTCTAATTTATTCTAGTCAAATTTTAATAGTGAATTGTAATAGGCTAGTAAGAAAGAAATTTATAGTTAGTTTGAATATTTATTTTTTAATGAGAAAGAGCAAGCACAGCAGAGTAGTATCAGGAACTGGTTTACTTTTTATCCTAACATTAAGAGTCTCATCTACTTTTATTCTACTTTTCTATAAAGCTAATTCTTTTTGAGAGATGTTAAGCACTGTGTTTGTAAGGGGTGAATAAACATTATTCAATGTGCTTTGGAGCAGAATTACTTAAACATTTAGAGATCTTTAGATTATTGAATATCTGCATAGACTATTGGTTGAACATCTATATAGACTATTGATTTAATATCTCTATCTTGAAATAAAAATGTTCTGAAATATGAAATATCAATCACATACAACATTTCTGGCTTTTTAGTATTTTAGATTTTTGGATTTTGAATTATAGATGTTCAGTCTGGTCCCATTCCTGAGTTCTTTTGTAAACTTCTAGAAAGGAGATGATTAACTAAACAAAGATTTTGCATTATCTCTTTTTCCCCTCTGTGAGTCTTCCTGTGCACATTATCCAGACACTCACTTTCATATTCTCATGGTACCTGCTATTGCAGTATACTGACAATAATTTAAAACAGCAAAGAACGTGATGGCAATATTTGTGTTGTTTCAAAGTTTTAGACAATTTCTAGTAAGGATGTGCTTTTTTTCATTTGTCCTTACTACATGAATTTGTTTTTGAAAGGCCTCTTCTTGATTTTCAATCACCTTACTTTTTACTCTATGACTACAAGGGCTCTAAAAATCTATTAAACAGACTTGCTGTAAAGTTTTACATCCAAATCAGCTGCATTATCACTGTATTGTCAGCCTATAATTTAGTGTTTGACGCCAAATGAACACTGAAATTTTCACTGAGTGAATTTCTCAATTTGTGCCTTTTCTTCAATTAAAATAGAACGAATAATTGATAATTTTGATATATGGGCCACAAAATATCTAATTTTAGGAAAGCAACCACTTTATAATATGAAGTTTTAAGAATGGTTTCATTGAAGCTGGGTGGTGGTAGTGCATGCCTTTAGTCCCAGCACTTGGGAAGCAGAGGCAGGAGGATTTCTAAATTTGAGGCCAGCCTGGTCTACAGAGTGAGTTCCAGGACAGGCAGGGCTACACAGAGAAACCCTGTCTCAAAAAAACAAAAAACCAAACCAAAACAAGAATGGTTTCATTGAGATATACTATATTAAAATACCAATGAGAACTTATATTGAATCAGAATAAATTGCAATATTAATTCTGAACAGGTCATTTCTAACCCTGAGTTTTCTGACAGGCCTGTGTCACAAAGCCTAGTTTCAGAAAACATTTTTGTTTACTATGTTTATATATATCAAAGAAAATATTTTTAAAAACATATGGGAGACAAAGATATTTTCTAAAACTAAACCAAGCATTTGTAGTTTTACCATTTCTTTTATTTGTATAATTCATTTCCCTATATTTAAATTTACACAAAATTCTAGGGAGTACCAAGAGAATTAAAAATTTCCTTCAACAGATACAACCTTGACCTCAATGAAACAGTTAAGTGAAATTTTCAGTTGATAACTTTTGATTTTATGTATTAGTATAGAGTATACAGAAGTTAAAATAAATAAACCTAAGTTTCACTGTATTAACTGGAGATTAAGAGGAACTAAGAGCCAGGCGGTGGTGGTGCACGCCTTTAATCCCAGCAGAGGCAGGGGGATTTCTGAGTTCAAGGCCAGCCTGGTCTACAGAGTGAGTTCCAGGACAGCCAGGGATACACAGAGAAACCCTGTCTCGAAAAACCATAAAAAAAAAAAAGGAGGAACTAAGAATATTAACATTTATTTAGCTGGTATTAGAACTAGGCCAAAGTAATATGACTGGTGGACTAGGAGGGACAGAAGAGGCTATCCTATTTAAATCTTCATGTTTAGATATAGACATTCAACTCTGTTAGTTCTCAGAAAATTTTAAAGTTGCACGCTAGAACTCATTTTCAATATCTGGTGTCTTAGTGCAATAATTTTATTTTTTCAAATAACTTTGAGTTCATAATTTTTAAATGTTGCCAATAAGTTAGATAGATGCAAATGCTCAATGGTTTTTCTAATATTTTGTTAAACTGTATTCATATAGATATAATGAACTATTCTAGGTACTCATGTGAATTATGGGAATTGTGTCTAAAAGTTCTGTATATACTTACAACAAAACCTAGAATTAACATAAGTCCTAAATTTGACTAAGAGAAATCTACAAAATAATTTTTCGACTACCCAGAACAATTTTTATATAAATGGAAAATGAAAAACAAATAAAATACCTAGAGACTGGCAAAAATTGTTACATATATTAATCAGAATATGAATAATCAAAATTGTATAAAAGCTATATCAAAGTGTCATGATGGAAAAATGTTCACATTACTAAGTGTATAAGATGTCATACTTTATTACTATATACATGTTAGAGAACTGTGCTAGGGGCTACTTGTGTTATGTTCTGGAGAAAAAATATCTAGTACTAGATACTAGGAAAGGTGCTGTGAAGATAAGATTTCACCCATCAAAGCCTCTAGGGTATAAAAAGTACAATCTCCTTTAAATATCTTTAATTTCAAAGTGACATGTAAGAATTGATATTGGTCAATTGTCAGGTATGTCACATTCTAGAACTTGTGGTATTAGTACCTGTACATTAAAAGATATTTGAGTTCACAGGAAGAAAACAAAATGACATATAGCTAAATTTGAAGTCTTTCTCCGTCTCTGTCTCCCTCTGAATCAGTTTCACTGTATAGCCTTGGCTGGGCTGGATCTTTCTATCTAGACTAGGGTGACCTTGAACTCAGAGATCTGACTGCCTCAGCCTGAGAATTCTGGGATTAAAGGCACTTCCAGCAACAAAATTTTTCTTATGAAGGAAATTTTATAGAAAATGTTTTTCTATGAATTTTTAGAAGTAAACGTGCATATCATTTCTTTGTTACTTGCTCATTTGTCTTACCAGATAGGTCAGCAACTAGGTGGCTGTGCATGGATTATAAAGTTCAGGTTGATCTCAAGCTCAGGATACTCCTCTGTTTGTCTTCTAAATACTGGGATTTTAGATGTGGGCCACCATAACTGCCATACATTACTTCTTTATAGTAAAAAAAAGGAAACAATGAAATCTACCTACCTGCCTGTCTGTCTGTCTACCTCCCTACCCCCTCCTCTATCTTTCTACCTACCTACGTACCTACGCACCTAACTTAATATACCTTCCAAGGTGTCAAATCTGATTTGAAAATTCCTATCTCAAGGTGGCAAGTTAGTCACTATGAAGATGTCCCTGGGCTCAAGTTTTTGGCATAAGTTCTTTGTTTTCAGATCCACCATGCTGTAGATGCTACTATGGATGGCTTCCCTGTTACCATGCCTTTTCCATCTCATGGACTGTATCTCCTTATACTGTGAGTCAGAATAAATCCTTTGACATTTAAATGGATTCTGTCAGGTATTTGGTACTCAGGGTGGAAGGTCACTGCTGTGATAAAATTGGCCATGGTTTTTATATGATTTTGGAAATTTGACAGGAGATAGTATGGAAGTGGTTGGAATTGTGGGCTAGAGAGCTCTTAAATGTTGCAAACAAATTTAACTGGCTATTCTGGTGGGAATGAGGAAGACTAGAATGCTGACAGAAATATGTACAGTGAAAATCAGGCTCATGGAGTCTAAGAAGGAAACAAGGATTCTTTGGGAAATTGTGCTAAAGGCCATTTAATCTGATACTATAACAGGAAAGGCACTGTGCCTTTTAAAACCCAATTCGTTAAAGGATCCAGGGTGTAAATTCTTTTTAAAAAATCATTTCAGAGGACACTTCTTTGAGAATGGGATCACATGGAAAAATGTTTTCTCAGGTTTAGCTATGTAGGTGCTCTGAGGCCACTGCTGCTGTGATCAGAGGCAGCTGGCTAAAGTAATTTTTGTGTTTTCAGCAGAACGTGACATTCTTTATACAGTACTGGTTTTGTAGAGATGAAGAATGTTTAAGGGTTATGGTTTTCCAGAATGCCGTTTCAACATTCTAAAAACAGGCTGTCAAGAGATATGTAGTGGAGTTGAAATATCTGCAAAGTGGCCCTGAGATCCCACTGCATGAAGCCGGGAATGTGAAACCTAACACAGTCAGCCTCATTCTTCCAGAGATTGTGGGAGCTGCCAGGCATTTTGTCACAGTGAAAAGAAAACAAATGCAATAGTAAATAGCCAGACATGGAAGTATCCATCATATAACGAAAGCATCTGGGGCCTGAGGAAGGAGGTCCTCAGATCTGAAGCCTGCCAGGAATGCCTTGAAATACCTTGTCCAAAATAAAACAAAGCTCAAAACAATGGAAAAAAATACTCCTGACAGCTGAGTTTGAAGTGGTACTTAGCTTTAGTGATAAATGTAGTTCTATGAACATTAAATAATTATAGGGAAATGGAAGGTTCTGTGAAACTGACAATAACAATCATCAGAGAGGATATTTCACTTCACTATCATTACATATTAAGCACGGGTGACCCTGAGATGAAGAAATAAATTAAATTAATAAATTATCAAAATATGCATAATTCTACTAATTGCATGATGTCTAACATGTTAGAAAGAAAATAAAATCTTTCAAATTTCACAATTTTGTTTTGCTATCAAGAAAGTCAATAGCAAAACCAACCCAAACCACACAACTATAAAAAACTTGACAAAAATAAAACAAAGCAAAAAGAACCCTGCCTATGTCTATATAAAGATGGAAAAGCTAGAAAATAAGGAATTAGAAAGGAAACTGGCTACAAATATACATAGAAAGGGACCTGAAGAGATGGTTCAGTACTTAAGAGCACTTGTTACTTTTCCAGAGGCCCTGTGTTTGTTTCCCAACACCAATGTGGTAGCCCCTAAATCCCCATGACTCCAATGACAAGGAATCTGATATACTCTTCTGATCCCCTTGTGCACTAGGAAACAGATGTGGTGCACAGACATACATGTAGGCAAAACATGCACACAGACAAATTAAAAATAAATCTTAAAATACCTATAGAGCTTAGGCATTTGATAAGGATTATCACGATAGTCTAGAGTGCTGAGAGCATGCCAGCTGAACTCTGATATGCATCTGTGGGCGTCCAGCAATATCAGTATGATTTACTTTAGGAAATAATGAAATTTTGTATTTTTTTATTTGAAGTTTCTCATTTTTTCTCTTTCTGTTCCTACTTCCCTCCTTCCCTCATTCTGTTCTTTCCATTTGTAGTAATGGGGAGGGAACCCAGGCCCTGTGCTTGCTCGCTAAGTGTTCAATAACAGAGCTGTATACTTCTCAGCCATGAAATCATCCAAGATTTAAATGTTCCAAACTAATTTTAAAAAGAAGCCATCCTCAGTTAAACCACGGTAATATTATTTAGCTATTGCTAAGGTATTACTTAAAAGAGTGTTTGGCAAATACCATTGGCTTTCAGGATATCTTAGGAAGCACTGGTTTTACTGCAGCAGCAGTATCACACTATAAGTAAAAGTAAATGCTGTTTGAAAATTATTATTTTGGCCCTTCTATCTTTAAAAGTCTTTATGAAGTCTGCTCTCATTTTGAATCAGAGTGAAAAAACTGTTATTTGTCAAAAAACCAGTCTGAAATTTAAAGTCAGGATGAATTATTTATACAGAAAAAAAGTACATATAGTCATTTACAAAAAAAAAATAGATTTCTTTGGCCGAGGATACCACTATAATATTGTCTCTATAAAAAATATGGAGCTGGGCGTGGTGGTGCACGCCTTTAATCCCAGCACTTGGGAGGCAGAGGCAGGTGGATTTCTGAGTTCGAGGCCAGCCTGGTCTACAAAGTGAGTTCCAGGACAGCCAGGGCTACACAGAGAAACCCTGTCTTGAAAAGCAACAACAACAACAACAACAAAAAAAAACAAAACAAAAAAAGGGGGGAAAATAACATTCACCACACACCGTTTTAGCATAGAATATTTCCTAGAAACATACCAGTTTAGATTATATCACTGATACTACTCGCGTGGATCCATGGAGGGCTCCTAAAATCCTTTTAGTAGTTAGTTCACAAGGCCAATTTACTAACAGTATTAACATATTATTTGCTTTCCCCTCTACACTGACATTTTCACTGATGCCACAAAAGTAATGGTGGCTTAGTATAAAGTGTGGAAGTGAATTCAAACTGCATAGTCACTGAATATTATTTACTGATATATACAGCTTTTTTTGTTTTCTTTTTTCCAAATTTTTTATTAGATATTTTCTTCATTTACATTTCAAATGCAATCCTGAAAGTCCCCTATACCCTCCCCTGCCCTGCTTTTTAAAAAGCTAGTTTCACTTAAGATTGTCCTCAATGAAACAGTTTATATTAATTTAACAAATTAAGACTTTATTCTTGATTCTAATAAAATGGGTGGTATGAATTATATACTTTTGTTATATATCAAAGGATGTTACTGCCTCAAAACCAAAAACAAGAAACAAAATAAAAACTCAACTAGTTCAATTTTACAGAGAATATAATTCTTATAGGAAATAATCAAAGAGTAATTGACAAAGTAAAATTATTTAGTCATAAATTTAATAGATAATATTTTTACAAATGAATAATATCTAAAGAGAGGTGAAACATTTGCTGCATTCCCCATTTTTGTGCCCAATACTTACTCCTAAGCAGAAATCAGAACATTAGAAAATGTATTTTTGCAACTATAAGCTAGAGACCTTCAAATGCTTCTAAGAGTTTTAGGATTAGCTGAGTAGATATTTTAACAGAGATGATTTCTTGATAATGGTAAACTCTGTCAACACTGGAAACAATATATACTCAGATATCCAAATGACAAATACACATGTTCCTAAACTAGTCCCAGGGAAAGAGATTCATTCAAATTGCGAGGCACGTAAATGTATAAGAGTATAGGTTTTAGATTTTTACATTTCAAGAAACCTTAAAAAACTATATACATATATATATATATGTATATATATGTGTGTATATATACATACATATACACATATATAGTAAATTTTCTGTTTTTCATTATTTATGAAATCATATAGTACCATGTATCTGTCTGTATATTACAGAATTATAGGATATATATTAGAAAAAAGTTCTGTTCAAATTTTCAAGTTTTTGTTGACTTTTGTTTTACTAGAATTTTTTTTTAGAAACTTCTAATATCACATATACAGAGAAAGGCTTGCAATTGAGCAAGTTCCTCTGGATACATGCCATGGCATTTGGGTAGGACTCCTAACACTGCAAGTGGGGGTATCTCTGACCCTTTTACCTCCTCATAGGATCTTTGTCTTCCTTCTGAGTTGACTCACCTAGCCTTGATATGCCTAGTCTTATTGTGTTTTTAATGCTGCGCTCTGTTGATATCACTGGGAAGCCTGCTCTTTTCTAAAGGGAATGAAAGGAATAGTGGATATTGGGGAGAGTGGAGGTGTGTGTATATGGAGATCTGGGAGTAGGGAGGAGAGGAGGCTTCAGCCAGATGTATTGTATGAGAGAAGAGTTAAAAAAGAAAGAAAAATATTCTCTGAAAATTTTAATAATGCTCACAGATCAACTCCACCCTCATTCTCCTTTTCTAACCTTCTCTAGAATTAAGCAATCACATTTCTTTCCCAACTTCATTTCCTTATTTTATACTTACTCATTTTTTGCTTTTCCTTTTTTAAAATTTAAAAATATTTATTTGACATGGGGGAAAGAATAGAAGAAACCAGAGAGACAAACGACACCACAAGAAGACCTACACAGTCAACTAACTTGGGTCATGGGGGCTCACAGAGATTGAACCCCCAACCAAAGAACATTCATAGGCTGCACATAGGGAACCTACACAGATGTAGCAGATATGCAGCTTGTTTTATATGTGGGTGTGCTAACAAGTAAAGCGGGGTCTGTCTCTGACTCCATTGCCTGCCTTTAAATCAAACCCTGTCTGGTTTAAGTGGGAGAGGAGGCACTTAGTTCTGCTGTGACTTGATGTTCCAGAGAGTGTTGGTACCCAACTCCCCTTCTCTGATGAATAGGGGATGGGGGGATGAGAAAGGGGTGTGAGGATGGGACTGGGAAGAGAGGAGTCTGTAATGTGAATAAATAAATTAATGAGGAAAAAATAAAATAAAATAGAATTAACACACAAAAATTCATTATGTAAAATTTCTACCCTTTAAACAAAACCATAAATTTCTGGTGCGATATTAAAATATCCACAATTATTACATACACTAGTATAGTATTTATTTTTCTAACCATATTGCTATGTGAGCTGTATTGGTTCTTCATATTCTTCAACTAAATTAATTTACTGTAAGAATTCAAGTCTTCTATTAAGTCAGCAAGCAATAGTAATTTTAAAAATGTAAACAATGACAAACTTTTCATCATGTATTGGTTGTGGAAAAGTTTTTTCATTAAAATGAGATTTACCTTAACACATAAAAGCTTATTTCAATTTTAAAGCCATTAAGCAAAAAGTATATAAAAAGGTCTAAGTTTTAATTTCTAGTACAATAAATAATGTTAGACACAACCTACATTAGCAGAACTTATTTGTAATTTTCACTAATTTTAAAGAATAGCTAGGCTAGAGAACTGCTGCATTAGAGTAGTTATGTGAGAATATTCTATTTAATAACTCCCAAGTGGGTAAAAAACTATGCAACTAAAAACTTTTCATTGTTGTTTAGATACTATTTAAAAAAATCTAATTAACTTAGTGGTTCCTAGTCTTTATGTTGTTTATTAATTTTACATGTAGATACCAAAATTTACATGTTATTAATGGTTAGACAAATTTTAATATATTAAGGCTGAAAAATTTAAAACAAAAGCAAATAAAACTGATGTTTCAGAGAATTTTCTGATTTGTTTAAGCTCTTAAAAATAATACAACATAATTTTTTTTCAGCATGAGTCAGTCTTGATTTAAACGAACATGACAAAAAGCAAATAAACTTTTGATTCTTAATTTTGTTAGTTGATTAGCTATATCACAATCAAAAAATAGTGACAAGATAAAAGAATCAAAAATATAACATTATCAGCAAACATTTCACAGTGAATATATGGACTGGATAAATACTTTAATTTCCATAGAATAACAAATATCTCTCAGACTCATATACTGAAGGCCTTGAGTAATGCAAATTATATTTATTTATATTTTTGGAGGGCATATATATGTATGTGGTATGTATTCCACCTCTGTGTGTGTGTGTGTGTGTGTGTGTGTGTGTGTGTACATGTAGGTATATGTGTAAGTATTTTAAGTATATAGAGCTCGGAGGTTGAGGTCAGATGTCTTTGATCCATTTTTACCTTATATAGAGATAGGCACACTTGAACTCATTGGTCACTGATTCAGCTAGTCTATCCTGACAGCCTACTCTGGAGAAGCCCTGTGTCAGTTTCCTCTATGCTGGGATTACAGGTGGGCTGACATACCCTTTGAGTTTTTATGTAAATGCTAGGAATCAAAACTTTGGTCCTAATGATGAAAAGAAAAGCACTTTACACACTGAGCCATCTTCCTTATCTGAGCAAAATTATTTTGCTCAAAACAAACAAACAAACAAAAAACTCCTAAAAGAAGTCCTACATCTGCATACTGTTTGAATGCAAGATTAGTCACTAATATATTAGGAGAGCATGGCTTTCATGAAAATATTTCCATTATATTCTTTTTAACAACTACATAAATTTTACTCGATTAGATATGAAAAGTGTTAACATTTTCTTTGTAAGCATAACAAAACAATTTTCTGGTAACTTTAGGCAGATTCTTTTCCCTCTGCCTATCATAAAATTGTTTTCTAATTTTATAGCACAAGGGAACATGGTGGCTACAATCTACGTTACCTTGTTAAAAGGGTTAAAATTCAGATGCATGGAAAGGATAACAAAATCAGTCCTTAAAATACTCTCAATTTTAACAATATTTAAAAAGAATTATGAATGCATTGAAATTTTAGATTTCTTCTTTTAGTCTTGCCATTATTTTCTATTTCAAGCTTTTTCTTCTTTTCCTTTTTTTTTCTACAGATTTTGCCGTTTGTCATAACTGAAAATGAGCACTGAGTTAAGTTCTAAACCATGCCAGTTTCACTTGGGAGGGAAAAGAAAGCAATCACAAGTGGGGAGGGAGGGAGGGACCTGGGATGGAAAGTGGACAGGGGGTTGGGGGAGAGGGGAACCTGATCTGGTATTGGGTGAGGGAAATGGACTGAAGCCCTGAGGGCCAGCAGAAAGAATGGAAACAGGCAACCCCAGGAGGTAGGAGGTGGGGGAACCTCCAGAATGTATCAGAGATCTGGGAGGTGCTAGACTTTCAGGACTCAAAGGGTCGGACCTTAGATGACATGCCTGACAGTAGGGAGAGGGAACTTATAGAGGCTACCTCCAGCAGGAAGACAGGACATCAAGTGAGGGATGGGGTTGCCATCCCACAGTCACATCTCTGACCCATAATTGTTCCTGTCTGAAAGAATTACAGGGATGGAAATGGAGAGGAGCCTGAGGAAAAGAAGGTCCTGTGGCAGGCCCAAAGTAGGATCCAGCTCAAGGGGAGGTCCCAAGGCCTGACACTATCACTGAGGCTATGGAGGCAGTGCTCACAAAAAGGACCTATCATGACTGAACTCTGAAAGACCCAACAAGCAGCTGAAAGAGTCAGATGTAGTTATTTGCACCCAAACAATGGACAGAAGCAGCTGACCCCTGTGGTTGAATTAGGGAAAGGCTGGAAGAAGTTGAGCAGGAGTGCAACCCTATAGGAGGACCAGTGGTCTCAACCTGGATCCCCAGATCTCTCAAACACTGGACCACCAAACAGGCAGCATACACCAGCTGATATGAGGCCCCCTAACACACATACAGCAGAGGACTGCCAGGTCTGGGTTCAGTCAGAGAAGATGCACCTAACCCTCAAGAGACTGGAGGCCCCAGGGAGTTTTAGAGGTCAGGTGGGGTGGGGAGTGGAGGGGTGGGGACATCCTCCTGGAGACAGGGGAGTGGGGAGGAAGTATGGGATGTGGAACAGTTCAAGGGTGGACCAGGGATGGGGAAATAAAACCTGCAGTGCAAATAAATAAATAATAAATAAAAGACAAAAAAAGGCAAACCCCATGTTAATTAAAAAGATTGTTATAGACTTACTCTTTTATCAATCCCTTCTTGCAAGACCATTATCAGCATGAAACTTAGATGCTCTATACACTGTATACATTTCTTTAGAATCAAATTACCATTTCATTTCTTTGGCTTATGCACTATTTTATTTATGGGCAATAAAAGATAAAAGGCCCACATTTGTTCTTAAGAATTTCTGTACTTCCACAAAGCGAAAAGATTGGCATTCATTCTCATAAGAATGCATTATAAGAAACTATCTGATAAAAACAATTTTCCTCATGAAAATAAAATACTAAATGATCCAAGAAATAAATATTGCTAAAGGAAATTTTATTCTATGAACATTGTTACCTTTAATATTTGACTGGCATCATTAGACTGAGATGAACAAACAACAACTACAACAAAACCAATATTTTTTACAAAACTATATTTTACAGAGACTTTCTTCTTTTTAAAGATGGAAGAATCCTAAAGGATCAAAACAAAAGTAAAGATATAATATGCAATACATACACATACACACATGCACACACACATAATAATGTTAACTGTTTGATACTGTCATTACCTAGTGAAATCACTGCTCATTTGTACATGATCAGAAAGATTTTCATTTTAGATATTATTCCATATTAAAACTTAAAAAAAAACAACTAGAACGCGGTGGAAAAAAACCATTAGATTTGATTCATTGCCACTTTTATTTATTTTCTTCACATGGTTTTGCTATGTAGCCTAGGTTGGTCTTGAAGTAAAAGCCCTAAGACCTCTTTACTTAGGATGACAGAAGTATGCTGCCATGGCTTTTCATTTCTGTTTATCCAGTGCTGGGAGTGACCTCAAATCCTTAAACATGTTTTTCAAATGTTCTATTATTGAGATACATCCTAAATGTTTCATTTAAGTTTTCACAAACAATTACTTGAATGCATTTGAAAATAACTCTCCAAATATTCTGCACTCCTGTTGATGAATTATAACATTTAATTAAATTTTATTATAATTTGTAGTAGCATGTTTTGTCTTCAGTGTCAGCAAATACTGTCTATTGGCCCATTATTCCTTTCTTACAAGGAGGCAAAGATTGTCTCAAATAGACACAAAACTCAGAAATATTACGCATCTTGACTAACACAGTGAGATTTTTAAAGTAGAAGCCAAGTACTGGAATCCACATCTATTACTAGGCCAAGAGCTCTTTCTAAAACTGATCATTCAAGACTGTATGGCATTCCAAAAGCAAAGAAAACTGACTTGCACATATATGTCCATACATGACACACTTTATGCTTAATCTGAAACAAAGAAAGGTGATTCAATAGGGCTGACTAATATATAATAAATTATACATATTATAACCAAAATGCAGTAATTATAGGTATGGCAAATTTAAGATGCACTTTCAAATGTGCATAGAACAGCGCTCCTTGCACACTCCACAAATACCTCAGCCTGAACACTTTAAAGATCAAAATGTAGTACCTTTCCTTAGAAAACCTTGAAAAATTAGTTAATTTTTATATCCTAATACAGTCAATACTATTAACTTACAAATTTGAGAATCATTCTTTTTCATCTTCCTTTCTTCTTTAAAATTTTTTTTGGTTGTTTTTGTTTTTGTTTTTGTTTTTTGTTTTTTGAGACAGGGTTTCTCTGTATAGCCCTGGTTGTCTTGGAAGTCACTCTGTAGACTAGGCTGGCCTGGAACTCAGAAATCTGTCTGTCTCTGCCTCTCAAGTGCTGGGATGAAAGGCGTATTTGAAATCAGATGCTGATCACTGAATTAAAGAAAACTCATATAATAATGAAAACATTTGCAGAAAAATTATAGATAAGTAACGAGTAATCATTATTGATAAATATGACTTTAGAATGTCTACTCAAGCAAAAATTAACTTTTGGCTTTCATTTATTCTTCATGTCCCTGTTGAAATATTAGTCTTTAAGGATATCTTATAACCTTTCCCCCTTTCAAATATTAATTTTCTAAACAGTTTATTTTATTAGTATTTTAATCCCATATTTAAATATTATTTCAAAATAAAACAAGAACACATTTTTTATTTTCTGTTTTTTTCCTTCTTCCTTCTTTCCTTTCCTTGCTTTCCTTACTATTTTTTGAGACATGTTCTCACTGTGTCTCCCAGGCTAACCTGGAACTAACTATATAGCCCAAACTGCCTCATCTCTTGAGTGCTGAAATTACAAGCAAAAGATATTAGGCTTAGCTAATAATTATAACTTTCAGGCATATGTTCTTGTACTAGTAAAAGTTTATACAAACAGTATCTTTTTGATAGAAAAATAGTGCTTTATTTGAATTTATGATTAGTTTATACATGTAAATATCAACTAATAACAACATCAAAAGAAGCTACTTGCTCAATTAAAATCTTTAAAGCACAATAATTTCATAAATGTTAAAATACTTTATTTTGGAATTTTGCTTTGGAAAAATTAGAAGTACAAATGATTTTTAAAATTATATTTGTTATCCTCTTTGTAATGCAAAAAGATAGAATGTTTTGAGAATTAAGAACATTTTCATGTAACAATATTTAGCCTAAACTATTATTCAAATACATCTGTCATAGAGTATATTTATAAAAAGGAGAATTATATTATATCTTCAGTAGTTTTTTTATTTTATTTTCAGCTACTAGGTCTTAATTTATGGTACATTAAAACATCTTATAGTAAAACTAAATTTTAGTTTTAGATATTTTGTGGACTTTATAAAAAGGTTTAGTTTCTACAATCAGAATTTAATGCCATCCAAATTATACATTATTTACTCAAGTGATATAATAAAACGAGTAAGGTTTTTTAAAATGCAACTCGGATCTTCATATTTTCATTTAGTTTCAAAGTGGCCAGTATCCAAGTAGTACTAATATTTTATGATAGAATGTTTTCATAGTTTTTCTTTTTTGAAGATTTATAACATCAAATTTTAAATGATAAGTTTATTACATATATTGAGACCTATCTAAATACAATTATGTAAAAATATAGCAAGAGTATTATCATGAAGATTTTCCTGGATATTCCATTATCTGTCATATAATATAAAACAGACTAAGTTATAACATCAAAAATTTTAAGATAATTTCTAGTGAAATGGAATTATAACTCACAAAACTACAGAAAACTTGGAACTGAGAAAGACAGCTATATTTGCTTTTAAATCTGATGATAGAGAAAAAGGTCAATTTGAAAATATCATGTTTTTAGAATAAACTCAGTACATAACTTGATAACAAGCTCAATGTCTCATTAAATAAGAAAGAAATCTTTTGATAATAATATTGGTCCCTTCATAAGGAGAACTTGAAAGAACAAGTGAGTGATTTATCCATAGAGGAGATATTCAAGAAGGTATAATAGTATGAAAGCTTGCTCATTATTTTACCATACACACAAAACACGAGGCTATAAATAGTGTCTAATCTTTCCTCCACCACAATTCTGAAAGAGAGTATAAAAAAACCAAAAACTAAGAAATTCCCACCCTTTCCCAAAGGTTGGCATTAAAACTTTCCTTCTAACAAATTTAGTTTTGTTTCCAAATAATAGGCAGCAACATTCCAAATAGATTCTGTTTGAAAAAAATTTTTTGGAATGATACTAGAGCAGGTAAGTACGCTAGGCTGGAGTTTAAAAAGTTTTCTTTATAGGATCTTATTAATATTGCTGATTACTGGCTCAAAATACATTTATTCTCAGAATAAGTTTTTTTACAATTATATTGCTAAGTTTTCTAAAAACAACAGGTCTACTAGAAAGAACAGAAGTTATAGAAAGTGCTATTTTTACCTGTGATATAGGAGCAGACATACTATACAAAATGTCTACTGTCCTAACAAGATAATCTATGACAATGGGTGATATGTATTCATTCATTTTTACCAGTATTTTGCATGCAATCCAACCTTGACAAGCTGGGAAAACATTTGTTAGTTTTCTCAGAATTCATAATAGAGAAAAATAAGACTCAAGTAGCTATACTTACTTTTGGTGTTGGACAAGAAGCTGTAGAGAGGCGAGATGTAGCCTGAGCACGGGGCGATTCTGAAGGAGTAGTGCTAAGGGAGGCTGTGTCTCGTGGGAGCACCTGAACACCACGAGAAATGATGGAGTCTGGAATCTAAACAAGAATGACTGTTGTTTAACACTACAAAAGGCCAATAATAATCAGCATTCACATCTTTTTTGTTTTTGATTTTTTTGTTCATTCTTTGTTGTTGAGCTCTCATTCAATTGGTTTCACTTATTATCTACAAGCAGATATAATATTTGATTTACACATTTTTACATTTATATTCTTTTCTGGCAAATAAAATGTAAAATAATTTAGTGAGAAGTAGACCTCAAGCGTGGTTAGGAGGACATGCATGCCACACAATAACTAGCTTTGCCATTTAATAGTCTGATTTCTTGAGCAAGAAATTCCTAGATATTATCTCATTTTCCAACATTTTATTCTCTTCGCTTCTAGCTGACCTTTATGGACATCATCAACTAATTATTTGTACTCTTGGATGTCCAGTTGGGTTCCAGATATCAAGGCCTGGCATAGACCATGGATTAGAAGAGAATAGGTTTTGCACTTATTTTTTCTTGCTTTCATCTCTAGCAGTTCAGAGTTTAGATGTGCCTCTCAACTACAGACCATGGTTCTGCTCATGTGTATAACGTTCTTTCTATGTATGACAATAGATTTCCTAGAATTCTCAGGTTTCCTCTGGCCGCAATTCAGGTAGGAAAAATAGAGTTTTTGCTTACTAATTCCATAGGAATCCACATTGCTTTTCTGCTTTCTCTAAATTTAGTCCCAATATATTTGCCTTTATTAAAAATCAATTACTAAGTGTGCAGTCTTAACTTATGCTACGACACTGAAGAATATATCATTTCTGCAATATATTCTTTATCTGAAAAATGAGGATAATTACAGCATCTGGCTTCTTGTATTATTTTAATGGTTAAGTAAGATAATGTTCATAAATTACTTAGCATTTTGAAATAATAAATATTTAATATATGTTGGCTATTAAGTTATATCTATGGTGAAGGCTGATATGATTGAATACCACTATTCCAAAAATATAAACAATAAGAAATAATGTACATAATTTTAAATATAAATATTTATGTTATCAAATTTATTACTTTAGACTTATGAATAATTTAGTTATTTTGTGCTCGAGTATTGGACACAGATTGCCAGTTTAAGAATGTGAACCTGAAGATGCAACTACCTAGAAAAATCTACCTGGGATCTTGAAAGGCTACACCAGCCTGGGAATCAGACAATTTTCACTTTCCATCCAGTCCTCCAATAAAATATCTCTAGTCTTACCTCAGCCCTATAGCAGTTGGCTTTCAGGTGCTCCTCCTCTTACCATACCTCCATTCTCTGGGGACCCCTGCCTCTCAGAGGGGATTCACCTTAGCTGAATGTTTCCTATAGACCCTCTTAATCCTCTCTTTTAGGCCATCACTAAGACATGTAGAAACACTGTCTCAGGGACATATGATATGGTGGCAACACCTGGCTGGGACTCAGGTAGGAAGTCCTCACTATTCTTGTCTTCCATTATAATGCTTATATCAAAATCTCTTTATATTTATCCTGAAGCAGGTTACTTGCAAGTGCCTTCCTCCAATATCAATACCATTCACTAGAAACTCCAACTCTTGGTAAAGCCTCAGGATTTACCTAGTAATTTCATCCCTGTTTCTATGGACTCATCCTTTGTACTACTGAGACCTACTTGCAGGAGCATCTATTCTTACTCCACCTCTAGCTCCCTGGAGATCTGGCCACTTGGTGTGGACAGATTCCTTTAGCTCTTTCCCAAAGTCCCTCTCAGCATTTTCTCCTAGCACATCTCTATTACTAGAGATCTGCCATCCACCGACTTGAAGAGGCCAACTTGTACTAGGGGCACATGTGTAAGATCCCGAAAGAGCAACAGCAATCAAAGAACAGAACACCTATACAATAAAGACAAGAGCAGATATCAATATCTAGAAACACCTCAATCATCATAATCCAGATACCTAAACACCAGTACAAAAGTGCACTGAACAGACAAGATAATATACTTGTCAGAAACTAATAAGCCTACTACTATAGGCATGGAGATATTCATATGGGTGAATCATAAGACAAGGATTTCAAAATCATCAAATATGAAATTGGTTAATGACCTTAAAGAAGAAATGAACAAAACCTTTAAAGAAGTCTGTGAAAATACAAAAACAATAAAAACCAAAAAACAAACAAACAAAAAAAAAAACCCCAAAAAACCCAGTGGAATAAAATAGTAAAAACAATTTACGAAGGTAGAAATAAAATCACTAGTGAAAACCTAAGCTGCAAATTGTAGGATATGAACAATTTAGGAAGACAAACACCTCAGAGGTAAATCTGGCCAACAGAATCTAAAACACAGAAGAGAGAATTTCAGCCATCGAAGAAAAGGTAGAAGAAATAAACATGTCAGTCAAAGAAAATGTTAAATTAAAAAAATTCAGGCTCAAAGCATTCAGGAAATCTGGGACACTATAATAAAACCAAATCTAAGAATAATAGAAACAGAGAGATAAGATATCGAGGTTAAAGGCTCAGAAAATATTTTCAACAAAAATTATAGAAGAAAATTTTCATAACCTAAAAAAGAAGGTGCTTGTCAAGGTAAAAACTGCACACAGAACACCAAATAAGCAGGACCAACACTAATAAGTAAATAGCAAAGAAAGAATATTAAAAGTTGCAAGGGAAAAGATCAAGGAATTCAAAAGCAAACCTGTACTGGCTAGCTTTGTGTCAACTTGACACAGCTGGAGATATCACAGAGAAAGGAGCTTCATTTGAGGAAATGCCTCCATGAGATCCAACTGTAAGGCATTTTCTCAATTAGTGATCAAGGGGGAAAGGCCCCTTGTGGGTGGGACCATCTCTGGGCTGGTAATCTTGGTTCTATAAGAGAGCACGCTGAGCAAGCCAGGGGAGGCAAGCCAGTAAAGAACATCCCTCCATGGCCTCTGCATCAGCTCCTGCTTCCTGACCTGTTTGAATTCCAGTCCTGACTTCCTTGGTGATAAACAGCAGTATGGAATTGTAAGCTGAATAAACCCTTTCCTCCCTAACTTGCTTCTTGGTCATGATGTTTGTGCAGGAATAGAAACCCTGACTAAGACAAAACCCAATAGAATAGCATCTCTTAATTTTCCATTCTTAATGGAAAATTTGAAAGCTAGAAGGACCTGGACAGATGTTCTTCACACTCTGAGAGATCAGAGATGCCAGTCCAGAATACTATACACAGCAAAATTATCAACTATGACAAAGAAAGACATTCTATAATAAAATCAAAATTAAACAGTATCTATCTACCAATCTGGTGCTATAGAAAGTGCTAGAAAACTCAACTTGAAAGGGTTAGCCAGACTCCCAAAACACAAGGAATAAATAATCCCAGACCAGTAAGTAAAAAGGGGGAGGGAAGACCCACATCATAATAACAAGACAACAGGAATCAAGAAACGTTGCTCATTGCTAACCCCTATATCAATGATCTCAATTTCACAATAAAAAGCCACATACTAATATATTAGATGCAAACAGGATTTATTCTTATGCTGCACTAAAGAAACACACCTTAACATCAAGGATAAACATCACCTCAGGGTAAAAGAATAGAAAGATACTCCAAGCAAATGGACCCAAGAAACAAGCAGGTATATCCTGAGAAAATAGATTTCAAAGCAAACTAATCAGAAGAGATGGGGAAGGACTACATACACATAACAGGAAAAAACAAAAAAAAATTCATTGAAGAGGTTATTGTAATTCTAAACATCTATGTACCAAACACAAGGGCACCAAGCTCACAAAAGTTACACTGCTAAAGCTAAAGTCACATATCAACTCTCATAAAATGATAGATGGTGACTTTCCTATCTCATTCTTGCCAACAGACAAAACATCAAGACAGAAACAAAAAAGAAAAACACTGGAGTTAAGTAACATCATAAATCAAATTAAAAGAGCAAATATTTACAGAACATTTCACACAAATACAAAAGCGCTTCTTCTCATAAGCTCATGGTACTTTCTCTAAAAATTGACTACATACAAAGCAGCATCAACAGACATTACAAAATCAAGTTAACACCATGTATCCTATGTGACCACGATGGATTAAAGCTTCATACTATCATCTACAAAAAGTATACATTTTCATGGAAAATAAACAACTCACTACCGAATAAAAAATAGGTCAAGATGGAAATTAAGAAGGAGTTAAAATCTTTGAAACTTGAATGAAAATGAAAACATAACACACCCAAACCAACGGGGTACAACAAAGGTTGTTCTCTATGAGGCAAATTCATACCAGTAAATTCATACCCATAAAAAACCTGGTAAGATCTCTTATTAGTAATTTAGCAGCACACCTGAAAACTGTAATATAAAATGTATAGATAACACTGAAAAATAATAGATGGCATGAAGTAATCAAACTCAGAACTAAAAATAACATAGAAACAAGCAATACAAAGAATCAATGAAATCAATACAATTGGTATACCCTTACCTAAATTAACTAAAGTTGGTCAACTGGGATGGCAGCATGTAGAAGAATAGAAATAGTTCTATATCACTCTGAACAAAAGTCAACTCTAATTAGATGAAAGGCCTCAACATAAGACCAGATTTAGATGAAAGGCCTCAACATAAGACCAGATACACGGAATCTGAAAGAAGAGAAATTGGGGACTAGCTTTGAATTCAGTGGCAAAGAAAAAGACGTTCTAAACAGAACACTGATAACACAAGCACCAAGATCAGCAATTAATGAACGAGGCCTCATTAAACTAAAAATCTTTTCCACTGTAGGGGACACCATCATTCAGATAAAGCAGAAGGGTACAGAATGAGAAAAGATCTTTACTAATCCATGTCCAAAAGAGGGCCAAGTTTTGGTAGTATTAAAGGGTGAATGACCTCATAGGAAGACCAGGAGTCTCAACTTAACCAGACCCCAGGGAGTTCCCAGAAACCAGGTGCATACAGTATACACGGGCTAGTCTGAGGCCCCTGGCACATGTATAGCAGAGGTCTCCCTGTCCTCCTTAGTGAGAGAAGATGCTTTTTAATCCTCAAGAGACTTGAGGCTCCAGGGAAGGCGAGGTCTGTTTGAGGAGAGAAACACTCTTTCAGAAGTAAGGGAGAGGAGGAATGAGATAAGGAACTGTGGAAGCAGGGGTGGTGCAATGACTGGAATCTAAATAAATCATAAAAACTAAGAATAATATCACTAAAACTAAAAACATAAATAAATAAAAACATGAACATCAAGAAAACAAATGACCCAATTAAAAATGGGGTACAGATTAAACCAAGTTTTCTCAAAAGAGGAAACAAAAATGGCTGAAAGGTTCTTAAAGAAATGCTCAATTTCCTTAATTTAATGTAATTTTCCATATACATAAAGCACTATAATATCATACTACTGAGATACTCGCTCAACTGTTCATTGCTGCTTTGATCATAACAGCCAAAATCTGGAAATGGATAAACAAAGAAAATGTGTTCCATTTACACAATGATATACCATTCAAATGTTAAAGAAATAATGAAATCATGAAATGCACAGGTAAATGGAGGGAATTAGAAAAAAATCCTCTTGAGTGAAAATTCAGTTAAATAACTCACACTCAAAAAGAAAAATAGAGTATGTATTTACTTATATGTGAATGTTAGCTCTTAAGTCTTTGATAAGCAGGCTACATTCCATATCACAGAAATTTGGTATAGAGTAAGGGACTAGAAGATAGGGCTGGATCTCCCTAGGAAGGGGAAATAGAATAGTTATGGATGGAGGGGTGGGGGGACTAGAATGTGAAGACAAAATGGAGGAGGAAGAGGAAAGAGGGGTTCTGAACGAGGGAATATGGAGAGGGTCAATCAAAACTCAGGGCCATTTGACAGTTTTTTATGTATGGAAATCCATTAGAGTAGAAATTTCTTAAAAAAATACATATATGAAAGTGACCTAAATGGAATTGCTAGATAACAGGTAAGATAGTACCTCAACTGGACATCTCTCATCAGATGAAGTCTCCATTTCTAGGAATGGGTTATAGTTAATACAGTTACTAGCCAGAGGGGCCCCATGAGCCAGGTTATTAACAAGATTATTGGTTATGCTCCACAAACTGATGGTAAGACCCTATTGCTTAAGAAAAACCTACAAAACTCACTTAACATGGAGAAGTATAATTTGTGCCTGCCTTTTCCAATGCTTTGTCAGTAACTCTCAACCCCACCCCTGCCCTTACAGATCCCTTGCATATATATTATCTTCCCCAGTTTTGTGTTTTTATGGGATTTTTGTGTGTATATCTGCAACTGTATGTACTTCTTGAACTTTTTATTGTTGTTGTTCCATTTCTTCTGTTTCCTTGTTTTATCCTATTCTGGTTTGTTTGTTTTTATTTTATCTAATTATATTATATTATTGTTTTTCATGCCTGTATGTATCCTAATGAGGAAGGAAAAAAACCCCAGAAAAACATGTTTTGCCTAACTCATTTTCACTTTCTATCCAAGTTTCCAACAGAAACTATTCTTTAATCCACATTCCTCTATCTAAATTATATGGAAATTATCCCTTCATAACACCAGTTTCCTCGATAGCCTTTCCATGTATCTATTCTCTGTTCTAACATGTGAATTTACTTTTGTGTACATGAAATATAAGCTCCATGAGTAGAACATAAAGGCATCATTAGTGCTCTGAACTTCTCAACAAGATTTAATTTTCATTAATGAGAAGAAATTTCCTCTTATATATCCCAAGGGGATTTCCCTTTTTTGTCTGAAAAATTTTGTTTTCCTTATCCTTATAGATTTGATTGTCAATCTATATCATTTTTTTTTTCACAATTTTCTTTTTGTTCATCCCTATTTCCTATTCCTTTTACTCTATCCTCTTGAATCAAGTTTCTGACCCATGTATGAAACTTCAGGGACTCCTACTTGATACCCTCTAGACAATAAAAGAAATAATATTATCTTAATGAGATCTATATATTACTGTATATTAATGAAAATTTCTTTTTTGGTTATAGACAGTAGTATAGTCACCTTTATTTCAATTCGTTTTTAAGAAAAAATAACTTGATCTAATTTAAAAGGAGTTGAAGGAAGGGTAAAGCCAATGTGCTTATAACCTGATGTTTCTAATCTTCTATGTTTTAGAATTTCTTTTTTGCAATTTATTTTATTATGGTGGGATTTGTTCTCATAGTTCCAATATGGTACTTCTTGGGATGTGCATTTCTAAATTACATATTCATAATGAATCAGAAGAAGAGCTGGGTACAAGCCTGACTACATAGCAAGACCTGGTAATTAACTGTGCTAACTTATAAATCCTGTGCAATATTTTCAACCCATATAGTACAGTGAGTAAGGTATTCCACACTTCAGCAAACACACACATACACAAATATATTTAACTTAAACAAAAATTGTGACCTCTGGTGTTTTCTGTTATTCCTTTAAAATAAAGATGGATCCTGACATGTAGTTGGGAATATAACAATTTAATTCTACACAGTACTGCTACTACTTACAAATGAATACCAAATCCCAGCCAGTAAGACAGTTCCTGGGTCCTACTATGAAGACATCTACTTATATCATTTTGGTGCTATTTTCAAATTAGGTGCTTTAGAAAATTAGGCTACAATAATTTACATCTATCATATGTGATAATTATCTTCTTTCATATGTAGTAATTTTGTAAATCCTTGGGAGAACTGAAGAGAAACATTATTCAAACAATTCTTAAGAGATTGTATTTTATTATCTTTCAAACTTTTAATTTTGTATACATGTTTGTATCTATTTGTAGATATGTGCACAAGAGTTCAAATGCCCACAAAGGCCAGAAGGCTTGGCTCCCCCTTGAGCTGGAGTTAAAGGCTGTTGTGAGCTATCTAATATTGGTGCTGGTAATCAAACTCAGGTTCTCCAGAGGGTAGCACATACCCTTAACTGCTGATTCATTTCTATAGCCCTCAAAAAATTTCTGAGGATCTAATCTATTATTAGAACATACTAACCTATAATAATGGTTATAAATGTAAAATCTTAGAATGACTTTATTTCAAAAACTCAGAATGTTTTCTATAATGGTTATAATAGCATTATAAAATGTATATACAAAAAGATACCCTTCCAATTTGGTAGCTTCACTAATTCATGAATATTTCACTAACATTTGCTAACCCCAATTTAAATTTTCTATGTGTCTTCTGACTAACCCAAGTTTATTTTCAACCAGATATGTCTTGTGGAATGTAAATATTCAATTATACATTTGATAGTGCTATCTTTATCTTCTAAAAGACTGCTTGTGCTAAGTTGTTGGGCTTGCCCCAAAGTTATATATATACTATAAATTCTAAGTATATAAAGCCAAATTTCAGCAATAGTGTCAGGGTTTGGTGCCTGTGTATAGGATGGATCCCAAGTTGGGCTGGTCACTGGATGCCCTTTCCTTCAATTTCTGCTCAATTTTGCATTTCCTTTAGGTAGGAACAATTCTGGGTCAAAACTTCTGAAGATAGGTGGGTGGCCTTGATACTACTTCTGATGCCATGTTGAGCTTGTAGTCAGGAGCCTAGCATGGCTGTCTTCTGAGAGGCTCTACCAACAGCTGAGTGAGACAGATGCTGATACTCACAGCCAAGCCTTGGACTGAGGCTGGGGACCCCGATGGAAGTTAGGGGAAGTGGATATTAGCCCCAATCCTAGGATACCCAAGATATAAGATACAATTTGCTAAACACATGAAACTCAAGAAGAATGAAGACTGAAGTGTGGACACTATGCCCCTCTTTAGAATTGGGAACAAAACACCCATGGAAGGAGTTACAAAGACAAAGTTTGGAGCTGAGATGAAAGGATGGACCATGTAGAGACTGCCATATCCAGGGATCCACCCCATAATCAGCATCCAAAAGCTGACACCATTGCATATACTAGCAAGATTTTATCGAAAGGACCCAGATGTAGCTATCTCTTCTGAGACTATGCCGGGGCCTAGCAAACACAGAAGTGGATGCTCACAGTCAGCTAATGGATGGATCACAGGGCTCCCAATGGAGGAGCTAGAGAAAGTACTCAAGGAGCTAAAGGGATCTGCAACCCTATAGGTGGAACAACATTATGAACTAACCAGTACCCCAGAGCTCTTGACTCTAGCTGCATATGTATCAAAAGATGGCCTAGTCGGCCATCACTGGAAAGAGAGGCCCATTGGACACGCAAAATTTATATGCCCCAGTACAGGGGAACGCCAGGGCCAAAAAGGGGGAGTGGGTGTGTAGGGGAGTGGGGGTGGGTGGGTATGGGGGACTCTTGGTATAGCATTGGAAATGTAAATGAGCTAAATACCTAATAAAAAATGGAAAAAAAAAAAGGAAGTTAGGGGAAGGACTGAAGGAGCTGAAGGGGATGGCAACTCCATAGGATGAACAAAAGTATCAATTAACCAAGACCCCCAGTAACCCGCAGAGACTAAGCTACAAGGAGCATACATGGCTGGCCCATGTCCTAGCAGATAGGTAGCAGAGGACTGCCTTGTCTGGCTTCAGTGGGAGAGGGTGTGCCTAATCCTTTAGAAACTTGAAATCCTAATCCTAGGGAAGGGGAGGGAGGATACTAGAGGCAGTGAGGTGGGGTTGGGTGGGTGGGTGGGTTAGCACTCTCTCAGAAGGAAAAGAGAGGTTGGATGGGATGAAGAATTTGGGGGAGGACGACCAGGAAGAGGGCAACATCTGGAATGTAAATAAATGAAACAGCTTACAAAAAATAAGAGAAAAATATCAAGAACCTACAGGAAAAAATTTACTAATAATAAAAGAAATAAACATAGAGTAAAAAAAATTAAAGCCACATTTCACTTCATAAGTTGGTTTTCTTTCTTCTCCTTTTATTTCATATGCTAAGAATAGATGGAAATAGTTTTTTGTTGTTTTGCTTTCTATCCATGGCCTAGATTATTACTGTTAAGTGATTTATATTTAATAATTTTAATTTTAAATCTTTCTTTGTTTTTCATGAGTAGAAAAGTAGTATGTATCTTTAGATGCCTGTTTCTAAAGATTAATAATCATGGAATTTGCCTACTGAGCTGTTGTAGTTGCAATGAGAACGCAGTTAAGGAAAACAAGATGAGGTGCAAAGTTCATGAACAAAATAAAGCCATTACAAATTAAATTATAGCTTGATCAAGCTTTTTAGATGTTAAGACACAATGTAATCTACCTAAGAGGACATACAAATTAAGCTAGGCAATTTATTTAAAGGTATTAAAAACCTATTAAAACAAACAAACAAACAAACAAACATTCAAAAAAACCAAAAACCAAAGATCCAAAACCTGACTTTCAGAGCAATGAATTTCTTTAAAGTCAAGTAATGAAAAGTCATCATTACAGAATATAGAATTTTAATGATATCAGAGAGAGTTAAGCATAAATGTTATCTTTATGATCAATGACCCTGAAGATCTTTCACAATAAAATAACTCATCTTCCACATGTTTATAGCCCACCTCCAAATAAAGAAGTATGATATATAGTTCTAAAATCATTATTCAAAATGCACTGTCTTACCCGTTTATCTGCACTGCCTGTTGCATGATGGGAATAACTGATGAGACCAGGGATGGGCTGCCCATGATTTGCCATGAAAAGAGCAGGACTGGTGTAGAATGGATGCTTCTAATGTATAACACATAACAATTATGAATACAATGAGAATAAAACATGAATTTATATAAGCAAAATGACCAAATAAAAAATGAAAACAAATGGAACAATGAGGTGCCAAATTTTTAAAAGTCAAAGTGACAAAATCAGCTTTGATTTTATATGTTGTAAGTATTTTCCTTTACAACCAAAATTAATGGTCTTTTTTACCCTTATGGGTAAAAAAGAAAGAACATATAATGATTTAAAATGAATGAATTTTTATTAATTGGTTCTACTAAAAAATTCTACTTCAATACTTAATGGTATGATTAAAATTTAATAGATTATTGAATGATCTACAGACAGAATCAATCTATCGACAGTGTTCAATGAAAGAACTAATGATTACCTAATGAATGTGAAAAGGATTTAGATGTGATTCTAATCTGTTTAATTTCAATAAGGAATTAAGAACAAAGCCATATGAAAAAGTTTTATAGATTTGAAAACATATTAGTAGCATTTACTAATATAGCTATAAAGTAGTATCAAGGAATTATATAATGCTGAAAAGATGATTTGACTAAGTATGTTTAGACCTTGACTTTATCAAAGTTCTTACAGCTCAATAAATCCTGGTTATTGCTCTGAACTATTATTGAAAAACTGTATTTTCCTAAGTGCTAGAAAAATAGTAACAAAGTAACGACTTTCTTATATTGCTCATTTAATAAAGGAACAAATAAACTTTTTAAAAATTAAAAGATTTTTCTATGGTAATAGCCAAAATATTTGTATGACCTATCTAATTTCATATAGTAATTAAATTTTCAAATTGTAAAATATCTACAAGGAAGTTATTATCACTCCTAAGAATGATATGCTACGTTTTAAAGATAGGAAATCAAAGCAACTGGATCTCTCTAGATGTAAATATAACATAAATTATGTTCTGAGACATTAAGAGGACCAAATTTACTCAAATAGCTCCTGGTACTATATTTATTTCAAAATTCATCTAAAGAAAATTTGTGTCATTTAAACTTGTGTCATTTTAAATTTTAAATTACTTTATTAAATTAAAAGTAAAATATATTTATTTCTTCTCTATTTCACTAGGATAATATATGTTTGTTAATATTTGAGTAAATTTTTAGTTGAGGAAAATTCAAAAGCTGCTGTGTTTGAAATTTTTTTGTGGAAGGTAATTTTTCAACTTGGCCTTTTTGGGTTCCCCATACCTTCATACCTGGTATAACTTTAAATTACTCTTTTAAACTAATTTCAAGAGTCATCTAAGGTCTTTTACTTTTGTTTTCTATCTCTTTAAGAATCTGTGGACTTTTGATGTTCTAAATACACAATCATTGTACATTTAATAAAAACAGCAACTTTAAAAAGTTCTTAAATGTTATGTTGTTCATCATGTAGTTGTGACTTCATTAGGCAATGACACATCATTAGTGCCTCAGAGCTCAAATGAACTTTAGTGCTTACAAAGAATCTGTACCAGGAGAGAGGCATTGATAGAATGTGATGGATATTCTAGTTCTATTTTTAGGATGCTTTCAGGAAGTATTAACTTATGGAAGGATGAGATGGAAAGAGGGATGATATCAGTAATGTAGGCATGGGTGCTTCAGAATGCTGTATTTCTCAGCAGACTTACCTTTGCAGCAAGAGCTGCTGCAGTTATATGTGATGAGGAACTATCTTCTGTTGAAGCTACACCACTGTCTTTCTTTTCTTCTTCCTCTTCTTCACACTGAACTCCTTTGTCTTCTGTCTGTTTATGTGGGCTAGTTGTAGGAGGTGGAGAGAGAGGAGGTGGTGGGGAAGGTAAATCTTCAAGTTCATCATGCACCTCCTTTACTTTTACAATGGCATCACGTAAAAGGTCAATGGCATGAGGTAGAGCTGGCAGTATGAACTGAAAGCATTCCTGCCCAGAGACCAAAAAAATAAAATAAAATAAAAAAGAAGGAAAAAGAAAAAAAAGAAATAAAAAGAAAAAAAAAAAAGAAAAAAGTTAGGCTTGTAAACAAACATCTAAAATGGTGACAGTCAAACTGATTCTTTTTTGGGAGAGTGTTTCCTCTCTATAGCCTTGGCTATCCTAGAACTCATTCTGTAGACCAGGCTGGCCTTGAACTCAGAGATCCATCTGCCTCTGCCTCCTGAGTAGTGGGATTAAAGGCATTTGTCGCCACCACCACCAGGTGTTGTATGGTTCCTATTTTTGGATTTGTATTTCTTTCAAATTTTTAGACTTGTATTTCTATCCATCTCAAGAATGAGTCATATCAGAAACATCTTTTTAATGTGAAATGTGAAACAATCACAGCATATAGTATTTTTCATATGTTAAAGGTTCTGGTGCCTAAATGAATGCACACTATGCTTTTAAAGTATAATTTTGATATACCTTTGGATTTATTTGTGCTTTATATAGAAAGAATTGAAAGGCATGAGAGTTTTCTTTTTTCTTTTTTTTTAAAAGATCTTTCATTGTATTTATTTATTTATTTATTTATTTATTTATATTAGGTATTTTCCTCATTTATATTTCCAATACTCTCCAAAAATTCCCCAATACACTCCCCCCCACTCCCCTACCCACCCACTCCCACGTTTTGGCCCTGGCGTTCCCCTGTACTGGGGCATATAAAGTTTGTAAGTCCAATGGGCCTCTCTTTCCAGTGATGGCCAACTAGGCCATCTTTTGATACATATGCAGCTAGAGTCAAGAGCTCCAGGGTATTGGTTAGTTCATATTGTTGTTCCACCTATAGGGTTGCAGATCCCTTTAGCTCCTTGGGTACTTTCTCTAGCTCCTCCATTGGGGGCCCTGTGATCCATCCAATAGCTGACTGTGAGCATCCACTTCTGTGTTTGCTAGGCCCTGGCATTGTCTCACAAGAGACAGCTATATCTGGGTCCTTTCAGCAAAATCTTGCTAGTGTATGCAATGGTGTCAGCGTTTGGAAGCATTGATTATGGGATGGATCCCTGGATATGGCAGTCTTTAGATGGTCCATCCTTTCGTCACAGCTCCAAACTTTATCTCTGTAACTCTTTCCATGGGTGTTTTGTTCCCAATTCTAAGAAGGGGCACAGTGTCCACACTTTGGTCTTCATTCTTCTTGAGTTTCATGCGTTTAACAAATTGTATCTTATATCTTGGGTATCCTAAGTTTTTGGGCTAATATCTACTTATCAGTGAGTACATATTGTGTGAGTTCCTTTGTGATTGTGTTACCTCACTCAGGATGATGCCCTCCAGGTCCATCCATTTGCCTAGGAATTTCATAAATTCATTCCTTTTAATAGCTGAGTAGTACTCCATTATGTAAATGTACCACATTTTCTGTATCCATTCCTCTGTTGAGGGGCATCTAGGTTCTTTCCAGCTTCTGGCGATTATAAATAAGGCTGCTATGAACATAGTGGAGCATGTGTCCTTCTTACCGGTTGGAACATCTTCTGGATATATGCCCAGGAGAGGTATTGCTGGATCCTCCGGTAGTACTATGTCCAATTTTCTGAGGAACCGCCAGACTGATTTCCAGAGTGGTTGTACAAGCCTGCACTCCCACCAACAATGGAGGAGTGTTCCTCTTTCTCCACATCCACGCCAGCATCTGCTGTCACCTGAATTTTTTATCTTAGCCATTCTGACTGGTGTGAGGTGGAATCTCAGGGTTGTTTTGATTTGCATTTCCCTGATGATTAAGGATGTTGAACATTTTTTCAGGTGCTTCTCTGCCATTCGGTATTCCTCAGGTGAGAATTCTTTGTTCAGTTCTGGGCCCCATTTTTTAATGGGGTTATTTGATTTTCTGGGGTCCACTTTCTTGAGTTCTTTATATATATAGGATATTAGTCCCCTATCTGATTTAGGATAGGTAAAGATCCTTTCCCAATCTGTTGGTGGTCTTTTTTGTCTTATTGACGGTGTCTTTTGCCTTGCAGAAGCTTTGCAATTTTATGAGGTCCCATTTATCGATTCTCGATCTTACAGCACAAGCCATTGCTGTTCTATTCAGGAATTTTCCCCCTGTACCCATATCTTCGAGGCTTTTCCCTACTTTCTCCTCTATAAGTTTCAGTGTCTCTGGTTTTATGTGGAGTTCCTTATTCCACTTAGATTTGACCTTAGTACAGGGAGATAGGAATGGATCAATTCTCATTCTTCTACATGATAACTGCTAGTTGTGCCAGCACCATTTATTGAAAATGCTGTCTTTTTTCCACTGAATGGTTTTAGCTCCCTTGTCAAAGATCAAGTGACCATAGGTGTGTGAGTTCATCTCAGGGTCTTCAATTCTGTTCCATTGGTCTACTTGTCTGTCGTTATACCAGTACCATGCAGTTTTTATCACGATTGCTCTGTAGTACAGCTTTAGGTCAGGCATGGTGATTCCATCAGAGGTTCTTTTATCCTTGAGAAGAGTTTTTGCTATCCTAGGTTTTTTGTTATTCCAGATGAATCTGCCGATTGCCCTTTCTAATTTGTTGAAGAATTGAGTTGGAATTTTGATGGGGATTGCATTGAATCTGTAGATTGCTTTTGGCAAGATAGCCATTTTTACAATGTTGATCCTGCCAATCCATGAGCATGGGAGATCTTTCCATCTTCTGAGATCTTCTTTAATTACTTTCTTCAGAGACTTGAAGATCTTTCACTTCCTTAGTTAGAGTCACGCCAAGGTATTTTTATTGTTTGTGACTATTGAGAAGGGTGTTGTTTCCCTAATTTCTTTCTCAGCCTGTTTATCCTTTGTGTACAGAAAGGCCATTGACTTGCTTGAGTTAATCTTATATCCAGCTACTTCACTGAAGGTGTTTATCAGGCTTAGGAGTTCTCTGGTGGAATTTTTAGGGTCACTTATATATACTATCATATCATCTGCAAAGAGTGATATTTTGACTTCTTCTTTTCCAATTTGTATCCCCTTGATCTCCTTTTGTTGTCTAATTGCTCTGACTAGGACTTCAAGTACAATGTTGAATAGGTAGGGAGAGAGTGGACAGCCTTGTCTAGTTCCTGATTTTAGTGGGATTTCTTCCAGCTTCTCACCATATACTTTGATGTTGGCTACTGGTTTGCTGTAGATTGCTTTTATCATGGTTAGGTATGGGCCTTGAATTCCTGATCTTTCCAAGATTTTTATCATGAATGGGTGTTGGATTTTGTCAAATGCTTTCTCATGAGAGTTTTCTAATGTTTTGCTAGAGCGACACTTTGATCTAACAAACTTTATTAAAAAAAGTGTGGTACATCTACACAATGGAATACTACTCAGCTATTATAACAAAGACATCATGAATTTTGCAGGCAAATGGATGGAACTTGAGAAAAACGTTCTGAGGTAACCCAGGCCTGAAAGGATATACATGATATTATAAGTGGATATTAGCTATAAAATACAAGTACTATGCTATACTCCACAGACCCAAAGAAACTAAGCAAGAAGGAAGGCCAAAGTGAGGATGCCAGAATCTCACTCAGAAGAGGAAATAAAATAGTCCTAAGAGACAGAAGTGGGATGGAACTTCGAGGCAAGAAGATGGGGAGGGAAAGAGGCAGGGTTCAGGAACAGGTGTGGGGAAGGACAGGAGAGATGGCTAGATGGCCATGAGAATGAATGGAATTCTGCAACTGTTGGGGGTGAAAAAGTAGTAGGCATCTCCAGGATGAGACAGAGCCTTGGCATAAGGGAGGCACCCAAGAATCAATGGGGGTGACTTTAGCTGTGACTCACTATATTGGGAATGTGGAACTCTTATAGCCAGGCAGGAACCCCAGTGGAGCGACAGACACCAACACACCCACAAAACTTTCAATCCCAAATTTATCCTGTCTACAAGAAATAAAGGATCAGGAGATGGAGGGAATGGCCAACCAATAACTGGCTCAACTTGAGACCCACCCAATGGGCAAACACCAATTCCTGACACTATTAATGATACTCTGTTATGCTTGCAGATAGGAACATGTTGTCCTCTGGGAAACTGCCTCAGAAGATACAGACATCACAGTCAAACAGTGGATGAAGCTTTGGGACTTTTATGGAAGAATAAGAGGAAGGATTGCAGCCTGAAAGGGATAGGAAGTACACAGGAAGACCAATAGAATCAACTAACCTGAACCCTTGGTGCTCTCAGAGTCTGAACTACAAACCAAAGGCTCCAGACCCATATGTAGCAGAGGATGGCCTTGTTAGGCATCAATGGGAGGAGAGGCCCTTGGTCTGGGAAGGCTCGATGCCCCAATGTAGGGGAGTGCCAGGGCAGGGAGGCAGGAGTGGGTGGGTGCATAGGGAAATACCCTCATAGAAGCAGGTGGAGGGGGATGGGATAGGGGATTTCCTGAGGGGAAACCATGAAAATGGATAACATTTGAAATGTAAATAAATAAAATATTCAATAAAAAAAAAGAACATACATGTACTGGACCTAGGCCTCTCCGTACTTATGTAGCAGATGTGCAGTTTGGTCTTCATAAGGGGCCCAAATGACTAGAGTGTGTGTGTGGGGGGGTTGCTATCCAAAAGCTGTTGTCTGTACATGGTATATGTTCTAGCTGGGCTGCCTTGTCTGGCCTCAGTGGGAGAGGAAGTGACTAGCCTTGCAAAGACCCTAAATGCCAGGGTTGGTGATACACAGGATGTCTATACCCACTCAGAGGATATAGTCATCTTTCAAGCTATGGCATTAATGCTTGAAAGAGAAGAAGGGGAAGGGGTAAGGAGGAAGGATTGTGAAAGGGAGTGACTGAGAGGGGGTAGTGAGCAGGGTGTAAAGTAAGGAAAAAGTAAAATTAAATTAAAAAAAGAAAAAAAATCAGTTTTCTTTGTTCAGACTGAAATTTTATTACCATAAATTATAAAGACTAGTATAGCTACTACATAACACTATGCAATCAGTAAAAATAGAAATAAAGTTGAATAGAGTTGTGAACAGAAATCTATATAATCTTTTCTTCATGTGCCATTATCTCCAAAAAACAATAGGCAAGGAAATAGGTGGAATTCTTTCTCTTTTACATTAAAGCAACAGCTTAATAAAGTCTACAAGGTATAGAAATATCTTATAAAATTTAGAAGCATTAATGCCATAGCTTGAAAGATGACTGATCTTTTGATTCTCTGCTCAGTTGCTTACCATTTAAACAATATATGGTAGCCTGGAAGTAGTAGTGCACACCTTTAATCCCAGTACTCAGGAGGCAGAGGTAGGCAGATCTCTGTGAGTTCCAGGCCAGCCTGGTCTACAGAGCTAGTTCTAGTATAGCCACGGCTATACAAAGAAATCCTGTCTTGAAAAACAAAAACAAAAACAAACAGAAAACTAACCAACAAAACGAACAAATGAAAAGTAGTATATTGAAAAGAATATAATCTTGATGAAACAGAGGTTTGATATTTTCTTTCAGCTTCCTAAGGCTATCTCCAGACATCAGAATGTCATGTCTGATAAAGTATTTTTATGTGCTGGCATCTTTGACTACCATATATCCTGAAAACTATGGGTACCAAAGGCTCAGGTTGGCATTCATCATCAGCAATGATCCGCATGTCTATTGCCACTGTGTCAGGAACAGGATGGTAACATGTGCTTGATTCCAAATGAGAGCAGACAATGAAAACATCTTATGTCTGCCCTACGAGCTTTTTCCTTCATAATTTTAATCCACATTACCTCCCCATATAAATAATAGCTATAACACCTGTCAGTGAGCTCTGTGAATCCTTGTGAATTAGTACGTGGTTTTAGGAATCACCTAAAGCATAAGTACTCATTAGTGAGGCTCATCTTTTGGAATGTTCCAACTTTGCAGCTGGCTGAAGAAAATGAAAAAAAAATCATGTTTGAACCATAACATCTTCCAAGAGCCCGTGAATTGCCAGCATAACCTATACCTCTATGTTGTATCTCAGCTATACTTATACATTTCCTTTTCTAACTTCTGGGAAACGTTCAATGGTATAACTACATATTCAGGAAGTAAAGCTATGGAAACTTATATATTGGAGACATGGATGCCTGGGGCAATTGAAGTCATTCTGGGAATTCAAGGGTGTGTATTAAAGTAAAATATGTCTATGTCCATCCAAAGAACTCTCTCCTAGGATTAGGAATTGGCTGTGATCACATCCACTCTGGATGATTAAATTGGCTACATGGGCATAACAGGTAAGTGGATACAATCTACTTACAGGAAAGCAAGATAGGGTGAATTAAGGTATATTCATTTGCACCCTCCGAGTCATAAAACATCAACAATAACTGTTCTATCTGCCTACAAATAAGCCAGAAACCATAGAACACTAATATTCTAAAGGGGGAAAGGTCTATATACATTAAGATTGAAGTTGGTTTGCCAGAGAGAAGAAATAAAGTGTGACTTTTAGGGCTCTGCTCCATCTACCAAATGTAAAAAAAGATTGATGTTGGTAAATCCTGAAGATAAAAATACGTTTTAGCATTTCATCCTAGGAATAATAACTTGGATAATGAAATAAATACTTCAAACTTTTGTCTTTCTCTTCACAGGGGAAAATTATGAAGGGCTCTTATATGCCTTTATGAGTGTCTCTTCACACTCAATATTGGAAGGCAGATGAATAAGGAACATTCTTACCAGTTGGATTTTTTTCACTTTTGCAGGAAAGGGGAACTTGGACAGAGACACTCATACCTATTTTTCTTTTAACCTGACACAGTGGGCACAGCACAGTGGGTGCCAGAATAGGAGACAATTTCTAAGCAAGAGGATGTTAAATATATCTTTAATTTAGGGGGTGGGAGGAAGTCAGAATTCAGTCAGCGATGTTCGCTTTTGCCCTTACTGCATCTGGACAAGCTAGACTTGATAGTGGATGCTACGATATTGCCTAATTGGGGAGACAGTCCACTAGTTCTTTATCTGTGTAACCCTACCATGTAAATAGGTGTGCATGGAGTGATAGATACTATCAGGAGTATCTCTAACCTATGCCATGAATGCCCCATTGAGAATAGTTACATATATAGCTTAAAAAAATGACTTTCTTTTTTATTATTCTTTTTTAATTAGATATTTTCTTTATTTACATTTCAAATGCTATCCCGAAAGTTCCCTATACCCTCCCCCTGCCCTGCTCCCCTACCCACCCACTCCACTTCTTGGCTCTGGTGTTCCCCTGTACTGGGGCATATAAAGTTTGCAAGACCAAGGGGCCTCTCTTCCCAATGATGGCCGACTAGGCCATCTTCTGCTACATATGCAACTAGAGACATGAGCTCTGGGGTACTGGTTAGTTCATAATGTTGTTCCACCTATAGGGCTGCAGACCCCTTCAGCTCCTTGGGTACTTTCTCTAGCTTCTCCTTTCTCTAGCTTCTCCATTGGGGGCCCTGTGTTCCATCCTATAGATGATTGTGAGCATCCTCTTCTGTATTTGCCAGGCACTGGCATAGCCTCACAAGAGACAGCTATATCAGGGTCCCTTCAGCAAAATCTTGCTGGCATATGTAATAGTGTCTGGGTTTGGTGGCTGATTATGGGATGGATCCCCGGGTGGGGTAGTCTCTGGATAGTCCATCCTTTCGTCTTAGCTCCAAACTTTGTCTCTGTAACTTCTTTCATGGGTAAAAAAATGACTTTCTTAAAACTTTATTATTTTTTAAATGATTCTGTGGTTCTTATATGTGAATTTTCGAGATGACAGTGTCTTGCTGCAATATAAAATGTTAGGCCAATAGCAGTAATTGTCAAAGATGTAAAACTTTGGATGAGTATAAATGAAAGGAGGAATGGAAGCCAAAAGTGGAAGAATTAAAGAAAAATTATGTAACAGAAAATTTTACATTTAAGTATTAAAAGAGGCTCAAAACAAGATAGGTAATGATTAATATCACAAGTATAATGAACACTTGAAATGGTAAAGTCACATATTGCTGAACCAATATTTGGAAACTGACAAGCCTAGAAAGCGGAGCAACATCACTGCAGAAGACATTCTGGTCATCTGATATAATGATGCATCAGTTAACTGTTATTGTGAAGAGAACTCTTATAGAGGAACTTTAATCCAGCAATATGGCTGATCTGATCACATCCAAAGACCTTCTAGGCCTTTGTGATCCAGCTGGAATGCAGAAACACTCTTAGTACACACCTTTAATCCCTCTGTCTGGAATTCTTTAGTACATACCTTTAATCCCAAACAATGATGTCTAATTGAGGGGCAGACAAAGTGACAAATCAGAGAATGGTTTTACAGAATGAGTCAGAGATAGCATGGAATGTACTCACGAATAAGTGGATATGAGCCACAAAAGTACAAAATACCCAGGATACAACCCACAAAATTCAAGAAAGTTAAGAAGTTGAAGCACCCAAGTAAGGATGCATAAATCCCACTTGGGAGGGAGAAGAAAGCAGATGGGGTTGTCATTCCACAGTCAAAAGCTGTGTCCCAGAATTGTTCCTGTCTGAAGGAACTGCAGGGACAAAAGTGGCAAAGAGCATGAGAGAAAGGAGGTCCAGTGACAGGCCCCAATTGGGACCCAACTCAAGTGAGGATTGGGGCCCTGACACAGAATTACTAATGTCATATGTTTATAGACATGAACCTAGCATGACTGTCCTCTGAGAGGCCCAACAAGCAGCTGAAAGAGTCAGATGCAGATACTAGCACCCAACCAATGGATGGAAGCTGGGGACCTGTGGTTGAACTGGGGGAAAAGCTCGAAAAAGCTGAGAAGGAGGGTGACTCTAGAGGAAGAATGGCAGTCTCAACTGACCTGGATCCCGAGATCTCTAGGACACTGAGCCACCAACCAGGCAGCATACATCAGCTGATATGAGGCCCCTGACACATGTACAACAGAGGACTGCCTGGTCTGACCTCAGTGAGAGAAGATGCATCTAATCCCCAAGAGACTTGAGGCCCTAAGGAGTGGGGAGGTCTGACGGGTGTGGGTGTGGGTGTGGGTATTCTCTTGGAGATGGGGGTGGGGTGGGGAGAGGAGGTATGGGATGGGGAGCATTTGGGGGGTAGACTGGGAGGAAGATGAAGTCTGGACTGTAAAAAAGGTTTAAAGAATAAATTGAAAAAAAAAAAACCCAACAAAACAAAAACAAGAGAAGGGGAAGAGCGAGCTCAGATCAGTCAGTTCAGGTAAGTGGAACTGAGTTTGGTGATTCGGCTGGGAGTTAGTATAGTGGCACAGTGCAGTGGAGTTGAATGTAGTCCAATGCAGGTCAACAGAGGCAGTTGAAGCCAGGGAATAAGAAGGAGCCAAAAGATTAGAACAAATTGTCAGAGATAGTTTGAGACCAAGCACAGCAATTCAGTGAGAAGCTGAGAGAAGCCAGATAGAATCAGTCAGTTTGGAGAGGAATTTGAGCCAGAACAGCCGAGTTGAACCAACCAGCCAGAGTTCAGAAATGACTAGAAAGGATGAGTATATTTAGCAGTTGGTCTTGCAGATGACAATTACATCTGGCAAATAACAGTTACTTTTACAAACTCCAGTAATTCAGTATTTTTCTGACTCTACTTTAATCCAATATCTTTGGAGTTTATTTTTTCAGTTGTATAATTTCTACATCTAGGTATGCTATAATGGCATTACTATTACCATAGCACTACTGATATTGTTGGCCAAATATATTTGGAAAGTAAATTAGAGCCTCCTTAAAGGTGTAACACCAACAGAAAATGATTGACCAACAAAGAACTGGAAATTGTTTCAGGCAATTTCTGATATATAGTACTACATGAATGTCATATAGTACAAACAACAAGAGATCAAGGTAATAAATGAATAACTTATAATAAAATATGAAACCATACATAATGTCTTTAAAGGTTAGATTACATGTTTCTTTAAATCTAACCATATTTCATGTTCCTGCTTACAAATCAGGCATATTCTCCTTAATAATATTGCTGTATTGGTGATATAAATGTTACAGTAAATATAACTCTGAGTAATGTTAATCGTTTGGTAAAAGTCCTTACCCAAATACCAGACAATACCATACCAAATGTAGTGCAGGATTAATTATCACTCAGAAAGAGTCTAGCCTTTCCTTTAGCTACTAGAAGGGAGACTTCTAGTACACTAGACTGTCTGAGAGTGTTCTTGTTTGCCAGAGGACTTGGGCAGCCAGATTGCTTAACAACGTGAATTACAATGCAGGTTTGGCATTACTTTGCCTCTGAAAGATATTGGAGACTAAAGAGATAAAGACTAAAATTATGGAGATAAACAAATCATGAATACACAGGAAGAAGACAAAGGAAGCTCTGCATCTGGTATGTTTAAATAGACCCCAATCTACTTATGCTGGTTCATTTTAATCTTTCTTCTTTCCGTCTATAAACCATAACTGTATGTATATTATGTGTTAGTAAATCCTACGATTGTTTCTAATCATTTTTCCTAATTCTATGAATTATGAAATTTGAGGACGCTGTTTGGGAATAACTTGAATTTGTGATTAGTGTCAGCAGTGAGCAGTCTTATGGTGTATTCAACTTTTTGGTTGTTTATTCTCACAGTTGGTTAAAAGTCCATTCATAAAATGTCATCCATTTAGTGTAAAGAATGCTTACCTGAGATCCTTTCTTGCTACCAGGTAGGTTAATTATCAGAGTTTTCCCCCTTATTCCACACACTGGTCTGAAAAGAAGGAGAAAGAAGATTGAATAATGAATTACAACAAATATTTAACAAAAGCCAAACATACTGTAAATATATGAGGGAAACTATTATAGAAATAAAATGTTACAATAAGCAATTAGAAATTGTTATACAATTTGGACATTCTGACTGATGTTTTTATAATAGTGGTTGGAACATTAAACCTTAAAAAAAAAGATTGAACATGGAATGAGAATAAAGTATCTATTTTAAAGTAACCTGACCTTTGTATAACAGGCTTTTTGTTTAATTTTAGCTTTTATAAATTGTAAAGATTCAAGGACACATTTCATTAATATGTCTAATGTAGTAATATTAATGTTAAAAAATCTAAATTAAAAAGCATTCAAGAATTGGGTTTCAATTTGCTCTTTAACTTCTCAATAAGTCTAGAAAGTAAATTTCACACATGAATTGCTGTGCGGGGGAGGAACCAAAAAGCTTAGTCATATACAGAACTATTGATAGTAACAGGTGTTTTATTATAGAAAGGTCTTGGATGGATCATTTTCAATTTCTTTTAAAATTGTTTTACTTTTCAGATTGTTTAATTATAATATTTACACCTTTCCTTTCTTCCCTTGAGCCATCCCTCATGCCCCCTTCTCTATACTACTTCAAATTATGGAATTTTTTTTTTCTAAGCTCCTCCTGCACCATGTCTGCCTGGATGCTGCCTTCATCATAATGGACTGAACCACTGAACCTGTAAGCCAGCCCCGATTTAATGTTGCCCTTATACAGAAGTTGGTATCAGGAGTGGGATATTGCAGTGGTAGGCCTGACCATGCTTTTTTTTGGAAGAATGTGGATACTGGAAATCAGTAGAATGCTTTAAGTAGGGCTTAAAGAGCTATCCAAGTAGGAATATGGAAGACTTTGTTGCTGAGAGTTCTACATCTTCATCTGAAGGCTTCTAGGAGAAGACTGGCTCCCATGTGATTAAGATGAGGATCTTATTGCCTACTGCACAGTGACACAGTTCCTCCAACAAGGCTACACCTGCTCCAACAAGGCCACACATTCTAATAGCGACACTCCCTAGGCCAAATATATTCCAACCACTACATTCCATTTCCTTAACACATTTAACTCCTTGAACATAGGATTCAGCTCCATCCATTTCACTTCTTGGTGCTCCTTTATTACTTGAACCATACATTTTATATTTTTCCTTTCTCAGATTACTTCCTTTCATAACAATGCTCTTCATAAGACTAAAGCAGAGGCCCCTAGCACATATATTGAAGAGGACTGCCTGGTCTGGTCTCAGTGGGAGAAGATGTGCCTAATCCCCTAGACACTTGAGGGTCCAGGGAAGGGGGATGCCTGGTGGTGGGTGAGGGGGAATCACCCTCTCAGAGGAAAGTGGGAGGAGAAATGGAAATGAGAAACTCTGGTAGGGGATTGCAATGGCTGGAATGTAATAAATGAACTAATTTTTAAAAAAGACTAACGCAGAGAACAAAGTCTCTGCTGGACTTTTTTGAGACTTCCTTTGTCTTTAGCCTTAGGTAGACTCTTCAGGCAAGGGCAAAAAGCAGCCATATTTTTCATTAAAATACCATACAAACAGTCTTTAGGACACATACTGAAATTCTTATCCACTGAAACCACATGGTCCAGGTTTGCACAAGTACAATCCAGAAATATAGAGCACACTTGTGATCCAGATATTAGGGTTGGAAGACATTGTCTTTTTTCTTTCTTTCTTTCTTTCTTTCTTTCTTTCTTTCTTTCTTTCTTTTTTTTTTTTTTTTTTTTCGAGACAGGGTTTCTCTGTATAGCCCCGGCTGTCTTGGAGCTCACTTTGTAGACCAGGCTGGCCTGGTCAGAAATCCGTCTGCCTCTGCCTCCAAGTGCTGGGATTAAAGGGGTACACCACCATGTCCGGCTGACACTGTCTTTTGATCTGAATCTTGAGTGGTAATGAAAAGCTTAGACCCAGGCATGGTGGTACACATCTTTATTTCCAGCATATAGGAAACAGCCATGGAGATCTCTCAGTTCAAGGTCAATTTACAGAGCAAGTTCCAGTACAGCCAGGTTTAGGCAATGAGGGAGTTGGAAAACAGAAAGCTGGTAATAGAATAACAGGGCCATGTTCTAGCCCCAACAAGCAGAACTCCACAGCTTTGGCCATGTGGCTCTGGGTTAAGAGTCAAGAATAGAAAGGATTACTGTGTCAACTGATGCTGGTTAACTGGAGCTAAGAAATTAGCAGTGATTAAGAAGACACCAGCATTACCGAGGCAAAATCTTCTGGGAAATATTTCTGATAGTACAAAGAAGCCATGTTCCAGAGATAGCCAAGGTTGTTCCTCATGCTGCAGCTGGACTTGGTAATGTGTAAGAACCACACAGGTGTACTGGTTTGAAGGTCTGAAGGGACAATCATCTGAGGCTTGGCACTGTGAGAGTCATTGTAAGGTACTGATGAAGGTATAGCCTCAGTTGCAGTTGATGGCCCATGACTGAAGGGCTCATACAAAGAAGTTGAGGTTTGACACTCTGAAGAGAGTCTACTGGTGGAGCCTCTTTGCAGCAGAAGACTCCAGTGTATTGGAAATGCCAATAACATGGGATGACCACCAAGGACAGCAGCAGCAGTGGAGTGAAGTGGATCAACAAGAGCCTAAAGTGCTGTAGATGGCAGAGCTGGAGAAGTGGTGGAGAAGTCCAGAAGATCATGTGTGGATGTCAGTCATTGGAACCAGAAGCTGTGAAGCTGAAGTTGCTTTGGAGGCCCCAAGATGTTAAATGCCAGAGCTGTGGAATACTTGCAAAGGAAAGCTGATAACACGGAGTGGAACCAGGGCAGGAGAAAAAGTTTGTTGTAGTTAACAAAGTTGAAAAAGAAGTTGGAGATCTGAAGACTGCTTTGACATCAGGCATGGAGATGTAGAGTTCAGAGTGTGCCCAGCTGTTTCTTGTCTTGCTTTGGGAATTACAGTTAAGTGATTATATGAATCTCAGAAGAGACTTTGAACTTTTAACATTGTTGAGACTGCTATAGACAATGGGCACTTTGGAAGTTGGATTAAATATATATATTTATTATGCTATGGCCAGGCATAGCTCCTATAGACTCATGTGTTTGAACAAGTGTGTAGGGACCAGAGAGTGGAATGTGGTAGTTTGAATATGGTTGGCTCATGGAGTGGCACTATTTGGAGATGTGGCCATGTTGGAGGAAGTGTGTCATTGTGGGGATGGGCAATGAGACCCTCCTCCTAAACATGTGGGAACCAGTCTTCTCTGATCTGCCTTTAGATGAAGATGCAGAACTCTCATCTCCTCCTATACCACGTCTGCCTGCCTGGATACCGTCATGTTCCCGCCTTGATGATAATGGACTGAACCTCTGAGCCAGTCCCAATTAAATGTCTTTTAAGAGTTGCCTTGGTCACGGTGTCTGTTCACAGCAGTAAAACCCTAACTAAGGCACTAAAAAAAGTAAAGCCAAAGTACTCTTGGGATTATTGAAGTCCCACCTTGACCCTCAACTCCAGGGTTTTGTGCTTGCAGGGCAAAAATACCTACCCTTAAGTTATATCCCAATTCCCATATATGAGATTTATATTCTTTAAACTATATTATATAAACAAGAGTATACAATGTAATAATAATATTGATTAATGGAAAATTATTTCTTTTAGAATTTTTTTATATGTATGTGTGTATGTGGTATACATGCCTATGTACCTGTGTGTTTTTTTGAGTGCCGGTGCATGTGTGAACAAGTCTATTTGGAGGCCCAAAATTAAAATTCAGTCACTTCCTTGATAGTTTTCCATTGTATTTATTAAGGAAGGGTCTTCTGCTGACAGTTTCATAAGCTATATTATTTTAATATACATATATGGATATCATTAAACATATATTCATCTATACATAACACTTCCAAAAACATACATATGTGTGTGTGTGTACATGCTCACAGGATTTTAGCATGAAGTATATTTCTTTGAAATCTGATCAGTAGGTGTTATACAGCATTGTTTTCTGAGTCACAATCCTCATCAGATCAGCTATGACTACTTGCAAAAGACTTAGGATTGGGCCTGTGACTGTTTTGATGTTCTTTAAGAGGAGTGGCTGGGGGAGGTCATTACATCTTTGTATGATCACAGTCACTGCCATTACCTTAGTTAATTATATATAATTCTGACCTATGTGTAAGTGGCTTTGGGCTCATGGTAGGTGCTAAAGTATACAGAATGTGCAAGATTAGTTGAAAGAGGGACTTCAACTATGCAGCCATTGGGAGGTCATTATCCACTGGTTCTAAGACTATTGATTTTTATTAAATTTATGGATGTGTAGTCATAAAGTATGTTTTATATTTATACAAATCCTTTGGTTTGTACCATGTACAAGAGTTAGTTATAACAGGACTTTTACTTATAATAAAAGAATACTAGTAACATGTAACTGTTAAGTACATCTGCACTACTGAATAAAGAAAAGAAAAATCTAATCCTTGTTTGCTCAAAACTACTGCATTGTACGGAATTTTATCAAATGCTTTTGTGGGACTTTGCTGTGTGATTGTCTCCTAGTAAACTCAGTCTTAACAATATGACCACCCAAATGTTAACTTAAAATGCATGAAACCAATGAACATGCCAAACTGCATGCGGAAAAGGTCCTAAGTCCTTAGCACTACACAAAAACTACAGGCAAATGAGTAAGGTGGGAGTGGGAAAGGTAGCTCTCCATAGAAAAGAGCACACCAGCTGCTTGTTCAGGGCCAAATGGTCAACACTGCAAACATATGTACAATATAACCTATTAGGTCCACACATACACATACTTATGCAACAATAATTGATGGAAAGAATGCTAATGAATTTGAAGGAAAGTTGGGAGGGAGTACATGGGAGAACTTGAAAGAAAAGGGAAAGGAGAAATGTTGTAAATAAGATACAATTTCGGCCAGGCAATAGTGGCATGTGTCTTTAATCCCTGAACTTGGGAGGCAGAGGCGGGTGGATCTCTGTGTGTTTGATACCAGTCTGGTCTACACAGCAAGTTCTAGGGCAGCCAAGACTACACAGAAAATGTCTTTGAAAAAAAATGCCTTTCTGAATCACTTGAAATACCCATAGGCTTGTCGAACTATGTATTTTATTAATATGGTGATTCAGGATAAGAAGTGAGCATCTTTGTTCCTTTTAAGTCCATTGGATCTTCATTTTGTGTGTGTGTGTGTGTGTGTTAGTACTTTATGAAGATGTTATATCAGTTTTAGACAAGATATCGGTCTATATTTTTCCTTTGTCTCCACTCTCTTTTTATAGTCTTGGCAAGATTTTCTTAGCTCATAATGTGAATTGGAAAAGAGCTCATTTAAGACTATATTTTTTGAGCTTTATGTTTCTTTTATGAATTTGGATGCTCTTGCATTTGTAGCATAGATGTTCAGAATTGAGACATCCTCTTGGATTTTCCCGTTGATTAATATGAGTGTCCTTTTTCATCATGCTTGATAACTTCTGGTTGAAAGTCTATTTTATTGGATATTAGGATGGCAACTCCTGCTTGTTTCCTGGAACCATTTGCTTGGAAAACCCTTTCCCAAAATATATAAAGAACTCAAGAAGTTAATCACCAAAAGAAAAAAAAAAACCCAAACAACCCAATCAAAAAATGGGATATAGAAATAAACCAAGAATTCACAACCGAAGAATCTCGAATGGCTGAGAAGCACCTAAAGAAATGTTCAAAGTCTTTAGTGATCAAATACAAATCAAAATGACCCTGAGATTCCACCTTCACCAATCAGAATAGATAAGATCAAAACCTCATATGACAACATAAGTTGGAGAGGATGTGGAGAAAGAGGAACACTCTTCCAATGCCAGTGTGATTGCAAACTGGTACAACCACTCTGGAAATCAATCTGGAGGTTCCACAGAATATTGGAAATATATCTATCTGAAAATCCAGCTATACCACTCTTGGGAATATACCCAAAAGATGCCCCACCATGCCACAGGGGCACGAGTTCCACTATGTTCATAGCAGCCTTATTTGTGATAGCAAGAAGCTAGAAACAACCTAGATGTCCCAAGGCAGAAGAATGGATACAGTAAATGTGGTTCATTTACACACTGGAATACTACTCAGCTATTAAGAATGAGGACATCCTGAGTTTTGCAGGCAAATGGATGGAACTAGAAAATATCATCTTGAGTGAGGTAACTCAGATCCAAAAGGACATTCATGGTATGTACTCACTAATAAGTGGATATTAGAAAAAAAAAGAAAAGAAAAGAAAAAGAAAAGGAAAAAAGAAAAAACCCATACAGAAAACACAAGATACAGTCCACAGAACCACAGAATTCAAAAGGCTCAACAAGCTGAAGTGCCCAAGGATGCCTCAGTCCCACTTGGGAGAGAGAAAAAAGCACACACAAGTGGGGAAGTGGGGAGGGAATGTGGATGGGGTGGGGGGCAATGAGGGGAACCTGATCTGGTATAGGGTGAGGGAAAAGGACTGAAGCCCTGAGGGCCAGCAGAAAGAATGGAAACAGGCAACCTTAGGAAACAGGAGGTGGGGGGGGACCCCCCAGAATGCACCAGAGACCTGGGAGGTGAGAGACTCCCAAGACTCATAGGGAGGGACTTCTGACAGTAGGGAGAGGGAACTTATAGAGCCCACCTCCAACAGAAAAGCAGAACATCAAATGGGAGATGGGGTTGAGGCTAGGGAGGGAGCACTCACAAAAAGGGAACTCCAAAAGACCCAACAGGCAGCTGAGAGAGTCAGATGCAGTTATTTGCACCCAACCAATGGATAGAAGCAGCTGACCCATTGTTGAATTAGGGAAGGCTAAAAGAAGCTGAGGAGAGTGACCTTGTAGGAGGACCAGCAGTCTCAATTAACCTGGACCCCCAAGATCTCTCAGACACTGGACTACTAATGAATCAGCATGCACCAGCTGATATGAGGCCCCCAACACAGATACAATAGAGGACTGCTGGGTTTGGACTCAGCCAGAGAAGATGCATCTAACCCTCAAGAGATTTGGAGCCCCAGGGAGTGGGGAGGTCTGGTGGAGTGGGGGTGGGTTGGGAATATCCTCTTGGAGGTGGGGGGAGGAGGTGTGGGATTTGGGACAGTCTGAGGGTGGACTGGAAGGGGGATAAAGACTGAACTGTAAAACAAGATTAAGGAATAAATTACCCACTCCCCCCAAAAAAGGAAAAGGCCATGAGGCCTCAACCCTACAAATAACTACAGGTAACTGAAGAAAGCTAGAGCAGGAGAGATAGTCTTCCCAGGGAAGGGCACATGAATTGTTTGTTCAGTCCCAAATGGTCAATCTTGAAAGCATACAGCAAGTAACCTTATATGGGCTGAACCAATTATGTTTAGGCATATATATGTATAGACAAGTATATGTATGTGTGCAATAACAATTAGTGAAAAAAGAGGCTATGAATTTGAAGGTGTGCAGGGCGAGGTGAAGGTAGTGGGGAGGAAAGGGGAGGGATGATAGTATATAATCAACTTGCAATCTCAATTTCTATTTTTAAAGTTAGGACCCTTCCCCTACTTCTATTTTTTTAATTGCATATTTTCTTCATTTACATTTCAAATGTTATCGCCTTTCATGGTTTCCCCTCTGGAAACCTCCATCCCATCCTCCCTCCCTCTGCTTCTATGTGGGTACTCCTCCACCCATCCATGCACTCCCTCCTCCCTGATCTGACATTCCCATACACTGGGGCATGGAGCCTTCACAGGACCAAGAGCCTCTCTTCCCATTGATGTTTGAGAAGTCCATCGCTCCCCCCCCCCACCACTACATGTGTGGCTGGAGCCATAGGTTGCTCCATGTACACTCTTTGGTTGGTGGTTTAGATCTGTTAATTTGTGTATCTGGTGATTTGCATGTACTAAATCCTTTGTGATGTAAAGTTATGAGTTTGACATATGTCTAATGGCATGTTTGTACCTCAATAGTTTTGAGCCAGAATAGAAAGAGAAATTGTAGACAGGAGAAGAGAGAAAGAGTCTGTAAATTTAGACACTGAATAAAGGCTCTCACTAGTTGAGAAGCAAGAATCACTACACAATTAGCATCTATTTTCAATGCTGGTAATATACAGTTAATATTTCTCTCATAGATGTTATATGTTAGGATATAAATAATTATGGCAGAAAGCCTGAATGCATATGGCCCTTTTACTAGACCCTTTGTCATTCCTATCCTCAGACATTACTTAAGACTCTCAAAACACATTGTACTGGCTGGTTTTGTGTTAACTCGACACGGCTGGAATTATCACAGAGAAAGGAGCTTTAGTTGACAAAATGCCTCCATGAGATCCAGCTGTAAGGCATTTTCTTAATTGATCAAGGGAAGAGGGTCCCTTGTGGGTGATACCATCCCTGGGCTGGTAGTGTTGGGTTCTATAAGAAAGCAAGCTGAGCAAGCCAGGGGAAGCAAGCCAGTAAGTAACACCTCTCCATGGCCTCTCCAACAGCTCCTGTGTCCTACCCTGTATAAGTTCCAGTCCTGACTTCTTTTTTTGATGAACAGCAAAGTGAATTGTAACCACAAATGGTGGCAGAATCACAAAACATACTTCCCTAAAAGACAGCTAGAGTCACTTTTTCATATATTTTCCCCTTCAATTAAACTACAAGGAAATACTGATCATTTCATTATCCTAAAGTTTTTACCAGTTCCAGCATCTATTATAATAATAATAATAATAATAATAATAATAATAAATCCTACACATGCTTTTCAAACTGGCAGCCTTCAGTTAGTCATATGCATTAAAGCATCTCCCATATTTTTGTGATCTGACCATTTCTTTTTATTTTTGAATAACATGCTATTATATGGCTGCCCCACAGTTGACTTTTCTTCAGCTAATGAAGTATGTTTTGGTTGATTCTAGGTTTAGGCTATTATTAATAAAAGTTTTATAAGCATCAATATGCAGATTACATAGGGCTCTATTTTCAGTCAATGGGGTAAATAACCAGGGTTTCCTTGTGCAATTCAGATAAATTACATGTTCAGGTATTGAAATAGAACCATTAAAAAGCAAAATAAAAGGATACAGAACTGAGCAACACAATCACTTAACTGAACAGGTAGGCAACTATAAAACACTCAACTATGCAGAATAATATATATTCTACCCCAAAACATACAGCACAGTCACCAAGAACCATCTTACACTGGACCACAATGAATTTGAAAGACTCATGTGTTCTCTTACTATGCTGACGGCAACTTAGAAGTTAAAAGCAGAAAGACGAATAGGAAAATCCCTGTATACCTGGAAACTAGACAACAAATTTGGGAATAATCTGTAAATCAAAGAAAAGCAGGATAATATTTGGTTCTTTAAAGCCATCAAATTGAAATAATTTATGCAAAAAAATACAGAAATACTAATATCAAGAGTGTAAGTGGAGGCTGAGATGATGGTTCAGTTGGTAACAAGAAATGAAGATCTGAGTCCAAATCCTAACAACCTGTATTTATGAAGAAAAGTACAGCAATGGTGGCATGCACTTTTAGAATCACACATTTAGGGAGACAGAAATAGACAGAACTCTGGGACTTACTAGGTAGACAGTCAATCTTGCCTGCTTGAATAATTTTCAGTACAGTGACAGATCATGACTCATAAAAAAGACAGACAATGCCAAGGAATGACAATCAACATTATCATCTGACTCCCACATACACATGTGCACTGCATATACATGCTTGTGTGCACCCCCCCCCCCAAAATCAGGAGAGTAGTACTGATATTGAAGACAAAATGAAGAATAATTCACATGCACAAATCAGACAATTTCTATAAATTGGACACATTTCAGTAAAGTACAAAATATCCTATTTACAAGAAGAAAGGGAATACATTGCTTAAAGTTTCTAGAAGGCACATGTCCTGGCTAGTTTATTGTCAACTTGCAGAAGTTAAAGTTATCTGGGAAGAAAATCTATTAACTGAGAAAATGCTGCCATAAGATTTGCTTGTATGAGCCAGGCACTGGTGGCTCACGCCTTTAATCCCAGCACTTGGGAGGCAGAGGCAGGCAGAATTCTGAGTTCGAGGCCAGCCTGGTCTACAGAGAGAGTTCCAGGACAGCCAGGACTACACAGAGAAATGCTGTCTCCAAAAACAAAACAAACAAACAAAAAAAGATTTTCTTATATGCAAATCTATATTGCATTTTCTTAATTGGTGGTTGATGTGGGAGGACATAGACCATTATGAGTGGGACACATCCCTGGGCAGGTCCTGGGTTCTATAAAACAAGCATGCTGAGCAAGCCATTTGAAGCAAGCTTGTAAGAGGCACTCTTCAATGGCCTCCATCAGCTCTTGCCTCTAGGTGTTCCTGCCTTTTGTTTCAGAAATGGAGTATGACTTAAGAGTTTTAAGGGTGAAATAAACCCTTTCCTTCCCACTTGTTTTCGGTCATGGTCTTTTCTCATAGCAGTAGAAACCCTAATTAATATAGTGTGATTCTATGACTGTTAAAACTTTAAGAGGCCAGAGAGATGGCTTAGCAGTTAATAGCACTTGCTGATCTTTTAGGAACAACAGTATGAGGAACAACTATGAGGAACAACAATATGAACCAACCAGTACCCCCAGGGCTCCCAGGGACTAAACCACCAACCAAAGAGTACATATGATGGGATTCATGGATCCAGCTGCATATGTAGCAGAGGATGGCCCTGTCTGTCATCAATGGGAGGAGAGGCTCTTGGTCCTATGAAGGCTCTATGCCCCATTGTAGGGGAATACCTGGACCAGGAAGCAGGAGTGGGTGGGTTGGTGAGCAGGGGGAGGGAGGAGAGGATAGGGGGTTTTTGAGGGGAAACCAGAAAAGGGAATAATATTTGAAATATAAATAAAGAAAATATCTAATATAAAAAAGTACAGATATTCATGAATTTGAGTAGAAACGTAGATATGGGGCATGGGGAACAAGGGTTAGCCACTAGAAAGTCCCAGGCTTCAGGGAACTGAGAGGCTCACAGGACCCAATAGTGATGACTTTAGCTGAAATACCCAACAAAGGGGAAATACAACTTGTAGAGACCACCTCAAGTAAATAGGCCCAGTCCCTATTTGAGGGATGACCACCCGTGCATCTCAAAAATTTTAACCCAGAAATGTTTCTGTGCAAAAGAAAGACAAGCACAAAAAAAATGGAACAGAGACTGAAGGAAAGGCTATCCAGAGACCGCCCCACCTAGACATCCATACCATCTTTGCACACACAACCCCCCACCCCCCCATTGCTGGTGCCAAGAAGCACTTGTCGACAGAAGCATTGCTGGTATGGCTGTTCCCTGTAACTTAAGATATGAGTATTCTTTCCTCCTAGATTGCTAACTAAAACATATATTATAGGCACTTTCTAAATTGAAAAGCAGTCTGAGGTGTAAGTAAGGCTTGTTCAGGTCGTCTCTGAATTTGCATGGTGATTTTCAAACAGGGCACATATGGTTCTTGTGCAATTCCTAATACTAAAACAACTAGCTTCCAAAAGGGTAATAAGAGAAAGACATTAAAGAAAACATAGGAACTGTCCTTATTAATACATTCTAAGGCATAACAGACAATGGAAGTTGTGACACTGGAAGTCAGTGTTTATGTCGAAACTTCTACTATATAAAGCAGAAATTTACAAGCAGCATATAGAATGCCAAATATGCCTGCAAGTGGTAACACATGCTTTTAATCCCAGCACTCAGGAAGCAGAGGCAGGTGGATCTCTGTGAGTTCAAGACCATCCCAGTTTACAGAGCAGGTTTCAGAACAGCCAGGGCTATACAGAGAAACCCTGTCTTGAAATATCAGGAAAGAAAAAAAAATCTCATATGAAGGTGTATGTCCTTATTGCCGACTTCTAAAACCTGTTCTATGGTGTAGTTGGTCAAAATTAGTTATAACTTATATCATTAAAATTTTCTCTGATAACTGCAAAGTTATTAAACAGTTACATTAGAGTCTGCCAACTTTGGTTTTTTTCTATCATCTTTTTATAATCTAAGTATATTTGGTTTTTGTTAAGGGAAAATTAAAGCTCTTCAAGATAGTAGTACTATTAATATAAATAATTTAAAATAACCCATACTATTTTAACATCACACAATTTAATTCACTGATACAAAGATTTAAGTTTAGTTGATGTTATTCTTTTGACGTTATGTTTGTTTCTTTGTGTAGCCCTGGCTGTCCTGGAACTCACTCTGTAGACCAGTTTGGCCTTAAACTCTAGAGATCCACCTCTCTTCTGCCCCCCAAGTACTGGGATTAAAGGTGCATACCACCACTGCCTGGTACATTAGACACATTTTAAGTCAGCATTAATATGAAACACTTTTGGCAGCAAAGAAAAAAATTGTATCCTCCACCACAAACATTCACTGTGTTTATTTTTATGAGTATGCATAGCTTGCCTTCATGTATGTGTGTACACCACTTGTTTGCCTGCTGCTCACAGAGGTCAGACTCCCTGCATTTGGAATTATAGACGTTTGTGAGCAACTTTGTGAATGCTGAGAATCGAAACTGACTTTGGAAGAGCCCAGTTTCAACTTCTGAAAACTTCAGTGAATGTATGTGTTAGAGGTTTTATATTTAGTTTCTGACCAGATTAAAGTTTAGAGACAAAGTTCCCAATACAGGTAGTAGAACAAAAGATATGACAAAATATTAGTTTTATGCTGTCATTAAAAACTAACTAAACCCTTCCACTCCACTCGAGCCCCAGGCTACCTTGCCAGCTGAGTCGCCCGACACCTGCAAGGGCCCACACAGGATTCCCAACGGGATCCTAAGACCTCTGGTGAGTGGAACACAGCGTCTGCCCCAATCCAATCGCACGGAACCTGAGACTGCGGTAAATAGGGAAGCAGACTACCCGGGCCTGACCTGGGGCACAAGCCCCTTCCGCTCCACTCGAGCCCCCGGGTACCTTGCCAGCGGAGTCGCACGGCACCCGCAAGGGCCCACATAGGATTCCTCACGGGATCCTAAGACCTCTAGTGAGTGGAACACAACTCCTGCCAGGAGTCCGGTTCGAACACCAGATATTTGGGTACCTTCCCTGCAAGAAGAGAGCTTGCCTGCAGAGAATACTCTGCCCACTGAAACTAAGGAGAGTGCTACCCTCCCAGGTCTGCTTATAGAAGCTAACAGAGTCACCTGAAGAACAAGCTATTAACAGAGACAACTATAACAGCTAGCTTCAGAGATTACCAGATGGCGAAAGGCAAAAGTAAGAATCCTACTAACAGAAGTCAAGACCACTCACCATCATCAGAACGCAGCACTCCCACCCCACCTGGTCCTGGGCACCCCAACACAACCGAAAATCTAGACCCAGATTTAAAAACATTTCTCATGATGATGATAGAGGACATCAAGAAGGACTTTCATAAGTCACTTAAAGAATTACAGGAGAGCACTGCTAAAGAGTTACAGGCCCTTAAAGAAAATCAGGAAAACACAACCAAACAGGTAGGAGTCCTTAAAGAAAAACAGGAAAACACATCCAAACAGGTGATGGAAATGAACAAAACCATACTAGAACTAAAAAGGGAAGTAGACACAATAAAGAAAACTCAAAGCGAGGCAACGCTGGAGATAGAAACCCTAGGAAAGAGATCTGGAACCATAGATTCGAGCATCAGCAACAGAATACAAGAAATGGAAGAGATAATCTCAGGTGCAGAAGATTCCATAGAGAACATCGACACAACAGTCAAAGAAAATATAAAATGCAAAAGGATCCTAACTCAAAACATCCAAGGAATTCCAGGACACAATGAGAAGACCAAACCTACGGATAATAGGAATTGATGAGAATGAAGATTTTCAACTTAAAGGGCCAGCTAATATCTTCAACAAATTAATAAAAGAAAACTTCCCAAACATAAAGAAAGAGATGCCCATGATCATACAAGAAGCCTACAGAACTCCAAATAGACTGGACCAGAAAAGAAATTCCTCCTGACACATAATAATCAGAACAACAAATGCACTAAAAAAGATAGAATATTAAAAGCAGTAAGGGAGAAAGGTCAAGTAACATATAAAGGAAGGCCTATCAGAATTACACCACACTTTTCACCAGAGACTATGAAAGCCAGAAGAGCCTGGACAGATGTTATACAGACACTAAGAGAACACAAATGCCAGTCCAGGCTACTATACCCGGCCAAACTCTCAATTACCATAGATGGAGAAACCAAAGTATTCCACGACAAAACCAAATTCACACAATATCTTTCCACGAATCCAGCCCTTCAAAGGATAATAACAGAAAAGAAGCAATACAAGGATGGAAATCATGCCCTAGAACAAGCAAGAAAGTAATCCCTCAACAAACCAAAAAGAAGACAGCCACAAGAACAGAATGCGACTCTAACAACAACAAAAAAAGGAAGCAACAATTACTTTTCCTTAATATCTCTTAATATCAATGGACTCAATTCCCCAATAAAAAGACATAGACTAAGACTGGCTACACAAACAGGACCCAACATTCTGCTGCTTACAGGAAACCCATCTCAGAAAAAAAGACAGACACTACCTCAGAGTGAAAGGCTGGAAAACAATTTTCCAAGCAAATGGTCTGAAGAAACAAGCTGGAGTAGCCATTCTAATATCGGATAAAATCGACTTCCAACCCAAAGTTATCAAAAAAGACAAGGAGGGACACTTCATACTCAGCAAAGGTAAAATCCTCCAAGAGGAACTCTCAATTCTGAATATCTATGCTCCAAATGCAAGGGCAGCCACATTCATTAAAGACACTTTAGTAAAGCTCAAAGCACACATTGCACCTCACACAATAATAGTGGGAGACTTCAACACACCACTTTCATTAATGGACAGATTGTGGAAACAGAAACTAAACAGGGACACAGTGAAACTAACAGAAGTTATGAAACAAATGGACCTGACAGATATCTACAGAACATTTTATCCTAAAACAAAAGGATATACCTTCTTCTCAGCACCTCACGGGACCTTCTCCAAAATTGACCATATAATTGGTCACAAAACAGGCCTCAACAGATACAAAAATATTGAAATTGTCCCATGTATCCTATCAGACCACCATGGCCTAAGACTGATCTTCAATAACAACATAAATAATGGAAAGCCAACATTCACGTGGAAACTGAACAACACTTTTCTCAATGATACCTTGGTCAAGGAAGGAATAAAGAAAGAAATTAAAGACTTTTTAGAGTTTAGTGAAAATGAAGCCACAACGTACCCAAACCTATGGGACACAATGAAAGCATTTCTAAGAGGGAAACTCATAGCTCTGAGTGCCTCCAAGAAGAAACGGGAGAGAGCACATACTAGCAGCTTGACAACACATCTAAAAGCTCTAGAAAAAAAGGAAGAAAATTCACCCAAGAGAAGTAGACGGCAGGAAATAATCAAACTCAGGGGTGAAATCAACCAAGTGGAAACAAGAAGAACTATTCAAAGAATTAACCAAACGAGGAGTTGGTTCTTTGAGAAAATCAACAAGATAGATAAACCCTTAGCTAGACTCACTAAAGGGCACAGGGACAAAATCCTAATTAACAAAATCAGAAATGAAAAGGGACACATAACAACAGATCCTGAAGAAATCCAAAACACCATCAGATCCTTCTACAAAAGGCTATACTCAACAAAACTGGAAAACCTGGACGAAATGGACAAATTTCTGGACAGATACCAGGTACCAAAGTTAAATCAGGATCAAGTTAACGATCTAAACAGTCACATATCCCCTAAAGATATAGAAGCAGTTATTAATAGTCTCCCAGCCAAAAAATGCCCAGGACCAGACGGGTTTAATGCAGAGTTCTATCAGACCTTCAAAGAAGATCTAATTCCAGTTCTGCACAAACTATTTCACAAAATAGAAGTAGAAGGTACTCTACCCAACTCATTTTATTAAGCCACCATTACTCTGATACCTAAACCACAGAAAGATCCAACAAAGATAGAAAACTTCAGACCAATTTCCCTTATGAATATCGATGCAAAAATACTCAATAAAATTCTCGCTAACCGAATCCAAGAACACATTAAAGCAATCATCCATCCTGACCAAGTAGGTTTTATTCCAGGGATGCAGGGATGGTTTAATATATGAAAATCCATCAATGTAATCCATTATATAAACAAACTCAAAGACAAAAACCACATGATCATCTCGTTAGATGCAGAAAAAGCATTTGACAAGATCCAACACCCATTCATGATAAAAGTTTTGGAAAGATCAGGAATTCAAGGCCCATACCTAAACATGATAAAAGCAATCTACAGCAAACCAGTAGCCAACATCAAAGTAAATGGAGAGAAGCTGGAAGCAATCCCACTAAAATCAGAGACTAGACAAGGCTGCCCACTTTCTCCCTACCTTTTTAACATAGTACTTGAAGTATTAGCCAGAGCAATTCGATAACAAAAGGAGATCAAGGGGATACAAATTGGAAAAGAGGAAGTCAAAATATCACTTTTTGCAGATGATATGATAGTATATATAAGTGACCCTAAAAATTCCACCAGAGAACTCCTAAACCTGATAAACAGCTTCGGTGAAGTAGCTGGATATAAGATTAACTCAAACAAGTCAATGGCCTTTCTCTATACAAAGAATAAACAGGTTGAGAAAGAAATTAGGGAAACAACACCCTTCTCAATAGTCACAAATAATATAAAATATCTCGCGTGACTCTAACTAAGAAAGTGAAAGATCTGTATGATAAAAACTTCAAGTCTCTGAAGAAAGAAATTAAAGAAGATCTCAGAAGATGGAAAGATCTCCCATGCTCATGGATTGGCAGGATCAACATTGTAAAAATGGCTATCTTGCCAAAAGCAATCTACAGATTCAATGCAATCCCCATCAAAATTCCAACTCAATTCTTCAACGAATTAGAAGGAGCAATTTGCAAATTCATCTGGAATAACAAAAAACCTAGGATAGCAAAAACTCTCCTCAAGGATAAAAGAAACTCTGGTGGAATCACCATGCCTGACCTAAAGCTGTACTACAGAGCAATTGTGATAAAAACTGCATGGTACTGGTATACTGACAGACAAGTAGACCAATGGAATAGAATTGAAGACCCAGAAATGAACCCACACACCTATGGTCACTTGATCTTCGACAAGGGAGCTAAAACCATCCAGTGGAAGAAAGACAGCATTTTCAACAATTGGTGCTAGCACAACTGGTTGTTATCATGTAGAAGGATGCGAATCGATCCATACTTATCTCCTTGTACTAAGGTCAAATCTAAGTGGATCAAGGAACTTCACATAAAACCAGAGACACTGAAACTTATAGAGGAGAAAGTGGGGAAAAGCCTTGAAGATATGGGCACAGGGGAAATATCCTGAACAGAACAGCAATGGCTTGTGCTGTAAGATCGAGAATTGACAAATGGGACCTAATGAAACTCCAAAGTTTCTGCAAGGCAAAAGACACCGTCAATAAGACAAAAAGACCACCAACAGATTGGGAAAGGATCTTTACCTATCCTAAATCAGATAGGGGACTAATATCCAACATATATAAAGAACTCAAAAGGTGGACTTCAGAAAATCAAATAACCCCATTAAAAAATGGGGCTCAGAGCTGAACAAAGAATTCTCACCTGAGGAATACCGAATGGCAGAGAAGCACCTGAAAAAATGTTCAACATCCTTAATCATCAGGGAAATGCAAATCAAAACAACCCTGAGATTCCACCTCACACCAGTCAGAATGGCTAAGATAAAAAATTCAGGTGACAGTAGATGCTGGCGTGGATGTGGAGAAAGAGGAACACTCCTCCATTGTTGGTGGGTTTGCAGGCTTGTACAACCACTCTGGAAATCAGTCTGGCGGTTCCTCAAAAAATTGGACATAGTACTACCGGAGGATCCAGCAATACCTCTCCTGGGCATATATCCAGAAGATGCCCCAACTGGTAAGAAGGACACATGCTCCACTATGTTCATAGCAGCCTTATTTCTAATAGGCAGAAGCTGGAAAGAACCCAGATGCCCCTCAACAGAGGAATTGATACATAAAATGTGGTACATTTACCAATGGAGTACTACTCAGCTATTAAAAAGAATGAATTTATGAAATTTCTAGCCAAATGGATGGACCTGGAGGGCATCATCCTGAGTGAGGTAACACATTCACAAAGGAACTCAAACAATATGTACTCACTGATAAGTGGATATTAGCCCAAAACTTAGGATACCCAAGATATAAGATACAATTTCCAAAACACATGAAACTCAAGAAAAATGAAGACTGAAGTGTGGACACTATGCCCCTCCTTAGAAGTGGGAACAAAACACCCATGGAAGGAGTTACAGAGACAAAGTTTGGAGCTGAGATGAAAGGATGGACCATGTAGAGACTGCCATATCCAGGGATCCACCCCATATTCAGCATCCAAACGCTGACACCATTGCATACACTAGCAAGATTTTATCGAAAGGACCCAGATGTAGCTGTCTCTTGTGAGACTATGCCGGGGCCTAGCAAACACAGAAGTGGATGCTCACAGTCAGCTAATGGATGGATCACAGGGCTCCCAATGGAGGAGCTACAGAAAGTACCCAAGGAGCTAAAGGGATCTGCAACCCTATAGGTGGAACAACATTATGAACTAACCAGTACCCCGGAGCTCTTGACTCTAACTGCATATGTATCAAAAGATGGCCTAGTCGGTCATCACTGGAAAGAGAGGCCCAGTGGACACGCAAACTTTATATGCCCCAGTACAGGGCCAAAAAGGGGGAGTGGGTGGGTAGGGGAGTGGGGGTGGGTGGGTATGGGGGACTTTTGGTATAGCATTGGAAATGTAAATGAGCTACATACCTAATAAAAAATGGAAAAAAAACTAACTAACTAAAGACTTCATATTTTATTATATGTGCTAATATACAGAAATTTTTATGTTATTGAAAAATTAACCAAATACTTAAAACACAATTGGAAGATGCGGTAAATAGAATTATAATGGTAAATCTCTATGCAAAATGAAGAACTAGCACTTATATTTTTATTAATTATCTATTGCTTACAATTTAGATATATATAAGTTGGGGGATGGACTTGTGTACGCTGTACCAGATACTGACTACTGTGCCAGAGATCTGGTTGCATTCAGGACATTAGCATTATCAAACATCTCCTGTCTCAATGTTGTGTAAACTTTATTTTCCATCACCTCTGATTGGTTAATACAGAGCTAATCAGCCAATAGCTGGGCAGGTGAAGTAGAGCAGGAGTTCTCATCTTAGAGGGGGTATCTAGTGGGAAAGAGAGAGAAAGAGAGAGAGAGAGGAAGAGAGAGAGGGTCAGAGGAAAGAGAGAGAGAGAGAGATATTGAGAGAGAAGAGGGGAGGGGGAGAGGGGGAGAGGAGGAGAAGGAAACGAACATGGGAGAGGGAAATTGTCCATGAGAAGTTGCTATGAGCAAGTGACCATGACAGTTGTCATGAGAGGATGGATGAAGCAGGATCAGTCAGGGCAAGACTAAGATTGTAAGTAATAAGGCACATGGCTGGGCAGTAGGCAACCTAATTGAGTTAGATTAGGGTTAGAATCAATGAGTATCTATCTAGCTATAGTGCTGAATCTTATAATAAACATAAGATCTTCTTGTCTTTATTTAGGAGCTAGAACAGGCATAGAACAAGCTAGTACCTCTATATTTGGTATCCAACATAACAACACAAGCCCACCACCCTGGGATTAAAAGTCCTATGCTCTATAGAATGATGTAGCTAGGTGCTACCCCTACAAAATTAAGTAGAGATTGTAAATACAGATATTGATTAGATACAGGAATTGGAAAAAGCAAAACAAAAAGAGAACAAAGAAAACAAACAACATAACCTTACAATAAATCATTCTTTAACGTATATTATGCACAGTGACTGCTTTACTATTGCTAACGAAGTTTAGAAAAGTTTTAAAATGTATAAATTTAGGAAAGATACATGCCGTTATGTGCTAAACTTGCCCAATTATATGCTGTAACTTGCCCAAGGTTAAGGATAGAACGTCAAGGTCAAGCATTGCTATTAAGGCTGTCCACACTCTGCTTCGCCCGGAAACAGAAAAGCTTCCCTATGAAAAGCTGAGGTGGGAACAATATCTTTTCCCTTATTTATTTATTTATTTATTTATTTATTTATTTATTTATTTATTTATTTATTTATCTATCCATTTATTGCTGCTTTCCCAGAAAGGTGTTATAGTTGTAAAGAAATATATAAAAACAAAGAGAATTAACTCTAAGTCATATCCTTCTCTTTCACATAGGTTAAGTGGAAATGAGGGCCCCTGGAAATTGCAGTGTATGGAAAAACTTCTGGAGCACAGAGTGCTGGAGAAAGTGGGATGCTTAATAATATGCATGAACTAGCAAAAACTCCTGGATCAACCGTGAGCTGTGAACATATACCCTCATCATCATGATAAGGAAGCCCAACAGCAGGCAGGCAGACAGTGGGAGCAAGAAGCTGAGAGCTCACATTTAAAACCACAAGTAAGAAGCCTAGAGAGCAAACTGGAAATGGTATGAATCTTTAATCTCATAGTTCACCCACAATCTCACACTTCAACAAGGCCACATCTTCTAAACTTCCCTCAAAAGTGCCAACTGGAAATCCAGTACTCAAGTGCAAAGAATATAGAGGACAATTAGTTCAGACTACCACAGTACAGTAAAGGCATTTGGAATCAATACTCAAATACATTGGTTGTTAAAACTAATAAACATTATCCAGAGATTTAAACTGGGATAAATATTTTATTAAAATACTAAATTCAAAATGCTGAGAATACCATTCAAAATTAGTCAACATTGAAAGAAGCAGAAAAACATGTTCTTTTTTTATGAGGGAGAATCCATTGGTACCAACCCTAAGGTGAGCCATATGTGGGAACTGTCAAAGAATAATTTTTGCATAGCTAATACAAGCATCTTCACATGACATAATAAAATAGTAAAATAAATATAGTCAAGAAAAGGATATCATGAATATACCTAAATGGAAACTTTAGAATTGAAAGAAAAATTTATATAAAGTCGAAATAAAATTTTAGCTTTAGAATTGAAAGTTTATTTGAGCAATTCTGGGTTAGAATTTTTGAGAAGGGTGTGTCTTCCTATCCTTCAACCAGGGACAGTGTCTAACATCTGCATATGGTCTCTACAAGTTCTCTCTGCCCTTTGCTGGGTATTTCAGCTAATATCATCCCAGTTGTGTCCTGGGAGCCTTTTGCTTTCTTGGCATCTGGGACTTTCTGTTGGCTAACTGAGTTCCCCATCCCCCATTGCTACACACCTCTGTTCAATTTCCTGATCCTCTGTACATCTCCCCCATCTCCTCCCATACCTGATCTTGACTCCCCTTTGACTGCATCACTGAATAAGTTCAAAGGAAGAATGGAACTGAGAGGGGGATGACATTGGTTAATATAAAGATATGTCATAGAAATATTGTGAGATAGCATATAAAAAGTAGATCTTTTTTTAATTGCTGGGTTTACAGTTTTAATTTTTTAAAATTAGGTATTTTCCTCAATTACATTTCCAGTGCTATCCCAAAAGTCCCCCATACCCTCCCCCCCACTCCCCTATCCACCCACTCCCACTTTTTGGCCCTGGCGTTCCCCTGTACTGGGGCATATAAAGTTTGCAAGTCCAGTGGGCCTCTCTTTCCAGTGATGGCCAACTAGGCCATCCTTTGATACATATGCAGCTAGAGTCAAGAGCTCCGGGGTACTGGTTAGTTCATAATGTTGTTGCACCTATAGGGTTGTAGATCCCTTTAGCTCCTTGGATACTTTCTCTAGCTCCTCCATTGGGGGCCCTGTGATCCATCCAATAGCTGACTGTGAGCATCCACTTATGTGTTTGCTAGGCCCCAGCATAGTCTCACAAGAGACAGCTATATCAGGGTCCTTTCAGCAAACTCTATCTTGGAATATTCATTATTAACAGATTAGATTTTCCTGTCAGGAGTTACAATAGAGATGAGACTGAAACTTTTACAGGGAAACCAACCCCAAAACTCATGGCTAACAGATTTCCAAATCTGACAGGAATAAGTTTCTAGATTCAAGACTCTCAGTGAACGCAAAAGGGAAATTTTAACAAAACTATACCCAGGCACAGCACCACATTGTGGAAATTAAAAGTGAAGAAAGAAAGATCCTCAAAGTAGCCAGAGAAAAGTAGCCATTACATATAAGGGACAACAATTTAATTGCTTAATATTTCTTTGTAAATTATGGAGTCAGAAGATGGTAGGATAAAGTTTTTTGTTTTGTTTTGTTTATATATAATGAAAAAAAGAGAAAATCTAACACAGAATTCTATATGCAGTAAAAATATATTTCTTCAGTATAAAGATGACATGAGGAGATATGTCTGGAGGCACAGGTTAAAAAAAAACAACCAAAACTTTTGCCAGATTTCCTGTAAATTAGAACTCTCAAATAATGGCAACAGACCAGCATCTACAGATGAAGAGGCTAGCAAGAACCATTGTAGAATTCTCTGAACACACCATGTGCCATTTACCAAACCATTTGTAGAAATCAACACACAAGTAACTGTGATCAGAATCAGAAAGGTACCAACACTCTAATCATGGCTGTTATTGAAACATTCTTAAGAAGGCATGGTCCCTCCCTCCCTCCCCACTTGTGATTGCTTTCTTCTCTCTCCAAAGTGGGACTGAGGTGTCCTCACTTTAGCGCTTTAGCTTGTTGACCTTTTTGAGTTCTGTGGACTGCATCTTGTGTATTCTGTAATTTTTTTTGGGCTAATATCCACTTATTAGTGAGCACATACCATGCATGTCCTTTTGGGTCTGAGTTACCTCACTCAGGATGATATTTTCTAGTTCCATCCATTTGCCTGCAAAACTCAGGATGTCCTTGTTCTTAATAGCTGAGTAGTATTCCATTGTGTAAATGAACCTCATTTTCTGTATTCATTTTCTTGTCATGGGAAATCTAGGTTATTTCCAGCTTCTGGTTATCATAAATAAATCCGCTTTGAACATAGTGGATCTCATGCCCCTGTGGCATGGTGGGGCATCTTTGGGTATATTCCCAAGAGTGGTATAGCTGGATCTTCAGGTAGATCTATTTCCAATTTTCTGAGGATCCTCCAGATTGTTTTCCAGAGTGGTTGTACCAGTTTGCAATCACATTGGCAATGGAAGAGTGTTCTTCTTTCTCCACATCCTCTCCAATGTGTGTTGTCATCTGAGGTTTTGATCTTAGCTATTCTAATTGGTGTAAGGTGAAATCTCAGGGTTGTTTTGATTTGCATTTCTCTGATCACTAAGGACTTCGAACATTTCTTTAGGTGTTTCTCAGCCATTAGAGATTCCTCAGTTGGGAATTCTAGGTTTAGATCTATACCCCATTTTTTGATTGGGTTGTTTGGTTTTTTGGTGATTAACTTCTTGAGTTCTTTATATATTTTGGATATTAGCCCTCTGTTGGATATGGGGTTAGTGAAGTTTTTTTTTTTTCCCAATTTGTTGCCTATTTGTCTTGTTGACTATGTCCTTTGCCTTACAGAAGCTTTCTAGTTTCATGAGGTTCCATTGATCAATTCTTGATCTTAGAGCATGAGCAATAAAGACCAAACAAACAGCTGAAAGAGTCAGATGCAGATATTTGCACACAACTAACGGACAGAAGCAGCTGACCTCTGTTGTTGAATTAGGGAAGGCTGAAAGACGCTGAGGACAAGGGTGATCCTGTAGGGGACCAACAGTCTCAATCTGGACCCCCAAGATCTCTCAAACACTGGACCACCAAACAGGCAGCATACACCAGTTGATATGAGGTCCACAACACACATACAGTAGAGGACTGCTGGATCTGTGTTTATTCAGAGATGATGCACCTAACCCTCTAGAGAATGGATGACCCAGGGAGTTTAGAGGTCAGGTGGGTGTGGGTGGAGACATCCATGTGGAGACAGGGGGGTGGAGAGGAGGTATGGCATGTGGAACAGTCAGAGGGTGGATGGGGGTGGAATAAAATATAGAGTGTAAAAAAATAAACTAATTAAAATAAAAACAATGAAATAGAAAAAAGGCATGGAAATGCAAAAACAAACAAAAAGAAAATGACAATAACAAAAAACTACCACCCCACCCCCACAAAAAAACACTCAGCAAAATAATCCCAGTTTCCTTGTATATGGATGCTACTACCCTATAATGGGGCAAAAGTTACCCTACAGGACAAAAGAGAATAACATAAAAATTCATGTCCCAGGAATGGGCAATTTTTTTTAAGAGTTGTTGGCCAATGAGGTCCCAAAGACTCCCAAGCATCACAGACCATTGTCAGTGTTGCTAGTTACTTCCATCACTTGCTGCTGAAAATATCACATGCTTGAGTCACAGAAACGATGAAATCAAGCTGGCACAGATCTGGAAGCGTCAATCCTACTAAAATAGCTTTCATAGTGCTAGTTGATATTATAAAAGCTACAAGAGGAGAAAAGTAAGCATTGATTCTTTTGAGCTGGGAACCCAATTAGCTCAAATAATGCCTGGCTTGGCAAGACTCTGCCCACTTGTGCAATAGTGCCATCAATATCATGGGAGTAACTAACCACTCTCTGTTTGCATTTAAGGCCAAATCACCAAGACAAAATCCTATCTAGCATCATTATTGGGGCAAGAACCTATACCTAGATAAATAATAGATACTAAGTAAGAAACTAATATCATTTGTTAAGCATGCATTATATTCAACTCCCAATGATATTATACCCATAAATTAAGATATCTCTCAAACTTGATCAGAGAATGTCTTTTTGCAGTAGATGATGACCAATGTAGAGATCCACAAGACCAACAAGCAGAGAGTAAGAAACAGAAGAATGTTAGCTTGCTCAGGGATCATTGATATAGACAGAATGAAGAGAATGTATGAATGGCAGTAGATAGATACAAGAAAAGGAAATGATGTCTTCTGGAAACAGCAGGGCATACCCTCATATGAACTCAGGTAGTATGGCAACATGCATAAGACCAGTGCAAATCCAAGCCAAACCAAATATAAGTGTGGAGAGGAGAGTTGGGCATGAAATTTCACCCTAAAATGAGAAGCTACTGACAATTCTTAGCTGTTGAAAGAGGGATATTTGCTTTTCTATAATGTAGCCCCTGGTTAAGTCTACTATGTTTCAGTGGCAGGCCATACACATAAGAGTGTTTGTGCCTTGGTCGTGATAAGGGTGAAAAAAAGAACACAATGATGGGTGGGAAGGGAAGGATCATAGATGTGGGAAAAGTTGGTGGAGGGGAGAATATAATCAAAGCATGTGAAATTCTTAAAAAGGGAATTTTATAAATATGTAATATCTCATATTCAATTTCCTCTATATCTAGTAAATTTAGCATTATAATACTGTATGTACAATAAAGAGAATATAATAACTGATGATTCATTCATAGGTATAACTCCAATGACTGCTACTAATGAAATATAAACTTAATCTAAATAAGTGGAAAGCTAGTTTGAATAACATTTAAATAGGTACCTTAGCTTTTATAGTCATATTTCACACAGTATATAAGTGGCTATGCTGATTATAAAGTTATAAATTTACAAGGTTGTATATTTTTGGCTACCATAAGAGTAAATGTTTATTATTCAAAGATCATTAAAAGAGACCCTGACTAAATGAGCAGTTTTATATTTAATGATATATATTATGCTCATTTATAGAACTATAACCTAAGATTTGCTAAAATACCAAGAAACCATCATATAAAATATAAATGCCACCAGCTATGCCAATAAAGCAGTTTTAAATATATAAATTTAATATAATAATATACTGATTTAATGGCGCAATAAACTAAATTACCTGGAGACTACCAATATAAATTGAATTATTTTTATGACTGCACATAAATATGCCTCCTTGTAAATTCAAATCAAAGTTCCTAACATATGAGATAAGTAATTTTAATAAATTTTGCTGGTTCATTGTATTAAACTATCACCAGGTTACTGTTAATAAATATCAATTGGTAATTATAAGTAATCACAAAAAGGATAACTTTCCATTTTAATGAATTCAACTCTTATGCATTAGGACTGATGACATTCAGCAATGATAAAACAGTACCTAAAAGTTTAGCAAAAGTAAAAACAAAACCAAAAAGAAGAAAAGAAGGACCTGCTTGAGACATAGCTACAGAGACCAAGATTCTTAACTCTGGATAAAATGGAATGAACCTACTAAGTCTTCAGTCTAAGGTTTTTAGACAACTCTCCTGGGGTACTGATGTGTAGTCAGGAGGCTCACTGTCTCTGCAGTGGGCGGGTGGCTTGCTTACCTAGAGAGCATGCCCAGAGGTGTGACATTGAGCGATCCCATCAGCATTGCCAGGGCCATCCCTGGCGCTTCCCGCTCTATTACTTCTTTTGTGGCCTGTAATTAAAGATTAAATAGCAGACTGAGTGAAATAGCCAAAAAAGAAGAGAGGCAGAGTAGTAAGTTTCACTTTAAGATAAACCGTATTTTGTAGTTCTTCAAACATTTGGATTTTTATTGTCAGCTCAAAGTTTCAGGATCACTGAATATCAGCTATTGACTAGGAAAATACAAGGAATGTTACAAGTCCCATCTTATTCTTTTCTTCCTAGTTTCAAAGTATTTGATAGACAACCCATCTTCTCTGGTAACCTGAAGTCCAAACCAGGAAGCCTCGGATTGCGAGATCTCAGATGTGTAAGAAAACTGGGTGCCAGTGTTGGTTGTTCTTAGGGTTTTTATTTGTTTTTAGTTTTGTGGAGTTGAAGATGGAACCCAACACTCTGTGCATGCTAGGCAAGAACCCCAGTATTAGCTGTGGCACTATGATACATCCACATTTTGCCTATTATTATTGAAAAAATTACTTCTAAAATATATTCCTACTAGTTCTATGATTTTATAACATGGTTAAAGAGACGAAAATATCAGCTGGAAAAAATTTACAATTTCAATACAAATTAGCTACTGGATTAAAAAATAAAGTGATAGGATTTACTATAGTGAGAATTTATGATATGACATGGTTAAAGTGAAGGGTATTTAAACCAGGACTAAGTTAGTGAAGAAGACAGAAATACTATATTTTCCAACAATAGCAATACCTTAGAGATACTCCACGTTTGGTTTCAGACTACCACTGTTAAGCCAATAAAACAATAGAGCATATCATATGACCCTTTTGGTTTCTGAGTGCATATAAAAGTTATGATTACATTGTCCTTTAGTGTTTTAACCATATCATATCTAAAACGTTACAATAACGAAACACAGTGTTGCAAAAGTATGTTAACCATCATCGGAACCTTCAGCACTTCAAGTGGAGGCCTTGATCTTATTGGCTGTAGTCTGATCAGAAGACATAAAAATAACTAATGAATAAGTTTAGACTATAGGAAGAATTACCAAATGCAACACAGAGATATTTGGTAAAATATATTGGGAAAATGGCATTATTATTCTTGCTCTGCACAGGGTTACCTCAACCTTTAGTTTGCAAGACACTGGTATTTATCAAGGCCATAACATAGAATTACAGAATATGAGGTATGATTGTATATTGCATTTAATGGTAAAGATAAACTTTAGGCTAAAATTAGGAACAAAACACATAACTTAACCCATTTCTAGCAATCTATTTATACAAATGAAGGCAGTTACAATAACTGGAAATAACTAAGAAGTAAAACATGCAAAACTGAGTATTCTAGTATGCAGGAAACAAGCAAAATATAAACAACGACAGAATGGAAACAAGTTGTGACTGCAACTGTTCAGCAGAAGTGAGCGACAGCTCTAAGTAAGGCTGCACATATGGCTGATTGTCTTCTCCGAGCAAATACTTGACCAAACAGTTAAACCAAATCAAGTATGTATTAGATACTAACTGATGGTGTAATTTTTAGAACATATGTAAATGGGTAATTTGGTCCTAATATGCATATAAAATATGGGATTCCAAGAACTGATAAATCTCCTGGTTTACTGTACCAAGAATAGCATAATATTTAACAATAGCAATCACTTCTTAATGAACTCTTTAATGAGAGAGCACCACAGGCTGTAGAAATCAAAAACTTAACTTCAAAGTTTAAAATGAATTATTATTTAGGTTTAAAGCTGAATAACTATGAGCTGTCTGCCTCATTTTTCATTGTATTCAATGAAATCAATCTATTCAATATAAATTTGAGGTCTTATGATATGAGACATTATTTCTATTATAAGCTGCTCTGTTAAAGTTTAAAACTTCCAGGAAACTAGAAATCTAAAGTCCTAAAAAATATCAAGCAAAGGAAAGTTGAGCATATTATGAAATGACCTCTTTAGCAGAATTAGGACTTCATTGCCCACTATAAAAAGTCATTATATAAGCACGGTTTAACTTTTAATGGGTTTGAATATAGTTTATCTCCCAAAGAATCACGTTAGTAGCTTGGACCTTGGTGTGACAATGTTGAAAGTTGGTACAAGGGTGATGTGGTATCACTTGTGAAGCCAGTTGATAAGGGAACAATTTATATAAAGAGACTGACCTCTGAATCAGTTTGGCTTTTTTTTTTTTTTTCTTTTTTTGCCATATGATCTGTATACAGCCATTTTCCTTTCTGCCTTTTTAAAACTATGAGATAAATAAACTTTTTCTTTGAAAGTATTCATTCTCCAGTATTTTATTCTAGCAAAAGAAAAAATACTGAGATACACATACAGATTATACACCCCAAGAAGAATGGCACGTTTTAAGGACAAGTAGAAAAATACCAACAGATAGCCAAGAGGGTATATTTAATCTAAAATAGAGAGACCAAGGAACAATACTTATCCATGTAAGAAACACTACTTACTAGGTATTCCTGTTTAGTAGAATTCAAAGGATGTGATAATCTAGTGATGAACTGAATAAACTGAGCAAACAAGCTGTGACCCAGAGGTAACTAATAATGTAAACTTTGCCTGGAAGAGATAAAGTTCTTTTTTTTTTTTTTTTTTTTTTTTTTTAAGATTCTCTAAAATATATCATGGGTTTTCCTAGAACACTGGATTTCAGTTTCCAGAGAATTATTTTATTAGGAACCACTTTTGTGCAAATCTTTCAGTGAAATTTCTATTTCAGATGGAGTATTTAAGGTATGTTCATATTATACTGATTTTCTTTAGGAGGTTCTGCAGAAGAAAATTTTGATCTTAACTATGACTAGATAGTCCTCTGCATTGCTACGTTTGCTTTGAAATTATAATGGTATGAATCATGATGAGTTGGTGGAAGGCTGAAACACAATGTGTCTATAGTATGGCATTCTTAAATACATCATCTACAAGATCTTTTTTAGATCTGTGACGAATGCAGTTTTCCATTGCTATAATCTATTTTGAGTTAGTTTTCTATTTTAAAATGACTGGTACGGTCAATAACTCATTATATGTGAAGACAATGCTACTCCATAGTTAGTTTCCAAGAGAACAGGGCTTTGATCTGTTGCATCACATGGCACAATGGGTAACATGCGGCATATCCTCAATAAATATTAGTGGAACATAAAATAAACAAATGCACTATCTATATTTGAAATTTGGCTTTACTGCCCATTTGCTTTGTGAAATAAATGGAAATAATCTTTCTGAGCTTCAATATATTTATGAAGAAAACATAACTATATCTTTTAAGATGATAATGATGAGATATAAGCAATCTAGTATATAATGGATATTCAAGAAAAGTAATTGTTTTCTGTTCCTATTTTCCATTTCAACTTACAACCTTACAGTTTTGATTGTATCAGATTAACAGATAATAGGAAAACAAATATACTTATAATCAATAGTTGAGAAGCAGAGTTGAAATAATACGGAATTTACAACAATAATTCAACCATGAAAGCACTGGCTAGTGAAGGAAAGGAACAATTCTGAAATGCTCTCTGACCTTTAGAGAGCAAAAGCCAATTAAGGTGTGTATTGGGAAGACACTAGAAAATCCAAACAGAAGAGATGTTGTAAGAAAACACCTCTATCACTTCTAATCACAAGTAATAGTAGAATAAAGATAAGAACCGTTTTGAATGAATTATAGTAGATTCAAAACTGTTAAAATAATTTCTGCTATTTCTTGAATGAGAAGAGAAAAGAATAGGTTTTTACCAATTGGCCCTTGACTATTACTAGAGGCTGACATTTATATAAATATTATCCAGTCTCAGTTATGCAATCCCAAGGGGTGGGATAAGAATTTTAAGAAAGTATTCTTAACCATCAAGCCATCACCCAGCCCCACTTCATATAACTATGAGGTGTAAAACTGTGTAACTTTTGGTGTGTGTAACTTGACAGGCATGGTTAAGAACTTGCAGCTTTTAGAGAGTATGAATTTGGTTCTCAGGACACATGCAGGCAGTTCACAACTATCTGCACCATACATTTCCAGGGGATCCTACAACCTCTTCTAGCCTCCATGACACCTGTTCACATGTGATGTGAGTGCGCACATGCACTCCCACAGCCCCCACTTGCATGCATACACACACAAATAAAATAAAAAATAAATCTACAAGTAAGTCATATGCAGCTAGGAGAACTAATATGCACTGCAATGAATTTTTATTAATAATATTGTATTGTATATGTAACTTTGTTAGCAGGGTAGTTTTCAAATCTACAAAGATAATTCTGTGATATAATGGGTTTACTATTAGGCTTTTTTTGTTTATTTGTTTTTTGCTATAATCCATCCATCTGTTTACCCACTTACTCATCCAAAACTCTATAAAAATCACATAAGCAGTCGTGTTGCCTAGACAATACCTGAGCAAAGGACGACATCAATGGACATGCTAACACGGAAGGCCTCAGTCCTGGACAAATCAGTAAAGGGAATGCGGAGAGCTGGATGAATGGTCTTCCCCAGAGAAGTCCTCAACTGGTAATACAACTTCAAAAACCCATGACATCATATACATATAGGGAACATTATATTTACTAAGAAAGTTGTATTATGTATCTCTGGATATATACAAAAATAAAATTAATATTTAGAGAGGAGGCTAGACAGATAGATCAACAAAGAAAAAGAAGCTACAGATTTGACTAAGATGGGTGGGTGGTACATGAGAGGGTTTGACGGGAGGGAAAGGAGTGAAGAAAATGATGTAATTATTGTTTGAAAAACTTACTATGAATATTATATATTCTATTACTTAGTCATAGAATTCATTAATAGAAGAAATGATGAAAATGATGAAATATAGTAGGGAGGGGGAACTTGAAGAGTCCATCTCCAGTGGAAGAACAGGGCATCAAGTGGAGGGATGGGGTTGCTATCCCAGTCAAAAGCTCGGATTCAGAACTGTTCTTGTCTGAAGGAACTACAGGGACAAAAACAAAGAGCATGAGAGAAAGGAGGTCTAGTGACAGGCCCAAATTGAGATCTAGATCAAGTGGAGGCCTGGGGCCCTGACCCTTACTGATGCTGTAGTGTGCTTGCAGACAGAAGCCTAGCATGGCAGGCCTCTGAGAGGCAAACAAGCTGCTGAAAGAGTCAGATGCAGATACTAGCATCCAACCAATGGATGGAAGCTGAGGATCTGTGGTTGAATTGGGGGAAAGCTGGAAGAAGCTGAGGAGGAGGAGGGCAGCACCATGGGAAGACCAGCAGTCTCAACTGACCTGGACCTCTGAGATCTCTCAGAAGCTGAGCACCAACCAGGCAGCATACACTAGCTGATTGGAGACCCCCACACAGACAGCAGAGGACTGTCTGGTCTGGCCTCAGTGAGAGAAGATATGCTCCTAACACCAGGGAGTAAGGAAGCCTGGTGGGGGTGGGGTGGGGGAGTGGGGACATCCCCTTGGAGACAAGGGGGAGGAGGTATGGATGGGGAGTGGTTGGGGGGGCAGACCAGGAGGGGGATGAAGTCTGGACTGTAAAAAAGGAATACAGAATAATAAAAACGGACTGTGGAGAGCTATTAAAAGAAGGACAACACTCTATGTTGTATATTTCTGGTTATTGTAAGTACTTGAACCCCCACCCTGACCTCCCCGCTCACAAGAAAATTAGAAGAAAGCTCGTATAAAAGGACATAAATGATGCCATTCCACTGTATACAATCCTGAGGGCTGGCATCAAAGTTGTATGCAAATATGCTGCATCACTGAAACCTCAACAGCATGATTGCCTAGACAATACCCATGCAATGACATTAATGAAATGGCAGTGTGGTCTGGGGAACATTTCACAAGGCTCCACCCCTAGGTGAAGAGCAATAGACAATCAATTTTTTTCTGAGAAAGAAAGAATTGAATTTATCCAGGTATGAGTCCCTGATAGTTCATGAAATCTCTAGTGGTCAGGACTAAATGCACGGACATAAAACCTATTGTTAATTTAAAGAAAATATTCCTATGCATGACTGTGCTACTGGTCACTTTTTCATCTATGTATTTCATGTGTGACAGTATCTTCCTATAGTGTGGCACTTCACTAAAGCAGTTCTCTACTGGATTTCATCAGTACTGTTTAAAAAAATGTACTATTTAGCTTGAGGGAAAAAAAGAAATCAGAAGTTTTAACTTGTGGTGACTCAGATTAAATACATGTGCATTCTCTACTTAAATAGTTAACATTGTTGTTACAATACAAGAAACATGATTTATTAATTTTCTTTGAAAAAGTAAATAATGATACATACTAATAATTGTGACTATGTCAAAAGCAGAAAGAATACCAATAGAAAAATTGAAAAGGTAATTCATGTCACTTGGTTCAAATTTTGTTTTAACCTATTAATCTAATGTGATATGTTTTAAACAGAAAAAGGCTCCATATTCTGTGTAGATCTAGGAAGGATCTTTGCCTAAAGCATACATATTACCTTTAACACAAAGCTTATATACATTTGTATTAACCCATGAACCTAGATCACATAGAGGTTGATGTTACAAATAATAGTCAAACTTTTTGTCTGTAAAAATTAAAAAGTTTTACCAACAGCATTGTAAAATTGAAAGTATAAGTTTCATCAGGTTTTTTAAAGAAAATAAATGAAAAATTCAACATGCCAATAAAGATCTACAAAGTTTAATAAAGATTTATTCAGAACTAGAAGTTTTGGAGAAAGCAGTTACTAGAAACAGTTGTGAGCATCACCTCCCTCCCAGCCCCCACACCAAAGGCAGATTGGGTAAAAGTAGAAAGGAACAGCATTTCCTGGATTGCAACTCTAATCTGAATGGAAAACAGTAATTAATTTCCTGTACTTTCTTCAGCAAATATAAAAATAAGCATGTGCCCATGATTATTTGTAACAAATAGTTCCATCTGGTAAGTCAAACAAGTTTTATCAATTCTTAAATTGCTATAGTTATGCACTAAAAATTATTATTCTTTATTCCTTTTTTATTACCAATAAGTAGATATTAGCCCAGAAGCTCGGAATAATCAAGATACAATTCACAGACCACATGAAGCTCAAGAAGAGGGAAGACCAAAGTGTGGATGCTCCAGTGCTTCTTAGAAGGGGGAACAAAATACTCACGAGAGGAAATACAGAGACAAAGTGTGGAGCAGAGACTGAAGGAAAGGCCATCCAGGGACTGCCCCACCTGAGGATCCATCCCATATACAGCCACCAAATGCAGACACTATAGTGGATGCCACGAAGTGAAGTGCATGCTGACAGGAGCCTGATACAGCTGTCTCCTGAGAGGCTCTGCCAGAGCCTGACAAATATATAGGCAGATGCTGGCAGCCAACCATTGGAATGCACACGGGGGTCCCCAATGAAGGAATTATAGAAAGTACTGAAGAAGCTGAAGGGGTCTGCAACCCCATAAGAATAGCAACAGCATCAACCAACCAGACCCTCCAGAGCTTCCAGGGACTAAACTACCAACCAAGGAATACACATGGAGGGACCCATGGCTCCAGCTGCATATGTAGCAGAGTATGGCCTTGTCAGTCATCAATGGGAGGAGAGGCCCTTGGTCCTCTGAAGGTTCGATGTCCCAGTGTAGGGAAATCGAGGGCATGGAGGCGGGAGTGGATGGGTGGGTGAGTGGGTGAGTGGGTGAGGGAATACCCTTATAGAAGCAGGAAGAGGGAGGATGGTATGGGAGGTTTCGGTAGGGGCGGTATTCTGTAAAGGGGATAACATTTGAAAAGCAAATAAAGAAAATACCCAATAAAATTTTTAGTGTTTATATACACTAATTGAAAAGCTTACAGAAAAACTTAATTCTCTGTAGTTAGACTATTTTTCCAAAGAAATCAAAAATTCTATTTGAGCTGTTTCTTAATGAAATATAGACTGAAATATCAAAATCAGGTCTGTACTTTAACCTGTAATTATCCAGACTCTTCCAGAACATCCAGACTTTGGTGCCTAGAATAAAGCAGTATGTTTTTTTTTTTTTCCTTATTTTCACTCCCTCCCACAATGCATAATCACCACATAGTCTAGTTTAGCTTTGATCCAGGGATTCTACTTCAGTCAGGATTTCAGAAATGAGTCTATTCTTGGAAAAAACAGATTAATGTCTTGCTTATCCACTAAATAACTTTGGGCTAGACAATTCTTTATTACAGGGGACATTCTATGCCTTAGCATGCTCAATGACATGACTTGCCTCTCCCCATTCAATTCTAGAAGTAATTCTCCTACTGTAAAAAAAAAAAATCTAAAGAAAATCATCTCAGTTTGAAAAGTACTCACACATACACATTTTGCTCTAGAAAAACTAGAAGTTCTATTTTAATTCACTTGTCAAATGATTTTAAGTTTTGTAATTGGTATTTTTAATTGACTATCAAATAGATTCTCTTGAAGACTGGACTTTTAAATGCTAGAACAGTATACAAAATGCTTTCAAGGTCTAGATAGACGATCAAATACAATTTATATTAACTGTATGCTAATGTCTACTTTGAAATTTCTATGTGAAAATGAAAGTTTGGGAAATTAAAATAATGATTGCTAAAGGTAGTTATGTATAATGTCTTAACTATAAGGTAACTTTTAGTTTATGTCTATAGATATATCATGATTTCTAAATTATTCAAGTTCAATAATTTTCTATCTACAAACTTGTTAGCAGTGAATATTCCAAAGCATAAGCATAAGGATAACTGAAAAAAACTTAAATATGTCAGCAATATTCAAAATAGGACCTACAAAGTACAAATAACTTTTTAGAAAAAACAGCATTTTGCTAATCTTATGGCTTAGATTCAAGGTGTGTTTCTCAGTCTGACCACAGTAATAAGAGTGTGGATGTCAAAAAATGGAGTTTTTAATAAATCTCAATGAATCTTTTTATTTTTAAATAATGAATTTTAATGAATTGTATTATATTTATGTTTCAAAATTATGCAGATAAACATAAGAATGAGCAAGTCAAGACTACTATCTTTCAACTAATGCTCTCCAACTAAGTTATTTCAGTTATAAAATTATTTATGGATTGGCAATTTCTTAATCACCTCTTGTGGTTACAATAAACAACAGGCCCAGTGAAAACAGAGAAAACAAAAAACCAAAAACAATCCAAAAAGCTCCAGGTGGCTTAAAGTAAGAAATAAAGCTGGACGGATACAAGGAAACTTTCATTACATTATTAATACACAATTCACTAATAAAATATGTAATTTTGTGTATGTGTCTGTGCATATGTGTGCAAGGTGGGATGTTTGTGCATGTGGGGTCAGAGGCCAAGTTTGGCTGTTGTGTTTCAGACTCTGTCCACCTTTTTACTTGTTTAAAGGTATGGTCTGTAACCGTTAGGTCTCAGGCAGTGCACATGTCCAGAAATGAAAGTCTTGGCTCAGCTCAAGCTGGACTAAAGGATTTCTGGTGGCTAGATAAAAGCTATAATTATCCAGGAACTCCACCAGCCAAAAGGAGTCATTTTCCTTGACTGACAGAAGAAACATATGACTTGCCATTGACAAATACCTGTAGTTACATTATCAAACCCATGCTAGCCTCTAGGCTTTAAAGCCCTCTCTAGTATCCTTTCCCTTCTCACACAATATGCCATAGCTCTTCCATGATGCTGGGCTCCAGGCTGTTCCAGATCACTCCTCTATAATAGTAGGTTTCCACTCTGTCACAGATATTCCCTCATCTCTTGCAGACAGAACTGACCATTTTTAGTCTGCTTTTTTTCTCTTAGCTCTGAACTCTTCCAGATGCCTCTGGTTGATCTGTTTGTCCTTCTTTGTCTGTCTTCCCCTCCCTCAGTCCCTCCCCCATCCACAATAAACACTTCCCACTCCTGTAATCCTGGAGTGGCCACCTCAGTGGTTTCATTATAGTACCTCTAGGTTATACTCTCTGGCCAAGGTTAGTAAGTAGGCTAGGCTAGCTTGATAGTTTGCCCCAGGGATCTACTTTTCCCTTACTCTTCAGTATTGGAATTAAAGCAGATGTGCCCAAGGTACAGGGCTGTTTTTGTTTTTATTTCTTCATGGGTTTAGGGGTTGAACTCAGGTTCTTATGCTTATAAAGCAAGTACTTTATCAATAACTGTCTTTCTAGCCCTATTAAATATGCAACTTAATCTAATGATTAGTAAACCTATAAAGCAATAATGAATATGAAATTTCACAAAGTGAAATTATATAAATTTTGAAACATTCTATGTGGACAATTTTGTAAGACATTGTGACACTTCAAATTTTTGAATAAGTAATTTTTAATTGATTTTTAAAAAAAAAAACCTGATTTTGTTGGGGGCAGGTGAGGTTGGAGAGGATATGCCATTATAACACACATATAGAGGTCAGGGAATATCTTGTGAGAGTCTCTAAATGTTGGAACAATTTACAGTTAAATCACACTTAATACCTCATACACAATACAAAAACTATGCAATATATGTCACTGTGTCTCTTGAATGAAAAAAATAAATAAATAAAAGAAGGGTATGTACCCTTCTAGGGGGGACAGAAACAGAGACATATAGGAGTGTCTAAAGTGAACGTGCCCAGCAAACTAAGTCTTCTGGGGCATTTGAGGAGAGGAAATATAAGGAGAAGGGTTAGGGGAAAGAATAAAGGGGAATGGGGAGAGGAAAGGAGAGGAGAGAAGGGAGAAGGGTTAGAAGAGAAGGGAGAGGGAAGAGAAGAAAGGAGCTAGAGAATCTGGAATGGCAGCCAAGGGGCTAAGAGGCCAAAAAGGATCACATAATTAAATGGCTGGGTTATGGATCAGAGAAGTTAGAAAAGGACAGACCATTTCAGGTAGGTAGGCCAGGCAAGAGGACCTTGTAACACATATGGACAGGGAGAGAGGGACTGGCCAGAGGCCATTTTATTATGTTAACAGGTACCTTACATAGTCTTTTGTCCCTTGTTTGAAACCTAACACCCTTATGTCCTGACACTAAAAAAGAAATAGAGAAATTTAACAACAGACTTGCTCATTAAAGAGGAATTTCCTATGGCTGGTCACCATTTTACTTTGTAGTTAACTAACAGTTTTGAGAAGCAGGATAGCTTGCTTCCTTGTATTTCTCTCAGAAAATGTATTAATTTTGATTAGTAGGCAGTAGAGGAAGAAAAAAAACACAGGTAAAGTTTATTTTAGTTTCTTATGATCTTTATAAGAAGACTGCTACTTCTGACTTATAAGTATTTACACATGCAATGGAGCACTATGGCTATCAACCAACCAGAGAAGACTTGATTCCTGAGCATTTGAAGAATCAGGTCTCAGGAGTTGGATCTAGAAGTAGCATGTTATGAAGAAAATCTCTTAATTTCTTTATAAGTATACAATATTACAATGTAACAAAAAGCATTGTAGAGAAGAGGGGGAAAGCCACAGTCATTGTGTACCAACTCATAAGCTCACCGAGTTCCAGTGGAGAGTTCCAAATCTATGGTCACACAAATGACACTGGTTAAATATGGTAGATCACAAAGCAAACCAAAGACAAGAATGTGGGACAGAGATCTGGAAAGATGAGATCATTTTACAGGGGAGGAAGGGAGATAAGGAGGGTGATCAAAGTATGAGAATGCATTATATACTCTGAAATCGTCAGAGCAAATTTAATTAAAAAACAGCATTCTAAGATAAAATAAACTTTGGTCTTACCTTACATTTGTAAATAACCAGATACCTAAATAGTAAACTTGGGAAGGTATCAATTTAAAACGGCTAAATAGCTGCTGAATATAAATATAGTAGTTTTGTGGAGATTTCTCAATTTGAGGTAATTTAATATATTTTAAAAGTTATTTTTCCAACTGGGAGGTGGTGGCACAAGCCTTTAACACCAGAACCCAGGAGGCAGAAGCACATGGATCTCAGAATTTGAGGCGAGCCTAGTCTACAAAATGAGTTCCAGGACCACCAGGGCTACACAGAGAAACCCTGTTTCAAAAAAACAAAAACAAAAACAAAAATGAAATACAAAATTAAAAACCAATCAAACACATGAAAATAAACAAAACTAAAAATAAGTATTCTATTTATTTGTGTGTGATTGTATGTGTAGGGCACAAATTCCACTGCATCCATGTGGACTTTAAAGGATGACTCTTGGGAGTTGGTTCTTTTCTTCCATTGTGTTATTCCCTGTGACCCTGGGGTCTCACACTTGGTGGCAAGTGTTTTCATTTGCGAATGTATCCTGTTGTCCTGATTTACTATCTTTTAACCATCTCTTTATTACCAGCCTGACATTTTATGCCACAGTTAATTTTCATAGCACTCCTAAAATACATAATAATAGAGGGAAAAGGACTAAAATATCAGAGGAAGTAGGATTAGTGTACTGGTGCCTGCTATTATTAATAGTTATATACCAGAGAATGAGGAGTAAAACTTGTACTACAAATGTTGACAGGAGAAAAGCTGCATTGTAATCATACTATTTGCAAGATCCTGAATAAACATAAGTAGTACTTGGTAGAGAAATGAGAAGAAAAATTTAACAGTGATTAGTTTGCTAGAGAGTAGTTATTCACAATTTCGAGGGGGTTGTTATGAAATATGAAAGGATTTGATGCTTCATAAGGAGAGATATTGGCGTATATTGACTGTCACACAAAGAAAACACACAACTGTATTTTCAGTTTCTTTGAAATTAAAATAGGAGTTCAAAGATCACAAGAAAACATACTCATTACAAATAAAATCACATAAGTCTTTTTAAATCTTAGGTCTCTACATTACATAATCTCTTTGTATAGCCTGTTTTAAAGTGATTTTCAGTGTGAATACAAGCAAAGAATAATCTTTTAAACTATTAATGTTAAATATTTTAGTGTTTTTCTCTTGAAAAGGAAACTTTCTTCATACCTATATTATTACAATAAAAACATTAGGATAGATGGACAGATGGCTCAGTGGTTAAGTGCACTCACTGCTCTTCTAAAGGTCCTGAGTTCAATTCCCAGCAGCTAAATGATAGTTCACAACCATCTGTAATGGGATCTGATCCCCTCTTCTAGTGTGTCTGAAGAGCAACAGTGTATTCACATAAAATAAATAAATCTCTTTAAAAAATTAGTAGGAAAATCTGGAATATAGAGGGAAAAAACAGGTTAGTAAAAGTTACCCTATTGAAAATCTGAAAGTATGGACTAACAGACTGTGTGTGCTTAGGGTAGTACCAAGCCAGAGCTGTGCAGTAGCCACTGAAGTTACAGCTGAGCTGTAGCCATGGAGGAGATAAGTGGAGACCTTAAAAAGCTGACAAAAACAAAACGAAACAACCCAAACCAGATGGGAGAACAAAGGAAAGTTTACTACTGGCTTTAGGGTGTAGTTAAATCCAGGTAAAGAATATTAATTTAGAAACTAGGTTGTAGGTGATATTATCAATAATAATTTTTTTAAATCCTAGGCAAATTATGTTGAGAGAAAATTGTGTTTGACGATATAAATGTTTTATAGCATATTAGAAATACATTTAGGGCCTGGGTATATAATTCATTTGGGAGACTGCCACTACAACATGCACTAGGCTCAACAGAACCCATAAACCTGCCATGGTGGCACATACCCATTATTCTAAAATTGGGAGATGGAGACAGAAGGACCAGAAATTTAAGGTTACCCTCAGCTATATAGTGAATCAAAGGCCAGCCTGGGCTACATGGGAGCACAACTCAAAAACAAACAATCAATCAATCCATGGGGGAAAAAAGTTACCCTATTGAAATTTTAAAAGAACCAGGACTCAAGGTTGAGTATATCAATATAAAAAGGAATAATGGATTAGTTCAGATGACTAGTTTATCAAATACACAATAAAAGCTAATGAATATGTCTGAACTTTTTCACATTAGGAGTTCACGTAAGTTTTAACTGACAAGAGAAACTCTTGAACTCTGTCCCTACTAACTGGAACAAGAGGACACAACAGTCAAATATTTCTCAGTGTGTTTACAATTACATTTAAGTACAACCTACTGACTATTTAATTCTATTATCTATTCTATCCAGCTATTTCACTTTAAATTATGACAACTTATAACCATGTATGAAATCTCAATGTCACTGAATTTATAGGCATTAACATTAAAAATATTCCTAATGTATCCTATTTGTGAATGATATAATATACATAAGTGACTCTTTTGAGAAAAATGGCAGGGTACAAAATTAATAATCTTGGCATTTAATTTTTTTAAAGAATTATTTATTTTATGTATGTGAGTACACTGTAGCTGTTTTTTGACTCACTAGAAGGCATCAGATCCCTTACAGATGGTTGTGAGCCACCATGTGGTTGCTGGGAATTGAACTCAGGACCTCTAGAAAAGCAGTCAGTGCTCTCAACTGCTGAGCCATCTCTCCATCCCCTGATTTTTAATTTTTTAACTTTATAGGTCCTTTGAGTAAATATTATGGCTCCCAATTTGAACCTATGCATTTTCATGTTCATACGTTTTTCTACTTTTTCTTTGGCTCTTGTTCTTGGTTGTTTGGTCCTATTTAGAGTTGTTTGCTTTTATCTTATCTTATTTTATTTTATTATTATTTTTCAGACACCTGTTTGTTTCCTAAACAGATGCAGAAAGGGATCATAGAAACTGCAAAGAACTGGAGAAAGTAAACAATAATCAGAACTGAGTACATGAAAAACTATTTTTAATTAAAAAACTTTAAATTAAAGAGACTTCAAATAAAACACAAATTATTGTCACCATCTGAGGGCAGGGATGAGGTTTAAATAAAGAGGTCATTCTTTTGAAATGTATGAATGTGTAGTAAACAAATGTATGTACACTTGTGTGTGTGTGTGTGTGTGTGTGTGTGTGTGTATGGTAGGTTTCCTAGATGCACCTATATGGAATGCAGAGGACAAAGTCAGTTATCTTCTATCACTGTTTACTCTAATTCTTTAGACAATGTCTCTTACTGAACCTGGAGCACTACCTTTAGGCTGGGTTGGTTAGCCAGCAAGTGATGTGACCACCATGTTTGTGAACCCTCAGAACTCAGGTTATAATAAAACAGCAGTTCTCACATACAGCTTTAATCTAGGTGTTGGTGATTCAAATTCATGTTGTTTACTCATTGAGCCATCTCCTCAGCTCAGAAGGGATTCTTCTCATTGAATGAGTGAGGCCTAGAGAAGTGAAATGATTATTTTACATGCAAACATTCTAACTTTGAAATTTTCTCTCACAAATTAGAATTAGAAAACAAAATTTCACAGTATGGTCAATGATACTATAAATGCATTTTATTGTTGTTGTTGAATTTTATTTCTCTCCTGGAATCCAATGTGTTTTCTGTGTTAGTTTAGGACAGAGACTCAGTTGATAAAGAATAAACAAAATTCACCCCAACAAAGGTTGGATATGAGTAAGACATAGTTTCATGCATTCAAATTATTTTATCCTTTATCTATTATCATTTTACATATTCCAGTTCAAAACTCTTGAAGAAAATGTGTAACTAACTTTATTTCTTTAAGTCTTGACACTGTGGTATAGAATTAGATTTAGCATCAACAGAATAAGCACACATATGAACTCACAGAGACTGAGGCAGGCTAGGCATCTGCCTGCACTCCATGGGATCCTAGAGCTAAAGGCTCAGTGGGAAACAAACCATTCCTACAGGTAGAGCTGCATACTCAGCAGTAGATGAGCAAGAGAAAACAAACTCAACCAGATCATTGGAGGCTTTTTGCCTCATTTTGTCATGTCAGGGTTTTTTTCTTATTTTTTTTATTCACAGACATGCATGCACATACACAAACATACACACACACATACATATGCATATACTTCCCCCCTCCACAGAACCTCTGCATATACATTATGGCTTCCAGTTTAGTGTTTTAATGGGACTTTAAGTATATGATGGAGTGTGTCACTGAATCCATATCTGTTTATTGTGTCTTTTCTGGGGTCCTTTTTTTCAGTTTTGTCCTATTCCAATGTGTTAGTTTTACTCTGTTGTTTCATCATTCTCCCTTAGAAGCATATTTGTTTTCTAACAGACAGAAAGGGAGTAAGATTAGATGCAAGAGGAGGTGGGGAAAAAACTGAGAGGAGTAGATGGGGGAAAAACTATAATCAGGATATTATGTATAAAAATTATTATCAATAAAAGAGAAAAAAAAGTTAAATTTAGATAAAACTGTGATACACATACACCAACTGTTGTAACACACAGACCAAGAATCTGTTTTAGGAAAGTCTTTGTAAGTACATTTGGTGTCCATGATAAAAAGCCCATTAAATTAAAGTTCTAATTCTTATACAATTTAGAGCCTAAATATAACTCTATCTGCTTATGTTAGTCACCTTTTTGAAACCTTGCTTTTCAAATACCTCTATTCTCTTAAATGTACACTATACACCATTCTGTTGTTTAAAACAAACAAACAACCCAAAACTTTATTTTTTGCTATATCTAAAGCACTCAAAACCTGTGTAACATCATTCTGGTTTTTTATTGTTATTGCTGTTTTTCTTTTCTTTTTTTTTTCCATTGGATATTTTGTTTATTTACATTTCAAATGTTATCCCCTTTCCCAGTTTCAAGACAGGTTTCTCTGTGTAGCCCTGGCTGTTATGGAATTGATTTATAGACTAGGTTGGCATTTGACTCACAGAGATTCACCAGTGTCTGCCTCCCAAGTGCTGGGATTAAAGACATGTGCCACCACACCTGAATCTCCTAAATCTCCTAGAACCTGGCCTTTTATAGCTTGTCCAAAAGTTTATCATTTTTCTTTTAATACTACAGTATCTTGGACTTACTGACTTTTCATGCATTTTACACAGTTTTCATGAACTCTTTGCTATTAATTTATTCCTACATATACTTCTGTTGATAAAGGAAAAGGAACAGGGAAAACAAAGCAAAACAAAAGTCTTGTATACCAAAATTCACAGCAGCACTGCTGCTAATAGCCAGAAGGCAGAAACAACTCAAGTGCTTACTCAACAGCTGAAGTGATAAATTGGCATAGACATATAGTTGAAAAGAGGAATGGACTTCTGACACATGCTACAACACGGAAGCTTAGGAACATTATGTTAGGTAAAACAGGACAGAAGGCAAAAAAATGTCTTCTGATTTAGATAAAGTATCTACAATAGGCAAATTGATAAAACAGAAAATAAAGTTTGCTAGGGGTGAGGGATGAAATATTAGGAAATTATATACATACATACATACATACACATACATACATACATACATACATACATACATACATACACAAACATACTAGATGATTCTGGAATAAATGGTGAGGATGACTGTACAAATGCCCCTGAAAATACTGATTTTTACACTTCTGTGGTAAATTTTAAGCAATGTATTTTTCTTTCTTTTCTGAGATAGGATCTCAATGTGTCTCTCTTGGCCTGGCCTGGCCTGGCCCTCGCTATGTAGACCAGACTAGCTTGGCCTAGAGCTCACAAATATCTACATGCTTCTGCTTCCCCCAAAGACTGGCATATATTATACGTATATGTGTGTATTTATGTGTGTGTGTGTGTGTGTGTATATGTGTGTGTGTGTGTGTGTGTGTGTATACATATATATATATATGTGTGTATATATATATATATATGTGTATATATATATATATATATATATATATATATATATATATATATCATACTTACTTACTTTATTAAGACAGAAATCCTAGAAACCCTGTCAATAGTTTCCCCCTTTATCTCTAATGTTATCACTTTCTTTTCCAGGTTTTTCCTTAACTCATTTGCTTTAGATAAAGTTAAATAAAATTGAATATAGATATTTATAATTTTTACATTTCAAGGACAATGATGCAGCAAACATAAAGGGCATTTAAAATTTACACACACACACGCGTATGTACTTGTAAACATCCCACTTTACATTTATTTTTAGACTTACAAACTATAAAATTCTTCTCTGCTTCTCATGTTTGGCTTTTCATGTCAACATAAGATTATAAAATATACATTATAAAATACTTTTAGATGCCAAACACTCTGTAACATTGAAAATGTATATTTTAAAGCTCTACCCTCCCACAAGAAAAGAAGTTATAAAGGAGGGAAAGATGAATACATCAAAAAGATCTATAGTAGTATAACTGATACTATTAAATTATGGGGAGGAAGAAATTATATTTTTCAAGGAAAAAACTGAGCAGAGCTGAAACTACTCTAATCAGAACTACTAAGAAATATAAAATAATTAAATATCGTTTAAGGTAATTTTTTTCTACTACTTAAAAGGATAAAATTAAGCAAACTGTCTTGACGAAACCTTTGAGAACTATGTAAAATAAAATCACAAATTTATAACATGGAACATTTTTGAAAGATCCCACACATAAGAAAACAATGTGTATAACGTATGATGCTGAACATATGAGGCAAGAATGATGCATGTTTAAAAAATATCCTCAAAAAAAATAAGAATGGAGACTTGTATAACAAGCAAAAATAACAGGTGGTAGTTGAGTTTTGAGTCAGTTTAGGAGTAAACTGACCTGGCTGTTAAGTAACAAATCATTTTCTATTCCTAAGACATATTTGGACAATATATAGGCAAATTTTTCTTGGAAGTAACATCTGATCAGTGTTAAAGACAACAGGGAACAATGTTACTGATTCATTAGATGCAGAGAAATACAAGGGAAGGCAGTAGGAGCAAACCAGCAAGTCACAAATTCACTGGGGATGAATGCCATGTCTCAAATAAAATAAGCGTACAGCCAATGGAAGCAAATAGGAAGATGAGGCAATAGTCAGGCAACCTAGTCAGCAGTCCAATCCAGAGGGACAAAGCATTTAGAAAAGAAGTGCTAAATAATCTGTACCTACTTACACTATTGCAAGCATACTGGACAGGGCGAAATCAGGCAGGCAGATGATGAACTTAGTAGGCCACAGTATAGGGAATGGTACAGGAGCAGATACACAATGCTGGGAGTCTAAATGCTGAAATAGCAGATGGATATGGAAGGATCAGGGCATTTGCTGATGGGTAAAGCACCAGTGAGAAGAACACAAATTGTTCAGCAGATCAAAATAGGTAAAAAGTGGAGATAATCCACAGGCAATCAAACAGAAGACAGGACAGTAGAGAAGCAATGGCAGATCATCGGAAGCAGTCAAGTAAAGTAATGACAAGCTGTCAGCAGGGGAACAAAACACCATTCAGGAAAAGATGAGACTGCAGAGCAAAAAGTCCCTGAACTGGGTGTCTTCCATCTAAGAAATAATTCATAAACTGCACATGAGAATTCACAAGAAATAGCACACAAATGGAAAACAGCAGATGAGTCTAAATTCTATTGCCCAGGGATATAGAATTACCCTAGGACATAGATATGTAACAATCCACAGGAAATTAAATAAATGGGAAAAATGGGTCAAAGCAGTTTTTTTATGATGGGAAAATAAACCAAAACACTAAAAAGTATTAATCTGAAAATGATTGGCTGGGATTGAAGTCTTCGCTTACCCCTTTCTGGAGCCCACAAAATGGGAATGTTGGGAATTTCTGCAGCAGAAAAACAGAAGAGAAAAGGGATTTCTGATTCCCAGTTTGAGGAAAGCAGGTCAAATTTAGGGCTCTATGAACTGGTTCAGGGAAAGAAGAACCAGCCTGAACCTTCTCTTCCTCAGAATCAAAGCACTTCTGAGGTCTGAGAAAGGTTAAGGAAGCCCTCAACCCATCACTCCCCACAACCTCCCCTTTCACACTTACCTCCAGTGCAAACAGTTTCCAGCAAGGAGGTACTTGGGAAAATTCACATCAAGGTAAAATTTGAGGATGGCCAACTAATGGTATTTTCTGTGCAGGTCAAGGTTCTGATTCAGAGAGACTCCTTCCATTCATTATGAGTGAGCAGTGGGGAAAATTTCTAAAAATTCCCTACATCTTTAAAATTAGGTTAGGAAAACCCATCAGGGGCAGTAATACCAATAAATACACAATAATTCTAGCTAACACCTAGGTGATCTCATCAATTGTCCTGGATTTTAATTTATATCCATAACTCAAAAACTCTTCAGACATTTGCTTTGAGCTCCACAGCAATTCATATTTCTGTCATTGAAGTAAAAACCCAATTTAATTCCCTAGATTTTCCTATCCTTCAATGTTTTTCATTTCACTAAATGGCAATACATTCCTCAAACCATTAAAACCAATCCTGCCAAATAATGGCTTTTCTCATTTTCTTTTTTCATCTGTTATTTCTTTCAAAATATATCAGTTGGCTATGCATGGTGGCCTTTAATTCTAGCACTTGAGAGGCTAAGGCAGAAGAATCATGTGTTTATGGACAGTCAGGGCTTTCTCCTGTCTTCTTTCCTCCCCAGTACACAGATTTCCATTCTTACCCCTCCTTCTTTTGATCTATGTCACTCTTAATTTTTCTCCTATACTTTTAAAATTGCCTTCCAACGGGCTTTCTGTTAAAACATAAACCAGTCACCCTATACCTATATACTATTATACTAAAAGGGGCAGAATCATTTTACATGATTCAGTCCTCTTTCCTTTTTTTCTTTATGTCATTGCTCAAATGTCATCTTCCTAAATGGATGGCCCTACTTTAATTACAATGAGTTTCCTGCCTAGACTATCTATCATCATCCTTCCTGGGTTTATTTTTATCTACAGAACTTGTCTCTAAGTTTATATACTATTTATTGTTTTAGGTTTGTGCTTCATCTTTAAAGTAAATTGTAATTTTTCATGGAGAACTTTAACAAACTTTAAATTACATTTATTATTCTGTATTGTGTGTGTGTCGGGGAGAGAGTGTATGCACACATGTACACACATGTGCACCTAAACAGCAGGATTCTTGCTGGAGTTTGTTCCCTCTTTCCATGTGAGTTTAAACAAAAGCTCCCAGGAGTGGTGCATATTATCTGTTCTTAAATAATTTATTCCCTGTGCTATCCTGGGTATGTCTAACCTTATTTTTTTCCTCACATTTTTTATTAGATATTTTCTTTATTTACATTTCAAATGAAATCCCCTTTCCTAGTTTCCCCTCTGAAAATCTTCTCCCCCCCCCCCGCGCCTCTGCTCCCTAACCCACCCACTCCCATTCTTGGCCCTGGCATTCCCCCTACTGGGGCATAGAACGTTCACAGGACCTATGGCCTCTCCTATCATTGAGGAACGACTAGGCCATCCTCTACTACATATGCAGCTAGAGCCAATAGTCTCACCATGTGTTTTCTTTGATTGGTGGTTTAGTCCCAAAAAGCTCTGAGGGTGCTAGTTAGTTCATATTGTTGTTCCTCCTATGGGGCTGCAAACCCCTTCAGCTCCTTGGGTACTTTCTCTAGCTCCTCCATTGGGGACCCTGTGCTTCGTCCAATGGATGACTGTGAGCATCCACTGCTGTATTTGCCAGGCACTGGCATAGCCGCTCAGGAGAAGCTGTATCAGGTTCCTGTCAGCAAGCTCAAGATGGCATCTGTAATAGTGTCTGGGTTTGGTGGTTGTTTATGGGATAGATTTCCAAGTGGGGCAGTCTCTGGATGGTCCTTCCTTCAGTCTCTGCTCTGAACTTTGTCTCTGTAACTGCTTCCATGGGTATTTTGTTTCCCCTTGTAAGAAGGATTCTGGAGCTTCTGGGCTAATATCCACTTATCAGTGAGTGTATACTGTGTGTGTTCTTTTGTGATTGGGTTACCTCAGTCAGGATGATATCCTCCAGATACAACCATTTGTCTAAGAATTTCATATATTCACTGTTTTTAATAGCTGAGTAGTACTCCATTGTATAAATGTATCACATTTTCTGTATCCATTCCTCTGTTGAGGGGCATCTGGCTTCTTTCTAGCTTCTGGCTATTATAAATAAGGCTTCTATGAGCATAGTGGAGCATGTGTCCTTAAGTTGGAGCATCTTCTGGGTATATGCCCAGGAGTGGTATTGTTAGATCTTTTGGTAGAACTAAGTCCAGTTTTCTAAGGAACCGCTAAACTGATTTCCACCGTGATTGTACCAGCTTGCAGTCTCACCAGCATCTGCTGTCACCGGATTTTTGATCTTAGCCATGCTGACAGGTGTGAGGTGGAATATCAGGGTTGTTGTGATTTGCATTTCCCTAATGATTAAGGATGTTGAACATTATTTTAAGTCCTTCTCAGCCATTCGGTATTCCTCAGTTGAGAATTCTTTGTTTAGCTCGGTACCCTATTTTTAATAGGGATATTTGGTTTTGTGGAGCCCAACTTATTGAGTTATTTATATATATTGGATATTAGTGCCCTATCAGATTTAGGACTGGTAAAGATCTTTTCCCAATCGGTTGTTTGCCAGTTTGTCTTTGTTTTTTTGTTTTTTTTTTAATTAGATATTTTCTTCATTTGCATTTCAAATGCTATTTGGAAATTCCCTATACCCTCCCTGCAACCCTGCTCCCCAACCCACCACTCCCGATTCCTGGCCCTGGCATTCCCCTATACTGGAGCATATAATCTTCTCAAGACCAAAGGCCTCTCCTCCTAGTGATGGCCAAATAGGCCATCTTCTGCTACATATGCAGCTAGAGACACGAGCTCTGGGGGTACTGGTTAGTTCACATTGTGTTCCACCTATAAGGTTGCAGACCCCTTCAGCTCCCTGGGTACTTTCTCTAGCTCCTCCATTGGGGGCCTATGTTCCATCCAATAGATGACCGTGAGTATTCATTTCTGTATTTGCCAGGCACTGGCATAGCCTCATAAGGGACAGATATATATGGGTCGTGTCAGCAAAATCTTGCTGACACATGCAATAGTGTTTGGGTTTGGTGGCTGTTTATAGGATGGATCCCTGGGTTGGGCAGTCTCTGGATGGTCCTTCCTTACATCTCAGCTCCAAATGTCTCTGTAACTCCCTCCATGGGTATTTTGTTTTCCATTCTAAGGAGGAACAAAGTATCCACACTTTGGTCTTGCTTCCTCTTGAGTTTCATGTGTTTTGCAAATTGTATCTTGGTTATTTTAAGTTTCTGGGCTAATATCCACTTTTCAGTGAGTGCATATCATGTGAGTTCTTTTGTGATTGGGTTACCTCACTCAGGATGATATCCTCTAGATCCATCCAGTTGCCTAAGAATTTCATAAATTCATTGTTTTTAATAGCTGAGTAGTACTCCATTGTGTAAATGTACCACATGTTCTGTATACATTCTTCTGTTGAGGGACATCAGGGTTATTTCCAGGTTATGGCTATTATAAATAAGGCTGCTATGAACGCAGAAGTGGATGCTCATAGTCAGCTATTGGATGGAACACAGGGCCCCCAATGGAGGAGCTAGAGAAAGTACCCAAAGAGCTAAAGGGGTCTGCAACCCTATAGGTGGAACAACAATATGAACTAACCAGTAACCCCGGAGCTCGTGTCTCTAGCTGTATATGTTATCAGAAGATGGCCTAGTCGGCCATCATTGGGAAGAGAAGTCCCTTGGTCTTACAAACTTTATATGCCTCAGTACAGGGGAACGCCAGGGGCAAGAAGTGGGAGTGAGTGGGTAGGGGAATGGGGGGGGGGGCTGGGGGACTGTTGGGATAAAATTTGAAATGTAAATGAAGAAAATACCTAATTAAAAAAAATAAGGCTGCTATGAACATAGTGGAGCATGTGTCCTTATTACAAGTTGGAACATCTTCTGGGTATAGGCCCAGGAGAGGTATTGTGGGATCCTCCGGTAGTACTATGTCCAATTTTCTGAGGAACCACCAAACTGATTTCCAGAGTGGTTGTACAAGCTTGCAATCCCACCAACAATGGAGGAGTGTTCCTCTTTCTCCACATCCTCGCCAGCATCTGCTGTCACCTGAATTTTTGATCTTAGCCCTCCTGACTGGTGTGAGGTGGAATCTCAGGGTTGTTTTGATTTGTATTTCCCTGATGATTAAGGATGTTGAACATTTTTTCAGGTGCTTCTCAGCCATTCGGTATTCCTCAGTTGAGAATTCTTTGTTTAGCTCTGTACCTCATTTTTTAAATGGGGTTATTTGAATTTCTGGAGTCGAGCTTCTTGAGTTTCTTATGTATATTGGATATTAGTCCCCTATCAGATTTAAAATTAGTAAAAATCCTTTCCCAATCTGTTGGTGGCCTTTTTGTCTTATTGACAGTATCTTTTGCCTTACAGAAGCGTTGCAATTTTATGAGGTCCCATTTGTCGATTTTTGATCTTATAGCACAAGTCATTGCTGTTCTGTTCAGGAATTTTTCCCCTGTGCCCCTATCTTCAAGGCTTTACCCTACTTTCTCCTCTATAAGTTTTAGTGTCTCTGGTTTTATATGGAGTTCCTTGATCCATTTAAGACTTGACCTTAGTACAAGGAGATAAAAATGGATCAATTCGCATTCTTCTACATGATAATCTCCAGTTGAGCCACGACTATTTGTTGAAAATGCTGGCTTTTTTCCCACTGGATGGTTTTAGCTCCTTTGTCAAAGATCAAGTGATCATAGGTGTGTGGGTTCATTTCTCAGTCTTCAATTCTATTCCATTGATCTACCTGTCTGTTGCTGTACCAGTACCATGTAATTATCACAATTGCTTCATAGTACAGCTTGAGGTCAGGCATGGTGATTGCACCAGAGATTCTTTTATTGTTGAGAATAGTTCTTGCTATCCTAGGTTTTTTTGTTATTCCACATGAATTTGCAAATTGCCCTTTCTAACTCTGTGAAGAATTGAGTTGGAATTTTCATGGGTATTGCACTGAGTCTATAGACTGCTTTCTCCAAGATAGCCATTTTGAATATATTAATCCTGACAATACATGAGCATGGGAGATCTTTCTATCTTCTGAGATCTTCTTTGATTTCTTCCTTCAGAGACTTGAAGTTCTTATCATTCAGTTCTTTCACTTCCTTAGAATCATACCTGGGGGTTTTATATTATTTCTGACTATTTTGAAGGGTGTTGTTTCTCTAATTTCTTTCTCAGCTTGTTTATCCTTTGTGTAGAGAAAGGCCACTGATTTGTTTGAGTTAATTTTATATCCAGCTACTACACTGAAGCTGTTTATCAGATTTAGAAGTTCTCTGGTGGAATATTGTATATACTATCTTATGATCTGCAAATAGTGATATTTTCACTTCTTCTTTTCCAATTTGTATCCCTTGATCTCCTTTTGTTATCTAGTTGCTTTGGTTAGGACTTCAAGTACTATACTGAATAAGGTAGGGAGAAAGTGTGCAGCCTTGTCTAGTCCCTGATTTTAGTCAGATTCTTCAATTTTCTCTGCATTTAGTTTGATGTTGGATATTGGTTTGCTGTAGATTGCTTTTATTATGTTTAGATATGGGCCTTGAATTCCTGATCTTTCCAAGACTTTTATCATGAAGGGGTGTTGGACTTTGTCAAATGTTTCTCAGCATCTAATGCGATGATTACATGGTTTTTGTCTTTGAGTTTGTTTATATACAAACAGACTCAGTATTGTAAACCATCCTTGCATCCCTGGAATGAAGCCTACTTGGTCAGGATGGATGATCATTTTGCTGTCTTCTTGGATTCTGTTTTTGAGAATTTTATTGAGTATTTTTGCATCGATATTAATAAGGAAAATTGTTCTGAAGTCCTCTTTCTTTGTTGGGTCTTTATGTGGTTTAGTTATCAGAGTAATTGTGGCTTCATAGAATGAATTGGGTAGAGTACCTTCTGTTTTTATTTTGTGGAATAGTTTGAGGCCTGATAGAAATTTGCACTAAACACATCTGGTCCTGGACTTTTTATGGTTAAGAGACTATTAATGACTGTTTCTATTTTTTAGGGGATATGAGACTGTTTAGATCATTAATCTGGTCCTGATTTAACTCTGGTACCTGGTATCTGTCTAGAAATTTGTCCATTTCATCCAGGTTTTTCAGTTTTGTTGAGTATAGGCTTTTGTAGTAGGATCTGATGGTTTTTTTGGATTTCCTTAGATTCTGTTTTTATAACTCCCTTTTCATTTCTGATTTTGTTAATTACGATACTGTCTCTCTGCCCTCTAGTTAGTCTGGCTAGAGGTTTATCTATCTTGTTGATTTTCTCAAAGAACCAGCTCCTGGTTTGGTTGATCCTTTGTATAGTTCTTTTTGTTTCCACTTGGTTGATTTCAGCCCTGAGTTTAATTATTTCCTGAAGTCTACTCCTCTTGGGTGAATTTGTTTCCTTTTGTTCTAGAGCTTTTAGGTGTGCTGCCAAGCTTCTAGTTTCCATTTGGTGGCACTCAGAGCTATGACTTTTCCTCTTAGGACTGCTTTCATTGTGTCCAATAAGTTTGGGTATGTTGTGGCTTCATTTTCATTAAACTCTAAAAAGTCTTTAATGTCTTTATTTCTTCTTTGACCAAGTTATCATTGAATAGAGTGTTGTTCAGCTTCCACGTGTATGTGGGCTTTCTATTATTTATGTTGTTATTGAAGATCAGCCTTAGTCCGTGATGATCTGATTGGATGCATGGGATAATTTCAATATTTTTGCATCTGTTGAGGCCTGTTTTGTGACCAATTATATGGCCAATTTTGGAGAAGGTATCATGAGGTGCTGAGAAGAAGATACATCCTTTTCTTCTATAGATATCTGTTAAATCCATTTGTTTCATAAATTCTGTGAGTTTCACTGTGTCTCTGTTTGGTGTCTGTTTCTAGTATCTGTCCATTGATGAGAGTGGGATGTTGGAATCTCCCACTACTATTGTGTGAGGTTTAACATGTGCTTTGAGCTTCACTAAAGTTTCTTCAATAAATGTGGATGCCCTTGCATTTGAAGCATAGATGTTCAGAACTGAGAGTTCATCTTGGTAAATTTTGCCTGTGATGAATAAGAAGTGTCCCTCCTTATCTTTATTGATAACTTTAGGTTGAAACTCGATTTCATTCAATATTAGAATGGCTATTCCAGCTTGTTTCTTCGAACCATTTGCTTGGAAAATAGTTTTTCAGCCTTTTACTGTAACATAGTGTCCATCTTTGTCCCTGAGGTGGATTTCCTGTATGCAGCAAAATGTTGGGTCCTGTTTATGTAACCAGTCTGTTAGTCTGTCTTTTTATTGGGGAATTGAGTCCATTGATATTAAGAGATATTAAGGAAAAGTCGTTGTTGCTTTCTGTTATTTTTGTTGTTAGAGTTGGAATTCTGTTCATGTGGCTATCTTCTTTAGGTTTTTTGAAAGATTACTTTCTTGCTTTTTTTAGAGCATAGTTTCCCTCTTTGTGTTGGAGTTTTCCCTTTATTATCCATTGAAGGGCTGGTTTTGTGGAAAGATATTGTGTAAATTTTTTCGTGGAATACCTTGGTTTTAAAAACTCAATGGTCATTCAGATTTTTGCTGGGTATAGTAGCCTGGGCTGGTATTTGTGTTCTGTTAGGGTCTGTATGACATCTGCCCAGGATCTTCTGGCTTTTGTAGTCTCTGAGGAGAAGTCAGGTATAGTTCTGATAGGTCTGCCTTTATATGTTACTTGACCTTTCTTCCCTTACTGCTTTTAATACTCTTTCTTTGTTTTGTGCATTTGGTGTTTTGATTATTATGTGATTATTATGTGGTCCAAACTATCTGGTGTTCTGTAGGTATATCTAACCTTTTATGACCCAAGCATTCCTTTTCATTCCTCTCAGGAATGCCAGCCTAGTAGTAAAAAAGTCCTTAAAGTATTTTTATCATATAAAATGTTTCTAACTCCTCTGATGATGATAAGTTTTCTTGCTATAGTAGTTTGGACTGCCATCTGCCTCTTTTCAGAATTTGTAAAATTAGTTCTTATGGTCTGCTTTTATATGTATTGTGACTTTACCCTGTTGCAGCTTTGAATATTCTTTCTTTGTCTGTACATCTAGTTTTTTGATTACTATGTAGCATGAGACTTTCTTTTCTGGTCTGGTCTATTTGTTCTTCTCCATGCCTCTTGTACCTGGATGATTATCTCTTTTGTTAGATTTGGGGATTTTTCAATCATTTACAGTACCCATATCTGCTTTTGTGGTACAGGGATGCAAGCACTGGGTAATTGTAAGGAAAGTAGTTTCTAAAAATGATTTGCTATCTATACTCAAAATATGTGTTTAATCATGGTTATTTTAAGATATTTTATATTTAAAGAACAGCATAAGGATAACATAATTTGAGTATGCTACACCAAATTGTTAATACTATCAGTGATGCACCTCCAGGAGAAGGTATGTTTATACTAGGACTTACTTTGAATAATATATAAAAGTAGTCCCTCATTCTTCTATGAAATATTATTTCTGACAGTGATATTCATCTTCCCCAAAGTGTTACTTTCAGGATATACACTATCAGTAAGCCTTGAAAATGGCAAAAGGTAGTAAAAGAGAAAAGTAAATAGGTCCTATAAACAGTTTTACACATTAAGTGTCAAAATCATCTAAACTTCTAACTATACTATTTATAATAATGCATATGATGTAACCTCTTTTAAATTTCAATACTCAAGAAGAACGAAGACCAAAGTGTGGACACTTTGCCCCTCCTTAGAATTGGGAACAAAACAGCCATGGAAGGAGTTACAGAGACAAAGTTTGGAGCTGTGACAAAAGGATGGACCATCTAGAGACTGCCATATCCGGGGATCCATCCCATAATCAGCTTCCAAACGCTGACACCATTGCATACCCTACCAAGATTTTGCTGAAAGGACCCAGATAGAGCTGCTCTTGTGAAAGTATGCCGGAGCCTAGCAAACACAGAAGTGGATGCTCACGGTCAGCTATTGGATGGACCACAGGGCCCCCAATGGAGGAGCTAGAGAAAGTACCCAAGGAGCTAAAGGGACCTGCAATCCTATAGGTGGAACAACAATATGAACTAACTAGTACCCCCCTAGAGCTCATGTCTCTAGCTGCATATGTATCAGAAAATGGCCTAGTCAGCCATCAGTGGAAACAGAGGCCCATTAGTCGTGCAAACTTTATATGCCTCAGTACAGGGGAACGACGGGGCCAAGAAGTGGGAGTGGGTGGGTGGGGGAGTGGGTGGGTGGGGGGAGTGGGTGGGGGAGCGTGTGGTGGACTTTTGGGATAGCATTGGAAATGTAAATGAAATAAATACCCAATTAAAAAAATAAATTTCAATGTGAAGAGTTATCATTAAGTAGCTCCATTATATAAGGTCTTCCTATGAAATGGAATCCTAAATTATAAAAACCAAGAGATATATTATAGTAATAAGGACACATTTTAATATTATTTAAAAAGTAACAATAGTTTTTGTGCATTTTACAACATTTGGAATTTATTTCACCTTAGTTCATGCCAAATTATTATTTTACTGTTCGTAAACTCTATTTAGAATCACTTCTTAATAAATAGTGGCCCATCTTTTTCCTCCAAAAGGTTCATCCTGAGAATTGGCATATGCAAGAATATTAAGTTATTTGCTGCAAACTGATGAGAAGGAATAAATGACTTAATGGGTAGACAACGAATTTGTCTCAATGAAATCCATCACTACAGTTTCTTCATTCTTTGAAGATAATTTATTTTTTATGTAAATTAGACCTCCTAGAATCCTTAACTGCTTTGGTATTTTTGTATTTAGACTTGGTCACTCTTTCCCAGTGCTGTTAAATAGATAACAGCAAACTTTCAGAAAGTTTATTGCTTTCTTCTAAGCATCTTTTGAAGGAACTTATATCTCTTCTAACAATTCTTAGTTCTGTGCCATTAATGATAATTGACATTGAAAATCCCACCATATTAGATATTTTTCTTTTATTTTATAAAGATTTATATTATTTTTAGTTATGTATATGTATTTGAGTCTGTGCACATGAGTACACATTCCCACAGAGGCCAGAGGTATCTCAACGTCCTGGATTGGAGTCACAGGCAGTTGCAAGTTATCCAGTAAAGAAGAAAAACAAGATTTTAACCCCTGAGCCATTTCTCCAGCCATCTTTCACACTTAATAGGAGCTATGCATTTTGTCATATTCTATTATAAAGAAATGACTCTGGCACAATTATTAGAATCATCCCAAATAATTTTGTTTTTGATCCACGTTATTAATTCCTATCAGGTCTTTATCATGGAATAATACAAAGTCACATATATGCTGTCACTTCATAAAAGTGTTACTATTTTGTGTTCACAGAAATATATAATTTGTGTAAGAAACAATATTATATTTTATAGATGATATATAATATAGAGATCAATTTACATTATTGTTTATAGTCTGTTATGAAAGGAATATTCTCAAATCTTCATAACAATGATTATATCTCTAACTAAATTTGTATTTAGTGTTAACATGAATAAAATGTTTACTGGTATTTTGTTTTCAATTATTTTAACATGTACCTTGGAAGACTAATCTTTACTGTTATTCTATCCTCTGACCATTTAGAACATTAGTTGTGCAAGTGCTAACTGGAATGCACTTCCACCCATTTGCATTTTCTAATAAATTCAAGATAAAATATGCATTTAGCAGGTTCACTTTGCTCCCTTTCCTCTTTTACAACTATGGTTTTGGTACTTTAGTTTCTATCATGCTTTGCTTTTTTCCCCCCCTTTTGCAGGAAAATCTTTTTAGTAGTTAATCAACCAATATCCACTTACAGTTTAAGCTCAGGTTCTATTGACTTCACAGATATATTAAAAGAAAGTAAGAACAGCTGTACATGTCTGCAGTCTCAGATACTTGGGAGGCTGAAGCAGAAAAATTAGCTCAAGAGTCCTAAGCCAGCGAGGCAAGTACCGCTTTTGAGGGCTAGTTACATACAGTTTGAATATGATTTCTTCTCCTAAGAGTCCATACATTAGAGCTTCCATTAGTGGGGTGATGCTGAGTAATAATACGAACCTTTTAAAAAGTGGAACCTAATGACAGGCTCTTAGACTATGGATGTAACTGCCCTCAAAAGGAAGTTTTAAAAGCCCCTGTACTTTTGAGTTCTCCCAAGGTGTACTGTTTTATAAACCTGAATTGATTGTTGCCTGGTAATATGAATTCTTTTTTTTTGGTTCTATTATTTATTATCCAATATATGGGGAGATTGTAGCACATATCTGTATGTAAGCTTTGGATGACCTGATACTCATCAAAGTATCAAAAAACACAGAATTGGTCTGTGTTTTTTTAAAATATTTTTTATTAGGTATTTTCCTCATTTACATTTCCAATGCTATCCCAAAAGTCCCCCATACCCTCCTCCCCACTCCCCTACCCACCCACTCCCACTTGGTAATATGAATTCTTAATCTCACTTATATTCTTGCTATCATTCTATCCATTATTAGGTTCTATTCTGTACATGTGAGTACACTGTTGCAGTGTTCAGACACATCAGAAGAGGGCACCAGATCCCATTACAGATGGTTGTGAGCCACCATGTGGTTGCTGGGAATTGAACTCAGGACCTCTGGAAGAGCAAGCAGCCATATCTCCAGTCCCATTATTAGATTCTAATTACAGGCCAAATCAATAAGGCTACATGATCTGGCACTTTCAGCCTTCTACACCATGAGCTAATATTCATTTAATAAGTGACCCAATTCTGAGTGTTTTTTATATTAACAAAAATGGATAAAAATGGCTTATATATACAAGATCCGATAATATAATTATTCTATGAGTTAATTTTGAATATTTTTATGTTCATCTTGAACATAAAAAAAACAGTACAGAAAGAATATTTTGCATAAGTTGTATAAATACACATACTAGTAAAAGATGGCCCTAGGACTTAAAACTAGAAGCAAAACAGGAAAATCTGTTTTGTCCACACTGCTTTATAAATAGCTACATAGGCAACACTGCAATTGTACTAAGAACTCCAATTAGAAAGCAAGCATACCCTAATTTTGAATGATATCTCTTCCCTATAAAGACATTATGAAAGCTTAGAACACATTTTCATATAGAATAGGCGATATTAGGACATGTATTTTTAAGAAAATTGAAGCCATGATTTTATTGTGGACCGTTTACATACTAAGTGTTTGAGATTACATCATTTTCAAAATCTGATATGAGGCATTGTATATTTTTGTTTTAAATTATATATTAAAATAGATACAGTAAATTTAATAAAAGAAAAATGGGAGAGAGCCTTGAACTCATTTTTTGAGAAATTTTATAACACTATATTTTGATAATATTCACCTTCAACTTGTCCTCTGAACTCCTATCAGATTCACTCTTACCCCTACCTCTCATCCCTCCCAATTTTTATGCCTCTTTCCTTGTTATATTCAATAACCTAGAAAATCTAGTTTGTGCTACCTATATACTTCTAGGTGTTTCTGATTCATTGAACTATCACTGCCAACCTACCAATGTCCACAACCTTAAAAAAAAAAGTAGTTCCCTTTTCTCAGAAGCTACAAACTGTCCATATTTCCTCAGTTAAGTATTGGGGTTCATTAACTCCTCAATAACCCCTATTATACTGTCCTGGCTGGTTTTGTGCCAACTTGACACAAGCTGGAGTTATCAAGAAAGGAGCCTCCCTTGTGGAAATGACTCCATGAGATCCAGCTGTAAGGCATTTTCTCAATTAGTGATCAAGGGTGGGAGGGCCCATTGTGGGTGGTGCCATCCCTGGGCTGGCAGTCTTGAGTTCTACAAGAAAGCAAATTGAGCAAGCCAGGGGAAGCAAGCCAGTAAGTAACATTCCTCCATGGCCTCTGCATCAGCTCCTGCTTCGTTCTACTCCTGACTTCCTTTGACAATGAACAGCAATGTGAATGTGTAAGCCGAATAAAGCCTCCCCTCCCCAACTTGACTCTTGGTTTGTGCAGGAATAGAAACCTTGACTACGACATATACTATTATGCTATTGATAGGCTTGATCTTAGACAGATCTTGTGAAAAGAACCTTACTTGCTAGGGATTCATGGGTATAGTTTTACTGACATTTTCAGAAGACACTGTTTAGAAGCAATGCATTTTTCATCTTTCATGTTGCTACGTTTACTAGGGCCTTACAATTTGATGGTTTTAAATGAAAACAAGGCAAATTCCCCTACTAATTCACACATCTAAGTGATTGTATGCCTTTAAAGGTATAGAATTAAAGATAAATTTTATACCTTTACTTTTTTCTACTGGTCTTATCTTACAGTTGGGTCTTTCTGATGTATAAGTTGAAGAAAGGGGATCAATTCTGAGAAAGTTTGTGGCTGGTGGGAAAGATTAATAAAAAGGTAATATAAAAAGTAAGAAGACTTGGGGAAAGAAAATGTAGCATTCCTCATCTATTATCCAAAATTAATTTTCTTTTATGCACAGCCAAGAGTAGAACAAGGGCCAGTGGCCAATTTATTTTAAAATGTTTGGGGTTTCAATCAATTAGAATTTTCTAGCAATAAACTCATAGGTGGAAGAAATACTGATTGAAACGTTTAAGCAAAAGGCATAGAATGATAAAATGAACATGTTCAGCCTTTGGAATTGAAGGCCTTTAGTTTCTTCAAACTCTAATACTATGATTTCCTCATAGCTACAAATAGTAATTTTATATAAAATGATAGATATACAAGATAGAGAAAAATCAATATTTATTGACTGTCTTGATTCTGAGAAGAACTAACTGAAGTTCATACACAAATCAACAAAATTGAACTGTGGTACTCCTAAGCAGCTAAAATTTTGTACACAAATAATTGTAAGAATAGTTACTAGGCTGGAGATTAAATGAGGACTCTCCTTTCTTTGCCTCTTTCTGTTCCTGTCCCTCCCTCCTGCTCCATTTCCATGTTTTAGAACTCATGCCTAGAACTTTACTTCAGAGTTATAATCATACATGTGTATCCTTCCCTTTTAAAACTAAAGATATAAAGTGTGTCTCCAAAATGAAAAATTAGCCTTGTGTGTACTTGAAAATTGTGAATTTAGAAAAGGATCATTGTGTGTGTGTGTGGGTGTGTGCTATTTGAGCACACATGTGTGCATGGAGTGCAATGTCCAGCCCTACAGCTCTCCACCTAAATGACAAGACAGGGCTCCCGCTGAGTCTTGACTTTGTTGATTGAGGATGACTATTTAGATGGCCAGCATGCTCTAGAGAGTCTACTGTTATGTCTCCCCAGCACTAGTACTACAAGTGTGTGCCTTTCTCTTTGTGGGATGCTGGGGATCTGAACTCAGGTTGTCATGCTTTAGGAAGTAAGTACTTTTCCAGCCAGACCATCTCTCTATCTCCAAGGGTACATTTTACGTTTTGATGGTGTAATGTCTTCTCTAGTGACTGCATTTATGAGTTGCCATTTCTAAGGAACCTCTCAATTATGATAACTACTTTTTCTTCTTTCTATATTGTGCCACTGTAAAGATTCTAAAACACAAACAATATAAACCCAGTTCATCTGTCTTTGTACAACATGGTATGTCTCTGCTCTATGCAGGAAGATTTAAATTTATATTCATATGGACAATTCTCCTAACTGTAACTTCTTCCTTATTCCTATCACTAGTACTTTCCTCTCTCCACATTTGAAAGTGATTCCTCTTCTGCCACTTTAAATTAGAAACTACTCAACTTTCTTGTAAAAAAAACTTTTTGATTGAATGGCAGCATATTTCTGGTATTCAATTTATAGTTATAATTTGTCATGTAGCCATGTACTTTATCAGTGCAAACAGTTAAGAACTAAGGCCAGCAATACTCAAGATTCTTCATAACTGAGTGTTAAATTCAATAAAGTCAAGGACTGAAGTTGTTAGCAGTGTGAAAACGCATATGTATGTTTCTGTTCTGAAATAGATACTGTTTTCCAATGAGCAATACAAAATCAATTAGAAACTCTACCAATAAAGAGGGAGTAACTCTTTATGTTGATGATATCAAAGCATCGTTTGGTATGCAATACTCATGTATAATTTTGTAATTGTCTGTATGTGTATATGTATTATGTATGCACATGTATATGGGAGCACTAGCCCTCGAAGGCACATGTAGAAAAAGGTTGACATCAGATATTTTCGTCTATTATTCTCCACCTTATTTTTTGAGATAGCTCTCATGACGCTGAACTACTCATTTATGTTAGACTGGCTGGCCAGTGAGGCCCCAAAATCTACCTGACTAGGCCACCGCCCATCCCTATGCTGGGTTACAGGCACACACTGTTGCATCTTTTGCATGAGCACTAGGGATCTGAACTCAGGTCCTCATGCTCATGCAACAAGCTAATCACTCACTGAGCCATTTCTTTAGCTCAGTGCTTGTGTTTTTATGTAACGGTCAATGTTAAATTTCATTTAGATGTTAACTATTGCTAAAATGCTATCATTTCATATACCTGAGCTATTTCAAACCAAGATTGAGAAATTTAAATTAATAGTGGAGACAAATTACGTGAAGGTATAATAAATAAATTGCTTTCCAAACTTTAGAAACAGGTTATCTGAAGCTAGTTAAATCAGATACACAAGTAGTTCTCACATCACACAGATTGCACTTGTTTTTCTGTCCCATGTCTTAAAACAATTGTGGGAAAATATCAACTGACATTCTTATTTTCTACACATACTCAGGAAAGTAGATTATTGACCATTTTCACTATTTGAATTGCTATAAACAACAACTTTGAGCGAGATACAGTAATGAAGTCACTACACAGGGAAATTTAGGTTTAAAAAGCCTAGCTTACCTTAAATTTTATATAACAGTGCTTAAATGAGGATACCTCTGACAACAAGATCAAAGCTTTTCCCTGTATTACATTGTTTCTTCACAATATCAAGTCAACATTACTGCACGGAAACACAGTTCCCATCCAGCATGAGGATTATAGGATAGTTCCTATATATGATCTCAAATGCACTACCATATCAGAACACAGAGATATGCAGGCCAGTTTAAAATGTTTCAAGTATAAAGATTTTGAGTATTTTGCTTCATAGGCAATTTTATATTGTCACACGATCCTAGTTACAAAGAAGAAATTTGAGATCTTTAAAAATCTACGCATGACAGCTAATTTTCATTAACAATAAGAAAACTATAAAAGAATATAGCATGTATATTTTTATTGTGTGACTGTGTGTACATGTATGAGGGACTCAAGGGTATAACATATTTTTGAGTTGAATATGGAATGTACCACTACTTGATACATGTAGTGAAATAATATGTTCTATCGAAAACTGATATTCAGTTAAAAATAAATGAATAAGTCAAATGACTTATGTTAGAAGTAAAATTTGTTAAGACGAATAAACACATTAGCTTTCACATGCCTATGTCACAATGTAAACGAGTGTTTCTGTTTTTAAAATGATGGGTGTTTTTTTGGGTGAATTTGTTAAATGAAAATTCTTACTTTCACTAGAATATAAAACTGAGAATTACTAAAAGGTAATTAGGAACTAAAGTGCAATTGGCTTCTTTACAATAACTTATAATATTCTATGAGTATTATGAGAAAAATGTCAATGTTTGGGTAAAATAATATCTGACAAAGAATCCACTATTAAAATTCTGACAAATATGAACTTCAACAAGTTGAGACAACACAAAATCATATGTAATAAATGGCATTAATTATCTTTTATTTTCAAAGTGGATTATTTCATGAAAAAGATTTCTAACTACCTAAGTTGAACTATTTGTAGAAAACCTGATAATCTGTTCCAAAGAAATCAAAAGTGTCCTAATAAAACTGTTAGTCAAAAGAATACATTCATCCATGTATAAATGTAAAATCTATTCTTTGCTCAAATAAAACTGATATTCAGTTAAAGATAAATATTTTTTGTTAAAAAAAAAAAGGTATAAGCTGGATTTTGGCTATAGCTACTCAAAATTATGATTTCCTGAAAGTTTAGCTACTCTTTCATTCTTATTGATTACTTCATAGTGACTACTTTTAGCAAGACACTTTGTTAAAAAGTACTAAAATTTTAGGAGTAAGTTTTTATATAATTAATAAGAAATCTGTTTCATCAAGTTAAAATTTTCAAAATCTTATTACTGAGAATGACAGACATGTTTTTATTTATAGATGATCTATCAGGTCAACAGGAAATACACCTTTGTTACTTTTAAAATTACATGATATAGAAAGTAAATATAAAAGATTCAGGTTATTAAATAGTATTGGTGAAAGTCAGAAAAAAATTAAAACTGAGTATGATGACTTACATAATTTAGTAGGCAAATGGCCAGCAAGTTTATGTAAGTTTATTTCACTCAGGCTTTATAGACTATACAGTTCAGCTATATGAACCACTCAACTCATTTATTATAATCACAGGCAGTATATAAATAAAGTATTGCATTCCAAATATGCTTTACATCTATTGTTGATAATGAAACTTAAATTTCAAATTACAGGTTTAATTTTTTCCAGTCACGTGAAAATATAAAGCCTTCCACTCTTAATAGGATATGCAAACACATGGCTGGTAAATTTGTCCCATGTCAGATTCTTGGTTCCTGTGACAAAGCATCAGTTTTTTTTAATATACCGACTATGCCTTACTCATATTTTAAATCTGGAACACAGCATGTAATTGGATACATAACGAATATTAAAACCATATAGCTTTAAAAATTAGATAAAACTAGGTGTAATTTATACTTTTATTTCACTACGATCAAAGTAATTGATCAGTGTGGAATCTTTAATTTTATTTTAGGTGTGCCTACTAAAAGTTATGAAGTTTGATTTTCACCTTGTGAATTTAAGCAGCTTAATGTTTTCCAACATAATAAAAGTATTATCAAATACTTTAATAATTATATACTTTTTGTATTCTTTCAGTCTGGCCTAGAAATAAACATCTATAATTAAGGTTTTTGTTTTTAAGATTCTTTTTGGACACACAATTAAGTAATAAGTGAACAAAAAGAGCTAACACATAGCAATGATTTCTTATGTTCATAATTACTTGTAATTCCTAGATTTCATAGTGCAAATTACCCAACTAGCAGAACAAAGAAATGCAATACATCTGAAAATATAAAAATTTCATGTTAAAATAACGCTAAAATGTTAAAGATTGTGATTATGATATCATATGTAAGCTTTGATAGCACCCTACACTTAAAGATGAAAGCAGGAGGCATGTAACTATTACATGAACCATATTTTATGATATAGGGATAAAAAATAGAAAAAATCCATAGTTTAGGGAAGATCAAGGCTGAAGGCCTCAAGGCTGTAATACAAAACAACTTTATGGAATTCGCTACTCCATCTTCCTTTTAAAAACAGAATTATAAAGAAGTCTAATCTGCTTAAAATTCATTTCATTTACAATTCAAACTAAGTGGCAATAAGTTTAGCTTGTTTATTTTCTTTATGATTTTCATTCTTAATGTATTTTCTCTGATAATATAAACATCTGACCAATATTTGTCCCTTTTGTTTATAGATCAAACTAATTCACAATTAGTGACTATAAATAGTAGTCCTATGGGAAAGGAGCTATGCATTATTTTGTAGTTGTCAAATTAATAATTGTTTGAGTTAAGTTCTAACACTTTTAAAGATTTTGTCAGCAATGTTTGAATACTTATATAAATGTATCTAGCAAAACTCTACTCTGTTGGGTAAATATACAAGAAAATTTACAAAAGAATTTACAAAAATATGTATATAGTATAAGTCCAGAAATATAAATTTTAACTTATATTTTAAGTACCACGGGAATTGTATCTACTTAAGGGTATAAAGAAAATTGTAATTGTTTTGGAGTCCCCCATCTTCTTTTAAAGTTTTCTTTAAATGAAAACCTTTACAGTTAAACAGCTTTTGTCATAGATATTCATATCCTATCTGCTCTTACATGGAAAATATAAACCGATATAAACATTAAAGAGCAAGTTATACATAATTAGATAAATCACTGCTTTAAAAAAACAGATACTGAACACTTACATAGATTGTAAGCTTAATGCCTTATCCAGAGGTACTAAGTATATGCATACAAAATTAAAAACACACCTCATGATTTTTAAGTAGTTGAATAACACTTAAGAATAAAATGCTGCTCAATTTCTGATATATGAAACACAAATAAGTCACAGTGAGAATCTTATCAATAAATAGCACCAAAAGGAGGAAATAAAAATATTATGATAGCAGAATTATATTTATATAAAGGTGGAAAGGAACAAAGATAATGTTTGGTAGGTAAAACCAATTTGACAGAATTTTAAAGATTTCATAGATAGATCCTGAACAAGTTATAAGATTAAATTTGTTTGTTTGGTAGTTACATTAAAAAGAACATTCCCTACAACTTGGGAGCACATAAAAGAAAATGTTTAGCCATTTTAAGTACACTCATATGAAATGTTAGCAGTGGTCTTCACTGAAAGTTCACAGCTTCTTACATTTTAATTATGCATAATTACATGAAAGTAAGTGTAAGTATAGGTCATCGAAAGAGAAAGAGTTTCAAAGAGGGGGAGATTTAAAGCGAAGGGGATGAATAGGATAACAGAAAACAATCGAGTGCATGTGACATGAACTGCAAGGCAGAAGGGTTGGGGCAGATAGACAACTAGAGAGTGAAATAGAAGAGGATTAACCGAAACATTGTATCATGAAAATACCATATTTTTTTGTATATTAGCTTTTAAAACAAATGAAGAAAAGCTGGGGTGAAGAGATGTTTTAGCGTTTAGTCCTAGCACCCACATCAAGTATCTCGCAAATGCCCATTATTAGAGATCCAGGAGATCTGACTGACACCCTCTTCTGAATTCGGTAAGCATCTGCATTGTTTATATTCCTATATACCCCACATATCTATACACATAGGTAATGAAAATAAATCTTTAAAAATAAATGTACATAGAACACTGGGAAATAGAGAATTCAATTTCCCTCATTTTAAGGAGATTAAACTGGTTAAATGACTAGACCATTGTATAACACAAATATAGTCCTTGATTCTCCATGCAGAATTCCTCAAACTCCCCAACCCCCCTGAGTAATAGTAGTGCCTTTTGCAATCCATTACAAGTCTCAAACTCAAAAGAATATCTCCAGAATTTCAGGATAGCACTGGTCATCAGAAACACTGAGCTATTAGAATGTTGAAACTTTTAGTCTCACAGATAGGGTGGAGTTTCTATAAATATCATTGTGACATTAAGGTTCCCATTGCTCTGGAATTGGTGAATGCATTTGGGTGTTGTAATTGTACTGCATCTGAACAAAGCATGGGCTTTCTATTAGTAGTTCCTCATATACCCTGAATAATGCCTTTTTTCCATAAATCTACTTCTGAGTTGTATAATAATATATAATAAAAGTTTTGTATGCCATTCTAGCTAGTGGTATTTTGGAAGGGAGGGGGTATATAAATCTACAGACTTGGTAGAAAGGCAGGACAAAGTGTCCATAATCGGGGGAATTCAATATTTATTGATGGCATCAGAGCTGGGGATAGTCTTGTAGTACAGAGCATTAAACTTGGACAATCTGAACAACTCCAGGTCAGAATCTAATTTAAATGAGATGAAAGGCAACTCATGTATAAAGAATTGGAGAACTAATTACTGTGAGAAAAAAATCCACACATGTATCATTGATATAAAAGAATGTAGCCCACCTACAGTTACCTTGTTGGTCAATAGAAGAGAAAGGATTGAAGAAACTTTAGATTATAGTAAACAAGATACTTGGTGATATAAACTATTTCATTGCAATTAAAAATAACATTATTTGGTTATGAATGAATTCAATGCCAAATTTTTCTATTTTGTGATGTAAAAGTAAATACGAATGTAAACATACAAAGCCATCATACAAAAATGATAGATTCATTATATAATGTCAAAATCATTTAAAAATATGAATACTCTAAAAATCAATACTTTCATATGGGTAGTTTCCTTACAAACAAACAAACAAGCAATAACAACAAACATAAACTATAACTGCACCCCTGCAAAGACAGTTTCCCTGTCAATTGTATTCTTTTTGGTTAGTCTCATATAAAAATGGTCAAATGACCTCTTCAGGTTAGGTGACAGAAAGTAAATAAGTTGCATACAGATGACTTTTTGACTTATACACTTGAAGTTAAAACTATCTCAAAAAAATCTTCTCAATGCTTTAGAAGAAAATACATTTCACTTATAATTCCAATTATAATAATAATATAAAAAAGAATGATAGTAAGATAGAACAGTCAATAAAAATGTTAGGATTTGTTTTAGAAATGTATATTTTCATAATGTAGACAATACTTCTAAGAATTTAGGAGTATAGTTTATTGGTCAGAAACATTTATGCCATATAAGGAATTGCCTGAAAATCAAATTGTGAGCATCTACTGCAGTATTAGGAAGGGGAAAAGGAATCAGTACTTTTGCGGGCATTCTTGTGCACTCTAATAACAAAATTTAAAAACATAAAAAGACAGCAATTATTTAATAAATGAAGAGAAAAAGAACCTTAGTAATAAGAAGATAGTAGATAGAATAGTATACTGGTTGGGAATAAAAGTTCATAGTTAATACCATGTTGAAATTGAACCAGAAACAGAATATTCATTTGAGGGGTAAAGGAAGCTATGTGATAATGGTAAAAGTTTCCACTACTGTGCAGTAATATCTGACATGTATGGATTTTAAAAATACAAACTAAAGACCTTTTCCTTATATTCATGTTGTGTTTTTTGCCTAATTTTTCTGCCTGTGTTGATGATATTCCTGTGCCATAAAGCACAGGTATTTTTTATGCTGTTTACATTATTAAATTGTCCATTTAAATATTGTTCATATTTAAAATATGGAAGATATAGTGCATTTTCATCAATGTAGTGTAAATTTAGTATAAGTACATAGTATTTATTTACCATATTTTGAGAAAAATTATAAAAGTACTTGAAGAGAGAAATAAGACCCAAATTTGAACTACAGTAGCAAAGCACATCACACCTGTGCCATTCTAACTGTCAAAAGTTTGTAATTATCTCCTGAAGTTTAGTTGTCAACAATCAAATGAAGAACTAATTTCTAGAACAGTTCAAATTCTCTCATATTCAACAATTTCAAAGGCAAATTCAAATACTTTTCAAAATAATCTTCTATAGACAAATATTTGTATTATCATAGCCATAAGGAATAATTTTGCCTATAAAACTAAAAATTAATATGAAAAATAATATGAAAATTCTAAAAATTAAAAATTAATTAAACTAATTAATTTAAATTAATTTAATTTAAACTAATTTAATTAATTAAATCTAAAAATTAATATGAAAATTCTATGAAATAGAAAAAGGAACTGAAAATAAATAGCTAGACTATTCGTTGAATATGAGAAGGGCATTTCATCTCACCTCTGGAGTGACATCTCGTGGTGCAAACCCCGTTCCTCCAGTTGTTAATATTAAATTAAGTTCCTTTTCATCACACCAGTCTATGAGTGTTTCCTAAAAGAAAATAAATGTGCAGAAGAACTTACTTGTTTGCTAAAAATGTAAGCCATAATTTCATAGACTACAGCATAGAAACAAGATTCTTTGAATACTTTCTTTCACACTTAATCGTAATATAATGCAATTTGTGATATTTATCTTGTTGGTAAAGAAAATGCGGATAAAATTTGCAAATTGATAGAAGTACCTTAAACAAGAAATACTGCAGTTTAATATTTCTATGTTATGTGCTTATATGGCATATTTAAAGCTCATTTCAACATTATAAAAGATTTCAAAGTTTTAAAAAGTTAACTGCTGTATGCTGATTACAAAATCGTATTATTTAGTAACAAATTAATCCTAGCACTAAAAATTCACACTTTAATTATACTTGCAAAAAACTCTAACACTTTTTTCTATTATGGATTCAAAAGGAGAATGTCACAGGCTCATGAACTAGAAGGAAAAATAAAAGATTTCACACTACATCTGCTGGAATGACAATTATGTTCCTCTATAATTTGCCCATTAATGAACAAATATTTTATATCCAATATGAAGTATGAAAAGCTTTATGCCTTTTAATACTGATTTTACAGGAATTTCTTAAAAGAAAGTAGAATTTAAATAATAATTTGGTATCTCTTCTAGTCTGTAGTCTGTGTTAGAATAAACATTGTATAGGTAATGTAGTCTCCCCTCTCTCAGCCTGAAACTTGCTTGCTCAGGGGTAGAGCTTCCTGCTCATTCGTTCTGCCACGCCCACTGCTGGAACCTGAGGAGCCACACATGTGCACCTTTCTACTGGACCCAGATTATTAGGCGGGAATCGGGTCCCCTCCCCCTTCCTTCATAACTAGTGTCGCAACAATAAAATTTGAGCCTTGATCAGAGTAACTGTCTTGGCTACATTCCTTTCTCTCGCCACCTAGCCCCTCTTCTCTTCCAGGTTTCCAAAATGCCTTTCCAGGCTAGAACCCAGGTTGTGGTCTGCTGGCCGACACAACAATTGGCGAACCAACGCGGGACTGAGAAACGGCAAAGGATTCTTGGAAGAGACGCTGCTGGTTCAGAGCTCCATAAAATAAAGGATAAAGGAAATTCATACCGGAGAAGGTATGGGCTAAGCTGAGACAGCGTTAAACCCGAGCGCTGGTTCACTTAGGTTCAGCAGTGAGGAGCTGGGTAATAGGCGGTAGGCCGTAGCTCTCTGAAGCTACATGAGGCGTGAGAAAAGAAAGGGTTTATTAAAAGGAATAGGCGGATTGCCCCAGTTAATAAAAAATACATCATAAGGGAGGAAAATGTCCCAAAAAGCAGAGAGAAATATCTCTCTGGGCCTTATAGCAGGAGTACTCTGTTCCCTTTTGTGTCTTGTCTAATGTCCGGTGCACCAATCTGTTCTCGTGTTCAATTCATGTATGTTCGTGTCCAGTCTGTATGAATGAATGTTCTATGTTTTGTGTTAGATAATAAAGATGGTATAAAAAACTTTATCTACAAAGCCGAGAGCTGCCACGTGTTTCAGCCAGGAATCAGACACATGGCGGGAGGGCCCCTGCTGGAAAAACTGTTCATTTTAGGAAATAAGGGCGAGTGCACAGCCTCTAAGTTTCGGAGTAAAAAAGCTAATAAATGGTTCATGATTAATGTGTTTGACAATGGTAAAGAGTTTTTTATTCTATGATTGTAGCTACAAAAATTATTATTCTCTAATTGGTCTAAATGTAACTGCTTCATTTGGTTCTTTTTTTATTGGTAATGTGCTCTGCGTGTCTTCACATTCAGCTCATAAGTTGTTGGTTAAGATTAATAATTGTTACATTGCTACAGATGGTTAGTGTTAAATTTTATAACTCAAGTTTAGAGTCCTTCTGACACGTGGCATAAAGCAGGCCAAGAGGCTGGGTCTCTAAAGATATTTCTAGTTTAGGTAATAATTAATGTGGTTCGTATCCTAAATAGTAAAATTTAAGATAAGATTTAAAGCAATGCCTCTTTATTAAAGCATTAAAGCTTGCTTTAATAGGTATTCATAGGTATTAATTGACATCCAAACTTCGTAATATGATAGTAATGCTTCTAATATTGATTTTAAAGATAATAAATTGTTTTAAACTTGGGTTTTGCTTTCCCAAGGTTATAGGTATTATCCTAACCTTGCACAAAAAATTTAAAAATTATGGTTAAAACTGCCATTGTTCCATTGACTGCAGCTTGCAGTTTGATTTCAAATTTAAGATCTTTAATTCACCTGTATACTGTAATTAAGATAATTACAAGAGTAATCATCTTATGAGAGCGCTCATACAGCTCACTTCATACAAAACTGTGACAAAGTTATCTAGTTATGTTTGTCTTTGTGAATAGATTAGACAAACAGTTTGGTTATAGTTGCTGCCTGGCAGGAAACTGCAGTACGGGCAATTTTTTCACAACACTAAAGTTGTGAAAAACGTTTTAACTGCAAGTCATCTTAAGAAAGAGTATCAAAATTTAGAGGCGTAGACAGTTATATTGTTTCTCTAAAATCGGTCCTTATTACAAGAGGGCCAGGATACTCAGATTAAAAAGTATTTTACGTTTGAGTCAATACAGGGCTCTGGGCAGCCCCAGAGCGGCTTGTGGCCTTTCTTTTGTTTTACAAACAGTGCCTGAGAAAGTTTTTTCCCTGTGTTCAAGAGAATTTCTTTTTAACAGTGTTGCAGATCTATTCAGATGTTTAAAATAATGCTTAAATTCAAAGAGTTTTGCTTCTAGTGAACTGGTAATCACTAGAAAATTTTGCCTCTAGGTATAGATAATGTAACTTTACATTATGTAAGAAAAATTTTTATTGTTTCTGCTTCTATACAAAAAGCCAAGAGTTTTAATCTTTCAGTGTATATTGTTTCCTAAGTAAAAAATATTTTATTAACTAATGCTTCTTGAAGTTTACCTTAAATCCTTGCTCTCACCCAAAAGATTCAGAGACAATATCCTTTTATTACTTAGGGTTTTAGTTTACTACAAAAGTTTCTACAAAAAATAAAGAAAGCTTTTATAATTGTTATTAATTGGTAATTAAAAATTGGTTGTGCCCAAAACAATTCTTTGGCCAAAAAGAAAACATTATTATAAAGTCATTTTTCTCATCCTCCCAGCCGATTGTTGGCCCACGTGGGCCCAACTAGCTTCTGTGGGGCGGAGTCTTAAGACACAGTTGCCCCTGTTCCAGCACAAATAATCTGGTTGTGTGCTGTAGATGGTGTTTTAAAATGCTGAACAATCAAACCTTAATTTGTATATTAATAGTCAATGCCATATCTCTGAGCTCGCAATTACTTAAATTGTTCATCCCTCAGATACTATTAATTCTCAAATTTACAATTGCTTATGCATATTTCTAGTTAACAAATAAATTATGCGCATGTGACTCTTAATAACTTTGCAAGCCTTCTAGTTACAACTGCTCCTTAAAAAAATTGATTGAAAGTGCAATTAGTCACTGCCCCTTTACAGCCAAGTATTTAAAACATTTGGTCAACTAGTTATTAATTCAAAAGTTTAGGTATTGTAAAATTTTAAAACTTTAACTTCTTAAAAGACAAAAAAGAGAGAAATTGTATCCCCGTGCATACTATTTAGTGCATTCTCATGCACACTATTAAAGTCTTACCTTTATTTTCAAAATTTAATATTTTAATGTATAATAAATGCTTTATAGTATCTTAAAGGGATCTACTTATTGGCTTATAGATTGATCCTAAAACAGCTACCTTATTAAAAAAGAGAAAAACAGGTTTTCTCCACAGAATGCTGCAAAAGCATATTAGTAAATTCGTGTGACGAGCTGGTAGGTAAGTTGACTCATGTCCTGATTAAATTGACTAAAAAACTAAATTAAATTCATGTTTTAGATCCATCCTTACTTGTCATTTTTCCAGTTTAGACTAGCTTCTAGCCTTTTAACTTTATGGCAATAGTACATCAAAGACTGTATATTCAGACTTAGTAAAATTAGTCATTTAATAGAGTCATAATGATTTTTCTCTTTTCTTCAGTGTGACCAGCCATTCTAACTCAATCTTAGACTGGTCTAATATTCAGTCCAATGTTAGAGATTCCTATATTCTAAATTACCTAGCAAAGTTAATTCAGAGCACATCCCCCACTTCCCCTAGATCCCTAACCTCAGAAAGATTGCTGGCCTTACAGCTAGTAGAAAAAGCTATTAAAGAGCAATTGGTCACTTAATACATTGGTAAAATAGAAGGACCCCCTGACTAACAAATGGAAGGGTCCAGATCCAGTTCTAATTTGGGGTAGGGGCTCAGTTTGTGTTTTTTCACGAGATAAAGATAGAGCGCGGTGGCTGCCAGATAGATTAATTTGTCAGATGAACACAGATTCTAAATCTTCTAAAGTATCACCTTGAGGACTAAAATTCCTCTTTTGCTTAAAAGTCGGCTTGAGGACTCAGGCTCCAAAAAAAGCTACTCTCTGAGCCAGCTCCTGACAGGAGGCCGGAGACTAGCCTCAGTTTTACAATTTGCATTTAAATAAAGTACCTGGACTTCCCCAAAAGAAGTTTTGCTTTCCTACTTTCTCACTGTCGAGATTTTGTCTTTCAAACAGGTAAATCAACATTCTCGAGCGAGACCAGGACCAGCGGATGTGCATCCCCGCCCCCCTAGAGCACACAGGTGGCTGCTGTTATCTCCTTTCCAAGGACATTTCCAGCACATGGCTTTCAGTCTGAGTTAAAAATTTAGGTTTTCCTAGAGGGCTAGAAAAGTAAATATTTCTATATTAATAAAGATTGGTTTTTATTTTGATAGACAGGCTTAGTCCCTTAGCTGACCTCTGGCTTTTCACCCTTGCTGTTACTACAAGGTGTCCTTAGCTGTAAAAAAAACAGGGATGAGGAGGAACGACTTCCAGCTCCTATTTTAGCCACAAGTCGTGGTGTTACTAATGACATAATTCTTGCCTAGGTCTTGCTAAATCTGAGGTTGATAATTCTCCTTTAGGAGCTGCACAGCACTCAGAACTGTGCATACTGGTTTGTGATCATACAAATTCAGTATGGGCATCGCTTGGTGCAGAGAACACTGCAAAAAAAGGTCCAGCTTGACCATTTCTGAGTTTCCTGTGAGATAAACCCGGTTTGAAAGAGGTTGGTATCATATTTTGGCTAAAAATCAAAAATATTTTTCGGCTCTGCCTCACCTCCCCAAAAGGTACCGAGAGCCACAGGTGTGGGTCTTAACAGTACCCACGAGAGGAATCGGGTCAATGTCCACCCAAGCCAAGGTTAAAGGCCCACTCATCTACGGATGAGAAAATCATTTGATCACCTCAGTTAAGCGTTGCCTTATTTAACTTAATTAATAGGGGGGAGAGAGATTGGAGACTTAAGCGTTGCCTTATTTAACTTAATTAATAGGGGGGAGAGAGATTGGAGACGTACTATTGAAAGGGCAAGCCCTTCACTGCCTCCCACCCAAATAAAAGAGCTGGTCGAACGCCTTCTCCCTGTTTCCCTCCTATCATCCAAAAATGCGGAGGAATATCAACTTAGTGTTATTCTTATTATAGTGTATTTCACATTTGTTCAGTCAAACTTAGCCAGAGTTCCAACGCCCTACTTAAAATTCAACTAGAAAGTTACCTACCAAGTACTAATTAACATTATAAAGTCAGAGCCTACAGCTCCAGGCTTTTCAGTTAGTTGTTTACTAAGATAAGAAAGGACAGTCTTAGCCTTATACAGTTTACCATAAGAAAAGTTAAGGAATCCCACGAAAGCAAGTTTTTTCTTTAGCCCTAGATTCCAGGCAGAACTATTGAGCATAGATAATTTTTCCCCCCTCAGGCCAGCTTTTTCTTTTTTTAAATTTTGTTAATAAAAGGGAGGAGATGTAGTCTCCCCTCCCCCAGCCTGAAACCTGCTTGCTCAGGGGTGGAGCTTCCTGCTCATTCGTTCTGCCACGCCCACTGCTGGAACCTGAGGAGCCACACACGTGCACCTTTCTACTGGACCCGAGATTATTAGGCGGGAATCGGGTCCCCTCCCCCTTCCTTCATAACTAGTGTCGCAACAATAAAATTTGAGCCTTGATCAGAGTAACTGTCTTGGCTACATTCCTTTCTCTCGCCACCTAGCCCCTCTTCTCTTCCAGGTTTCCAAAATGCCTTTCCAGGCTAGAACCCAGGTTGTGGTCTGCTGGCCGGACACAACAGGTAAAGCAATGCTGAGTAATAAAAGAACTGCTGAATTATCACCATCTCTGACCTTGAATAGTTCTACAGAGATATAATAATGAAAACAGCATGGTACTGGCACAGAAACAGACATATTGAGCAATGGGATTAAGTGAAAAACCCAGACACAAACCCATAAGCCTACGGACAACTTATTTTAGATAAAGAAGCCAGAAATGCACACTGGAAAAAAGACAGTATTTTTAACAAATGGTCCTGGTCAAACTGAATTGTTGCCTGTAGAAGAATGCAAATAATCCATATTCTTCACTCTGTACAAAATTCATATCCAAATGGATCAAAGACCTCAACATAAAACTAGATATACTGAACATGATAGAAGAGAAATTGACAAATCTTAAATTCATTTGTATATGAAAAGACTTTTAGAACAGAACATAGAGCATGCATTAAGAGCAACATTAATAAATGGGGTAGGAGGTTGGGGGGACCCTCCAGAATGCACCGGAGACCTGGGAGGTGAGAGACTCTCAGGACTCAAAGGGTGGGACCTTAGATGAAATGCCCAACAGTAGGGAGAGGGAATTTATAGAGCCCATCTCCAACAGGAAGACCAGGAATCAAATGAGGGAGGGGGGTTGCCATCCCACAGTCACAACTCTGACTTTAAGAACTACAGGGGTGGAAATGGAGAGGAGCCCAAGGAAAAGATTGTCCTGTGGCAGGCCCAAAGTGAGATCCAGCTCAGGGGCAGGTCCCAAGGCCTGACAGTATTACTGAGGCTATGGAGGCAGTGCTCACAAAAAGGACCTATCATGACTGCACCCTGAAAGACCCAACAAGCAGCTGAGTCAGATGCAGATTTTTGCACCCAGCCAGTGGACAGAAGGTGCTGACCCCTGTGGTTGAATTAGGGAAAGGCAGAAAGAAGCTGAGGAGGAGAATGACTCTATAGGAGGATCAGCAGTCTCAATTAATCTAGACCCCTGAGATCTATCAAACACTGGACCACCAAACCAGCAGCATACACCAGCTGATATGAGGCCAACACATATATGGCAGAGGACTGCCAGGTCTGTGTTCATTCAGAGATGATGTACCTAACCCTCAAGAGACTGGAGGCCCTAGGGAGTTCAGAGGTCATGTGGGGTGGGGGTGGGGACATCCACGTGGAGAGAGGGGCTTGGGGAGGAGGTATGGGATGTGGAACAGTCTGAGGGTGGACTGGGAGGGAAGTAAAATCTGGAGTGCAAGTAAATAAATAAATAAAACTGAAAAAAGGGTCTCCATGTATGATTTAAAACACAAACAGTTCTGTGAAAGACCATCAATACTCAATAGACGAATAAATACAATAATGTGATACATTTATATAGTGGAATATTACTCTGCTGATTAAAAAATGGAGGAATCATGAAGCTTACAGGTAAAGGGATGAAACTAGGAGAGAAATTATCCAAAAGGGGGTAACCCAGACCCAGAAAGAGAAATATGGTATGTATCAGTTATATGTGGGAATTAGCTGATAGGTCATTGATAATCACACTAACAGTAGTTAGTGGTTAGGCACTGACTAGGGGATGATTAGATCTCTCTAGGAATGGAAAACTAAATAAGTAACTATGGATGGACAGTGTGTGTGTGCGTGTGTGTGTGTGTGTGCGTGTGTTCGTGTGTGTGTGTGTGTGTGTGTGTGTGTGTGCATAGGGGTCTGGAATGAGAAAATCAAGCAGGAAGGAAAAGGGAAGTAGAGGATGAGGGAGGAAATACTGGGATGTTGCAGAATATTTGATCACATTGTGAACCTGGAGATTTTGAACTGAACCAAAAAAACAAAAACAAACCCCCCCCCCAAAAAAAAACCAAACTGTTTCTTCTAGTCGTAGGGTCAAACCTTAGTACACACCTTTCACCCAATAGCTTTTTGCAAATAAGAGCTAAATAAAGTCAACAATATATCAATTGGAAGAGCAAGCAACCAGTTGAAAGGGAGCGAACATAAGAAAACCCAGGAGAGACAGATGGGTCTTCGGGTTGAGTATTTAAAACAGTGCAAAGGAGGAGGAGCCTTTTCCTTCTGGTTGATGGAGTAGAAAGTCAGATAGGTGTTTAATCTGCCTCTCTGAACTAGCTGGGTTCACCACAGTGTCTGGCTCCTGAGTCTTCACTTGGTAGATCAAATGTATGAAATAAAAAAACAAAAACAAAAACAAAAAACAGCAGAGGGAGAGACAGCTAAAGTTAAAAGCATTTGAGTGGAAGTATGGAAACCAAAAGTAGTAAAAGCTTCCTAAAATACACACATACAACCATACATACAACCATACAACCATCCATCCATCCATCCATCCATCCATACATACATACATACATACATACATACATACATACATACAAACACACATGAAGACAATTTAAAAGAAATAGCTAAATGATGGGGGAGATAGAGCCCTACATGGACATCTCATCATCACATGAAGCTTTCAGTATTGGAAATGGCTTACATCTAAGTTGTTAACCAAAGGCATCCCACTGGAAACCCCCAAACAACCTAGGCTGTTGTCAAGGCTGTATGTTGCTCTCTATTAAATGACAGTAAGGTCCCATTGTTGAAGACAACACCTACACAACTCACTGATCATGGAGAAGTCAAGTTTGTGCCTTTCCTAGAGCCCTCACTCCTCCTGACTAGTGATCATGGTACTTGAAGGTAACTCTGCATATTATCAGAACAAAAATGTAAGTACCAAACCAGCCTGCAATTTGTGCTAGTGCAGTAGTGTCACAAGTCATGGGACTCATCAACTAGTTAATATCTGATTGTACTTAATACCAAATCCACGAAGTGAAAGTCATCCTTTCCACTAATCCGAAGGCCAAGAACCTGACACCAGATAGGCCAGGGAACTAGAGGTAAACTAAGTACTACTATACTGCTAAAGAACATAGCAATAAAATGACTCTGAATGACAGTTTGCTATACTCATAAGTTTGACGCTTCTTCCTGCAGTAGATGGGAACAAATTCAGAGAAAGATCCACACAAGCAAAAAATGTGCAGTGAGAGACCTCTCACTCTCAGCCCTAAATGAAATTTGTTCATCAAATCCCTTTCCTCAGAGCATACCGAACTCTGTAAAAGAGGAGATAGAAAGAAGGTAAGATCCAGAGGGGAGTGAGCAATGGAACAAGACCTTCTAAACACAGCAGAACAGATGCACATGGGAACTCACAGAGGCTACAAAAGCAAGTACATGGCCTCCTGGGATCTAATTAGATAGGATCCCAGAGAAGTTGATACATACCCGTATCCCTAAAACAAAACCTATCTACTTTTGATGTGGAGAGTTTTGGGGGCTGTTTCTAGAAACTTGGCAGGAATTTAACATTGGGCCAGAACATGAAAGTAAGCTTAGGCAGGGATTGGGCTAGAACAAAGAAGTAGACTTCAGGCAAGAATTTGATTTTGAGCTTCTGGCTATTATAAATAAGGCTGCTATGAACATAGTGGAGCATGTTTCCTTATTACAAGTTGGAACATCTTCTGGGTATATGCCCAGGAAAGGTATTGCTGGATCTTCCAGTACTATTATGTCCAATTTTCTTAGGAACTGCCAAACTGATTTCCAGAGTGGTTGTACAAGCTTGCAATCCCACCAGCAATGGAGGAGTGCTCCTCTTTCTCCACATCCTCACCAGCATCTGCTGTCACCTGAATTTTTGATCTTAGCCCTTCTGACTGCTGTGAGGTGGAATCTCAGGGTTGTTTTGATTTGCATTTCCCTGATGATTAAGGATGTTGAACATTTTTTCAGGTGCTTCTCAGCTCTTCGGTATTCCTCAGTTGAGAATTCTTTGTTTCACTCTGTACCCCATTTTTAAATAGGGCTATTTGAATTTCTGGAGTTGAGCTTCTTGAGTTCTTTGTATATATTAGATATTAGTCCCCTATCAGATTTAGGATTAGTAAAAATCCTTTCCCAATCTGTTGGTGGCATTTTTGTCTTACTGACAGTGTCTTTTGCCTTACAGAAGCTTTGCAATTTTATGAGGTCCCATTTGTCAATTCTTGATCTTACAGCACAAGCCATTGCTGTTCTGTTTAGGAGTAATCATTCCTGAGTTCTCAGGTAGTAATATGTCCAATTTTCTGAGGAATTACTCAGCTATTAAATACAAGGATTCCATGAAATTCTTGGGCAAATGGATGGAACTAGAAAATATCATCCTGAGTGAGGTAACCTAATCACAAAAGAACACACATGGTTCGCACTCACTGATAAGTGGATATTATTAGCACAGAAGCTCAGAATACCCAAGATACAATTCACAGACCACATAAAGTTCAAGAAGAAGGAAGACCAAACTGTGGTTCCTTTGTTCCTTCTTAGAAGGGAAAACAAAATACCCATGGGAGGAGATAGAGACTGAAGGAAAGGCCACCCAGAGACTGCCCCACATTGGGATGCATTCCATACATAGTCACCAAACCTAGACAGTATTGCGGCAACAACTGCTTGCTGACAGGAGCCTGATCTAATTGTCTCCTGAGAGGCTCTGCCAGTGTCTGACAAATACAGAGGTGGATGCTCTAGGCCAACCATTGGACTGTGCATGGGGGCCCCAATGGAGGAGTTAGAGAAAGGACTGAAGGAGTTGAAGAGGTTTGCAGCCCCATAGGAGGAACAACAATATGAACTAACTGGTACCCCCAGAGCTCCCAGGGACTAAACCACCAACCAAAGAGTACACATGGAGGGACCCATGGCTCCAGCTGTATATGTTGCAGAGAATGGCCTTGTTGGTCATCAATGGGCAGAGAGGCCCTTGGTGCTGTGAAGGTTCAGTGCCTCAGTGTAGGGGAATGCCAGGACCAGGAAAGCACAAGTGGGTGGGTTGGTGAGCAGGGGGAAGGGGGAGTGTCGAGGGGGTTTTCAGAGGGGAAATCAGGAAAGTGGATAACATTTGAAATGTAAATAAAGAAAATATCTAAAAAACAAAACAAAACAAACAAAACAAAAACAACAACAAAAAGAATTTGACTTTGGGCTAGGATAGGGAAGTAGGCTCAGTTATCTTGATTATCCTGATAAAGCGCCTTCAAACATCGATCATTGAACTTTGTTAATTGCCTTGTTTGTTACTTGACTATTTGTATTTATTGTCTAGCTTGTTCCTTAACCTAAAACTGAACTTATTATCTGCATGTAATTAAAATGGTATAAAGGCAGATTAGGAAAAAAAAACCCACTTCAGCTTCAGAACTGGCTGGCGTCATGCTACAGTCTTGTCTGTCTTTTTCTTTTTAATCCTCGCTCTGCCTGTGGAGAATCCACTGACTGACTGAGCTGGCTTAGTCATTTTGATAAACACTGCAAATAAAAATTTCATTTTCCCTAGGGAGTTTCACTAGGGAAACAAACTTTTTAAAAGGAAGGCTGCTTTCCCAGCAGTTGACGGCCAGAAGAAAAGAAACTCAGAATGAATTACGTAGTGGTCCTCCTGTTTCTATTTTGTGGAATAGTTTGAGGAGCATAGGTATAAGCTCTTCATGAAGGCCTGGTAGAATTCTGCACTAAACTCATCTGGCCCTGGGCTTTTTTTTCGGTTGGGAAGATTTTAGTGACTACATCTACTTCCGTAGGTGTAATAGGACTGTTTAGATACTTTACCTGATCTTGATTTAACTTGGGTACTTGATATCTGTCTAGAAAAATCTATTTCATCTGGATTTTCCAGTTTTGCTGAGTACAGGCTTTTGCAGTAAGATCTGATGATTTTTAGAATTTTCTCAGCTTCTGTTCTTATGTGTCCCTTTTCATTTCTGATTTTGTTAATTTGTATACTGTTTCTGTGCTCTTTAGTTAGTTTGGCTAAGGGTTTATATATCTTTATATCATTCATTTTGTTTCCAATTGGTTGATTTTAGATCTGAGTTTGACTATTTCCTGCTGTCTATTCCTCTTGAGAGTGCTTCTTTGTATTCTAGAGCTTTCAGGTGTGCTGTTAAGTTGCTAATTTGGGATCTTTCCAATTTCTTTATGAAGGCACTCAGTGCTATAAATTTTCATCTTAGCATGGCTTTCACTGTGTTCCACAAGCTTGAGTGTGCTCTGTCTTCATTTTCATTGAATTCTATAGTCTTTAATTTTATTCTTTATTTCTCTCCTGACCAAGTTATCATTGAGTGGAGAGTTGTTCAGTTTTCATGAGTATGTGGGGTTTCTGTTGTTTTTGTTGTTACTGAAGTCCAGCCTTAGTATGTGGTGATCTGAGAGAATGTATGGGATTATTTCAATCTTTTTATATCTGTTGAGGCTTGATTTGTGTCTGACTATATGGTCAGTTTTGGAGAAGGTGCTCAATGAGGATGGCCTCAGCCAAAATACCCAACACTGGGGAGAGGGAACTTGAAGATTCCTCCTCCAGTATATAGACAGGACCCCAAGTGGAAAGATGGGGTTACCAACCCAGTCAAAATTTCTGATCCAGAATTGTTCCTATCTGAAAGAACTTCAGGGACATAAATGGAGAAGAGAATGAAAGGCAGACCAATGACCAGCCCAACTTGGGATCCATCTTATGGGGGGAGGGGAACACCACGGTCTGACACTATTACTGATGCTATGATATACTGACAGTTGGGAACCTGGCATGGCTTTCCTCTGAGAGGTCCTACCAGCAGCTAACTGAGACAGATGCAAATACTTATACTCAACAATTGGACTGGTCAGGGACCCCTATGGTTGAATTAGGGGAAGGATTGAAGGAGATGAAGGAGAGGGCAACCCCATTGGAAGACCAGCAGTCTCAACTAACCTGGACCCCTGGGAGCTCCCAGAGACTGAGCCACCAACTAGCAGCACACATGGGCTGGTCTGAGCCCCCTGGCACATATTTAACAGAAGACTGGTTTGGCCTGGCCTCAGTGGGAGAAGATGCTCCTAATACTCTAGAGACTTTAAGTCCCAGGGAAGGGAGATTCCAGGTGTGTGTGTGTAAAAGCAACCTCTTGGAGGCAAGGGGGAAGGGGAATGGGAGAGGAACTGTGGGAGGAGGGACAGGGACAGAAGGCTATGGATGGATGGCATGTAAATTAATAAAATAATCAAATTTTTAAAAAGAGAGAAAGAAAAGAAACTCAATGGAGATGGCTCAGCAATTAAGAGCACTGACTGCTCTTCCAGTGGTCCTGAGTTCAATTCTCAGCAACCACATAGTGGCTCACAACTAACCATAATGGGATCTGATGCCTTCTTCTGGTGTGTCTGAAGACAGCTACAATGTACTCATATAGATAAAATAAATCTTAATCTTAAAAAAAGAAAGAAAGAAAGAAAGAAAGAAAGAAAGAAAGAAAGAAAGAAAGAAAGAAAGAAAGAAAAGAAATCTTTCAATGATCCTTGTCTCCTCATATCATGTCAGGGCTTCATTCTTTTCGTTATTATTATTTTTTTAATTCTAAAGGTCCTTTGCATAAAGATTATAGCTTCCAGTTTTGTTTTTATAGAATTTCTGAACGTGTAGATTAGTGGGTCTCAGAATCTTTATCTTTTTTTTTTTTTTTTTTGGTGCCTTTTCTTGGTTTCTTTTCTTTCTGTTCATTTTGTCTTATTCTGATTTGTTTGCTTTTGTTTTATCGTATTATATTTTATTATTATCCCTGAAATGCCTGTTTGTTTTCAAAGAGAGATAGAAAATAGAGTGGATTCGATGGAAAGAGATTGGGAGGAAATGAAAGGAGTAGAAGAAACCATAATAGGATATGTATTCCTATATATAGAAAATAAATTATTTTTAGTAACAGAAACAAAATTACAAAGAACACTCTAGGGACAAAGTGGCCATGGAATTACTGACTCATTGATTAATTTATTTAAAAAGAAAGTTTCATGGAATATATTTTTTGGGTGGGGGTTTCTAGACAGATTTCTATGTGTGTAGCAGTGGCTGTCCTAGAACTTGCTCTATAGATAATGCTGACCTGGAACTCAGAGATTTGCATGTCTCTGCCTCCTGAGTGCTGGGATTAAAAACTTGCATATCAACTGTCCCCTTGGCAATGGAATACATTTATTCAGTCTCATCACTAGATAACAAGAGTGTAAAGACTTAAATAAAACATTTTTTTTCTTTCACATTTTCATCTAAGTAGAACACCTTTAAGTATGTTGTTTCTCGATGAAAGTATCATTGGAATCCTAGCATCACTGTTATCTAGGAGCTTGTTGAGAATAAAAAATCTGTTCCTTTAAAAGATCTATGGAATTAGAAGTCTTAGTTTAGAGATTCCTCAAGGTGATGTATACTAAAGTAAATGAGGATGCCTTCTAACTGTACCTCACTATAATTTTCAGTTATCTTTCCATCATGCTTTTTATGAATAATTTATCAGAGAGTCATTTATCTTTGCAATTTGTCCTATTCAACTTAGTTATTTGTTATGTACTATTTAAAAAGCAATTTATATTACTATGTTTGTTTTCACACCTAGAACAGGCCTTAGTATTTATCAGTCTCTACTTTTTAATCTTCTATTCTTGAAACTAATCTAATGTTTTGTTTAAAATATAAACAGAGTAATCCATAATATATAGTTTTAATTGATGGCTAACCATATCATAGTCAAAATCTATTAATGAAATCTATTAATCATTTATCAGTTTTTTATTTAGAATGATCTTTATTTACTATGTATGATCTCTTACAAATAAAAAAGATCATTGATTAACCTGTTTCTCTTTTCTTTGTTGAGATGTTGAGATGTGGCCCAGCATAGGGGAATGCCAGGACTGGGAATGGGAGTGGGTGGGTTGGAGAGCAGGGGGAGCGGGGAGGGGACAGGGGATTTTCAGAGGGAAAACTAGGAAAGGGGATAATATTTGAAATGTAAATAAAGAAAATATCTAATAAAAAACCATGAAAAAACCAAAAGTTTAAATAAAAAAGTAAAAATGCTATGAAAATGAAACTTAATTTCATGTTTAAACAGTAGCTGGTAATTGCTGCTGCTCTGTGAGTTATACACCATGATGCTTTTACAGCTCACTATGGTAAAATTATGAAAGTTATTAGTTTCAGTTTATAATAGGCATTACTTGTAAAAAAAAAACACTTGTAGATAAATCAAATGACATCTAGATTTGGTGAAAAATAGTACCTCTGCCTAAATCATTTTAACTGAACTCAGCATATAAATTTCACATGAAAGAACTGGATTGTTAGTGAAGAAAGTTAACAGAGCACACTTAATAAAACTCTTATACTAGCTAGAATTCTAAATACACTATACATATAATACATTTGCTAAGATAAAATACTTCACCGACATTTTTCTCTTATACTCAAAAATTATCTTCTAGACCTAAGAATTCTGAGTGTGTCCTCTTAAAAGATTTAATATATAAATTATATTACTTGAAAAATGTTTTTTTTAATCTTGGGAATTGAATGCTTTCAGGATCATTCATTAAACCACAAAATATTTACCTATTAACTGTAACTGAAACAGTTTAAGAATTAACTCATTAAAATTAGAAATATTTGCTCAGCAAAGACTTTAAGATAGTAAGAAAGGAGATGGAAATGCATATGTGAAGCACATGCCTCAGAGGACTTAGAACCTATTAGATACACCTGCTAATAAATGAGGACAAGACAGACAACCTAATATTCAAGAAGAGAACGTACACAGAAATATCACAAATGAAGAGATACAAATGTCAAAAAAATGTATCGAAAGATATTCAATAGGCTTACTACACTGCTGGAATGTAAAGCAAACTGAAATTCTGAAAAAAGATTTATAGAAGTACAAATTGTCCTATTCACTTGAGAAAATTCAGGTTCCAGTAAATATAATTCATTTGCATATTCTTTAATTTGATTATTTTCATATCTATTTATTCTGTCAAATAGGTACAAATGTAATAGGAATACACACACATGTACACCAAAAGACATGATTAAGACTGATTATTGCCAAGATTTTTCACAATAGCATATAGTTGAAAACCACTGTCTTCAAAATAGAATGAATGCTTAAATTTTTCTATTTTAATGAAAAGACAGCACTCATGTGGATATAGATTTCAAAACGATAAAGATAATTCGTGGTGCTAGATTTGGGTCATTTTGGATAAGGTAAGGAGCAGTAATTGGTAATGGGGTAGAGAAAGCGTTAGTCATGCTCACAATGTTCTATTCCTCTTATTATTGTTATTAGTTTTCTTTTCATGCATGGTGAGCATATTCCCACTCACTGTCACAATAATCTTCTTTCTTACCTTTCCCTCTTCCTGTAATACCCAGGAGTGGTATACCTAGGTCATATAGAAGTTTTATTTTATATGCTTGTTTTTGTTTTGTTGCTGTTGTTTGAGAAAGGGTCTTTCTGTATAGCCCTGGTTGTACTGGAACACATTCTTTAGACAAGGCTAGCCTTGAACTCAGAGATCCACCTGCCTTTGCCTCTAAGTGCTGGAAACCAGCAATGTATAAATGTTCCCGATTGTATCCTTACTAGAATTTGTTGTCTTCTTGCAAGGTTTATTTTAAAAACTTAGAATGTGTGGATGTGTACTGTACAAGTGTAGAACATGCATATGTCATGGTGCCTATATAGATATCCATGGACAAATTTTAGGACATAGTTATCTTGCTCTACCATGTTAAGGTATGGTCTTTTGTTGTAGAGTGTTGCAGTATGACATCTTTATCAGTTCTAACAGTTTTCTGTTGCAGTCTCAAGAGCTCTTACAGATATAATAAAAACCATTTGCTAATGAAGATACTTTTGACTTTTTCCTTTCCTATTTATAACCCTTGTGTTTGATTGGTATTTTTCTTCCATCTAGTTTAAATCTGTTGACCCTTGTTTGCGAACCTTCTATTTCAACTATACTTACAACTCCAGTGTGAATTTGATTTTTCAAATTAATTATTTTTTCTAAACCAATATTGTTTATTTGTTGGAGTTCAAACATATCAGTTAAAACTCTCTTCTCCACAGCCCTCATAGGCTTAAACATCAGTCTTCTCCATTCAGGTATTTATGATTTGGATTTGGGGTGATGGATCCCTGCAACTCAAAGAAACAACTAGTGGTTTCAAATATTTCCTTTTAGACTTTGGCTTTAAATTGACGGATTTCTTTCTTTCTTTCATCATTTAGTTTGCAAACTATATACCATGTGACTTCCTAGACTCCATTATCATAGTGTGTGAGTCCATTCTTAGAAGAATTCCCCTTGTATGCATCTGTATGTCTACTATTAATTCTGTGTCTCTTGAGAATTACAACTAACATTACCATTTGATGATATTTGGTCATAATATTCTTGATTTTTAGAAATGATTTCCTAAATTTTTCTTCTGAATAACTTTAGAAGGCAGTTTCATTTTCTTATTTTGTTTCCCATGTTTTGCCACATTTAACTGGTCTATCAATGTATAAATCTCTTTGTTGAAAAATATATAGTATATGTAATATAGTGAAGTAACTATGGATACTGATTCTATTTCCTCATCACCAAAGCTTCTTGTCGTTGCTTCCTGTTCAATTATTGAACTTACTGGGCTAACTCAGTAAAGTTTACTTCATCTTAGGGTAAATCTTCTCATATCTAACTTGTTGTAGGTCTCACCTTTGACATCTATTCAGATTAGCATAGGAATATTAACTTTGTTTTGGTAGAGCTACCTTTACTTCTTCTCTTTGTATAACCTCTCTGTTTAGTTATTTATCTACCTGTCGCCCATCAATATGAGTTTTTAGACTTCACTAATTTGTAATTAATTGACCTCCAGTTATAGTTATTTTTATTAAGCTTTTAATTTCTTAACTTATTTGACTATGTTGGGGAAGGACATATGAAGCCCAGAAGAGGGTATCTAAGACTCTAGAGCCAGTTAAAGGCAGCTGTGAGCTGCTTGACTTGGAAGCTGTGAACTGAATTTAGATCTCTGCAAGTATAGTAAGTCTTCTGAACAGTCAAGCCACCGCTCTATGTCTAGACTAGTGTTTAAAGCAAAGCATGGGACTAAAATTATTCCAGTAGGCTGATATGATTCAAGTAGGGCTAGTTCTAGAGTCCTATTTTTGAGGTTTATTCGGGCTTCTTGGGGATTTCTTTTAGTCACTTCTATTTCAGGTTCTTTCTAGTATGGTTTCATTTCTTGCTGTTAATAAAGTAATAAAAACTATCCTTGTTTACTACTACAACCACCATTGTTTCAGAAAGTGTGCTTAGACTTGATTTTCTGCATATTCAAAAAGTCATTTCCTTGAAAAGACCTTCAGAGCAAGCTGTCATTAACTGTTTCTGTCTGTGGACAAAGCTTTATTATCTTCTGTCCTAATGCTAAGGGAAGTAGACCTTTGTCTTCTGGGCCAATCTTTTATGTCCTTAATGTTCTTGCCTTCTGGAATAGCTAGAGAAAGTACCCAAGGAGCTTAAGGGGTCTGCAACCCTATAGGTAAAACAACAATATGAACTAACCAGTACCCCGGAGCTTGTGACTCTAGCTGCATATGTAGCAGACGATGGCCTAGTCGGCCATCATTGGTAAGAGAGGCCCCTAGGTCTTGCAAACTTTATATGCCCCAGTACAGGGGAATGCCCTGACCAGGAAGTGGGAGTGGGTGGGTAGGGAAGCAGGGCCTGGGGAGGGTATAGGGAACTTTTGGGATAGCATTTGAAATGTAAATAAAGAAAAAAAGCTGTTGTAGGTGATTAGCCCTAGTATTCTAGCAGGGCAATATCTAAGCTAGGCCTTCATTCCTATGAGTGAGGGATATGCAGAGAAAAAAACTTGTCTCTTATGGTCACACTGATCAGTAATTTAGTCTCTACAAGTTAGAGTTGAAGACATGAGAAATAATAGAAGCCTGTCTATCTTAAAATACAATAATCCTCAAATTGAGAGAGAAATTCTCATACTCTGGGTCACACCTTTCCAAAGAAAAACATCATTAGAAAAATCAAGGCCAGTGAAGGATTAAGTACTTGAAGTTTTACAGAATCTGTTTTATTTTATATATAGTCATCTTACTTGAATATATTTATTATTTTATAATGGATTCTTAAAGAAATAAGAAGATACTTAAAATACTTCTGCTTAAATAATTTTTATCAGTTATGACTATTTCACTGAGGAACATTTTCTGAGCGTTACTCATATATCATTTGCTAGAGAAAATGTACTAGGAAATCATCTTTAAAATTACCTTACAAAAAAAAAAAAACCAAACAAATTATCTTACATTAAATTAAAATTAAATTAAATTAAAGTAAAAATACAATATAAATTAAAGAAAATATGTGCATATAAATAAAAACACTGAGAGAGATAGTCAATTTATATCAGGAAACAATGATAGGATTATGACCAAAATGTCTAGAAAAAATTACTAATAAGTATGAGAAAAGTTAAATGACCTTACTAAGAGACAAATGATATTTCTGAATGAGAAATTATTATAAAGATATCTTTGCTTCTCAAATTATATTTGAATTTAATTAATGTTATATAAATTTCAGACTAAGAATTAAAAAAACTGGTTTTGGACAATTACAGATATAAAGGTAATTGAAAAAATAGAAAAAAAAAACACATATAGAAGTTTCACCCAGTGAAAACGATTTGTCTAATTCTAGTAGCCTATTATAAGCAAAAGTACATAATTTACTCCATCAACCTTATTTAGACCACAGATTTTATTTAAATGTATTTACTTATATAAATGTATGTTTACTCCTATACTACATAGGTGTAACCACAACTAAAGTAAAGGTTAAAAAAGTAAAATTCCTTAAAATTCAAAAGGGGGAATGCTTAGAGTTATTATATACTTGGGAAATGAATATCATAAAATGGTAACACTTCCTACTGGAGAGGATATGAATAAACCACATACATACACACACATATGTATGTATATATGCGTGTGTGTGTATATATATATATATATATATATATATATATATATATATATATATATATATATGTATATGAGAGAGAGGGGGAGAGAGGAGAAAGGAAAGGAAAGGAAAGGAAAGGAAAGGAAAGGAAAGGAAAGGAAAGGAAAGGAAAGGAAAGGAAAGGAAAGGATGAATATGAACTGAAAATGGAATACATCAGAAAGTATCAGATCTAGGAAGGAGAAACGCCAAAAACAAATAATGGGTGAAAATACTATGTTCTAGAGCTTTCAGGTTGCTGTCAAGCTACTAGTGTATGCTCTCTCCAGTTTCTTTGGGAGGCACTCAGAGCTGAGTTTTCCTCTTAGGACTGCTTTCATTGTGTCCCATAAGTTTGGTCATCTTGTACCTTCATTCTCACTAAATTCTAAAAATTCTTTCATTTGTTCCTATATTTCTTCCTTGACCAAATTATCATTGAGTAGGGCGTTGTTCAGATTCCATGTGTTTGTGGGATTTCTGTTGTTTCTATTGTTATTGAAGATCAGCCTTAGTTCTTGGTGATGTGATAGAGTACATGGGATTATGTCAATCTTCTTGTATCTGTTGAGGCCTGATTTGTGACCAACCATATGGTCAATTTAGGAGAAGGTAGCTGAGGTGCTGAGAAGAAGGTTTATCCTTTTGTTTTAGGATGAAATGGTCTAAAGATATCTGTTAAATCCATTTGGTCCATAACTTCTGTTAATTTCAGTATGTCTTTGTTTAGTTTGTGTTTCCATGATCTGTCCATTGATGAGAGTGGGTTGTTGAATACACCCACTATTACTGTGTGAGGTACAATGTGTGCTTTGAGCTTTAGTAGAGTTTCTTTTATGAATGTGAGATGTGGTTTTAAATCAGAGTCTTGCTTTTCTGGTGTGTTGGGGTATCCAGGGCTCGCTGTGGTGGGAGAACTGGGTTCGATGATGCTAAGTAGCCATGGTTTCTGTTGTTTAGGTTCTTGCCCTTGCCTCTTGCCATCTGGTTATCTCTGGTGTTAGCTGCTCTTGCTGTCTCTGACTGTGGCTTGTTCCTCCTGCAAGCCTGTGTGTCAGTCCTCTGGGGATACCAGTTCTCTTTGGGTGGAATTTGGATATGGAGAGCTGTGGCACAGAGTCAGCTCCAGGGTATAGATGAAAACCTGAAGGATCCTGTCCCAGGCTGCTTCTTGGTTCCTGTGTCCTGAGGTCTCCAGGAGGGTCTCTCTGAGCAGAAGTGGTGGTATCACCTGTGCTCACAGGCTTGTCAGCACTCCTGGGAAAACCACTCTCTCCTGGAGATATTTGGGTATGGAACCCTGTGGCACATGATCAGCTCTGGACACAGACTGAAACTGGAAGGATATTTTACCTTCTTTTGAACTAATGCTTACACACTAAATGTTTTTTCAAGCCTTTCAGTTTCAACCTATATAACTTTTCTAAAAATGATTTTCTTGAGAATGAAATTAATGGGAACATTGGAGACAGTGAAAGTAGCCAAGGAGCTGAAGGGGTTTGCAGCCCCATAGGAGGAACATCAATATGAACTAACCAGTACCCCCACAGCTCCTTGGAGCTAAACCACCAATCAAAGAAAACACATGTTGGAACTTGTGGCTCTAGCTGTATATGTAGCAGAGAATGGCCTAGTCGGTCATCACAGGCCCTAGGCCCTGGGAAGGTTCTATGCCGCAGTATAGAGGAATGCCAGGGCCAGGAATGGGAGTGGGTGGTTTGGGGAGCAGGGGAAGGGGGGAGAGGGTAGGGGGGGCTTTGAAGGGGAAACTAGGAAAGGTGATAACATTTGAAATGCAATATATATATATATATATATATATATGTATATATATATATATATATATATATATATAATAAAAAAGAAAATGTTCATTGTGTAAAATTATATCTTCTAATTGCCATATTTGAATTATTCTGTATATGAAGTAATTGTTGATATTTAGGTCTTAAAATTGTGTTGCATTATTAATGTTTTGTTTGTATACTGTTTCTTGATTGTTCACTTAAGCTCTTAACAGACATCCATCCTTATTAGTAAGACGTTGAGTATGTTACCTTGTACATTTTTCTTAGTGAGTTCTCTAGATACTGGTAAATAAATTAAAATTTCAGTATACAGTGTTGACAATGTACCATTTTGAGTGACATGCAGAAATCCTATTTCTATTAGGTAATTTTAAATTTCTATGTTTTAAATCCAAATGTGCTAAAAATGTATTCTACTTATAAGGGGTATTAAATCATCTAGTCTTACATTTGTTTCAGCCTTCATATATGGCTTTCAAAGATCCCTGAGATAAAGTTAACTTTAAACACTCAACTGTCCTTTTTTCTTCCTTAAATTTTAAGCCTTCCGTTGCTATTTCCTTTACTTTGGAGAATGTATATAGCTATTATTTAAGGATAAGCTTTACAATGATAGAATTTTAATTATCTCTTGTTTGTCCATACCTACTTCCCTATTCATTCCTACAATATAATTAGACACACAGAAACATGAGAAATGTTTTGATATAATATAGATTAAATATACTTTTATGTTTACAGGGCTTAGGTAATGTTTTCTAGATTTTATTTCTTCTTCTATTTGCTTTTTAATTCAAACTAGCTTAAATACACAATTTGCAGAGTAGTGCCTTATCTATCATCAATGGGAGGGGAGACCCTTGATCCTGTGGAGGTTTGATGACCCAGTGTAGAGGAATGATAGGGCAGTGAAGCAGAGATGGGTGGGTGGAGAGCACCCTCATAGAAGCAGGGGGAGGGGAATGGGATGGGGATTTGCAGAGGGCAAACTGAGCAAGGGGATAACATTTCAAATGTAAATAAATAAAATAATCAATAAAAAAGAAAGTAAAACAATAAACCACTAGAACAAGTCATTTCTCAGTATAAAGTAAATATTCACAGTTTAGACCTTAATTTAGAAGATGCCTTTCAGGCTTTTAAAGCTCCTTGCTTCTCAAGCAGTTGATAGCAGTGAAGAGTAGGCAAGGCCTCTCATCAGAACGAAGAAATATGGAAGCTGAAAAGAAAGACACAAAAAAGACTGGCACAGAAGGGGAAAGTGAAAAGTAATTTATAAATAGGCTCTGTTCATAAAAGCAACATCTTCACATATGGAGCAGAGCCTTTTTTCTGTTTGCTAATTATTAGTATGCCAGGAGAATAGGGTCAGCACTATGCAAAAACAAAGACATATAGTAAGAAACAGCAGAGTGGTGACTACCATCAAATCTGTGAAAGAGAGGTCACAGAAGAAGGAAGGGACATTAGTTGACTACTAGAATCACAAAGGTTATTATGAGAATTATGCTTATCTTTAAGATCAAATACTAAATAATGGGACACTGCAGGAAACCGGTGTTTCCGTAGAGTAAGAGCAATACCAGACAAAGGGAACCACGAGTTCAACAATGATAAATATGCAGTAAAATTCAAGAGGACCATGGCTAAGAGGAAAGATTTAAATGCAAGCTTGTAAAATTGGGAGTTTTTTTTTTTTTTTAAACTAGGAACATGAAGCTTCTAATAATAAAGAAATAATGTGTATTGGTACACCACATACTATATTTCAGCTGCCATTTGAGAAACTGGAACTAAAAAGACAAAACCAAAGTAAAAGAAAACAAGATTTCAAAAAACATTATATAAAATGCTTAGAAAAGTAGAAACAAATACTTTGTAATAGTTATAAATGCAAGAAATGTTCAGACTTATATCATCTTATAAAATATTATGAAAATCAATGGTTATGGTTTTGCAATTCATATAATGGTCCTCAATAATTACCCAGGTACTCTGGGAATCCTGAAAACAGAACAACCTGATTAAAGAGGAGCATACCACTCTCTGTGATAGGGGGGGACTTATTCCAGCCTCCCTATGATTCCACTTCCTTTCACTAAAATGCATGTGAACAAGCAAGACTACTCAGTGGCTAAGAATACTTGTCACCAACCCTGATGGCCTGAGTTCAACCCCTGAGCACATAAGGTGCAAAAAAGACAAATAAATGAATTATATATATACACCATGTGTATATATATTCCTGCACAAACATCATGACCAAGAAGCAAGTTGGGGAGGAAAGGGTTTACTCAGCTTACAATTCCATACTGCTGTTATCACCAAAGAAAGTCAGGACTGGAACTCAAGCAGGTCAGAAGGCAGGAGCTGATGCAGAGGCCATGGAGGGATGTTCTTTACTAGCTTGCTCAGCCTGCTCTCTTATAGAACCCAAGACTACCAGCACAGAGATGGTCCCACCCACAAGGGGCCTTTCCCCCTTGATCACTAATTGAGAAAATGCCTTACAGTTGGATCTCATGGAGGCATTTCCTCAACTGAAGCTCCTTTCTCTGTGATAATTCCAGCTGTGTCAAGTTGACACAAAACTAGCCAGTACACACCATGTAAATGGAAGAAATAACCGTTAATATTATTATCTTTTTTACATATATATATTATTGGATATTTTCTTCATTTACATTTCAAATGCTATCCCCAAAGCCACCTATACCCTCTCCCCACCCTGTTCCTCAACCCACCCACTCCTGCTACCTGGCCCTGGCATTTCCTTGTACTAGGGCATTATAATCTTTGCAAGACCCAGGGTCTCTCCTCCCAGTGATGGCCAAGTAGGCCATCCTCTGCTACATATGCAACTAGAGACACAGATCTGGGGGGTTCTGATTAGTTCACATTGTTGTTCCTCCTATAGAGTTGCAGACCCCTTTAACTCCTTGGGTACTTTCTCTAGCTCCTTCATTAGGGGCCCTGTGTTCCATCCAATAGATGACTGTGAGCATCCACTTCTATCTTTGCCAGGCACTGGCATAACCTCACAAACAGAGCTATATCAAGGTCCTGTCAGCAAAATCTTTCTGGCATATGCAATACCGTCTGGGTTTGGTGGTTGTATATGGGATGGATCCCTGGGTGGGGCAGTCTCTGAATGGTCCCTCCTTCTGTCTCAGCTCCGAACTTTGTCTCTGTAACGCCTTCCACGGATATTTTATTCCCCATTCTAAGAAGGAGTGAAGAATCCACACTTTGGTCTCCCTTCTTCTAGAGTTTCATGTGTTTTGCAAATTGTATCTTGGATATTTTAAGTTTCTGGGCTAATATCAGCTTATCAGTGACTGCATATCATGTGTGTTCTATTGTGATTGGATTACCTCACTAAGGATGATATCCTCCTGATCCATCAATTTGCCTAAGAATTTCATAAATCCATTGTTTTTAATAGCTGAGGAGTACTCCATTGTGTAAATGTACCACATTTTCTGTATCCATTTTTCTGTTGAGGGTCATCTGGGTCCTTTCTAGCTTCTGGCTATTATAAATAAGACTGCTAAGAACATAGTGGAACATGTGTCCTTATTACCAATTGGGACATCTTCTGGGTATATGCGCAGGAGAGGAATTGCTGGATCTTCCGGTAGTACTATGCCCAGTTTTCTGAGGAACTGCCAGACTGATTTCCAGAGTGGTTGTTCCAGCTTGCAATCCCACCAACAACTCCACATAAAACCAGAGACACTGAAACTTATAGAGGAGAAACTGTGGGAAAGCCTCGAAGATATGGGCACAGGGGAAAAATTCCTGAACAGAACAGCAATGGCTTATGCTGTAAGATTGCCATTTTTAACTCAGTGAAGAATTGAGTTGGAATTTTGATAGGGATTGCATTGAATCTGTAGAGTGCTTTCAGGATAGACATTTTGACTATATTAATCCTGCCAATCCATGAGCATGGGAGATCTTTCCATCTTCTGAGATCTTCTTTGATTTCATTCTGCAGAGACTTTTAAGTTTTTATCATATAGATCTTTCACTTCCTTAGTTTGAGTCACAACAAGGTATTTTCTATTACTTGTGACTATTGTGAAGGGTGTTGTTTCCCTAATTTCTTTCTCAACCTGTATATCCTTTGTGTAGAGAAAGGCCACTGATTTGAGTTAATTTTATATCCAGCTACTGCACTGAAGCTGGTTTAAGAGTTCTCTGGTGGAATTTTGGGGTCACTTGTATATACACTATCAAATGATCTGCAAATAGTGATATTTTGACTTCTTCCTTTCCAATTTGTATCCCCTTGATCTCCTTTTGTTGTCTAGTTGCTCTGGCTAGGACTTCAAGTACTATATTGAATATGTAGAAAGAAAGTGGGCAGCCTTGCCTAGTCCCTGATTTTAGTCAGATTGCTTCAAGTTTCTCTCCACTTAGTTTGATGTTGCCTATTGGTTTGCTGTATATTGCTTTTATTATGTGTATGTATGGGCTTTGAATTCCTGATATTTCCAAGACTTTTATCGTGAAAGGGTGTTGGATTTTGTCAAATGTTTTCTCAGCATCTAATGAGATGATCATGTGGTTTTTGTCTTTGAGTTTCTTTATATAGTGGATTACGTTGGTGGATTTCTGTATAGTAAACCATCTCTGTATCCCTGGAATGAAACCTACTTGGTCATGATAGATGATCATTTTGATGTCTTCTTGGATTCTGTTTTTGAGAATTTTATTCAGAATTTTGCATCGATATTAATAAGGGAAATTGGTCTGAAGTTCTCTTTCTTTGTGGTGTTTAAGTATCAGAGTAATTGCGGCTTCATAGAATGAACTGGGTAGAGTACCTTCTGTTTCTGTTTTGTGGAATAGTTTGGGGAGAATTGGAACTATGTCTTCTTTGAAGGTCTGATAGAACTCTGCATTAAACCCATCTAGTCCTGTGCTTTTTTTTTTTGGTTGGGAGACTAGTAATGACTGCTTCTATTTCTTTGGGGGATATGGGACTGTTTAGGTCATTAATCTGATCCTGATTTAATTTTGGTATCTGGTATGTGTCTAGAAATTTGTCCATTTCATCCAGGTTTTCTAGTTTTGTTGAGTATAGACTTTTGTAGTAGGATCTGATGATGTTCTGGATTTCCTCATGTTCTGTTGTTAGGTCTCCCTTTTCATTTCTAATTTTGTTAAGAAGGATACTGTCCCTGTGCCCTCTAGATAGTCTGGCTAAGGGTTTATCTACCTTGCTGACTTTCTCAAAGAACCAGCTCCTGGTTTGGTTGATCTTTGAATAGTTCTTTTTGTTTCCACTTGAAACAGGGTTGATTTCAGCCTTGAGTTTGATTATTTCCTGAAGTCTACTCCTCTTGGATGAATTTGCTTCCTTTATTTCTAGAGCTTCTAGGTGTGCTGTCAGGCTGCTCGTGTATACTCTTTCCAGTTTCTTTTTGGAGGCACTCAGAGCTATGAGATTTCCTTTTAGGACTGCTTTCATTGTGTCTCATAAGTTTGGGTATGTTGTGGCTTCATTTTCATTAAACTCTAAAAAGTCTTTAATTTCTTTATTTCTTCCTTGACCAAGGTATCATTGAGTAGAGTGTTGTTCAGCTTCCAAATGAATGTTGGCTTTCTATTATTTATGTTGTTATTGAAGATCAGCCTTAATCTGTGGTGATCTGATAGGATGCATAGGATAATTTCAATATTTTTGTATTTGTTGAGGTCTGTTTTGTGATCAATTATATGGTCAATTTTGGAGAAGGTGCCATGAGGTACTGAGAAATAGGTATATCCTTTTTTTTTTTTTTTTTATAAAATGTTCTGTAGATACCTGTTGAATCCATTTGTTTCAGAACTTCTGTTAGTTTCAATGTTTCTCTGTTTAGTTTCTCTTTCAAGGATCTGTCCATTGATGAGAGTTGGGTGTTGAAGTCTCCTACTATTATTGCGTGAGGTACAGTGTGTGCTTTGAGCTTTACTATAGTTTCTTTAATGAATGTGGATGCCCTTGCATTTGGAGCATAGATATTCAGAATTAAGAGTTCATCTTGGAAGATTTTTACCTTTGATGAGTATCCTCCTTGTCTTTTTTGATAGCTTTGGGTTGGAAGTCGATTTTATTCGATATTAGAATGGCTATTCCAGCTTGTTTCTTCAGACCATTTGCTTGGAAAATTGTTTTCTAGCCTTTCACTCTGAGGTAGTGTCTGTCTTTTCCCCTGAGGTGGGTTTCCTGTAAGCAGCAAAATGTTGGGCCCTGTTTATGTAGCCAGTCTGTTTGTCTATGTCTTTTAATTTGAGAATTGAGTTCATTGATATTAAGAGTTATTAAGGAAAAGTAATTGTTGCTTCCTGTTATTTTTGATGTTAGAGTTGGGATTCTGTTCTTGCAGCAGTCTTCTTTTAGGTTTGTTGAAGGATTTCTTTCTTGCTTTTTCTAGGGTGTAGTTTCCATCCTTGTGTTGGTGTTTTACCTTTATTATCCTTTGAAGGGCTGGATTCGAGGAAAGATACTATGTGAATTTGGTTTTGTCATGGAATACTTTGGTTTCTCCATCTATGGTAATTGAGTTTTGCTGGGTATAGTAGCCTGGGCTGCCATTTGTGTTCTCTTAGGGTCTGTATAACATCTGTCCAGGGTCTTCTGGCTTTCATAGTCTCTGGTGAGAAGTCTGGTGTACTTCTACTAGGTCTGCCTTTATATGTTATTTGACCTTTTCCCCTTACTGCTTTTAATATTCTATTTTTATTTAGTGTATTTGTTGTTCTGATTATTATGTGAAGGAATTACTTTTCTGGCCCAGTCTATCTTGAGTTCTGTAGGTGTCTTGCATGTTCATGGGCATCTCTTTCTTTAGGTGAGAGAACTTTTCTTCTATAATTTTGTTGAAGACATTTACTGGCCCTTAAGTTGAAAACCTTCAGTCTCATCTATACCTATTATCCTTAGGTTTGGTCTTCTTATTGTGTCCTGGATTTCCTGAATGAATTGGGTTAGGATCTCTTTGCATTTTGCATTTCTTTTGAGTGTTGTGTCTATGTTCTCTATGGGATCTTCTGCAGCTGAGATTCTCTTTTCCATCTTTTGTATTCTCTTGCTGATGCTCGCATCTATGATTCTTGATTTCTTTCCCAGGGTTTCTATCTCCAGAGTCGTCTCCCTTTGGGTTTTCTTCATTTTTTTCTACTTCCATTTTTAGATCTTGGATGCTTTTGTTCAATTCCATCACCTGTTTGGTTTTGTTTTCCTGTAATTCTTTAAGGGATTTTGTGTTTCCTCTTTAAAGACTTCTACCTGTTTAGCAGTGTTTTCCTGTAATTCTTTAAGGACTTCTACATGTTTAGCAGTGGTCTCCTGTATTTAAGTGAGTTATTAAAGTCCTTCTTAAAATCCTCTACCAGCATAATGAGATATGATTTTAAATCCTGTTTTAAATCTTGCTTTTCAGTTGTGTTGGGGTATCCAGGACTCGCTGTGGTGGGAGTGCTGGGTTCTGATGATGCTGAGTGGTCTTGGTTTCTGGTAGTAAGATCCTTAAGTTTGCCTTTAGCCATCTGGTAATCTCTGTTGTTAGATGTTGTAGCTGCCTCTGGCTGGAACTTGTTCCTCCTGTGATTCTTTAGCCTCTGCCAGCACTCTTGGGAGTCCAACTCTCTCCTGAGTCCCAGTGGTCAGAGCACTCTCTGCAGGCAAGCTCTCCTCTTTTAGGGAAGGTGCACAAAAGTCTGGAGCTCAGATCTACCTCTTGAGTCCTGGGGTCAGAGCCCTCCCTGGAGGCTGACTCTCCTCTGGCAGGGAAGGTGTCCAGCAGTCTGTGTCTCAGCTCTGCCTCTTGCCTGAGAATGAAGGCCCAAAGGGACCCTGTCTAAGAAGCTCTGTTGCTTCTGCTGCCCATGTGCTCTCCTGTGTAGACTAGTCTCAGTGATCCCCAAATCCTGGGTGTTCTAGGGCCTGCTGAGTTCAAGCCTAAGATGGCTCGGGGCTGGCACCGACCTGAACAAACCCCAGCAGCTGGTTGGGCGTGTTTCCTTTGTTCCTGCTGGCACAAGACCAGACCCTTCAGGTCTTTTCGAACAGATGTTGCATTCCACTCACCAGTGATCTCAAGATCCCAGGTGTGCTAGGGCGCCTGCAGCATGGGGTGTCCTCTGGGGACCTTGGGACCCTCTACTGAGTTCCCGCCCAAGATGGCACAGGTCTGGTTCCAATGGGAATGTACCATTTATATAATTAAAGTGGATGGTCCATTCTTTCGTCTTTGCTCCAAACTTTGTCTCTATAACTCCTTCCATGGGTATTTTGTTCCCTATGCTAGGAGGAATGAAGTATCCACATGTTGGTCTTCCTTCTTCTTGATTTTCTTGAGATTTGCAAATTGTATCTTGGGTATTTTAAGTTTCTGGGCTAGCATCCACTTATCAGTGAGTACATATCAAGTGACATCTTTTGTGATTAGGTTATGTCACTCAGGATGACATCCTCCAGATCCATCCATTTGCCCAAGAATTTCATAAATTCATTGTTTTTAATAGCTGAGTAGTACTCCGTTGTGTAAATGTACCACATTTTCTGTGTCCATTCCTCTGTTGAGGGACATCTGGGTTCTTTCCAGCTTCTGGCTATTATAAATAAGGCTGCTATGAACATAGTGGAGCATGTGTCCTTATTACCAGTTGGAACATCTTCTGGGTATATGCCCAGGAGGGGTATTGCTGTGACTTACTATTTCAGTTATGGCTTTTGCTCTTTAAATTAGGTAACAGTGCATATTAGGCTAAATGATTTACTGCCATCTCCCAACATTTTTAAAATAGTACATGTGAAGTGCCTATTATCTATTACTAACTAAAAATTACGTAAATAGGATCTATGAGCTATTTTACCATATAATCTGCCATATACTTTAGATACCTCCCTTTTGCATTTAAAATATATGTTCTATTTACCAAAGTTGTGTGTTTTATGAAAACGCTGATAATTTTAAAAGCCATATTTTGAAGATGTGATTCAAGCAGCAAACACATTGTGAACAAACTAGAGGAGGACAAATCAAAGAGCTTAACTGAGGACCCAGAGGGGATTAAATATAAGGAGCACAATATAAGCAACAACAATACCCTACTGTGAAGCAAACAGCATCTAAAACCTGCAAACCAACTGCAGCATGAAATCAAACCTGCCTGTACACCATGATTTTTCATGAATTATTTTGTGCTGTGTCTGTCTGCCCTGCTTTGCACACAAGCTGAACAGCTGCAAAGAAAGTACTACCACTGGACTCTAAAGCACAACAAAAAGAACTGGAATGTATTCCCTCACTAGCCAATGGATGGGAAGACATTAGTGTTTGAATGAGAACTACACTCTGATAAAACATGCTGGTCTGCAACCCTATAGGAGGAACAACAATATGAACTAACCAGTACCCCACAAAGCTTGTGTCTCTAGTTGCATATGTAGCAGAGGATGGCCTAGTCAGCAATCAATGAATGGGAGGAGAGCCCTTGGTCTTGTGAAGATTATATGCCCTAGTACAAGGGAATGCCAGGGCCAGGATGTGGGACTGGATGGGTTGGGGAGCAAGGTTGGGGGAGGGTATAGTGGACTTTCAGGATAGCATTTGAAATGTCAATTAAGAAAATATCTAATAAAAAAAATTAACATTAAAAAAATGCCAAGTATGGCAGGTCATGGAGCCCAACCAAAACAACTGACTATTGACTAGTTAGAGTTCTAAGGCAGATGCACAAAAGATTCATAAGGAAATTCACTCTGGCCTTCCTGGAATATTGAGAACTTGCAAGTAAACCTGTAACTTGTTCTGTTATGAAATAGACTGACACACTAGCAGGAATGTAAGAGAAAACCTCTATGTAAAAACAGACACTCTTGCTGCAGATGAACATTTTTCACAAGGTAACCTTGGTGAAATAAGAAAGAACACTAAGGTGAGAAAGACTGGACTTCTGTCCAAAAAGGGATTTTATCTTTCCTTTCAGGACATAGAGGCTTACACAGCTTTGGTTTCTGTCAATGTATACAATTAAGAGTGAGTCCATTATTGAGAACTTAGCAGTTTCTCCAGATACAATGACTGCCCTTTTTTTCCATCTGCATTTTTTTTATGTCTTTAGCTTTCAGTTTTATAATTTCTATTTGGATTCTTTTTGTAACTTTTTCATTTTCAGAAGGTATCACATTTGTTTTGATCAGAATTCAGAATTATATATGATATCATTTTTATAATAGTTTAAAATTTTTAATTAATTTTTTCTTTATGGTTAATTTAAACTTATTAGTATATAATTTCCCTTCTTTCTTATCTCTGACCAGTCACACTTTCTCTGCTTCCTCTCAAATTCACCGGTTTTTAAATTGTCAAGAATGTATATACAAATGAATAAATATACAATTACAACCAGATGAATCTATTCAGTGTTGCTTGTATGTAAATGTTTTGGGGCTGACCATTTGGTACTGGATAATCAATTCGGCGGTCTCTTCCCTGTGGAAGATTAATTTTCCCTTTCTCAGAAATTGTTAATTATCATTAGGTCTTCATTTAGGAGTGAGTCCAAAGAGATTCCCCCCATCTACATTGGCCATGCTGACTAGTATCATTGTTTAGGTTTTATTTAGGCAGCCATATTGTTGAGATATGTAATTTTCCTGTTATATCTAGAAGATACAATCTTACAAATTCTTAGTAAATAATATCAGCATTTGATTCATATTCGATTTGTTGTCTGATGACTATTTTCTTGCTTCTTGGTAGAAAAAAGACATTTTACACTCAGCATCTGAGAGTTCATGATAATATTTACTTTAGTAAATATACCCAATGTTGTGGAGTAGGTTAGAGACCACATGGATATATGTGTTCACTATCTTGCTGGTTACACTGATAACACCCTGACAAAAAAGAAATGCTGATTCATACTGGGAGGTAGGTTCATTTTCCCTCTTCGACCGAAAAAGACTTTCTTGTCAAAACTGGGTACCATCTTATCCCACTGTTGATATTAAATAGAGGGAGATGCTAAGACCAAGGATAGGGGAAGAGTTGATTAACTGATCCTGTGTGGTATCATTCACACAGGATTATTATTGATAAGGTGAAGGAATGAAGAGTGGCCTTTCAATTAGCATCACTGACATAAAAAAGGAAAAAGTTAAGATGACAATAATTAGCTTCACTTTGCATTGTCTTGTTCAGTCATGCTGTTTCTGAATGTCTATGGACAAGGGTGGAGGGGTTCAGATGGAAAATAAGATCTCTATGGGGATCTGCAAAATAAAGGGTTAACTGACTTTTTTTTCTTCAAGATTTAGTTAGAAACAAGTGAAGAGTGTTGAACTGTTTTTCTATACTCTTAGGCCAATCTGGTCTTTATCCTCCAGCTAGAGAAAAAGCTTATGAGAGAATCCACAGAAGCCTTCTTTGCCTATTAGTGATTACAGGTTAAAAGCTTCTTTAACATCCTGTCCAGATTACACTGAAGATCAGCATACATGAAAAATAATGTACTAATAGCTATGTGATTTATTAAACCATATTCATATTTGATTTAGCAATTCCCTATCCTTGGTCTTAGCATCTCCCTCTATTTAATATCAACAGTGGGATAAGATGGTACCCAGTTTTGACAATGACTTGTGTCATTTGCTTTGTCTTTCCAGTTTTTTCAAGGTTTCTAGTCTAGTTTTTTTGAAGAGGTGGAGTAGAGTATTGCCTAACATTCATTATATTCCTAAATATATATGTATTTATTTACATGGTACATTAAAAAGAGCACATCAAGCTTAAGCTACATCATAGACTTTTGATAATTTAAGATTACTTGGCTTTAGCTGGGCATGGTATCACACTGCTTTAATCCCAGCACAAGGGAGGCAGGGTCAGGTGGAGCTCTGTGAACTGAAGGCCAGCTTGGTCTAACAAAGCAAGGTCCAGGACAACCAGCTCTATTACACAAAGAAATCTAGTATTGAAAAACCAAGCCGGACAGTGGTGGTGTACATCTTTAATCCCAGCACTAGGGAGGCAGAGACAGGCGGATTTCTGAGTTTGAGGCCAGCCTGATCTACAGAGTGAGTTCTAGGACAGCCAGGGCTACACACAGAAACCCTTTGTTGGAAAACAACAACAACAACAACAACAAAAGGAAAGAAAAGAAAAACCAAAACAAATAAATAAAAATAAAATAAATTACTTGGTTCTTTGTCAAAAACAGTAAAAACTCCACCAAAAATATTACTTGATTTCAGTTAAAAATGCTATTGGTAATATTAAATGCTGAAGAAATAAGTTTTAAGTGTTTCTACCAATACATTTAAAAAATTGTATGCCTCAATGCACAAATTCAAAAGTATTTTTGATATAAAATCATTCATTTGGTATAACAATCAAATTTCATATCAGGTAAAAGTTGTTCATTTTAAGGAACCTCTTGATATAACATATAATTCTAAAACAAACAAAACAAAATAAAAACTTAACAAAAAGTAAAACACTTTGCAAAGAGTCAGCTTTTCTATAAATTACGTAACTACAAATATATTGCTTCTAGTGTGCCCGTACTCTATGCTATATCTTTAGCTCACATAATGTTATTGCAGCATAAAATTTTTCAAGTTGTGCTAGGAGCCATCAAGAAGTTAAAAACTAGCAGGTAATCTTCCTGAAATGGTTCCAATATGTACTCAAAGTTAATGATGGAATTGCTTCTCTAGACAATGCTGAGAAGAATTTCACCTTAGGAAGATTCCTGCTATTAATATGCTTTACCTTTTATTGCTAAATATATACATCAATCACTAAATATTAGCTGATCCTTTTGAGAAGATCTCTGCAAAACAACAAAGATATACTATCTTGTAATGATGCCATAAAGACAAATAAAAGATTTCTTAATTCTTTATGATGATCCTATAATAATTTCTAAAATTATATTAGTAATTATTAAGCTCTTTTATAATAGGACTGCTCTTAGGTTCTTTCTAATGTCAAAACTGCAATGAGAACTCTGCCAGTTTTCAAGTGTCATGAGTTAATTGCTTCTGCGATAGCAAGCAGACATCTCTAACTCAGAGCACATTATAAGAGGTTGTAAAATAATTAACCAAAGGTCATAAAAAGGGAACTGAAGATTTAGTATAGGTACAGGGATGTAATTGCTTATCTTTGACTACTACTACTAACTGTCAGGCTTTATTTATGAAACAGTAAGTTCAGATTTCAAGATTTGGTAAATTGCTTTTGGACAAAGGCAACTTATTGTTATAAGATTTAGTAACAATGTAAAGATAGAAATTGTATTGTTCTTTTTAAAAAGTAATGTTAATTCTTGATTCACTGAAACACTGATTTCAATTGAAATTGATATTTATATTTAAAAAAGAACAAGGAAATACCAACAAGACTAATATTACTTATAACTGGTAGGGAGGCTACCTCAAAAGTCTACATGTAGAATATGCTCTTCTACCTGGGTTGCATTGTCTAGCCTCATTGGAAGAGGAAGTTACTAGCCTCACAGAGACATGAAATGCCAAGGTGGAGGGATACCCAAAGGGCTTCCACCTGCTTAGAGGAGAAAAGGAGTGAGGAATGGGGCAAGGATTGTGGGGAGATGACTGAGAGAAGGGCAGTGAACTGTATGTAAAGTGACTACGTAAAAAATTTAAATAAAAAAATAATCCATTAAGTATATTAATGCTTATACATAATACTATCTTTTATTTTCAACAAATCACATAGGAAGGGTTTCTTTTATATTCCCCTTAAATTTTTCCCAGAACGGTATTGTAAACAGTATATAAAATTTGATGGAGCTTCTGTAATATGAATGTATTTTTAACTCTGAGTAAATAGGAGATTAATGTTTGATTCAATATTTAAGAACTAACAATTTTTTTCCACACCTTGCAATTAAAGTGCTAAGCCTTTGTAGGCATGAAAATTTCATACTATACCTTGATTTCTTCTATTTCATCTGGTACTATCTTGTATGCCGATATAGTCCCACCCAACCTGAAATTAGAAGAATATACTCTTAAAACCAGCAACAGGGTAAAAGCCCATGACTGATATATTGCATTAGCATTAGAGTACCACCACAAATCTCCCAAGACCCACATCAATAGTCATGGGGGAAAACATTTTTATTTCATTTTTCATTCATTAGTTTAGAAAAAACAGGCAACAAATGACTACCAAGAGAAGAAGCATTTCATTGGCTTTTCATTCTGAATTAAACTTCCATTATTGATGGCTTTAATAATGCTAAAGCTGCTACATTTATTGCTGGACTCTGTCACAACATATATCAAGAACCAAGAGTAAACCCATTTACATTTGTTAAATAAATAAACTCGATTTCTTGGAATAGCTTAAGGTTTCCAAAACTTGAACAAAAAGTGAGGTGAACATATCCTGCTCTAAGCCCTACTTCGTAGTTTTCCCAATAATTATCATCTTACATCAGTGTAGAACAACTATCACAAATAATGAACAAATACTGATCTTGACATATATTTTTAAATAGAGTCTTAGAGATGTGTCCAGCATTATCAAAGGGAAACAGAAAAATAATCCTGCAAATTACACACAGTTTGAGCCCTAATCTGCAAGTTTAAAATATTTCAAAATAGAAAGTTTTAAAGACATCTTCATTATAAAGTTAGATTTCTAACAGGTTTTTAAAGAATTCTTAACAGTTAAGCAGTTAATTAAAGTCAACACATGAAATAATCAGTAAAATGGAATAGATTATAAAAACAATTCCAAATTGTTATTAACATGATTCAAAGATGCTATAGTAAAAATGGTTGACAATGGAACACAAATACAAAGCCACATTGGTATGATCAACTGCAATCCTCTTTACAGAAACAATTCATTTTTCTCATGTTTAATGTTAACAGTACCTTAGATACTTGAATCTGCTCCTCGAAAGATATAGGAAGATAACTCTCCAATTAAGTATTTATTTAACTTCAAACCAAAGGGAATGGTTTGACCATTGAGAAGGTGAGACAAACCAGATATAACATGGCTGTTGCAGTCTGGAATGAATGTTTGCATGAGATTGGACCCTGCAATTATCTGTCATGGAGGAGAAAGGTGCTCACAAAGCCCCATTCCATTCTTAGGAGCTACTACCTGCTATTTGCTGCTAGAGAAAAGGTGCAATTTTCTGTAATAGCATAGCTTATGGAAGAAGGGAGCTGACAAAGAGTAATGGAAGGGGATAAATAAAATCACATAACATTGTATATATGGATGAAATTACCAAAAAAGAAAATTATTTCTAAAGAAAAGAGGAAAAAGGAAGGCATGTTAAGCACTATATATGATTTAATGGTCTCAATGGGACTAAAACCCAATAGACAAGCTAGGCATGGGGGCACAGACCTTTAATCCTAGTACTCAGAAGACAGAGGCAGGTGGATCTCTGAGTTTGAGGCCAGCCTAGTCTATATAGTTTAAGGACAGCAAGGGCTACATAAAGAAATCTCATTTTTTAAAAAGGAAAGCAAACAATAAAAAGAAACCTGTATGGCAATAACACTTATACATACATACATACATACATACATACATACATAAATACATATGTATATATATATTATACTAATGAAATGATAGCGCAACTATAAGAACAACTTGTTAAAAACAATTTTTAACAAACACAGAAAGGAGAATGGACACTGTAAATGTTAGAGGAAAATATTCGAATATGGCTTGCCAGCGGAGTCGCCCGACACCCGCAAGGGCCCACACAGGATTCCCCACGGGTTCCAAAGACCTCTGGTGAGTGGAACACAACTTCTGCCAGGAGGCAGGTTCGAACACCAGATATCTGGGTACCTTCCCTGCAAGAAGAGAGCTTGCCTGCAGAGAATACTCTGCCCACTGAAACTAAGGAGAGAGCTAGCCTCCCAGGTCTGCTTATAGAGGCTAACAGAGTCACCTGAGGAACAAGCTCTAACCAGAGACAACTATAACAGCTAGCTTCACAGATTACCAGATGGCGAAAGGCAAACATAAGAATCCTACTAACAGAAATCAAGACCACTCACCATCGTCAGAACGCAGCACTCCCACCCCACCTAGTCCTGGGCACCCCAACACAAGCGAAAATCTAGACCCAGATTTAAAAACATTTCTCATGATGATGGTAGAGGACATCAAGAAGGACTTTCATAACTCACTTAAAGAAATACAGGAGAGCACTGCTAAAGAGTTACAGGCCCTTAAAGAAAAACAGGAAAACACAACCAAACAGTTAGAAGTCCTTAAAGAAAAACAGTAAAACACATCCAAACAGGTGATGGAAATGAACAAAACCATACTAGAACTAAAAAGGGAAGTAGACACAATAAAAAAAACCCAAACCGAGGCAACGCTGAAGATAGAAACCCTAGGAAAGAGATCTGGAACCATAGATGCGAGCATCAGCAACAGAATACAAGAAATGGAAGAGAGAATCTCAGGTGCAGAAGATTCCATAGAGAACATCGGCACAACAATCAGAGAAAATACAAAATGCAAAAGGATCCTAACTGAAAACGTCCAGGAAATCCAGGACACAATGAGAAGACCAAACCTATGGATAATACGAGTTGTTGAGAATGAAGACTTTCAACTTAAAGGGCCAGCAAATATCTTCAACAAAATAGAAGAAAACTCCCCAAACATAAAGAAAGAGATGCCCATGATCATACAAGAAGCCTACAGAAATCCAAATAGACTGGACCAGAAAAGAAATTCCTCCCGACACATAATGATCAGAACAACAAATGCACTAAATAAAGATAGAATATTAAAAGCAGTAAGGGAGAAAGGTCAAGTAACATATAAAGGCAGGTCTATCAGAATTACACCAGACTTTTCACCAGAGACTATGAAAGCCAGAAGAGCCTGGATAGATGTTATACAGACACTAAGAGAATACAAATGCCAACCCAGGTTACTATACCCGGCCAAACTCTCAATTACCACAGATGGAGAAACCAAAGTATTCCACGAAAAAACCAAATTCACACAATATCTTTCCACGAATCCAGCCCTTCAAAGGATAATAACAGAAAAGAAGCAATACAAGGACAGAAATCACGCCCTAGAACAAGCAAGAAAGTAATCCCTCAACAAACCAAAAAGAAGACAGCCACAAGAACAGAATGCCAACTCTAACAACAAAAATAAAAGGAAGCAACAATGACTTTTCCTTAATATCTCTTAATATCAATGGACTCAATTCCCCAATAAAAAGACATAGACTAACAGACTGGCTACACAAACAGGACCCAACATTCTGCTGCTTACAGGAAACCCATCTCAGGGAAAAAGACAGACACTACCTCAGAGTGAAAGGCTGGAAAACAATTTTCCAAGCAAATGGTCTGAAGAAACAAGCTGGAGTAGCCATTCTAATATCGGAGAAAATTGACTTCCAACCCAAAGTTATCAAAAAAGACAAGGAGGGACACTTCATACTCAGCAAAGGTAAAATCCTCCAAGACGAACTATCAATTCTGAATATCTACGCTCCAAATGCAAGGGCAGCCACATTCATTAAAGACACTTTAGTAAAGCTCAAAGCACACATTGCACCTCACACCATAATAGTGGGAGACTTCAACACACCACTTTCATCAATGGACAGATCGTGGAAACAGAAACTAAACAGGGACACAGTGAAACTAACAGAAGTTATGAAACAAATGGACCTGACAGATATCTACAGAACATTTTATCCTACAACAAAAGGATATACCTTCTTCTCAGAACCTCACGGGACCTTCTCCAAAACTGACCATATAATTGGTCACAAAACAGGCCTCAACAGATACAAAAATATTGAAATTGTCCCATGTATCCTATCAGACCACCATGGCCTAAGGCTGATCTTCAATAACAACATAAATAATGGAAAGCCAACATTCACGTGGAAACTGAACAACACTCTTCTCAATGATACCTTGGTCAAGGAAGGAATAAAGAAAGAAATTAAAGACTTTTTAGAGTTTAATGAAAATGAAGCCACAACGTACCCAAACCTATGGGACACAATGAAAGCATTTCTAAGAGGGAAACTCATAGCTCTGAGTGCCTCCAAGAAGAAACTGGAGAGAGCACATACTAGCAGCTTGACAGCACATCTAAAAGCTCTAGAAAAAAAGGAAGCAAATTCACCCAAGAGGAGTAGACGGCAGGAAATAATCAAACTCAAGGGTGAAATCAAACAAGAAGAACTATTCCAAGAATTAACCAAACGAGGAGTTGGTTCTTTGAGAAAATCAACAAGATAGATAAACGCTTAGCTAAACTCACTAGAGGGCACAGGGACAAAATCCTAATTAACAAAATCAGAAATGAAAAGGGAGACATAACAACAGATCCTGAAGAAATCCAAAACACCATCAGATCCTTCTACAAAAGGCTATACTCAACAAAACTGGAAAACCTGGCGAAATGGACAAATTTCTGGACAGATACCAGGTACCAAAGTTGAATCAGGATCAAGTTGACCATCTAAACAGTCCCATATCCCCTAAAGATATAGAAGCAGTTATTAATAGTCTCCCAGCCAAAAAAAGCCTAGGACCAGACGGGTTTAGTGCAGAGTTCTATCAGACCTTCAAAGAAGATCTAATTCCAGTTCTGCACAAACTATTTCACAATATAGAAGTAGAAGGTACTCTACCCAACACATTTTATGAAGCCACAATTACTCTGATACCTAAACCACAGAAAGATCCAACAAAGATAGAAAACTTCAGACCAATTTCTCTTATGAATATCGATGCAAAAATACTCAATAAAATTCTTGCTAACCGAATCCAAGAACACATTAAAGCAATCATCTATCCTGACCAAGTAGGTTTCATTCCAGGGATGCAGGGATGGTTTAATATACGAAAATCCATCAGTGTAATTCATTATATAAACAAACTCAAAGACAAAAACCACATGATCATCTCGTTAGATGCAGAAAAAGCATTTGACAAGATCCAACAACCATTCATGATAAAAGTCTTGGAAAGGTCAGGAATTCAAGGCCCATACCTAACCAAGATAAAAGCAATCTACAGCAAACCAGTAGCCAACATCAATGTAAATGGTGAGAAGCTGGAAGAAATCCCATTAAAATTAGGGACTAGACACGGCTGCCCACTTTCTCCCTATCTCTTCAACATAGTACTTGAAGTATTAGCCAGAGCAATTCGACAACAAAAGGAGATCAAGGGGATACAAATTGGAAAAGAGGAAGTCAAAATATCACTTTTTGCAGATGATATGATAGTATATATAAGTGAGCCTAAAAATTCCACCAGAGAACTCCTAAACCTGATAAACAGCTTCAGTGAAGTAGCTGGATATAAAATTAACTCAAACAAGTCAATGGCCTTTCTCTACACAAAGAATAAACAGGCTGATAAAGAAATCAGGGAAACAACACCCTTCTCAATAGTCACAAACAATATAAAATATCTTGGCATTACTCTAACTAAGGAAGTGAAAGATCTGTATGATAAAAACTTCAAGTCTCTGAAGAAAGAAATTAAAGAAGATCTCAGAAGATGGAAAGATCTCCCATGCTCATGGATTGGCAGGATCAACATTGTAAAAATGGCTATCTTGCCAAAAGCAATCTACAGATTCAATGCAATCCCCATCAAAATTTCAACTCAATTCTTCATCGAATTAGAAGGAGCAATCTGCAAATTCATCTGGAATAACAAAAAACCTAGGATAGCAAAAACTCTTCTCAAGGATAAAAGAACCTCTTGTGGAATCACCATGCCTGACGTAAAGCTTTACTACAGAGCAATTGTGATTAAAAAACTGCATGTTACAGAGACAAAGTTTGGAGCTGAGATGAAAGGATGGACCATGCAGAGACTGCCATATCCAGGGATCCACCCCATAATCAGCTTCCAAACGCTGACACCATTGCATACACTAGCAAGATTTTATCGAAAGGACCCAGATGTAGCTGTCTCTTGTGAGACTATGCCGGGGCCTAGCAAACACAGAAGTGGATGCTCACAGTCAGCTATTGGATGGATCACAGGGCTCCCAATGGAGGAGCTAGAGAAAGTACCCAAGGAGCTAAAGGGATCTGCAACCCTATAGGTGGAACAACATTATGAACTAACCAGTATCCCGGAGCTCTTGACTCTAGCTGCATATGTATCAAAAGATGGCCTAGTTGGCCATCACTGGAAAGAGAGGCCCATTGGACACGCAAACTCTATATGCCCCAGTACAGGGGAACGCCAGGGCCAAAAAATATGGGAGTGAGTGGGTAGGGAAGTGGGGGGGGTATGGGGGCTTTTGGGATAGCATTGGAAATGTAATTGAGGAAAATATGTAATAAAAATAAATAAATAAATAAATAAATAAATAAATAAATAAAAGAATACAAAAAAAAGAATACAAAAAAAAAAAAGAAAATATTCAGTAAACAGAAGCAATTCAGAAAACCCAAGGGAACAACTAAGTAATAAATAACTTATTCATGTGTGGGGGAGGGGTTTGAAATGTTCAAAAATAAACCTATTTCAAACTTTAACAAAAATGATTATTTTCACCTTTGAAATAACTTCTAGAAATGAAATTTTAATTTTCATGGCATCATTAAACACGGGTGCATTTTAAATATCCATAGTTTTAGCATGTTATAAGCATCATTTTCTCCATCAGGGCCTAGGTCATAAAATGACTTACTCCAAACTACATTACACAACTGTCCATCTTTTGATGAGGAATACACTCTAGAATAAGCGAATAGAAATATTATACATTGACAGTCACAGTGATAATAATAGCTTCAAGACTACAAATAGTACTGAAATCTTATGTGAAGTATACATGACTACAGGTATTTCAGATCTCCAATTTTTGGATTTTGTAATATTCCATATACATCTCTTAAAGATGGGACCCAATTCTAAACAAAATAACCATTGGTATTTCAAAAATAAAGTATATTTATTCATTTGTGTGTGTGTGGCAGGGTGTCAACCCTGGGCATGTGGACATCAAAGAACAACTTGCTGGTGTCAGTTCTCTCCTGCCATACAGGTTCCAGGATGAAATTCAGGTTCTTAGGCTTGGTGGCAGATACCTTTACCTATTGACGCATGTCGCTGGCCATATGTTTTATACAAACATACAGCCTTTGGGTAGTTTTTTTTTTTTTTTTTTTTTTTAAACACATCTTTAGTATGCCTGCAAGAAGTCATGTGGAACTTTCTAATTAAGGCATCATGCTGATGTGGAAAGATTTCCTATTTTATAATATATTAGGCTTCAGAATTTCAGATTATAGCTATTATGAGGTAAAACAAAAAAGAGAAAGTGGGGAGTGAGAGAGGATGAGAGAGAGGGGGAGGGATAAGTAGGCATATAACAAAGCTTTGTCCTTGAACATTATGAAAAAGTTGATAAAGTGGACTGAAAGGAACTGGTAAGATGGGAATAATTTTAAACTTCATTATAGGTTTACACCTCAACACCCAGAATACTGATACAAGCTGATATCAAGAGTTCAAGCCCAGAGTGTAATACCCAGGTTAGTTGGAGCCTTAAAGATCCTTCCTCACAAAACTAACAAAAACCCAACAAAACAAAATAAAAAAGAATTCTAGAAGATGTCTAGGGACCTAATAACTTTTAAGCAAAGTAAAAAAAAAGGTACAGATAGCAAGGACAAAAGTAAGTGAGTATTTTAACAGTGATAAGTCAGGGAAGAACATTTTTGGTGGAGCAGTGGGAATCCCAGCAAGGTTTGATTGCAGTACTCTTCTATATCTCACTGTACTTCATACATACATATCTGGATTCTGCATAGTTAATTATTGTTATTTATATGTTAATAATGAAAGCAAATAAAGTAATTGATAATGGTATAAATTCTTAGTTTTCATCTACAGTTGCACATAACCAGGACAGAATATCATATAATACAGGCGCTCTCTCTCTCTCTTTCCTTCGTTCTTTCATTTTTCCCCTTTTCTTTGAATTGTTTATTTATTTACTTAATTTTGTTTTTATTTTATTTTAAACTTATTTTTTACACTCCATATTCCATTCCCCACCCCACCCCTATCCATCCTCAGACTGTTCCACATCCCACACCTCCTCCCCACCCCTGTCCCAAGTGGAAGTCCCGATCCCCAACCCCACCTGACCTCTAAACTCCCTGGGGCCTCCAGTCTCTTGAGGGTTAGGTGCATCATCTCTGAATAAACACAGACCCAGAAGTCCTCTACTGTATGGGTGTTGGGAGTCTCATAACAGCTGGTGTATGCTGACTGGTGGTCCAGTGTTTGAGAGATCTTGGAGGTCCACACTGATTGAGACTGCTGGTCCTCCTACAGGATTGCCCTTCTCCTCAGCTTCTTTCAGCCTTCCCTAATTCAACAACAGGGGTCAGCTGCTTCTGTCCATTGGTTGGGTCCAAATATCTGCTGTTGGGATTGCAAACTGGTACAACCACTTTGGAAATCAATCTGGAGGTTCCTCAGAAAACTGGAAATAAATCTACCTGAAGATCCAGCTATATCACTCTTGGGAATATACCCAAAAGATGCCCCACCATGCCACAGGAGCATGTGTTCCACTATGTTCATAGTGACCTTACTTTTGATAGCCAGAAGCTGAAAACAACCTAGATGTCCCATGACAGAAGAATGGATTCAGAAAATGTGATTCATTTACACAATGGACTACTACTCAGCTTTTAAGAACGAGGACATCCTGAGTTTTGCAGGAAAATGAATGGAGCTAGAAAGTATCATCCTGAGTGAGGTAACCCAGACCCAAAAGGACATGCATGGCATGTACTCACTAATAAGTGGACATTAGCTTAAAAAAAAAGTACAGAATACACAAGACACAGGCCATAGAATGCAAAAAGTTTAACAAAATGAAGTGTCCAAGTGAGGACAGACACCTCAGTCCCACTTGGGAGAAAAAAGAAAGCAATTATAAGATGGTTTAAGCTCCCTTTTCAAAGATCAAGTGACCATGGGTATATGGGTTCATTTCTGGGTCTTCAATTCTAATTCCATTGATCTACCTGTCTGTTGCTGTACCAGTACCATGCAGTTTTTATCACAATTGCTCACAAATAGTGCCAGCACAACTGGCGGTTATCATGTAGAAGAATTCGAATTGATCCATTCTTATCCCTTTGTACAAAGCTCAAGTCTAAATGGATCAAGTAACTCCACATAAAACCAGAGACACTAAAAGTTATAGAGGAGAAAGTGTGGAAAAGCCTCGAAGATATGGGCACAGGGGAAAAATTCCTGAATAGAAAAGCAATGGCTTGTGCTATAAGATCAAGAATCGACAAATGGGACCTCATAAAATTGCAAAGCTTCTGTAAGGCAAAAGACATTGTCAATAAGACAAAAAGGCCACCAAAAGATTGGGAAAGGATCTTTAACAATCCTAAATCTGATAGGGGACTAATACCCAATATATACAGTGAGCTCAAGAGGCTGGACTCCAGAAATTCAAATAACCCCATTAAATATGGGGTACAGAGCTAAACAAAGAATTCTCAACTGAGGAATACCAAAGGGCCGAGAAGCACCTGAAAAAATGTTCAGCATCTTTAATCATCAGGGAAATGCAAATCAAAACAACCTTGAGATTCCACCTCACACCAGTCAGAAGGGCTAAGATCAAAAATTCAGGTGACAGCAGATGCTGGTGAGGATGTGGAGAAGGAGAAACACTCCTCCATTGCTGGTGGGATTGCAAGCTTGTACAACCACTCTGGAAATCAGTTTGACGGTTCCTCAGAAAATTGGACATAGTACTACTGGAAGATCCAGCAATACTTCTCCTGGGCACATACCCAGAAGATGTTCCCATTTGTAATAAGGACACATGCTCCACTATGTTCATAGCATTCTTATTTGTAATAGCCAGAAGCTGGAAAGGACTCAGATGTCCCTCAACAGAAGAATGGATACAGAAAATGTGGTACATTTATACAATTGAGTACTACTCAGCTATTAAAAACAATGAATTTATGAAATTCTTAGGTAAATGGATGGACCTGGAGGGCATCATCCTGAGTGAGGTAACCCAATCACAAAAGAACACACATGATATGCACTCACTGATAAGCGGATATTAACCCAGAAACTTAGGATACCCAAGATACAATTTGCAAAACACACGAAACTCAAGAAGAAGGAAGACCAAAGTGGGGATACTCCGTTCCTTCTTAGAATGGGGGACAAAATACCCTAGGAAGGTACAGAGACAAAGTTCGGATCAGAGCCTGAAGGAACGACCATCCAGAGACTGCCCTACTTGGGGATCCACCCCATAAACAACTACCAAACCCAGTCACTAGGCAGATGCCAACAAGAGCCTGCTGACAGGAACCTGATATAGGTGTCTCCTGCAAGGCTCGGCCAGTGCCTGGCAAATACAGAAGTGGATGCTCACAGTCATCCATTTGACAGAGCATAAGGTCCCCAATGAAGGAGCCAGAGAAAATACCCAGGGAGCTGAAGGGGTCTGAAGCCCCATAGGAGGAACATCAATATGAACTAACCAGGACCCCCGAATTCCTTGGAACTATACCACCAGTCAAAGAAAACACATGGTGGAACTTGTAGCTCTAGCTATATATGTAGCAGAGGATGGCCTAGTCAGTCATCAATGGGAAGAGAGGCCCTTGGTCCTGTGAAGGTTCTATGCCCCAGTATAGGGGAATGCCAGGGCCAGGAAGCATGAGTGGGTGGGTTGGGGAGCAGGGGTAGGAGGGAGGGGATAGGAGATTTTCAGAGAGGAAACTAGGAAAGGGGATAACATTTGAAATGTAAATAAAGAAAATATCTAATAAAAAATAATAAAAGAATGGCCTCCAAAGGCTCATACATTTGAATGCTTAGTCATCAGGGAGTGGTGTTGCTTGAGAAGGGTAAAAGATGTGGCCTTGTTGGAGGAAGTGGGTCACTGGATATGGGTTTCAATAGCCTGAGTCAAGTACAGTACTGCTCTTCTGGCTGCCTGTGGATCCAGATGTAGAGCTCTCAACTGCCTCTCCAGCACCATGGCTCCGTGTATGCCATTATGCTCCCTACCATGATGATAATGGACCAAACTTCTGAAACTGTAAGCCAGCCCCAATTAAATGCCTTTCTTTCTAGGAAGAAAAAAAAAAAAAAGCATTCACAAGTGGGAAAAGAGGGAGGGACCTCGGAAGGGAAGTGGAGATGGGGTTGGGGGAAGAGTGGAACCTGATCTAGTATTGGGTGAGGAAAAAGGACTGAAGCCCTGAGGGCCAGCAGAAAGAATGTAAACAGGCAACCTCAGGAAATAGGAGGTTGTAGGGAACCTCCAGAATGCACCAGAGACCTGGAAAGGTGAGAGACTCCCAGGACTCAAAAGGAGGGACCTTAGATGAAATGCCCAACACTAGGAAGAGGGAACTTATAGAGCCTCCAGCAAGAAGATAACATCAAATGAGGGATGGGGTTGCCATCCCACAGTCACAACTCTGACCCAAAATTGTTTCTGTCTGAAAGAATTACAGGGATAGAAATGGAGAGAAGCCTGAGGAAAAGAAGGTCCAGTGACAGGCCCAAAGTGAGATCCAGTTCAAAGGGAGGTTCCAAGGCATGACACAATTACTGAGCACTCAAAAAAAGGAATCTATCATGATTGCCCTCAGAAAGACACAATAAGCAGCTGAAAGAGTCAGATGCAGATATTTGCACCCAACCAATGGACAGAAGCAGCTGACACTTGTTTTCTTATTGGTTATTTCATTTATTTACATTTCAAAGGGTATCGCTCTTCCCAGTTTCCCCTCCACAAGCCCCCATCCCCTCCTACCTCTATGAGGGTGCTCCTCCACCCACCCACCCACTCCTGCCTCAGAGGCCTAGCATTCCCGAAACCTGGGTCATCAAGCCTCCACAGGACAAAGGGGCTCCCCTCCCAGTGACGCCAGGTAAGGCAATCAAACAGGCTCTCTTTCAATGAACACATCCTAGTTTTGCAAGGACTACAATCATCTCAAATCACAGCTATTACAATTAGCCCTGAATAACCACAGTTAGTTTTTTCTGCATGCCTTCCAAACAAAGCGTAAGTAGAAAGAACCATTAAAGTTATACTTAGGTTTTTATAAACAGGGCCTTACTACTAGGATGCACCTGCCAGGTATATTCTAGATTAAAAGGAGTTATTTTATCCTAACTAATAATTTCTCTTTATGCAAATTGTGTGGATCCAACTGATGATGTTGACTCTTGGTACCAACTTTCTCTAAGTATCCAATAAACTGCACTTTGTATGATCCTAGATCTGCTGTCTCTCCTCTTAGCTTAGGGTACTTTAGGAAAGATCATAAACTTGAACTAGATTTTTTCAAACACTCAACAAAACAAATTTAAATTACTTAGTAAGTATATAACAAAAATAACATCCATAATCTGACATTTTTCTCTTTGGAAAAAACTAGAGGTTCACAATGGAAAGAAGTTTAAAAGTAGTGGAATAATTTAAGACAAAAAGAAAAGTGAAAAAAAAAAGGACAAATGAAGAGATAATATTTAAGAGCACACGTTTCTGAAACTCGTCAATAAAAGGGCCATTCATACAATGTTAACTCAATTGATATGTATATATAGTATACTTCTTTTTTTTTTTTTTTTTGTTTTTTGTTTTTTGTTTTTTGTTTTTTTTTTTTTGAGACAGGGTTTCTCTGTGTAGCCCTGGCTGTCCTGGAACTCACTCTGTAGACCAGGCTGGCCTCGAACTCAGAAATCCGCCTGCCTCTGCCTCCCGAGTGCTGGGATTAAAGGCGTGCGCCACCACGCCCGGCTATAGTATACTTCTTAAGATAATGCTTTTAAGCCATAATGACACTCAAAAAATGAGAAATTTTCAATTTTAGTTATGCTTTGTGGGTACAAATATGTGATGGTGTTTGGTGATTTGCAATTTTAAACTATTTAATCTGAAGAAGCAGGATGGACAAGAACAAAGTATAATAAGATGTACATCATTATCAAGCCCAATATATTGTATGCTAACTTAAAAGTATAATTACTGCTAAGTAAGAATAATGCTGGTGAACCCACTGATTGCAAACCCACCATTGCTCCTTCCCATGGTCCCTCTCTCCTCCCTTCTAGCTCAGCTATTGATTTTAGCTGCCAATACCTAGAAACAAGATCTACCTGGGAACCTGTGACCAAACCAGCTGGAACTCAGGTACTCATTCACGCTATGCTTTTTGCCTTCCACAGCATTTCTATTTTCACCCTCAGTGCTATAAAAACAGCTTATAGGTGCCTCTCATCCCACCCTAATGTAGTAAGCTTCCTACATACAACAACCTGAGAAAATTCCAGGGAAACAATGTTTTCAATGTAACCTCAAAACAAACAAACAAACAAACAAACAAGCAAACAGGACAAAAATGTGGTACATTTACACAACAGAATACTATTCAACTACTAAAAATAAAATTATGAAATTCACAAATAAAAAATGAAGCTAGAAAAGAAATCATCCCTAGTGAAGTACCCCCAGACTCAAAAAGAAAAATTTTGTATTTTATATGTGGCTAATAAACCTCACATAGGAGTACTACAATGTATATAACCCCAGAGGTTACCTATAGAGTAAGGGAATGGGCAGAGGGGAAGATCTCACAAGGAAAAAAGAATATGTACTAATGAAAAGCCATGGGGGAGATTGGCATGGGAAGATTAAGTGGAGAAGGGGATGGGTGAGATGGGTAAGGGAGGGAATATAGGGAGAAACACTAAGGGCCATTTGAAAGGTTATATGGAAGCCTACTACTATAGAAGCTTCTTAAATATATGAAAAAAAGGTAAATGGAGTCACCAAATAAGGTAATGTCTAAGTTGCCACCAACTGAAACCTTGAGTGCCAGTAATGGATTACATCTAGGTGAGTTTTGCCAAAGGATCCTCAAACATACATCCCCAAATCTCAAGAAATTGTTAAGTCTATTGGCTATTCTCCACAAACTGGTAGCAGCGAACTAGAGCCTTCCCCACTAGTGAGTGACTAGCAGTGCAAGTACTGGAAGGCACTCTGCATGCCACCCGTTGAGAAACTGACTGCCAACACAACTATGAATCCTACAATCTAAAGAAAGAAAAGAAAGGTCATGCATTTAAGTGAGTATGGAGATGAGGAGAACCTGGGGGAAATTGGGAGAGGGGAAGCTGTGATCAGAATATATTGCACTAAAAATAATAATAATAATAATAAAAAGTATTAAAAACCCCAAAATATAGTAATATGAACTTAACACTTTTAAAAGGTTTGTAGAACTCAATAAATGTTTCAGAATCATGTACACATTGTTGAATGAACTCTTTCAAAATTGCTTACTAAGTTTAAAATTCCCATTCACATCTTCTCAAGCCTAGAGGTCAAGAGACTGAAAATATCTAAGTGTCACACTTCATAAAATTTCCACCAAGTTTTCGCATTTGTCTTCTTTTAAAATATACTCAAAGAGTCCGAAAGATCTATAAATCTTTTTTAAAAATATCTGATAGTCAAATATCAAAAGCAGAGCAGATAAAGTTCAACTCTGGGTCAGGGCAGGCTCTACCTGTGTAGCATGGGTAACACCTGATTTGTGATCCTGTCTCTCCCTCCCTCACAGTTGATATGCCATCACACCTGCAGTGATTGAAGATATTGATTTTAAATGATAAGTACATTCTAGGAATAGAGCTCTTTAAAGTCTAAAGAATTGACATTTATATTATTTTATCAATAAAGCCTTTTTCTTTACTTTCACTTAAAGTAGGAGTTGGGTATTATTCAGAGAGAATATTTTGTGTTAAGAGGATTTAAAACTCTTGTTTTTAAATGAACTTAATGTAATTCTTCACAAGTGAGAATCAGTATCATTCTACTTCTGCTCAAATGAAGACACATGCTGTTAAAAATTCAAGAGTCAGCAATGCTAAGATTTTTCAAGTATTTCCATTTTTCAGAATTCAGTCTAAAATTCTTATGATTACTTAACTGAACAGATGGCTCAGACGTATAAATATTTGTAGCTTAACATTTTAAATAAAGTATATCTTTTATAGTAGTCTTAGTTTATGGTAGGGGGAGTCTTCTGTGACAACAGACTGTAACTATTTTGGGAATAGAAATCTGTTTTAGTTTAACACACTAAACTGAAACAGAAAAAGATATGTTTGAATTAACAGTCCTTTATTTTCTAATTTAAATTTTAGGTTACTCTTTTGGGATAATGTTAAAAATGAATTTTTATAATCTAACAATTGTTTTTGTATCACCACTACTGTCTTAGGATCTGTTACTGTCTTATAATAATCACCCTTATGTTTTAGGAAAATTTCACCATTTTAAATGTTTCCTAGAACACTAGTAGTCAGTTGGAAGTGGTCTGAGCAGCCAGAGTAGTAATTCTACTTTAGGCAAGTAACAGCCAACCCACAGGCAACTTCTGTGAGAATTAGTGCTGTCATTTGAAAGAATCCAGAATCACCAGGAGATGGGCCAAGAGACATACCTGAGCGACTATCTTGAATATGTTCATATGTTAATTAATGTGTGAAGATCCATCTTCACTGTAAGTGTGGCCCATTCACTGGGTAGGGAATCCTGGGCTATATTAAATGGAGGAAACAAATAGCAATAGCTTGTATCCATTGTTCTTTTCTTGCTGCCTCGACTTCTCCACCATGATGGACTGTACTTTGAACTATCAGCTAAAATAAAACCAACCAAGCTATCTACTTTACTTCCTTTCTTAAATTGCTTTGGTTAGAGTATTTTATCACAGTAACAAGAAATTAAGGTAACTTCTCTGGTTTATAATTTGCTTCTGACTCTATTCTACACAATTTCCCATCAAAATCTTAGAGAAACAATTGTTGTTTTGCACACAAAGATAATACTTCTACTAGTATATGCATCCATGCATGCACATACACATGTACATAAGTTTTCGGGTTTTGTTTTTTAGAAAGATGAACTTGAACTTCAGATCCTCCTGTCTCCACTCAGTACTGGAATTACAGACCATTATGCAGTTTATGATCCCAGGGCATCTTACATGCTATACCAATTGAAGTCAATCCCAGGTCTATTTTGGTTTATTTATGTCTCCATTAAAACTCAACAAGTTTACGTAGTTATTTTCTTAGTGTAAACAGAACTTATTTGAGATTGATATTAAAGATCACATTTTCAGAAAATACCATAAAATAATAGAAATTACCTTTGAAAAAAATTTAATATTCTATAGAAAACTTCCTAACTTTACTATTTCAAAGTATTTCACAGTATCCCTAAATCAAATTAAGTTGAACAGCATAGTAATCGAGATAGGCCATAATATGGAAGTATAATTAAAGAAGACCTACAGAAATTAGTGGATGCAAATCCATAAACCCAGTCATATAAAAGGGAAGAGAAAAAAATTTCTGGCAGAAAGTGAAAAAAAACTAAATTTAAAAAATAGAATAGGGTTTGGCTCGTCATGCAATAAAAAGGAAGCCAATAGAGCTTGTGTAATAGAAGAAAAATTGGTAATAAAACTGGAGAGGAGGTCACAAACCACAGTCTAACTAGTCTATTTTTACTATACTATATTCCGATTGCTACAGAAGGAAGGGTACTAAAGTCTATCTTTAATATACTATATTCTGAGTGCTACAGAAGGGCACTAAATGATTCTTAAAAAAAAAAAAAAAAAAAGGAAATGTCATGGTTTACTTTCCTGTTATTAAAAGGTTTCTCTGGCTGTGCTGTATGGAGAATAGATTAACAGATGACAAGAGCAGAAAGAAATATTTAGAAGTTCTATCACTTTCACTGAAAATGACATTTACATATCAGTTAAGAATTAAGATTCTCTTATCTTTTCCAAAATCAGAAGTAAAACTGGTAAGAAAGTATTGCCTGTAATTTTTAACTTTTAAAACAACTGTGAAACAGTCTAAGAAAAGACTATATTACAATCAAGGCATAGTAATGCTGATGCTGTGACATATATGTGATACACACACACACACACACACACACAAACACACAAAAACACACACACAACTGCTTATATCAGAATCTCTAAGTGGACTAAAGATTCTGATTTTTTACATTTTCCAAAACAACTGAAAAGGGTGAAATTTAAAAAATGATGATGAGGATGAGAATGAGGATGAGGACGACGACGACGACGACAACAACAACAACAACAACAACAACAACAGTTTTTAGAACCAGGTATGGCATTGCAGGCCTTTAATCTCTGCACTCAGGACGCAGAGGCAGGTGGATCTTTGAGTTCCAGGACAGCCTGACCTACACGGATCAAGGTCCAAACCACCCAGGGTTACACAGAAAAACCCTCCCACAAACAAACAAACAAACAAACAAACAAATGTGTCCTCAGACCCTGGGACTGAGCAGGTGAAAACACTGATTACTTTATTTTAAAGTCTTTAAGTGTCAGCACAGGACAAGGCCAGGTAGAGTATGGTTGACCTCATCAACAAAAAAACAAACAAACAAACAAAAAACCAAAACCAACAATGGAGTAAAATGAAACCACATATAACTATTACACTAAGTCCTATGACACATTCCTAGAAACTCCCTTCCTACGAGTTAATCTTACCATGATCTTGGTGATTATTAGATAATAGGCTTTGTGGAAGCAAGGCCCTAGGAGAAAGCTAAAGAGATTTTACTGCCTTGTTCATTCAGTCTAGGAAGGAGATCAGAACAAGATTTACAATATTTCAGAATATTTTTAAAAAGCAAAATCTGTGATAACATAAAATGAAAATTATGTTGCTTCTACTTAACAACCTATTAATTCTTAGTACTCAGAAAATTAATAGCATTTATTTTTATGTATAAATGAATTAATACATTCATTTGTATATATTTATTTTATGCATTACATATTAAAGACTATTTTTACATTAGCTCTTTGATGATATAGTTAATGTTCAATGAACATTAAATGTACATTTAATATACTTAAAACTCAAATAGTCATTTGAGATTAACATATGAAAACTATAAAAATCTTACATGTTGCACTTTATAAGTCTTTGAAACTATCATCCAAGCACAGAATACTGCCACGTATCTACTGGAGTATCTTCTAATACCCTTGGAAAGCATGAAAATATCAATATAGAGGGCAAGAGATCTTGTGTGTGGAGGCCTGATGCCCCAGGATAGAGGGATGCTAGGGTGGTGAGGCAGAAGTGGGTGGGTGGGTGGGGTAGCACTCTCATAGATGCAGTGAGAGGAGGGATGGGATGGGGTTTTTGGAGGGGAAATAGGAGGGGGACAAAATTTGAAATGTAAATAAATAAAATAACCAACACACACATATAAAATAAAATGTGAAACTATCAACATTTTGCTGATATAGTAAACATCTCATCCATCTGAAAGAGGTGAATGTCCAATAAATTCAAGAATCGACAGATTTCACTCTCCCTTTATTCTATTATTCTCTTTACTCATATATGCCAATGAGTTTGCTGTTTGGTAGATTAGGATGGTTAGCCTACATTTCTTCTGAGGTCTGCTCATGTATATTTGTGCATGTATGGTCATTAAGAAATGAGAGGTTCATAATCATTTTGTTTTTCTTTTTCATGCAATGTACGCTGATCTAGATTTCTCCTCCATTAACTCCTTTTCCATACTCATACACACCCTTTCTGTTCTCTCCTTAGAAAACAAACAGGTGCCTAGGAAATAATGATGAAATAAGAAAAAACAAAAAGACAAATAAACGGAAGTGGACCATACAATAAACAGACAAAGAGTAAATTAGTTAACTGCCCAACAAAATGGCTGAGGGAAAAATGGCAGGGTATGCTTTTCTGAAAGATAAAATATTCTACAGTTGATAATGGTAATGGTTGTATAACATCTTTTTTTTTTTTTTTTTTAGAAAATCCTGAAGAAACAATTTAAATGGGTGAATTGTATATTTTAAATTTACATATCAATTAAAATTAAAACCATTCAAAAATTAAAAGATACCAATTAAAGAAAAAATTAGCAAGGCTCCATACTCAAAAGACATAACTAGCAAGTATCGGTGTCCAGAAGTTCCCTCACAAACCATAGGAAGACTGATCTCCGTCAAATGGGAAGTTTACAGAGCATGCACCCTAGAACTGGTGGATCAGGGCCATGATCCAGACTCTGGAGATAAACAGTGACACTGAGTCAAGATCCTAAGGGCTTTTTAAGCCTAAAATCTATAAACATCTGTGCCAAGTTATTCTACCAATCAGGATTTAGGGATAGGGGATTTCCTTAGGAATATGTCTTTATTCTATATGTATCCTGCTCCAATTGGTTGGGGAATTCAACTGTGGTGGAAGACTTACCTTGTCTAATATTCATGTCTTCACTTGCCAATCAGGATGTCAGTTACCTGCTTAAATATCTTTTTTCTGCCGAGTAGGATGTCAGTTCCCAGGAAAGTCTTGGGAACTTGAAATTTACTAGACCCCTACTCAAAATGGAAGTGTTATTCCAATTCATTTCATAAAGTGGTACAAGTGTCTCTCTTCTGTTCGGGTATATTCCAGAGGCAGTTTTAAAAGCAAATACCACGAATGCTTATAAACAGGTGCAGGAAGTACTGCTGGGTGGTTGGTTTGGAGCCAAGCATATTGTGGTTAGCTATATAAAGCAGTTCTAACTGACTTCTGTTGTGACTGGTTTCCAAGAACACCAAATCACAGAACATCCTAGTAATAGCAGTAACAAAATATGAGAAAGTTTCCTTTTAATATTAGTAACAAGAAATGTCAGGTTAGACAGGTAATAGTTACCTAGGCCTTAAGAGAAACAATAATAATACAGTAAATTATTTTTTAATTTTTATTTTTATTAACTTATTTTACTTATTTACATTTCAAATATTGTTCCCTTTCCCAGTCCCCCCTACAAAAGCCCCCCAACATATTGCCCATATATGGGATTGCAATTCCCTTCAGCTCCTTCCATTCTTTCCCTTACTTTTCCATTGGAGTTCCCAGACTCAGGCCAGTGGTTGGCTGTAAGTATCTGTATCAGTCTCAGTCGGGTACTGGCAGAGCCTCCCAGAGGACAGCCATGCCAGGCTCCTATCTACAAACATATCTTGGCATCAGCAATAGTGTCTTGGTGTCTGCACATAGGATGGACCCCAAGTTGGGGAAATCTCTGAATGTCCTTTCCTTCAGTTTCTGCTCCATTTTTTGTCCCTGCACTTCCTTGAGACAGGAACAATTCTGGGTCAAAAAATTTCAGATGGGTGGGTGGCCCTATCCCTCAACTTGGGGCCATTTCTAGCTACTAGAGGTGATCTCTTCAGGTTCCATCTCCCCACTGTTGGGCATTTCAGCTAATGTCATCCCAACTGGGTCCTAGGTGCCTCTCACATTCCGGGTGTCAGGGACTTTCTACACACTGCTGCATATGTCTATTCATTCTTCTGGACCTCTGGACTTCTCTACTTTCTCCACCCATACATGATACTGCCCCCCATTTTTCCCTGTCCCGCCCATCTCTCACCCAGTACCCTCCCTCCCTCTGCCTCCCATGATCATTTTATTCCCATTTTTAAGTGAATTGAAGCATCCACACTTAGGCCTTCCTTCTTAAGCTTCATGTGGTCTATGAGTTGTATCATGGGTATTCTAAACTTTTGGGCTAATATCCATGTGTCACTGAGTAGATACCATGTGTGTCCTTTAGATCTGGTTACCTCCCTTAGGATGATATTTTCTACTTCCATCCATTTCCCTGCAAAATTCATGATATCCTTATATTTAATAGCTGAGCAGTATTCCATTGTGTATGTATATACAATGTGTATGATGTGCCACATTTTCTGTATCCATATTTTGTGTGTCTGACATCTGGGTTGTTTCTAGCTTCTAACTAACACAAATAAGGCTGGTATGAACAATGAGGAGGCATGTGTTTTTGTGATATGGTGAAGCATGTTTTGAGTATATGCACAGGAATGGTATAACTGGGTCTTTAGGTAGAACTATTTGCAGTTTTCTGAGGAACAACCAGATTGATTTCCAGAGTGGTTGTACCACTTTGCAATCCTACCAGCAAGCAGCGTTCCTCTTTCTCCACATCCTCACCAGCATCTGCTGTTGCCTGAGATTTTGATCTTAACCATTCTGATTGGTTTAAGGTGGAATCTCAGAGTTTTGATTTGCATTTGCCTGATGACTAAGGATGTTGCACATCCTTAGGTGCTTCTCAGCCATTTGAGATTCCTCAGTTGAGAATTCTGTTTAGCTCTGTTAACTCAATTTTAAATAGGGGTATTTGGTTATATGGAGTCTAATTTTTTGAGTTATTTGTACTTTTGGATACTAGCCCTTTATCTGATGTATCTTTTCCCAGTCTGTAGGGCAGTTTTGTCCTATTGACTGTATCCTTTGCCTTACAGAAGCTTTTCAGTTTTATGAGGTACCATTTGCCAATTCTTTGATCTTACAGTTTGAGCCACTGGTTGTTCTGTTCAGGAAATTTTACCCTGTGCCAATGTGTTTAAGGTTATTTTCCACTTTCTCTTCTATTAGATTCAGTATATCTAATTTTATGTGGAGGTCCTTGATCCACTTGGACTTGAGTTTTATACAAGGATATAAATATGGATCTACTTGCATTCTTCTACATGCAGACTGCCAGTTAGACAGGCACCATATTTGAAGATGCTTTCGTATTACCACTGTATGGTTTTGGCTTTGTTGTCAAAGACCAAGTGTCCCCAGATATGTGGGTATATTTCTAGAGTCTTAAATTCTATTCCATTGATTGACATGTCTGTCTCTGTACCAACACCATGCAGCTTTTATCAATATTGCTTTGGGGTCAGGGATGGTGATTTCCCCAGAATTTCTTTTATGGTTGAGAATTGTTTTTGCTATCCTGTTTTTTTTTTTTTTTTTTTTTTTGTTATTCCAAATGAAGTTGAGAATTGGTGTTTCTATCTCTGTGAAGAATACAATTGATATTTTGGTGGGAATTGCATTGAATCTGAAGTAAAATGTCCATCTTACCAAAAGCTCTCTTACCATTGCCCTCTTCAGACACACCAGGAGAGGGCATCAGATCTCATTACAGATGGTCGTGAGCCACCATGTGGTTTCTGGGAATTGAACTCAGGACCTCTGAAAGAGCAGTCAGTGCTCTAAACCACTCTTCAGCCCTCTCTCCAAGACTTTTAATATAATGGAGCGTTATATTTTATCAAAGGCCTTTTCAGCATCTACTGTGATGATTATGTGGATTTTTCTTTGAGTTTGTTTATATAGTACTGATATACAAACCTTATCTAAACTACTTTTTATGAGTGAGTATTATGAAGTCTACTTGACTGAATCGAACTGATTAAACCAAGGAATAATTTATTGAACAGCCAGAAATAATGAGTTGGAGGTGATGGTACACCCCTTTAATCCCAGCACTGAGGAGGCAGAGGCTGGAAGATCTCTGTGTTATAGATAAACTGTTCTAGTTTAACAA